>NC_092588.1:34427500-35627500 GCF_047663525.1 Anas platyrhynchos | reverse complement strand
ACCTTATGAAGGACAGCTACTCTGCTGTAGAGGAACTGCTTTCAATTGATGTAGGAAGATTGATGTTTGCCTCTATTCAAGAGGCAAATCCTAATGGCACAGGAGCGGTCTATCCCCATGTGCCCAAAGATGAGCCACCGGGGAAGACGACCAGCCTGGCTCAACAGAGAATTGTGGCTTGAGCTTAGGAGGAAAAAGAGGGTTTATAATCTTTGGAAAATTGGGCAGGCCACTAGGGAGGACTATAAGGATGTAGCGAGGCTGTGCAGGGACAAAATTAGGAAGGCCAAAGCTCATCTGGAGCTCAAGCTGGCTACTGCCGTT
Organism: Anas platyrhynchos; assembly: GCF_047663525.1. Classification (NCBI taxonomy): domain Eukaryota; kingdom Metazoa; phylum Chordata; class Aves; order Anseriformes; family Anatidae; genus Anas; species Anas platyrhynchos. The sequence goes on along the minus strand of NC_092588.1, from coordinate 35,627,176 downwards.
AAAGATAACAAAAAACGTTTTTATAAATACATCAACACAAAAAGGAGGACTAAGGAGAATCTCCATCCTTTACTGGATGCGGGGGGAAACTTAGTTACAAGAGATGAGGAAAAGGCGGAGGTGCTAAATGCCTTCTTTGCCTCAGTCTTTAGTGGTAAAACCGGTTGCTCTCTGGATACCCAGTACCCAGAACTGGTGGAAGGGGACGGGGAGCTGGATGTGGCCCTCACCATCCACGAAGAACTGGTTGGTGACCTGCTACGGCACTTGGATGTGCACAAGTCGATGGGGCCGGATGGGATCCACCCAAGAGTACTGAGAGAACTGGCAGAGGAGCTGGCCAAGCCCCTATCCATCATTTATCAGCAGTCCTGGCTATCGGGGGAGGTCCCAGCTGACTGGCGGCTAGCAAACGTGACGCCCATCTACAAGAAGGGCCGGAGGGCAGACCCGGGGAACTACAGGCCGGTCAGTTTGACCTCAGTACCAGGGAAGCTCATGGAGCAGATCCTCTTGGGAGTCATCATGCGGCACTTGAAGGGCAAGCAGGCGATCAGGCCCAGTCAGCATGGGTTTATGGAAGGCAGATCCTGCTTGACGAACCTGATCTCCTTCTACGACAAAGTGACGCGCTGGGTGGACGAGGGAAAGGCTGTGGATGTGGTCTACCTTGACTTCAGCAAGGCTTTTGACACCGTTTCCCACAGCATTCTCCTCAAGAAACTGGCTGCTCTTGGCTTGGACTGGCGCACGCTTCGTTGGGTTAGAAACTGGCTGGATAGCCGGGCCCAGAGAGTTGTGGTAAATGGAGCCAAGTCCAGTTGGAGGCCAGTCACTAGTGGCGTCCCCCAGGGCTCGGTGCTGGGGCCGGTCCTCTTTAACATCTTCATCAATGATCTGGATGAGGGCATTGAGTGCACCCTCAGTAAGTTTGCAGATGACACCAAGCTAGGTGCGTGTGTCGATCTGCTTGAGGGTAGGAAGGCTCTGCAGGAGGATCTGGATAGGCTGCACCGATGGGCTGAGGTCAACTGTATGAAGTTTAACAAGGCCAAGTGCCGGGTCCTGCACCTGGGGCGCAATAACCCCAAGAAGAGCTACAGGCTGGGAGAGGAATGGCTGGAGAGCTGCCAGGCAGAGAAGGACCTGGGAGTGATGGTGGACAGTCGGCTGAATATGAGCCAGCAGTGTGCTCAGGTGGCCAAGAAGGCCAACGGCATCCTGGCTTGTATCAGAAACACTGTGACCAGCAGGGCTAGGGAGGTGATCGTCCCCCTGTACTCGGCTCTGGTGAGGCCGCACCTCGAGTACTGTGTTCAGTTCTGGGCCCCTCGCTACAAGAAGGACATCGAGGTGCTTGAGCGGGTCCAGAGAAGGGCGACGAAGCTGGTGAGGGGCCTGGAGAGCAAGTCCTATGAGGAGCGGCTGAAGGAGCTGGGCTTGTTCAGCCTAGAGAAAAGGAGGCTCAGGGGTGACCTTATCACTCTGTATAAGTATATTAAAGGAGGCTCTAGCGAGATGGGGGTTGGCCTGTTCTCCCATGTGCCTGGTGACAGGACGAGGGGGAATGGGCTAAAGTTGCGCCAGGGGAGTTTTAGGTTAGATGTTAGGAAGAATTTCTTTACTGAAAGGGTTGTTAGACTCTGGAACAGGCTGCCCAGGGAGGTGGTTGAGTCACCATCCCTGGAAGTCTTCAAAAGACGTTTAGATGTAGAACTTAGGGATATGGTTTAGTGGGGACTGTTAGTGTTAGGTCAGAGGTTGGACTCGATGATCTTGAGGTCTCTTCCAACCTAGAGATTCTGTGATTCTGTGATTCTGTGAAGGGTGGAGAGACTAAAAATCATATAATGCTAAGACTTTTCACATTAAATACACTGTTACCTGTTTGAAAATTCATTAAGGAAGAATTGTGGGATCTTGAATGCTTATGGATCAACACGTTAACAAAGCCCAGGAAGGGTACTGGTTGGGGTTTGTTACAGGCCAACTTAAAAAGAGAATTCACTTCCTAGGCAACTCCCTAACATATGAAAATAAAAGATTGCATTGAATTAAATAGTCTTTGAGAAGAGATTGTTTTATGGACTGAAGACACCATGCAACAATTTCTGTTTCCCAGGAAATAGGATGGCATTGGCAAAAAGCCCATCCTTGTTCAGTAGTGAAATATATGCAGCAATTAAATAACAACAACAAAACCAATATATAATAATAAGAGAGGAGAAATATATTTCAAATTTTACACTTCATAAATTATGAATTATGAAGGGACATAGAACAATCAGGGAGAAATTCATGGCTGGCAAACCTTAGAACTAAAGGGATTTAAATACGTTGGGTATGGTGTAAATCCTAGCAGTGGCAAAGAGCCACTGCTTGATGGGTAAATCATTAATAATAATGCAAAAATAGCAGAAGTGTTCAATAAGAAAATCTGTTCTGTGTTTGGAAGGAGGCAAAAAGCAATGTCATATTCTTATACAAGAGGAGCTGTATCCTTGCCCCTCATGATTTTAAATAAATACTGGATTTTTGAAAAGTTTCTGGAAAAGTTTAATATTGTTCCATATTATGTATTATAAAGGTAAAGTGGCTGCTCTCAGTAAACATAAACCTGTTGGTCTGAGAAAAGCCCTACAGAAGGCAGAGGATTGGTTTATACAGGCTGGAATTAGAAAAAAAAGTCTGAGGGTTGAAGTGAAAGTAATGTTAGTCAGTACAGTTTGTGAAGTAAGCTACCTCAAATGATTTAAATAAAATATGCTTGATATTAGTTCACAAAGTATAAGCTATTCCTCCTGGAGCTAGGTTAGTGCAGATATCCATATAGGTGCAGACTTTTGAGAAGTACAATAAATGATTTCATACAGCATAATGTTCTGTTTAGAACAAATCCGGAATAACCCTATGCAATATTAATAAAGTGTGGAAGCACGACTTAAGAACCATCTGACAGATAAATACAGGAAGTTGTGATTATTAGGAAACTGTAATTAATGGGAACCATCTGAGCAGGGCTACACAGATGTTAAAACCAAATCTGATCTAGTACTTTCATCAGTGATCTTAAAGTAAATGTAAAATCACCACTGGAAAGCATTTACTTACAAATGAAACTCAACCAGTGCAATGAACAGAGGAGAAATCAGTTACAGAGGGTTATTTGGATGGTTTAAGTTCAGTATGACCTGATTTTCTTGTCTGTAGATGTTTATTATATAACATCTGAGACAAATATCCCGTATTTTATAGGATCCACATTAAATGTGGAAGGGAAGGGTCCTTCAACTGAGGTGGTTTAGTGGCACAGTGACTAGCCCAGTTGCCATTACCGGGGTAAGTTGATCTCCTTATCACCTGCTACCTATCAAATATCAATATGAAAGCAGAAGATTCTAGATGACGAAGGTAGCCAAAACCTATTAATGCGTATTTACAAGGGATAGAATCCAGGACCAGGAGTCTGATGGGCTTAACTTTTTGGCCAGACCTTGCTGCTAGCCTGCTGATGACCTTGCACAAGTTACATCATCCTCCTCAGCTTGGGTTTCCCTGTCTAGAAGAGGTATAATGATTCTCACCAATTTTGAGAAAGAACTTAATGAATAATGAAAAGTGCCAGCCAGTCTTACTGGCTCTGTATTATCTTAACTACAGACTTGTGTGGTAGATGTAGTTAGTAAAACCTTTAAAATATTTATTATAAAGAAACAGACTGACAAAACATTTAATGAATGGAAAAGTAAAGGTGTCATTTGGGGTCTTGGATCTTTCCAAGCATTCAATGACAAAGTTCTCAAAATCAAGGAAGTAGAATGACAACAAATCACCAAGATTCACTGTTTTGTTTCTGTATAGTAACCCCATATAGCTGTAAAGACACGTTCTGTATTTCTAGCTAGCACAGATCACTTGTAGAATGAGATAAGTAATTCCAGACCAAGCTTTGGTGTCTTCTCTTGGCACTTGACCAGTAACTACTTACTTAGACCACTGAAATGGTGGTTGAATCCAAATCCAAATGATTCTCAGTAAAAATACCATGTTCTGTTTTCATAATCTCTTTCATTAAACCTGTAGATAAGCACCTCTCCTGCTTGTCCTGAGATCTGATTGCCAGCAACAGCAACACCTTTGTATAAACCTGAAAACAAAGACAATCCTACATCAATAAACCCATAGAGAAAGATTCCCCACTCATAAGATATACCACATATTTATTGTTTTCCAGCTTTCCTGCAGAACAGCTGCCTCATGGGCTTGAAAAGCTGGAGGAGGCACTGCCTATTTGCAAGTCCAGTACTGAAGTGAAAGCTTCTCTAAGGGGTGGGCTCTGTAAAAAGGCTGTTTTAGTACTCTGTCCCTTTCAGAGAAAATGACACTGTAAGAAATGATGGTGGATACTTGTAAGAATTGCATGGAGGCGCCTCTGCACTGACAACACTGAAGAAAGTGCTCATATGATTTCTGTCCAAAACTAATGAAGGTTTAAGCCAGACCTTATGGAGAATAAACTTTTAGAAGGGAGCAAGAGGTGGGTATGAACCTCTTTAAAGTGCCAACAAGGACCCCAGTCCCTCTAGTTAAGATTGCTTCCCTTAGCTGTGCCTGGTAGAACCTCAGCAGAAGAAAGAAGCAGCCTTTACATGGTGTGGAATAGTCTGTCTCTCTCATTAAATTCCATCCTGTGTTCTCATTCTAACTTGGAGGTTTGGGGTTCCACAACTTTCTTACATGTAATTTAGTTCCTAAATACACCAGAGCCTTCTAATCACATCTGGAAAAACTTCGCTGCAGTTTGAAGTGTACAGAATCTGTTCCATCTCTTTTTAAAACTGTGCTGAGCCCCATCTAATTACTGCAAGTATATTGGTGTATGTGAACAGACAGTGATTCTCCAAGGAGCATCTTAGCCTTAAATACATAAAAACTTGTTCTACTTCATTTCAGAATCCTCGCTATATCTTTCAACGTGGTTTTACTACCTGATTTACAAAACTGCAGGGATTTGTTTTGTAAAACCGCTTCGTTAAGGAGGCAAGGCTGACCGACGGGAACTAATTTATTTCCATCTCCTGCCATCTAGTGTCAGCAGAGCCGCAGCTGCAGCTTCAGCAGGTGACGCTCACATGCTCTTCCAGCTTTAAACTGCGAGTGAGAGTGCAGCTATATTTTCTTCTGTGTTTAGCACCTTAGCGCAACAAATTAGGTGTGTGTATATGACAAAAAGATCTTTTCTGTCCTTATTGACTCAGATGTAAGCACTAAGCATTTATTTGCAGCCTTTGAATGTGTTTGGCAGTGAAAAAAGGTGCAGGTTTGGAAGTGGGCATAGTTTAAGAAAACCCTATGTGATCAGTCAAGTAAGCATGCATATTTTTGCAAATACTTTGGAGGGCAATATGAAATATACTGTTCAGAAGTCAGTAAGATATACTTTTTTACCTTCTCCTGGTCTGATCTCACAGCTATACCTTTTTCAAGCAGAAGGTTAGGTTAGAAACCTCTGGAAATCCCTCGCAACCTGAATTTTCTTATGAACCTGTGCAATACTCTTAAGAGAAGGGGGATTCATTTAGTTAAGCGTCCTCTGTGTATGTTTACTCAGAACATTAATTTTTTCCTGTTAAACTCAATGTCAAGTATCAGTTTCATTAATGAGGCGTATGAACATGTTATCTCGGGTACGACTGCAATGATAGCACTACAGAGATTTTAGTGTTGCATAGGTACAACACCACAAGCATAAATTGTCTGCTTTGGGTAACAGTCACATTCTGGCTCAATCTGTAAGTCCCAGTGATAGCAGTGGAAAGAGGGAGTTTTGAAGCGGTAAGGTTTGGAAACAAGATGGTAACAAGACAGTAACTCTAACTACAGTTATAGTAGGGATAGTTCATATGGTCCATGGACAACTTTTTTTCCCAACAAGTTTTTTAATCTAACCTTTAATTCCTTGTACAATTTGTCATTGTTCCACCTTACCTTCTTCACTGTCCTTGCAGTATTATTAGCATTAGAGGTCCTAAACAAGATCAATACCCATTGTACTAGCAACTGTATCAAGAAATGTTAATATAAAGAAGTTTGAGGGAGGAGAAGAGTGAGAAATGTTATAATTCATACATTGTTCTCTTGCTGTTGTTTTCAATTAAGAAGTTTTGTGCAGCCTCCCGCCCTCTTCCCCCCCAAGGGTAATTACTTTCTTATGCAGACATTTATGGATTAGGGTGGAGTCTTCAAATGAACAACAAACCCTCCTTCCCAGAAAAAAGAGGAGTAAGGTGGCAGTAAGTCCTAACCTTTATTTGTTGAGAACAAAGTGTAAGTTGACTAACTGTACTTTTCCATGTACCTATTTCTCAGGTACACTGACAAAGGTATTTTTAACTCAGAACTACAAAACAGTTCCATTTTTAATGGTGAGCAAGGTGTGTGTGTACTTGCAAAAAATGTCTGCATTTCATAAACTGTATAAATGCTTTTTTATTAAATTATAAATTAAAAATGCCAATTGCTTAAGAAAAGGTGATCTTCACCTCTGTTAATGATGAATCTTTCCTCAGCCTTATGTAGTAATAAAAAAAATCCTGTCATATGTGCATGAGAGTGTGTGATATTAATATGAACATTGTTTGTGTCAGTTATTCTTCAGGAAAGTCCAGAAACTCAAGGGTGGTGACTTGTGGAATAATTTAGCTTAAGATGTGAATGAAGTAGAAGAATTAGGCTCTTAGCTTGATTAGAGGCCCTCTATTATCCTGTGCCACTATCTAACCATGTTGTAAATGTCATTCTAAAATGACTCAAACTTTCAAGAAAAAAAATGATTAATTTTTTCAGACCCTTGGACTATGACATCCCCAAAGAGAGGTATCACTTCTGTGTAAGCAGTAGTTCAGCCTGTCCTTGTGTACATGCTAGGCTTTGGATTGACAGTCCTCTCAAATTTGCTACTATTCTTTCACTTTTACTTGAACTCAAAGTGTTCAAGATTAAAACATGATATGACTTTTATCTGAAAAATAAGGTTTAATTTTGGTACAAGATGTCTTGTGATGAGGTAAAGTTTTGCCAGACTCCCATAAACACAGTATTACTGCATGGATGGCATCTTCCCACCCTGGGTATTTGGCAAATATTATATCATTTACTTCCCTTTTAATTTACCCCCCTTCTAACTTTGCTCATTTATATATGTAAATGAATATATAAGTGTAGATTAAGACTACATTTTAACACTTATGCTGGTTAGTAAGGTTCTTGTAATGAGTATTTAGATGCCAATGTACTCTTTTGTCAAGGAAGCTATGTGGGAAGGAAATCAGAGAAGTAATAGAGCTCTGGATCCTCCCAGACTTGTCACAGAAGTGCTACATAATGGACAGAGGTCACCCACAAATTATTCCTTCCTCTTTAGCAAGGGGAAATTAGAAGAGGTTTGTGGCTAGACTAAGCCACAGAGTCTTTTTTCAGTCTGCTGTTGGACAATGCAGTACATGCTCATCTCCTTTCTCAGGACTATGACTAAAGACAATCTGGGAGTTGCAATGTACATGTAGGAGAAACAAGATCACTGCTGCATTTGATATTCCTAGCCTGTGAGTCCTTTAGGCTCACTTTAATCTGTGCTTGCCATATATCTATTCTTTTAACTAAATTGCAAATGGGTAAACACATGTGTGTTCAAATTAAACCTCAAAATCACAAAGTCCATTGAAAATAGGATGATCTCTGCATTGGTACATTTCCTTAGTCTAGGAAGACAGTAGGCAGCCTGAACTCTGTTTCCTTTTGTGTGTTCTACCCAACTTGTTTATATAAACTGATATTCACAGTGACCCATTCATTATATAGATAGTGTCTGACATTTAGAAACAGCATGTGTCTCTTGTATAAATTCTGGGGAAAAGGAATAGTGAGCTTTTCACCAGGCACCACTAAATCTTTCAGTTAATTTCCAAGCACCTGCAGATAAATCTATTTCTCTTAAATTAGAATTATAGCATATGAGAGTATTTAGCACCTAATTTAGGCTCTGAGTAATTAAATCCCTGCTTAATTTAAAGCAGAAGAGTGGTTTCTGTTCTATATATGTACAATTGATTTGCTACATTCAGATTTTAGCATGTGAGAAATAAATTGAAAAAACAAGTTTTTCTGGAATTGCAGTAATCTTCTCTAGCTCTGGCAACCATCTACTTCTTAGGCAATATCTAGTAGTCCTGTGATAATAAAAAGAAATTCTTCAAAAACAAAGGAGAAAGTGCCAAAACTCCATTGGACATCACACTATGAACTGCTGTAAGAATCTAAGATGACATACTCATGACAGAACAGCATCATACTACTTTTAGACCACTTGGATATCTGTGAAATTAATATTTACTAGCTTTTTTGAAAGCATTGCCAAAGAGTGGTTGCATAAATCCCTATGCGCTTGGTTTATCTTCTCACAGGAAACATCATAGAATCATAGAATGGCTTGGGTTGGCAGGGACCTTAAAGATCACCCAGTTCCAACCTCCCTGCCATGGGCAGGGACACCTCCCACCACACCAGGTTGCCCAGGGCTTCATCCAGCCTGTCCCAGAACACCTCCAGGGATGGGGCATCCACAGCTTCTCTGGGCAACCTGTAGCAGTGCCTCACTACCCTCACAGTAAAGAATTACTTCCTAATATCTAATCTAAACCTACCATCATTTAGTTTAAAGCCACTCCCCCTTGTTCTATCACTACACCTCCCTGACAAAGAGTCCCTCCCCAGCTTTCCTGCAGGCCCCCTGTAGATACTGGAAGGCCGCTGTAAAGTCTCCCTGGAGCCTTCTCTTCTCCAGGCTGAACAACCCCAGCTCCCTCAGTCTGTATTCCTAGGAGAGGTGCTCCAGCCCTTTGATCATCCTTGTGGCCCTCCTCTGGACTTGTTCTAATATACCCATGTCCTTCTTCTGCTGGGTAACCCAGAGCTCCAGGAGGGATCTCACAAGAGCAGAGTAGAAGGGTTGAATCACCTCCCTTGGCCTGCTGGCCACTCTTGTTTTTATGCAGCCCAGGATACAGTTGGTAATTTAATATTAATTTATAATTTAATATAATTAATTAGTTTCTAAAAAGGATATTTGTGTTGCTTTAGTAGGACTTTTATAGCAACTATGAACCCTGACATAATGAGTTAAGGAACATCTGTATTGTTGGAACAGGACTTGGCTCCTGCCAGTGGTTTGAAACAACTGTTTCACCACAGTGATTAGCACCAGTTTAGACTATAATTGGTTACATATGAGCTTTTTGTAGAATAAATGGCACTATTACGGAAGTTTAGGAATTTGCAGAGATATCAAACGCAGTAGCAGAGAAAGGTAAGAATGAAAGAGATCTGTAGAGGTCACTAATGTGTTGGCACTTCTGTAATCTTCTTTGATAATACATGATGGAGTGGGGCTCAGCTTTGAACGTGATGAAGAATCTATTTGCTAAGCTGTTTAAGCAGTTCAAAGAATCTGATGAAGAGAATAGCTAGCAAACAGGAGATGTTATTATACGCTAAATTCTTCTAAGCAAGAAAAAAAAAAGAGCAATTAACGTGTAAGAGATCTTAGGAATCCCCTTGTTCCATGTGGAGAATAAGCAGAAACCCAAATGAGGGAAAGCTGTCAAAGGTGTGCCGTTTGCTTACATTCTGGTAAGGCTGTGGAGAACATTGGAATGGCCTTAAAAGTTTCCAGTCCACTGTAGCTAGCCCGTTGTCTAGAAAGCTGAGATGAAAGGCATGGAATATTACCAGATAGTATTGTTCATTTGATCTGAAAAGAGACTTTGTCTGAATGAACTCATGGTGATAAAAATAACAGAAAAATTCCCTTTAGGCTGCTTCTAGTGAATTCCAACACAAATCATAGATAAAGGCTAAGAATGTCTCTTTATAAAGAACCAATTAAAGTTGTTTCTCGGTCTGTGATGTATAATAGGCTATCATTTCAACTTCTTCACAACTGCAGAATATCTAAACTGCGATTTATATGGGATTCTAAGGATCACGGAAGGATTCTAAGCATCACGGAAATACTTTAAGACAATCCTCTGAATTCAAGCATTTTATATTCCTGTAAATACTTCTGTCATTACCATAAAATTGCCCAGATCATGGCTAAAAGTTCTTGGATTTCATTCAGGACTACTATACACATGCATACCCTCATATCTTACAGTGCTTACTTTGCAGTAAGTGCTGTTCAGGTTCTGTATAGGTCCAGGTTTCTTCATAGAAATCATTAAGGTGCCTGAAGACAATGCACGTGTAGTGCAGAGCAGCTGGATGTGCTAGCACTCCACCATGGTTTGTATGGGTGAGCTCTTGTGGGTATAATAATGGAAGGGCTCCGGATCCAGCCTACTATCAATGTTTAGCCACATTATTATAAATGTTTCCATCCATTTTTGTCAGTTATGTACCAGAAGTATCCGTGTTTCAAGATCAGTACATCTACTTTGTTTTCTGTAACTTGCTTAATTTCTTTATTGATAAGCACTTGCACTAGAAAATGCATTTTTATAATACTAAAAAAAATAGGGTAAGGCTTGGGGAATGTATCTCAAGTATTTACAATAACTACAACCCTATGAATAATATATGTCTCATTATGAAATGGTCACTGATAAGTTTAATTAACATATTTCACTTTAGTACCGTAAAGTGTTTTATTAATAAACTTTTTATAGATCATCATATTTTTAAAAGCATCTCAAACTGATAACTTCCAATCTGTTTTTTTGTTTTGATTTGTTTCGTTTTGTTTTCCAATATATGGGAGTTTATATGCTAAAGTTATAGTGATATAAGAACATTAGTTCTTGTAGAATTTTATTACAATAATAAAAGCAGGTTAGGTGTGTATCTCTACAATAGGGGAACCCAACAGTGCCTGCAGTATAATTGAGGAATTAGTGATATGCCAGATTAGTGCAGGCAGGCATAATGTCCTTCTTTTTTCCTTTTCTTTGTTCTCCACACAAGATTTCAATTTACGTAGATATATACCTATTATGCCCATAAGCAGATATCAGACCTTGCAAATTTATTTCTATGGTAGTTGTATCAAAATGGATGTTTTCTTCTTGCTGACACTTTTCCCTGCAGATGTGTTGGGCTGTCAAATTGAAATGACAGCTGTTGTCAGGTAGGCCTGGAGAAATGACAAAATGGCAGATGAAGTCACAGGGACATCATACCCTGGCATACATCCAATAAAAAGTAACACCTTTCCCCACAAATTTCTACTGCAAGAAGTTTGGTAGTGTTATTCATGGATATAAATATATATACATTTGTATTTTCACAATTAGGGCATATTTTTGAGCAGACAAAAATTAAGTAAAAATCAATCAGACAAAAAAAAGTCAATGCCTCTGTTGTGTTTCTTAATGTGTAAATTTCCTTTTAAATTGTTTTTTATATCCTGATAACTTTAAGCCTCATAAAACAAATAATCCTGAGCTTCCACTGGAACTCTTGTAGAGGAGGATGCAGGGTGAGTAAAGTCAGTCCTTATGTTGAACTTCCTCCAAGAAAATGTTTCTTTCACTGCTGAATGAAGGATCTCAGATTGGGTAGTCCTAAAATAATTTTAGTGTTTTAGGCAATCCTGCTGGATTTCTTCCTGCTGTTTGCAGAGTTTTAATTGCTTTTTGGAATAATTTATCTATTAATATAAAGGCTTGAACAGGGATATAAGAATAGCTCCCTGAGTTGACTCAAAAAACACTCTAAACTAGATGGTCAGAAAAGTCCTTAGGGACATAAAAATGAGTTAATCACTCAGTCAAGGTTGGATAGACAATGACCAGCTACTTCTATCTATCTCCTGATTGGAGATCTTTGTGAAATGTGCTGGTGATCTTAATTCAGTTGGCCACGTAACAGAGCAGTCAGCTTTGCAAGCCTTTGCCATCACAGAAACCACTGCCTGAATTGGGTTTAAAAGAAGCTCACTGCTGGAGGAGGTCACAGCAGGCCAGGGCTGATGGATTTTGATAAGACAGTTGAGGAGGTTGGTGCCAGTTCTGCTCAAGCTGAACCTTTTTGTGAATTCACAAAGGAATACAATCACCATGGCTGTCATTCGCACACTGTTCTGTATCTCTAACTTGACTAAACACTGAGAGAGAAAAAAAAACCAAGAGATTCCTGACAGAGTGTCAATGATCTTGTTTCATAACCATCTGGGAACAAGGTGACTTGTCACAAGGGAGACTTCTGGCAGTGTAGCTGAATCATTGACCTTGTAGACTTAAACACCTGGAGTATACAGTATTATCTGGAGTATGTACTAAATTGCAGTGCTCCTTGTAAAAAAAAAAAAGTATTTTGGGCAAAGTTCTCTTTTTAATTCACACTGTGTGCTGAATCACTGATAAATCTGGTTGCATAAGATCTAAATCCCTATGGAACATTGTGCTCTTTTTTTTTTTTTTTTTTTTTTTTTTTTTTTTTTAATTTGTATTTCTCTATGTAGCTAGTTAATTATGGTTCTGCTTGAGCATGCTGCTCTGAATAAATTAAAAAATAAACATAAATATTAGATATTACATTTTCTTTCTAACTCTCAAATGAAGTTGTTCTTTTTCTTTTTTCTTCTTCTTTTTTTTTTTTTTTTGTTTTCTTTTCCTTCTTGTATTGCTTAGATTTATAGGTGCAATCAACACGAGGAAAAAACCTACAGTATTAATTGTCTGTACTTAGAAACCTCAAGCATTCTGCAATTCTATGATTCTGTGATATGGCATAAGGGGTAGCTGCCATTCTCCCTAGTCCTTCTGGGATGCAAATCAGCATGGAAGAGTTAGGTTTGGAGGAATAAACAAAGCTCGAGTTGAAGGCTGCTCCACAACAAAGGTATAGCAGCATTCAGGGAGATCTGAGGTTCTCCTGAGCCAAGAGACACTGAAGGATCTCAGTGGGGATACTGCTGCCACACTCTTCTCTTTTCCTTGTCCCCAGGGGGACAAAAGACAGAAAGGCAATGGGGAGAACGGGACACACCTGGCACTGGGGAGTGTACAACATTTTCCTGCACCGTCGTCAGTGAGGGGCAGTGAGCCAGGAGCCCGTCTGACTGTTTTTGTGCCTTGCTCTCCCCTAGGAACCTGTCTGAAGATAAAGCTGTGACTTCGACATGGCAATTTTAATTCATGACAGTGGGCACAAACTGAACATAGCAGGTTCTGTCTGAACATCACTAAAGACTTTTTCAATATGAGGGTGAGTCTCCCTCCTTGGAGGTATTCAAAAGCTGCTTGGACATGATCCTGGGCAGCCTGCTCTGGGTGGCCCTGCTTGAGGACCAGATGGCCTCCAGAGGTCCCTGCCAGCCACAGCCGTTCTGTGGTTCTTTGAACCTGTCAGCAGTACTCCTAGATTGTTTACCTGACTTTCAAGAGCCATCAGTATAAAACCTTTGCTGATCTAACGATGTTGCTAAAGAACTTTCCAGCAATGCATAGTCTCAGTAGATCTGTAGACCTCATTTTTCTGATGAACTTGTTTATTTCATCTTCGGAGAAAAGAGCTTAGTCACTGTTTTTCATATTTTGCTTGTCACTTTCCAAATTGCTTGGAGCTCTCAACTGAGCAAAGTACTCTCAAGGTTTTTGTCACAGCCCACTTTTTTCAAAACTCCTGGGAACATTACATGCTATTTTGATCACTATTCCATCACTTCTGTGAAATATCCCCTTTGAATACATTTCACTTTTCAGATTATCATTTATAGGTGTTGATTTACTGGCACTTGTGCAGTTATTTTTACCATGCCATATTTTCACCTCAGTGAGACTCAGTATTTCCTTGCAAGGCTGCAGATCTCATTGCTCTGAGCAGTATTGCTAGACAAATATGTAGGCTTGCTCATGTTTACAACAGAAGAGCAACAGCTCTTTAAAAATGGGAGCCCCACTAAGTTTTATATGCCAGCAACACATAATATGTCATACATTTTTAATGAAATAAAGAATCATATGTGTTAGATTTACACAATTACTCTAATATAATCACTTTATATTTATATTATATTATATTATATTATAATATAATATAATATATTATAATATAACTACTGAAGATGTTCCAAGTTTTCCTTGTCTCAAATGAAATGCTAGCAAACATTCCCTCCCAAGTACATAATTCCAATCAAGAAATGTGTTTAAAGGTATGCATATGTAACAGGATTCTTCTTGATGAATAAAATCAGGGAATAGGCCAGTGAATGTACTTAGTGCCTCCTTGTGTTTTGAAATATGTGCAAAAGACAAGCTGAGACTGTTTGTTGCTCTCCTATTAGTGCAAAGTACTAATGTTGAGGAACTGCAAGGGAAGAGCTGGAGGCATTTATACTGACTGCAGTGTTTGAAAAGCAGCTTCCAAGCAGGAGGGCTTTCTTAAAAGCAATGTGAGCAGTATTGGTAAGTAGCATCTGCTTGGAAACAGGGGTTGAGGTTTTTCATCTGACTGAAATGAAAAGAGCTGCTGCTTCCAACCGTGGCATCTCACCTTGGCACCATGTTAAGCTTAACTGAATTTACAAAATTGTCCTATGTAGCTCTCACACATCTCAAACAGAATGGCAGATGCTGTTTTTCTTCTTGATAGTGCTGTTCTCTGATCTTTGCCTACAGACTTGAGGTGGGTACAACTTGCCAGTCCCTCCTTTCCTTCAGAGGAAAGGTTCCCTGACTGTGAAGAGGACAGTGGTACACCTCAGTGAGGGTGAAAAACAGGCCCACCTGCCCCTAAAATAAATAGAAAATGAATAAAAAGTTCAGAAAATAAATCAGTACTTGTAATAGTGGATACTTCAGCTTTGGAGATGGAACTGGTTCAGCCTTTCCCCCCTTTCTCTGTACCCAGTCTCCAAATCAGATTCATTCTTGTTGCCAGTGTCTGTTCCTCTCTGTCTTTCAGAATGTTTGAGTCTTGCTCCTCATCTGTTCTCAGTCCTACGCACTCTCTGGATGCAATTTGGCTCTTTGCTCTATCTCAGCTTTCTTTATCTGTTGGTTCCATGTGTCCCTTCTGCCACCTGGAGATGGTGTCCTTCTCAGTCATTGTTGATGTATCTGTGCCTCCTCCCTTTCAGATCCAAGTCTGTATCCACAAAAAGACTTGGTCAGTTTAACATTGTGTGGGAACAGCTCTGTTGTTGGCTGGCTGCCACTTCATGAAATTCTCAGTCCTGTGTTATGTGCTGAGGCTTCTTATTCAATGCACATGAAAATCAACCACCTCAAAATGGGGTCCAAAAGAAAATGTGTGTTGAATTAAAAAGAAAATGTGTTTCCCCAGTGAAGTGGTTGCAGTACTGAGCTGCACTGTTCAAGAAATGGACAACTCTCTCAGGCACATGGTCTGATTTTTTGGGTGGTCCTTTGGGGACTCGGCAGTTGGACTCTTTGTGGGTCCCTTCCAATTTGGGATATTCTATGAATCTGTGATTCTATGAATACAAAGCTTTTGGTGTTAGCTAGTCAGTAACAGTATACTACTGGAGAAAGGATGAAGGCAACATTGTTCATGTGTCAAAGCAGGGTTAAAAGGCTTTTATTTGTTCGGTGCTATGCCAGTGTTCCACTGCAAACATTTTGGTGACAAGGCAGTCTTTTTTTTGGTCTCTCTAATACTGAGTGACAGTTGTCTAAATATCTTGACATATGCGTATGTATCCCTGTACTTAGCACCCGTGCTTGTTTAAATCCAGCTTTCAGACCCTGAGGGGTCTGAAAATTCAAGATTCTTATCTTGCCCACAAACAGATCATCCCATAATCTCATACTCATTTTGCACTTCTCTTTGACTCTAGGTTTTCCCTCATCCTCATCCATTTCCTTCAGAGCCTTCAATGGACGGCACTTCCTGCTTCCCACCTGAAATTCAGGTCTCTGCTTCAAAGAACAAATTGTTAGAACTTTTAACAACAACAACAGAGTGTATATATATATATATATATATATATTTTTTTTTTTTAATATAGTCAAACCCACATTTTCCCCCCAGCCAATTCTGACTATCCAGCTAACCTATTTTTATTGAAATCTGTTCCTTTCCTTCTCTTGTCCCTCCTCCCCAGATTTCAAGCTGACATGATACTTGGCCTGGAAACAAAATAGAACAGTGAGCAAACCACTGGTACTTGGCAAAGCCATCAACAATTAAACCCAGCAATTTAGGTGGGAAGTGTTCTGTAAGCTTGATAATAGGTTCTGCTAGTGCCATCTACCATAGGAATGAAGCAATGCACTATGGAAGGAAATTGAATAGGGTCGATCTTGTTTTCTTCTACTGCCATGGAAATCAGTGGAATCCACAAGTCTGTAAAGCTCTTTATGGACCCTTTCTTCTGCTGAACCCTGCTTTTGCTCTGATTTTACTCCTGTGAGGGAGATCAAACAAAAGACCAGTATTCTTGAGCCTTGGTCCGCTTGTGCTAGAAAACAGGCACAAAACAGAATATCACATCAATGCTTGAGTATGAGTCTCAAAGAGAAACAGAAGAACACTTTCCTTTCTAAAGCTGACCTAGTCAGTTTGATTGGGTTACTGGGGAGGGAAAACTTTCCTGCGCCCATTCTGAAGTGTTCCTAGTTGGCTTTAAAAGGTGCTTGAATAAAAGAACCAAAAGCTCAAATAGACATCTATTGAATTCGAAGTTCCCTGCAGTACATTCCTCTTCTACCCATTGTAACTCTGTAGTTATTTACTTCTAGCTGCTTCTGAAAGTTACATTTGAGCTTCAATGGCTGGTGCTGATGAAAGGTATAAAAGCATTCTTGTAAATTAGAAATACTAAAATCTGGCAGCTTGCTCCATAAAGAATTGTACTACAACTGACATGCAAAATTGTCATCCTATCCATCTGTTCCCTGATGTGTGTTTAAAAATGGGCAATGCCACAAAAGCTAAATCCTGAATGAAGCAATTGAAAAACACTGCTTATTATGGTTTCTGGGACTCAGAAGAATGAGGCAGTCGTACTGAAGCACAACTCAGCTGAGTAGCAGGAGAGCTCTAGTGGAGCATTTTGCAGCACAGTAGCAATAATCATTGTAAAGAAGGATATGCTGCTGGCATGAGGCAATTGATACTCTTGATCTGCCCCTTAGATGTTGGCAATGTGTCTAGATTGTGCACTGAATCTTCTGTTTCACTACAACATTGAACTCTTAACTGTGTTATTCCTCGTGTCTGGAGACAGTCATGCAATGCTGTCATGCAAAAATGGTTCATCTGTAATAGAGGCTTGATTTTATTACTGTCAGAGTTATTTGCCAAGATTTCTTGATTTCATTGGAAACAAAGTTGACTGCATAGATTTAAAACCTAGACTGTGAGAATTTTATTTGCTTGTCAAATGTTCATCTGCCCATTGTGAAAGAATATTTTGTGGGATGGGATGAGTTTTATTTATTTATTTATTTATTTATTTAATAGGGGGGAAATAAAGGATAATTTACCAAGAATTTACCAAGAATAATCTAAACAATGTATGTGTTTTATTCCTTGATCAGTGACAGGGCTTATTTTCTCATGGTATAGTAAGCCATACTAATTAGGAGCTTGTGATCTTTTTCCTTATGACTCTCAGTTAGTTGCAAACCAATTAATTGGTGTAGGAAGTGGAGGAGAATGTGCTTTTTTTTTTTTTTTTTTTTTTTTTTTTTTTTTTTTTTACTGGGATGAATGTGGTTATTGACAAATGACTTTTAGTCATACATTTTACATACTGAAGCATCCTTTCTGTGGCATCTCTTTGAGTACATACTATTTTTGCCTTAAAAGACAGCTCAGCTAGCTATTAAACCCCATATTCAGAGATAAATTACTTATCTAGCTTGAATGATAAAAAGCAAACATACAACAAAACAAAATAAAACAAACATAACACAGGAATATGTGATTTTGGGGGATTAGGTTGAATTGTAGAGAAACTCATATTTTCAGATGGAGTGAATGACAATGTTGATGTTCAGTCTTTTTTTTTGAGAATATCTGCAAACCTGTCTCTCAATGTGTTAATTGCATCTAAATAACTCTCCTGCAGTTTACGTAAATGTTTCTGCTAAAAAAGGATGTATAAATTTGGATGTTTAACAGTCTTGGCCTAAAAAATGTATATAATAAATCTTTGTGAGTTATAAATTATCTATAAATTACTTATAAATAGCTGTTCAAATCTTTGCAAACCTTGGTTCAATTTAAAAATTCCTGGCTTGATTCTAAAGTAGGTTAGGCCTTCTTTAGATAAATATGTTTCAATTATAAAGTTTTGTTTGAAAATGTACACATTTCAATTATAATGTTTTTCATTTATGATTTCTCAAATATATATATATATAGTAACGGTTTTCATAATATAATAATAATGGTTTTCATTTAAAATTTCTCAAAACATAAAGTTTTGTGGCAGATATAATCAAGTTCCAATCTATCAGACATTTTAACGTAAAAACCATAAATAAGTATTCACTGATGATATGAAGAGCTATAATGTAAATTTAAGTATACATAATGCAAAGTGTTTTTAATATATTTATCCCTGCCTAAGTAGAGATCAGTTCTGTAAATTCATATATATATAATATATATAATATATATTATATATATACATATATATATATTATATATTATACATATATATAAAAAATACATACACATATATACATATATATATATGTATATTATATATATATATATATATATATATATATATATATATATATATATATATATATATTATACATATTATACATATATATATATATAACATATATGTATATATATATGTAAATATGAATTCCGGTGGACCCACTTCTGTGATTGAATTCAAGCTTGTTTTACACGGTTTGGGAAAACATTTTCGTGTGTGTATACTCTTCTTAATTATTATCTTTTTTTTCTGATGCAGATCCACGAGAGGGCAGTACACAGCAAGAGTAAACGCAGATGGTTCTCACTGCAATGAGCCTCAGGCAGCACCCAAGCAATCAGAGAGAATGAGGCCAGAACACAAAATTGCTCGCAGAGCCTTAGAAAAATCTTTAGTCGAGTCTGCAAAAATTCTGACTGCTACTGTTTAGGTGAGCTTTGTCTTCTGACATTGGAGGCTGCTGTTAACCTCAGTGCCTGTTTTCACAACTGCAAGTGCTCTATATTTACTGCAAAGAGGATGGAAACACTGGATTTATACAATCATCATCATACTAATGGTGCTGTGGCTGTAATAGAAAAAAATGTAGTGAAATAAAAATTGTGAAAATTAATGATAATAAAAGTGCTACAAACTTGTAAGCTATTTCAAGGCTTGAAATAGCATGAAGAATTAGTCAACTGATAAGTTGCTACATGGTTTTGTACACAGATTCTTTTCTTATTAAAAAACATGAGTTCAAAGACTGTTGCAGAAACTGGAATATCTGAACTATTTAAACCTGATTGGAGTTTCTCCGTTAGACCACAAAGCTTGGCATGCTATGTTTCTGAATGCAGCATTACATTCATTAAAAATTAACTCATCTATGCTTGCGGCAATAACATGTTGGCTTTGTAATGTGTTGATGATGGAATGGTGATGGTGTACTTGATGTATAAAAAAATAAAAAATAAAAATTCAGCATGAATTTGTGATTGAATTGTTTTAATACTGAGTATTAATGGATTGAAATTTATCTGTGAGTTAAGACTTCACATTCTTCCTTTATAGAAGGTGACTTTCTGAATATTACTTAGTCAATGAGCTAAACAAACTAAATAAACAAGATCTAAGCCAAAATCTCATGTGGTCTTTTAAGCTTTTTGCAGGCGTAACATGCATTTTTGTGTGCCCCTCTAACTTTCCTTTTCCATAGTAAAAGATGTCATACCTCACTTGTGACAAATTAGGCTTGAAGTTTACTTTCACTGAGAGTGGGTATGCAAATGCAGCTATAGATTCCAGCCAGACGTTCCTAATTTAGTCTTTCTGACAACTTCTCTCCATGGACTGAGCAAGATGTGTCTGCCTTGTGCAGCAGTTTACCCTGTGCTGGTCTCTCGTATGCAAATGCCACAACAGTCACTGTGGCTTCATTAAGTGTCCAAGGCAGGGCAAGCTGCAATGTGGCCATGGTTGTTTATAAGTACTCTGCACAGAGTTCAGCAGTGTTTACTCTATGGCTGCTTGTGGTGCTCTATGATTTGAATATTAGTACAAGAGACAGTGACTGGTATAGGCAGGATATCAAATTCATCCTCCCTGGGGCCCTGTACAGGGAGTTCTGGGTGCAGGACTTCACCCATCCTTATTCCCAGACCTTGGTTATGCTGTTGGAAGGTTTAATTTATGCTTGGATTTTAGCTCTGCTCAGCCCTTTCTGTAGCAGTGATAAGGATCCTCCATGTCACAGCTTACAAACGGAGAAACAACTCTGTTTCCTTCACTCCCTGCTGGGACGTGTTTTTGTGTCCTTTTGAGCTTATCTGTATCCACTCCAGAACCCAGCCAAATGCATGTGTATGTGTGCGTGCCCTTGTAGATAAATACACACAATAACACACACAGATGCATATATACAAACACATACAATGCCATATGCTCTCTCTGTACTTTGTTTTGCAGATGGAAGGGAAGAAGGATGAGCGTTCAGATGGATGGGTTGTATGTGAGGTGTGCATGCACACAAACTTGTGTCTGTGCCAAGCTAGGATGGATGGAGGGACATCCAAATAGAAATGGCTGGTAGAAATAAGGAGTGTGTCATGCTTGAGAAAGGAGTGAAAGGAAAGGCTAAAAATGAATAAAAAGCTCCAGAAGTGTAAGTGCTGAGCGCCACTGAACAAGTATGTGAGGAAAGAATTAGCTATGTGCTCATGCAAATACATTCACTTACTGCTAATTTATGTGTGATGTATATGCTACACGGTTACAGGAAAGGAGAAGCGACAGTGGAAGCGTAATTTTTGTTCGTCATATATGCACTCCGTGAGGAGACCTCTGCTCTCTGCAGTCTGATAACATTTGTGAGAGAGGGAGCTTTGAGGATGGGTGCATTCAACTTGTGGGGGGAAATGTAAATCACTTTTGGAAGTAAGCACTCCCTCTGTAGAAAACACAGCATAAGCTGTAAAAATGCTCTAGAGGAAACAGACTGAGGGATGTGTGTATAGTGATCCTGCCCAGAAGACCACTGTACATGGAAGAGTTAGTGATCCACAAAGCAGTTATCCTGAGCAGGCCCCGGGCTGTGCTGTACTGTGCAATGCTGCACATGTGGCTTTGCCTTCAGCAAACACAGCCGGTGTTGTGCTGCACAAATCCTTTGGCTGCACGATAGACTCAGCCAGGTTGCTGTCAGAGAAGAGCCTGCAGGCAGCTCCCACTGGGTACTGGTGATTATGCCACCTGCATGGCCTTGCCTTTATCTGAATGTGCAGCAAGTTCTCATGCGAACATCTTTTTTTGTTTGACAATTAGAAATGGTAAATAGACTTGTTTTCTTGTAAGAAAATCCCATAATAGCTCAAATGAGCAAAATGGTAGAGCATCTATGGACAGGGTCTATACAACGTGCTACATGTGGATCAGAGCCTCATTTCATGTTACAACACTTGGAGTTTCTAGCATCTAAAGGAATACAAGATTTTTATTTTTATTTTTTTCTCCTTACAGTGTTAGCTCTATCAGATAGCATTTCAAATGATACCTTACAGAATCTGAGTGCCTTTCTTACTGGTATCATAGCAGACCTTGTGCAAAACTATTTGGCAGATGAGAGGCGGACTGTGTATTATCTGGATTTTCTGAATGATATTCTCAGCCCCACTGAAATGTGTGCCAAAACTTAATGCTGAGCTGAAAAAGGAAAGGCTTGACTCTTTGGAGCTCTTATTACAGAATTATGTTATCACATGCACCCACAATGCTGGGTGCACTATCATTTATTTTATTTTTTTCCAAATTGGTGACTTAGAACTGAAGATGGGGATGTTACAGATCTTAGACATTTAGAGCAGAGAAGGAACTGTTTAGATTCAGATTTATTTATTTATTTATTTAACCCTGAAAGTACCTCACAGGGCTTGATGTCAGCATGAAACAGTGAACGATCCTGTCAACTACATTTGCAATTTTTCCTCTGAAATGGTCTAATTTAAAAAGAACAAGATTCTCTGAAATCTCTTGCAGAACTAATTGAAACTGTGAAAGAATGAATGACCATATAAGAAAGGAAAAAGCAGTTTTTCTTTGATTTTTTTTTGACCAAAAATGTAACAGTAGGCTTGTAGCTGAAAATTTGACTTTCATAACTTCTTTTGAAGGTTTTTGTATTAATAATTCTTGGTCATTTTATATTTTCCTGATGTTCCAAGATTGCAGTTTTAATTCACTTTAATCTGTGTGTGAATAATTGATCAACAGCTTTTCAATGGTGTCAGTATAGTAGAACTACCCAATGTACCCAACTTTTTACATGAAAGATGAGCAGTTCTGCCTACAGAATATGATGAATCAAAAGAAATTGTAAATTATGTAAGATACTGACTTCTTTTTCCTTTTCCTCAAGTGACATTAAGTAATGCACACTTTTATCATTAAAGGAGAAATAAGTTAATATAAGAAGTCCTAATGAAAATCATATAAAAATAGTAATGAAAAAATAATATTGTATTGAGTTTGATACATGTAGTTTAAGCTGCAGACCATTCATAGAAATAATTCTTCTAATCACTGTTGCCAGTACAAGAAAAACAGACAGAACTGTTCCAGAAGAAATACATTATTATTTTTTTTCTGAGTCATTCCTATTTGAAGTAAGTAAATAAATTAGTATCTGGGTATGACTGTATAGAGGTGGCAGTCTTGTTTTTGTCATGGTTTCTGTAGGTGGAAGAGATACGCTGACCAAGACAAAAGTACAGAATAATAACCAGAGTAAACCAAAGCAGATCCTGTGTTTGTAGAGATGGAGGGAATCTCTACAGTAGAATGAGAGAAGATTGAGACCACAACCTCAGGATGCATCAATGTTTGAAGAAAAAGAGAATTAGACTAGCTGATAAGGTTGGAAAATGTAGGTAATGTTCTTTACTTAGGCACACTGATTTTTCCTCAGCTTTCTTGCTCTGTTGTGAAAGGAACAGCACTTTTAGCCCACTTTTAAAGTCACCTGAGGGTGTTTAAGGAAAGGTTGGATGTGGTGCATAGGGACATGGTTTAGTGGGTGATATTGGTGGTAAGTGGATGGTTGGACCAGATGATCTTGGACACTTTTTCCAACCTTTTGATTCTATGATTCTATGATGAATTCAATTCAATTCTAGGTACAAAGTAATGTAATTGAAGATTTAAACTCAGGGGCCCTTGTACTAAATATGTAAAACTTTTTTTTATTTTTTTAAATTTTCTTTCCTCAAGTAAGACATTTTCCTTCACATTTATAAGACAAATCCTTTCTGCAGCAGCTATGTGTGAAAGGATGAATTTTATCTCCTGAACGGAGTTGTCTTTCCAGCTATGCATATATCTGCTTGTTCCTTTCTGGGCATCAGGAGTGTAGGTTTCTGTTAGTGGCTCTAGAAGTGAATAGTGTTTGAAAATAGCAAGACAAATCTAACTCTAGCTGTTGTTTCTGTGGTTTGTGACCTTAAGACAGTTTGATGTAAATTTGAACACATTTCACTTGAGGTAAGAGATATTGGATTGAAAGAATCAGTGGTGTCATAAATCTGTATAAAGACCCAGGTGACATAGTATCATATGGTTACAGATGCATGTAATGGCCATAAAGTAGTTAGTGCTGGTACAGGCACTGTCTAGAGCTTTATGTCTTGTCTTACTGGATAAGCTCGTATTATTTTGTTGGTGTAATGGATGAATTATAGTTATTGGGATGAATGAATGCTTGGCTTACAATAAAGACTGTAACGGTTAAAAAAAATTCTAAATGTGGTTAGCAAAGAACTTGGTGAATATATATATATATATATATTTTTTTTTTTTTTTGTGTGTGTGTGTTTATAGATGGGTACAAGTTTATTTGAGTAGCATCTTTTCCCAAAAGCACTAAAAAATCAGAGTTCTGCTTTTAATGTTAATGGCTAGCAACTCAGCACACAGAAACATAGCCAACTTGGTCAGATATCAATCTCTGTTGTTTCATGATTTTCCAGGGCTTCATTTCAGAACTTTAAGAAAAGTTTTTCAAAGGAAATGGTTAAAAACTTTGGATCAAACAGAGAGCTGTATGCCATCCTTGGCCAAGGAATGTTAATTTTATTATTTTTTAAAAACAATTATATGAGTGAGGAGTCTCAGTTTTGTACACAAAACTGAGCTGCCATGTTCTATCTCTGTCCTTGGTTCCTTTGAAATAATTAACGGGTAAATGTTGAAAAGTATGATTAAAAATATGTATATTGAATGCTTACCATTATTAAAACTGGGTTTTGTTATGAGTGTTTGGCTTTCTCTGTTTTCATTGCTTTGTTTCCCTTTTGCATAAGAGCACAAGTAGCTTGTCAAGCTACACAGAGATATATCTTACTGTAAATTAATTGTTCTGAATGGATCTCTGTTACTGATTACGTATCTGTTTAACTTTACATATCAGTAAAGTTAAGAATAGTATTCTTTAAAATCAATGGTGTTACTGTTTTAGGTAGAGATAAAACTCAGCATAGATGCCTAAAGTCAGAGCATCGGTCTCCAGATATTCTGTGAACCTATGATAAAACAGGACAGCTTAAAACTATGGGAAGAAAACTTCATTTGCTCCAGCTCACACTGAAAGCACAACGTTGTATGATGTAGTATTATGATATCTCAACAGTCAAGAACTAGAAAGATGGCCTATGAAAATTAGGAAAAAAAATAATATTTGACTAAATTTCTGGATTTTTTGAAATTTAAGAATGTACTTGAATTATGTAACTGTAATTTGGCAATTTTCTATCATTGGGAACACTGGACAATAAAAAATAAATAAAATGAGATGTGAAACTTGTGGTGGCCTGACCATTGCTGGCAGGTAAGTCCCCATCCAGTTGCTTGTGTACTCTCCCACAGAGAGATGGAAAAGAGAATTAGAATAGAAAAGGCAAGACAAAAACTCATGGATTGAGATATAGACAGTATAATAAATAAAGGGGAAGGGGGGAAATGTAAAAACAAGTGACGCAAAAGCAGTCACTCACCAGCATGAGCAGATTGCCCTGAGCAATGGATATTTGGAAAACTTTACCCCCAGTTTTATTGCTGAACATGACATCATATGGTATGGAATATCTCTTGGCTCAGTTTGGGTCAGCTGTCCTGCCTGTGTCCCAGCCTCCCAGCCTCCCCCCAGCCTGCTCACTGAGAGCAAGAGTGAGAAACAGAGAAAGTCTTGACACTTTGCAAATGTTCAGCACTAGGTAAAACGTCTTTTTTTATCAATATTGTTTGGTCACCAGTCTAAAACACAGCACCATATAAGTTGCTATGGAGGAAATTAACTCCATCCCAGCTAGACCCAGTACACTTGTAAAAGTTGATGGAGCTGACAACACTTCAGCTAATGTGTATTTCCATTCTTAATAAGGACTCTATAGCCAATCTGTTAAAAAAAGATAAAATAAATAAGATGTGAGATCATACTTTTATTTATGTTGAAAACATAACTGTTATCTGTAATGAAGTGTGAACTTAGACTAGACTTAACTCAAGATTACAGACAACAAGCTATGTTCTGTTGTAAATATGGAAGAATATGGCAAATAATATTTGGGCAGCTTTAATTTCTTATCTGCATGTCTATTCTTACTTGATCTTTAGTTCTTGATGCTAACAATTTGTGTTCATACACATCTCAGAGGGCTTTTTTGTGAGAAAATGTCAAAAAAATGCTTATTTCTTATTTAGGTATTTAAAATGATTCAGTCATCGGTTTGGAAATACAACCAAAACAAATACATACTTTAAATAGGGGGTTTATTTCTCAGAATAGACAGCTCTGGATGATCTATAAATACACTGGATGTGTCCGTTTCTCTACTGGGAAATTAAATAACGTTAAAATGCATTTTGAAGAGCTTTGATGATTGATACCTAAAATGTTGTGGGTCAAATTCCTATATAGTTTAGGCAGCCTGGAATCTCTGAAAGGTGTGATCAAAACAATATCTGATACACAGCTAATGACCAGAGAGAGGCACCATCACCACTTCATGTGCTTTTTGTACTTCATATTCTTATATTCTTAAATGTTATTCTGTCCTAATTGGAGTTGCTACGACAATATTACAATATTGGCAGTGGATCATCTACATTTAAGACATATTTTCCAGTGGCATATCAATGAGCTCTTGTTATTTCAGTTGTGTTCCACAAAATGACTCAACTTGTTCTGTGATTTACTCAAATGTTCCTCATGAACATTTTTGATGGTTCTTGTATATTTTTAGTTTTGTGAACTGTGGTGGTGATCATGACAACTGTTTCTGTTTCAGATCTACACTTTTCTCACTCTCTGCTGCCACATGGGAATCTCTGAGCTTCTGCTTTCTTCCAGACACTTTTTTGCACACAAGGGAGTTGCATTTAATCTTTCAATAAGCATAAAAATAATTTTATTATCAGAAGTGCTGTTTGCCAATTAGCTGGTAAATAGAAATAAAAATTAAGCCACATAGTGATCCAATAGTATTCAATTAGAGAGAATAATTCTTATGCTATGCACCATATGAAAGCTTCTTTACTGGGAGGGTAACTGAAGCAATGGCACAGGTTGTCCAGAAAGGTTGTAGAGTCTTCATCCCTGGAGATATTCAAAAGCTGTTTGGCCATTGTTGCAGGAAATCTGCTCTAAGTGGCTGTGCTTGAGCAGGGGGATTGGACTGGATGATATTCAGAGGTCCCTTCCAACCCAACCAACAATTCTGTAATTCTCTGATCCTGTGAAAGAAAATATATTGTCCTGCCTCCCCTCTCCATCCCCCTCCCCCTCCAAACCAGACAAAAACTTCATTGAAATGAAAGTGAGTATATTCCACATAACTCTTTTTTAATATAGACCACAGTTTTTTGACGATATAGACTAATTTATATAACTCTTCAATACATAACACTGTCCAATGTTTGAATTGTTTTCTATTTCTCCCCTGGAAATATCCTCTGGATAGGTATATGTCAGTAAAACACAGCAAAATTTCTGGAACCCTAAGATGACTGCAAATAAATTATATTGATAATGCCTTATAAGAAATACATTATTGATCTTAGTAAGTAATCTACAATCATGCTCATCACATGATAGTGATACTGTCATTTTTTTTCTGTTTTGAAGGCAGCGACTCTAAAGACTTCAAGAAATGCTTAATATTTTATCCTAGTGATGCTAACTAAACATTCCAGGATATATTTAATACTTAATGTATTTAGGAAAGTACTTGCACGTATGTTGATTGATAGATGAACGATATACATCTACCATAAAGCTCTCTTGTTGACTTCAGTGTTTGTGGAAGAAGGGTTGTATGACTTTGTCCCCACTGACTTCAGGAAGTTGGTTGCATATTTTGTACAAGGACTGATTTATAACTTTGATATTTTTCTTTAGTATGATTTATTTCTATCTTTTTTATTCATTATTTTAAAACATTGAGATCTGGAGGATAAGCTGTGTTGGCATTAAGTGACAGTCCTGTTTTTTCCCATTTTCTCTGTGTAAGAACAACAGTAGTACACAGCATAGCTGTATTGTATGTATGCAGAGCTCAAGGGAAAAATCTTAATTTGACAAATAACACATTTGCCTGTTTATAAATAAAAGGTATAATTACATTTTTAGAGTGGGAAATTGTTTAATGTTGCCATTTTTAGCAGATGTGCAAGTAACAGGTGAAACAATGATTGTGAAGAAAAAACACCTGTTTTCTGGAAGCTGAAAGACGGTTATCAGCAAAGTTGAGTCTCCAGGTTAAATAAGCTTGGGAGAAAGGTGATCAAGAAAAAAACATTTCCACTTGTGAAGCAAAAAAGCTCTGGGAGATGAGCCTTTCAACTTGAGCAGTCTTTCACATATTGCTCAACACTTGAAGCTTCTAAGCACTTTCTAGTATCATTTCTGTGATCTGGACTAATGCTGTTAAGCATACACAGATTACTTAGAGAAGAATAAAAAGCCAGAAGTGATTACTTTTCAAGAAAACGTACAATTGCACATGAAAAACACATTGCAGTGGCAGTATCAGTAATATTTTGAGTACAAGAATAAAAGTGCAGCAGATAATGAGAGAGTGTGAGCCTGTTATGAAATGCATGTACACAGAGCCCCTGAGAGCCATGGACAGCTGGACAGAAACTTTGCTTTGGATTTCCAGGCCCTGAGGTGTGCCAGAGAGCAGTGTGGCCTGGCTACAGCCCACCAGGGGATGTTGAACTGGGGGGGGGGGTGCCATCAGGGAGGTGACATGGCTGGCAGAGCAAGAGCCTCACCAGCTTGCACTCATCCCACAGTTCCCAGGTGAAGGAGAAGGACTAGAGGTCATGGCTGGGTTCCATCTACAAGAAGGGTCGTAATGAAGATTCGGGGAACTACATGCCTGACCTCAGTACCAGCGATGGTTATGGAACAGATCATCTTGAGTGCAATCACACAGCTTGTGCAAGACAACCAGGGGATCAGGCCCAGCTGGCATGGGTTCATGAAAGGTAAGTCCTGCCTGACCAGCCTCATCTGCTTCTATGACTGGGTGACCCACCTGATGGATGAGGGAAAGGCTGCTGATGTAGCCTACCTAGACTAGATAAGGCTTTTGACACAGTCTCCCACAGTATTCTCCTGGAGAATCTGGCAGACCATGGCTTCAACAGGTACACTCTTTAACTGCTTAAAAACTGTCTGGGTTAAAAACTGTCTGGGTTAAAAATTGTCTGAGTGGCTGGTGAGGCCACACCTTGAGTACTGTGTTCAGTTTCAGGCCCCTCACTACAAGAAGGACATTGAAGCCCTGGAGCATGTCCAGAGAAGGGCTACAAAGCTGGTGAAGGGCCTGGAACACAAGTCCTATGAGGAACGGCTGAGGGAACTGGGGTTGTTCAGTCTGGAGAAGAGGAGGTTCAGGAAAGACCGTATTGCTCTCTATAACTACCTGAAAGGAAGTCGTGGGGAGCTGGGGGTCAGCCTCTTCTTGCAGATAAGCAGCGACAGGACTAGAAAGAATGGCCTCAAGTTGTGCCTGAGGAGCTTCACATTGGAAACTAGGAGAAACTTCTTCTTAGAAAGAGTAGTCAGGCATTGGAACAAGTTGCCCAAGGAGGTGGTGGTGTCACCATCCCTGCGGGTGTTCAAGGAAAGGTTGCATGTGGTGCTTATGGACATGGTTTAGTGGGTGATATTAGTGTCAGGGTGGCATTGGTTGGACCAGATGATCTTGGAGGTCTTTTCCAACCTTAAAGATTCTGTGATTCTGTGACTGTATGATTTTGTCCTTGAAAGGGACTACACTTGTCTATCTTTCAAACATAACGTTCGAAAATTTGGTAAGTCTCAATATTGACTTCTGGATGACAGCAAAAATGGAATGGATACCTGTTGAAGAAGGGTAATCCAGACTATTTGACAAGATAAGTAATTTCTTTCTTTCTATTCCTTTCTATTTTATTTTTTATTTATTTCTCTCAAAAGAAGAGCTGAAGAGAGCTGTTGGACATCCATCTTGAATTGTGTAGACCTGGGGACTTTACAGGGAGCTGGAGAAGTTTTGGCTGTTGAAGGGTACACAACAAACTTCCTTGTGCTTTTTTTTTCCTTGCCAAGAAAACAAAGGAGGAAAAAAACACCTTAATCAGAATACAAAAGAACTTTTGCAGGATATTCTTTTGTGCTGGTATTTCCCTGCAGGTGCTGCAAGAGTATAGGAAACATTAGAAACTTGTCTGTTTAAGATTAGAGTCCAGGATCTTCATATATGAGCTATACGTTCCTTGTTTTCTTAAAGCTAGCCTGCTAGCATTGAATATGTACAGAAGATACGTTGAGAGAAATCATATAAGTGTTGTATGTTATGTGTTAAATACTTGCTTTATTTACCAATAGTTTTGCAACCAAGCACTGATTTGAAGATCTGATTTACTGGTAGGAGAACATGAAAGAGATTTCTGCCTGTATGGATCAGAAGGACACAGTCTATATTCAATGCCATCGCATATATTTTGAGTCACATGTACACATTTGCTAGATGGGTCTACTTGAGGATTGCTGAGTGTTGGAGTGTTGCAGGTCAAATGAATAAGTACTGGAAACAGCAGATATTCTTGCTTGCTGTCTTTGAAGGAGCTGATGACATTGTAAGCCATTCTGTTGCTTGTGATGTGAGAAGTTGTGCCAGCTGGAACCAAGAACCAGTATCGGAGTTTTATGCAATAGGGTTTGTCTCACTGGGGCTATCTTTTTTAAAATCCAGAATTTTCCTTTTGCAAGTGTTAAATGGCTGTTTGAAAGATGAGAAACCTAAACATTCTTACTAGTTTTCAGCACAGAAGTTTTTTATGTTGTTGTTCTGCAGTCTCTTCCAGCTCATGTACACAGGGCAGCTCAGAGATACTGAAGAGAAAGAAGGAGAGTGAGGAAAGTGCAGATAAAATTGATTAGAAATGTAGGAAAACTGTTGAAGCTGGCTGATTCTGTAGGTCTTCAGTTTTGCTGCTGTGAAATGTGCATTGTTCTATGCCTCAGATGTGCTCTTTCATCCACCTGGCCTTTGAAACATGCTGCTGATGGCATTAAACATTAAATAGATGTGTCGGTAGGTCACAATCAGATTGTGTATTGTGTTTCTCCAATAACTAGCATGATGTTACATTACTTGTTCGAGGTCTCAGTTCCAAACGAACTGACAGTGGATCATGTATGGCAAGGTCTTGGTCAAAGGGGAGTCTGTGGCATCTTGCTTTAAAAAGGTACATGTTCAACTACTTTTTGCTTTTGTTTGAGAATTTTAATGTGAAAGTTACAGAACAATGTGATGACAGTGAAAAACATGATTGCATGTATGAAGTTACATGTAGTTGCTTCTAGCTTAAGCAGTACTACATTAGTATCTTCAGCTCAGAAATGACATCATGCACAGTCTACTCACCTAAGCTCTTTAATTTTTCTGTATATGCTCAAGATGAACTATTTTGCATGAAGAGTCTGGATTTATTTTCTCAAGCAAGATGTTCTGTTAAATGGAATAATAATAATTCTTCTAATACCAGTTTTTTTATTTTGAAAGTTGCATTTTTTTCTTAGAGATGTTAAAATAATTACATTGGCAGACACAGTATTAACCATGGGACTGGAGCTAATGAAATCTTGTGTTAGATCTGTATGTGCTGTTCGTTGGGAAGGAACGCAGTCTTGTTTACTTCCTAACACATCTGTATTCGTCTAAATTCATCCTTGTGTGGGAGTACTGCCTGGAGTCGCTACAGTTCCTGCCATGGAGTAGTGGAGAAAGCAGAAGTTCCTGTGTGAATTGCTCTCCTCCTTACTGGCCGTCCTCTGAGGAGCACAACAGAAACACTGTCTCTCACTGTGTCTATGTCAGTCTAATGCTGAAGGTGAAAAAGATCAATGGATGTTTTACAATTACACCAAATCAAAGTGGAACTCCTAAGAATCCTGCTACAGGGCAGGATGCTTTTCTGGTGCAGGGTCAGCAATCATTCAAACCTGTGATTTCCTGCAGATGTCACAGGCTATAAGAAGTCCTGTTATAGGCTACCTTGAGTGCTTTGTTTTGTTTTCTTTTGTTTTATTTTATACTGACAGCTGCAGGAGGTCATGCTACAAAATGTTGAAGAAGCATTAACTTTCCCCGGAGCTGCAGTGAGGCTATGTACTAGTTCACTTTAGATATCTTAGTATAGGCATTTTGCAAATAGGGTAGTTGTATGAATCCATAATGACAATCCAAAGGTTCAGATACATTTCCACCCTTTTTTAAGATATGTTAGTTATAATTCATAACTGTTTCCATTATGTTATGAGATAATGAATAATGTTACTCTGGAAAAACAGAAGGAAGCAGTTCCAGTAATATAGTGAATACATGTTCTTGTTTTGCTAAGCCAGTTGATCAGCTTTGGAACACCTAGTTAGTAGAATGTTCCTTACCAACCTCTAGATCTGGAGATTTTTTGACTATTTTCTTTCTGGAATGCAAAGAAGGTAGAAACCCCAGAAAATTCATCATGTACTTCTCTCTCACAAATCTGAAAGCCCAGGCTCAACGGAAAAATTATTCCATTAAAATCTTTGTCATCACATTCATTTACTTTTGTATTGTTGCATTTCTGTCTTTATAGGATAAAGAACTCTTCAACTTGGCCTAATATCTATTTTCTCATTTTCTGAATACAGGGGAACTTCAGGAAGGATAAATAGGTGGTGGTGGTCTGCAAGTTGTCTCATTTCCAGCTTGCAGGCAGACATGGAATCACTGAGGAGTGACCATATCCTTCAAATAGCAATGCTCCAAGTAGCTGGAAGACTTTTTAAGAGGTGAAATCTGGGGTTTTGTCCTCAGGGCTCAGCTCCCTCTTTTTCTCTACATCTCTTCCCCATGCTAAAATGAACACACAGTGTCTCACTAGAGTGCAAAAGTCAAATTTCTGATTTCCTTTTTGTCTCTCTCGCACTTGATTCAGTGCAGAAAATCTTTGTGGCATTTTTTTTTTTTGGTCTAGTTTTATTTCATCATTTTTCCTGTAATGTCTACTCAATCTCTGGTATGTGATATCATTAATAAGCAGTTCTTTCTATCTTTAAAATCCTACACTGCCTTTCATTTTTTTGAATCACAACTTCCTGGGCATTATCTTCAATGCCTTGTCAGGCCAAACTTCATTTTAACCATCTACATGGTAGAGAGCTGCCTTGACATTTTTTAAAAACTTTTTTTTTCAGGGGTCTATTATATGACCCTTTGCTTTTAAGTGTTTTGATTCTCTTCAAATGCTGAAACATAAACTCACATGATGAGTGGTAGATGCATCTGCTTGAAGTAGTCATCACCAGAAGACTTCAAAGACTTCAGAATCTATAGTAAATTCTGTGCAGGTAATTGTGTAGGATCTCAGGAACTTCAGACCATTTGAAATATTAACAGAATGACAGTTTTCTCCAGGCTGGAGAAAATTCAGTAATTATATTATTATTAATATGCCTTCAGAGAATACTTTTTGCTATCATACTGTTTACAGGCCAGGTAAAAACTAGTTAATGAACTCATCATGAGAGCCTATAGACTGTAAGAGACTCTTGCAGAATTATCCTTTATTAAAGAAAGTCTAGTACTAAATTCCAAATTGGTATGTGTTGCTGATAAAATACCAATTTCTAAGAAACCTTACGGATATTTCTTGTAATTATCACTCCCAAATGCTGGACAAGTATTCTGCACGTTGTTTTGAACTCCTGCATTGTCTGTTGTGTTATCCTTTCTTTAACTTTTAAACTTTTTTTTTTTAATTGTTGCTACTAATGTTTGTTGCCAGAGCCAAAATCACAATCTTTGATAAACTCCATGTCTCTGTCCTTTTTAAACACAGTAAGAAGTGATTAACAGCTATTCCTGTTCTTTCTCTAGTCTTCCTTTGTAGAGGAAGTAGAGAAGAGGATTGTAGAGAAGTTACTTTGTCAGCTGCTCCCTTTCTTCAGGTATTTTTGAAGAATCCTGTACAGATTGAAGTATGCACGTTGAATAATCTTTTGTTTGTTTGTTTTTCTTTTCCTTTTTGCTTTCCAATTATATGTGCATCTTGAACTAGCAGAAAATACTCTTACCAAAAAAACCTAAACCTTTAAGTTAACCATGACTTAACCTAAAATTACCAGTGCCATACAGGAATAGGAGGCAAATGGGGGGATAAACAAGAGGTAAGGGTACCTTCTATCTTTTCACCTACTTTGCTTGTTTAAAGGTTTAGTTCTTCTCACCTTTTTGAATACAAGGTGCGTAGTTACACAACTCTGGGGAATAACCACCATGTTCTTATGTTCTTTATCATGAATCAGTCAGATATTTTTTCTGTGTTCTCCAACTGTATTTGACGTGCCATGACATACTAAACAATACATTCAAGGAGTGTTGGGTCTGCTAGGGTTTACTACATAGACCACGTAATTATATGGAGTGCAGAGCCTTTATCTAAGTCTCTGCAGTCTCTTACTCACCTTCAGGCACTTCCAGCCTTAGAGAGAGATTTAGTCGCTGAATTCCATCGTGAGATGAGGTAGTAAGCAATCTTAAAGATGATCACATTTGAATATCTATAGATTGGATATTTACTTTGATTAATGAAGGCTATAAAATACTTCTCCAGGTGTGTGGTAGTGAAAAAAACTTTTGCAGGCATGAACGACAATGCTGCCATTTGAACCCCAGTTCATTTCACACTTGTGGTTTGTGATGTTCCTCTTTAGCTATCTATTTCTGTACTAAGAAGTCATTGTCTTATTGAAAAGCTGTTAAAAGGTAAGATACATTTATATTTTCTTTAGAGAAAATATAAATTTTCTTTATTGAAAAGAAATTTTCAATTTCTTGTTTGAGAAAAATCTCTTGTTGAGAGTCTGGGCTTCTAGTAAACTAGAGGAATGATCTCTAAACATTTTTAATCACATACTCTAGCAGTAAAAAGCCTTTGAGCTCTCAAGCCCAGTATATTGTTATGTATATACTATATACATGTACTAATGTACTAATATTCCATAAGTTATTAACCATACACTGAAACAGAATTTTAAAAAGCATGAGATGAAGAGAAAATAGAATTATTTTAACAATAGTGTTTTTATTTTATTTTTATTTTATTTTATTTTATTTTATTTTATTTTATTTTATTTTATTTTATTAATGGTACTAAATTGTTTTCTTCCTGCAACCCAGTGAATTGTCTTGTGCACTACTTTTTGAAGATCACTGAATTTGATTGTGACTTTTAGCAAAGAAAAGGTGAACACGCCTATTCTTCTTTCTGTCAGCTGTGCTGTAAAGTTGATAAACTCCTACACTAAGGGAGAGCAGAATCAGCAGGGTAAGCTGCTGTTGATACAGAAGTATTCTGGGAAATGTCACAACAAGGAAACATGCCTAAGCCTGTAAGAGTGTCTCTGAGAAGACAATCTGCTAATTCATTTCAAACCTGCATATAGGATCATAGAACCACAGAATGACTGAGGCTGAAACAGACCTCTGGAGGTCATGTGGTCCAGGCCCCCATGCTCAAGGAGAGCTGCCTAGAGCTGATTGCCCAGGACCACTTCCAGATAGCTTCTGATAATCTCTGAGGATGGAGATGCCACAATCTCTCTGGGCAACATGGGCAAGTGCTTGGTCACCCTCGCAGTAAAAAATTACTTCTTGATGTTAAAATAGAACTTCCTGTGTTTCTGTTTGTGCCCACTGCCTCTTGTCATGTCACTGGGCACCACTGAACATCTTCTTTGCTCCCTCCCTTCAGATATTTATATACTTTGGTAAGATCCCTCCTGAGCCTTCTCTTCTCTAGGCTAAACAATTCCAGTCTAGGCTAAACAGTCTCATATATATTTATCTGTTATAATGATAACAGATGAAGTTCCTGTATTAACAAATTACACAATAAAAAGTATATTTTCTACCAAAAGGAGTGGAGGCATTGGGTTTTGAAGCTGCATCTTGGAAGTGGGATGGCAAATCTTACAGCTGTGCTACTGTTGTGTATAAAACTCTTCCTAAAGTAATATCTTATGTGTTGCAATAATTTGAAAAATAATGAAAAAGATAAATATTGAGGTGACTTTATTACTCTAACAGAATAAATGCTGTTGTCTGAGAAGGAAAAAAAACTAGCAGATATAAATTACATTGATTTGCATGGATGGACTCTTTAGTGAAATGGTGAAATTCCTGTTAGAGTGCTGTCCTTCATTATCACTTCCAGCTTACAACAGCAGCAAATTAATGTCTCTTTTCAGCAGCAGGTAATTTGTGGAAATACCCCCAGGTATTTTTAACAGTATGTGAACAAGGAAGTGTGAGTTATGAAGAGCTATGAAAACATAACAGCTGCTAAACAAAAAACAATGTTAATTTGAGGGTTAGTGACAGTCAGTGTGTGTAAATGGAGCAACTAGCCAGTAGCAACCCAGAGGTGCATGTAGTGGAATGACTTAATGGTGTTTACATGACAAATTAGTGGTAAACTCCAGATTCAGTTTTTTTTTTTGTTGTTGTTGTTGATTTGTTTTCTTTTCAGTTTTTCTCTCTCTCTTTTTTTTTTTTTTTTTTTTTTTTAATTGTGATTCCATGTTGTTGACAGAATGTGTTTGTGTGCTGTTTAGCCACAAACATTTCTGCAGTTCCTTCCAGCATTCAAGGAGCACCTGTGCAGGAAACTTTCTAGATTCCAAACAATGTAATAGTGGCTGAGTGGGAATTCTTACTGTGGAAAAAAATGCCACTTCCACAGGAAATTCCCAATCATCCATTCCCATGGCTGCCTTACCACACTTATTGCTTCACAGTCTTTATGGATGCTAATGAATGGTTGCTGTTCCAAATGTAACTTTTATTCAAATTACTGTTTTTTCAGCAGTCATAAATCAGTGTGCTGTCACTGGCAGGCACTTTTATATCCTGCAGCTAGTGGGCTTTGTCTCTGAGCAGCATTATACTGCTGCTGACCTTTAACACTTCTGTTAGCCATAGAATGATGCTAAACTTAGCTAATAACCTAGAAGAGACCAATATTGAGACACCACTTGGCTCTGTTTCAAGTTGCATTGCTTCTTGGCAGAACAAGAGTGTTTTAAAATCAGCATAGTCAGCAAGTCCTGCATTCACTTCTTAAGGAGACGTTACTCAGTGATGGATGTCATACTGGGCTATGAACAAGAGTGTAGCCAGCAGGTGGAGGGAAGTGATTCTTTCTCTGTGTCTGGCTCTTCAGGGACTGCTGCTGGAGCACTGTGCCCAGTTTTGAGCTCCCTGGTACCAGAGAGACATTGACATACTGGAATGAGTCCACCAGAGGGAAAGCAGGAAGCTTAAAGAGCTGTAGAACATGATGTATGTGAGGAGGGACTGAGAAAATCAGCTGGGTTTGTTCAACCTTTAAGTTGAAGGGTAGGAGAGCTGGTGCTCCTCTCTAGAGCTCCCTAAGTGGGAGGGTATAGAAAGGAGTCAAAGTCTTCTCAGCGGTGTGCAGTGCAAGATCTAGGTGTTCAGGTTAAACTTAGGTAGAAGTAGGCATTATCCTGAATCATTTAACTTTCCTGTGTATAAAACAGGTTTTGTATTTCCAGCTGAAATACTCACTTTTGTAAGCAAATAGTCAATTTTTATTGACTAGGAAAGGAGCTGGATTGAACAAATTTGTCTTTGTTGTACATCCTTGTTCAATCAATCTTGCCTGAAAGAAAAGTTTTACTGCATTTCTACTAGTGAAGTTGAAATGTGGTAGCCTGTTGTTGTCAAATACGGTAAATATATTGATAGGGTCATATAAATTATTATGATAGGTAATAGTGAAGGGGAAAGTTAAAAAGTAAGTAATTCAGAGCAAGTCATGTTATATATAAAGTGTTCTACAAACATTTAGTGTCGATGTGTAATCCCTTCATAGTTGAAAAATTAAGTATATTTATGAAGGAATCTGTGTTGTTTAGTTCATAGAATTTGGGGTAGTGATTTTCTGTTTTTCTGCTTTCCGTCCTTCTCCTACCTTCCCAGAGAACAGTATGTTAGGAACATGCTGTAAAATAGCACCATTTCTGCCTCCAAATAACTACTGCAACTCCCTGGTAATATGTTTGTTCTTTTTGCACTTATGTGGCTGAAATAAATGGGCTATAGTTCAAGTAGGGTTAGACTGCTAGTCCATATTTCATTTGAGTCTTTAATGGTCAGTTAAACTAATGGAATTATGGTGATTTATGTCAGCCAACAATCTAACCTTGTGTCTTCCTATTTCGTGGTGAAAACACATGGCTTCAGCTGCGGAGCCTTGACTTGTTCCCTGTTTGGACAAATGGACAGAAAACATCAGAACATACAAATCTTGCAAGTTATAAGATAACTTGCTATAAAATGTTAAGCTGTCACTGTTGTAAATATACCATTCAGATTTTTTGAAAATTCTGCTTTTACAAAGTGGACTGTTTAATTTCTTCATATAAAAACTTTTTACCAAATGGATTCTGCAGTAATCAGCTGTACTTAGTCATGTTTTCTGGACATGTCCAATCTTACTCTGTTTTTTCGGGTAATAACCTCTAATAAAAACAGATTTTTAAAGGATTCATTTTTGGCAGAATCTTCATCTTCTGACAGTAAAAATCCTACCAAAGGAAGAACATATTTAGGTTTCTCTGTGGTAGTTTACATTCTTTCATCTCCTTAATAAAGAAAATGGATCAACCATAATAAAATAAGAATTAATTTTTCAGTGTAATTTAAAATTTATCTTTTCTTGATTGATAGGTCCTGCTAGAATTTGGAATGGTTTTAAAATATTCCTTGTTCCACTCTTGTACTCTCCGTAGGGTTGGAAATAAAAAATATCTGCTTTGGGTATCATCAACATTAAGTCTCTGGTGTATAATGGCAGTTTGTTCTGTACTTTCAACTTTAACTAGTGAACTCAGTATCTCAGCTGTTTTTTATTATCTGTGCAAGTTGTTGCATGACAAAAGCAACTATGAGGAAAAAGAAACTTCGCTGCCATTTACCTTATAGCACATCATAACTTGAGCAGTCTGTATTTACTCTTGCTTTAGTAAAGGCAAAGAGATACGGTGCAAGTATCAGTTACTTAAAGCAAAATGGAAACCTTGGGGCCCATCAAATGCTGTTTGTTTGTGCTGGTGTTACCAATGTGACTTGTGTTCAGTTTACATGTGTGTATAGCTTGCTTCTCAACATCTGCTTTATGTTAACTCTCCTTGTCCTCCTCACTGCAAACACACATTTACTAGCATTAAAAAAAAATAATTTCTGACAAAGTGGGATTTTTTTTTTTTTTGTGTGGGCTTTCAACTGATTGATGTTTGAGTCTCTGATATTATGTATTATGACAAAGAGTATCATCTCACTCAGCAATTGAAACAAGATATAAAAAAATTAAGACATTTTAAGGGTATTTTAAGCTGAGTGAAAGAGAGCCTTCCATTGGTCCACGAGCCATACATACATATACATACTAGTGGTTAAGGCATAAAGAAAGCCTGTGAAAGTCAGATACAGATGCATCTATCTTATAGCTTGTACCAGCTGATGAATGTAATGTTGTTTCCATGTCCTACATGTTGCAGAACGCTTGGGCATATTCATAATGGTGCTACCTCTAGCGCTGGAAACTTATGGATTACTGTTCTCTGGTTAACTATAAACAAAGAAACATACTGTTGTCTTTGGAGAACTCTATCATCAGCTCTGCTCCCACTTTGGTGAGAATTTTGGTGGGAGATTTTTAAGCACTACTTCTCTAAACAATAGTTCAAGGCTGTATTTCTGCCATGAGCAGCCCAACAAGGAGGAATTTTGAGATGTCTGTTGTGATGCTTTGCTGTAACTGAAAAACAGCTAACATTTTTTCTCATGAAAGCTTTTAATTATCTTTTTATTATTAGATTATTTTTTTTATTTATACCCTAAAGAAAATCAAATATAAACTCATTACATTTTCCTTCAAGTTTTGCTTTACTGTCCATTTTCCTGAAGTCAAAAAAGTGATTGAGTTATTTTTCTGTCAGTTTCCATATAAAGCCTTGTTCCTCAGTCTCTGGTTGTTCTGTAGAGCTCCCATGACACAGAGAAGATCAAAAAGGTGTTTTAATTGATCAGTTATGGTTTCTTTCCCATGAAGAATCCAGACTGATAAAAATCTGGCTAGCAACATAAAAGATCTTGTATACTCTTCAGTTTTTTTGTTCTCAAATTTTGTTGTTGTTGTTTATTTTTGTTTTGTTTATTAATTATTGTTATAGGTTTATTTTTGGATAAATCAGATTTGAACTATGCAGCAATTTGTTATACGCTCAGGAAAACTGAATGTTAAGTTTGTGTTTGTTATGGATGTTTTCTGCGTCCAGTGTGCTGGATGGAATAAAATGGTTGAAAGACATGCATACAAATATGTACCATTAGTAGTGGCTTGTGGAAAATCTGTGTTGTGAAGGCCAATGTATTTATGCTTGGATTGTAGCAGTTTGGAGTTAAAAGTCTGGTTTTGGGGCAGGACTAGCTGGTAGTCAGAATACTTGACGAAATCTTTTGATTATATATATGAGCTCACTATAAGCAAACTGACGGTGCTTGGGTTCATTTAAATGCCCTTGTGGTTAAAGTACCTACATCGTCCTTCAAAAATACCATAAAGGAAGATTACAAAACGGATTATTTTGGTCCGGTATGTACAAATAATGACTTCTTTTCAAAACCTGCGGCCGCAAAGATGCATTAGTATAAACTCTGTGGTGAACGGTCAGACAGCAGTGTGTCGAACTCAGTTCATAACAGTTTACAACTAGTGTCTTAGACATTAACCTTTTCATTGCTTAGTACAGCATTAGAGCCACCTGTAAACAAACTTTTTATTCAGATGAACTTTTAAAATGTTGCTCGTTAAGAGACCCACCCAATAAATGTAATTAAGAATTTGTGTGTTATTTTTAATTCTGGTAAATTCTGGTAGCGTTAGGGGAAAAGTGGCCAGTTTTAGCTTCGATAGCAATTTCTGCATTGCATGGGCAGTTCAAGCAGGTCACAGTGGTAGAAATTTCTACATTATCAAGATTACCAGGAGAAAAATAACCCCTTGTCTTCTACAAGGGGAGTAGAAATGGCTGGCTTGTATTAGACTACCCCTCTTTTTTCTGTTCTTCAGGAAAGCTAAGCTTGGAGAGAAAAGTCTTCAGTGCTGGTGAGCAGCCTGCAAAACAAGCAATCACATCCATTGATACAGCTTCAGAAAGTTATTTCAGTTTTCTCTGAAGAGAAGACGATTTGAAGTTTCCAGATGGAGTGAGGAATCCTTTACAGCACTGTGATACAAGTACCCTGAAGAATGTCTGATTTTATTCACTTGGGATCCTTGAACTGTCTTGTATAGATAGCATCATTAAGTAGTAATACAGAAACAAATACATGTGGCTTTCCTATAAATTACACAACTATCATGGCAGATCATTGATGTTTAATTATTGCAATCTCTCAGGAACAAGGCTTTTATTATCTGGAAGCTTGTTCCTAGTCATAAGATAGGACCGTGAAGGTGATTAAGGAACTGAAGCATCTTACATATTAGGAGAGGCTGAGAGAGCTGGTACTGTTCAGCCTGGAGAAGAGCTTACGGACAATCTTATCAATGTTTAGAAACATTTGATGGGATGGAATGTAGAAGGAGCCAGACTGTTCTCAGTAGTGCCTGCTGACAGGATGAGAGCACAGATTAAAAAAACATGAAATTCTGTTTGAATGCAAGAGGAGATGCTGTAGAACACTGGTCACACACTGACATGGGTTGCCCAGAGTGGATACAAAAAAAACAGACTGGTGTCCTGTGCAATCTGCTGTGGGGGATTCTGCCTGAGCTGGGGGATTGGACTAGATGGTCTTGAGAGGTCTTGTCCAGCCTCAATGATTATGTGATTTTGTGAATAGGCCAAAAGTTGTGTGGTGCCATATTTTTTCAAAAGAACTCTTTAAATAAACTAGATCTTGGGCCTCAAGTACTTTTGGACCAAAATAATTCTTGTTACATTCCAAAGGGAAGCATTGTCCAAAGGGAAGAATCTGGTTTTGGCACTTTCTTCAAACCTGTGTGTTTCTCCGTGTCTTTGATTTTTTTTCTGCATTTAATACAGGTAGTGCTATGTATTAGTCAGGTTCCCTGTTAGATTGCAGTATAATATATATATATATATATATATATATAGTTCCTTATGTATCTTTATTCTTTTTATTTTACTTTTTTCCTTCAATTTTGGCATAGTAAAAAATAAAAATGAAGCAATTCATCTTTTTCTTGAAACTAGGGGGAAAAGAGTAATTTGTCCTTGTCTTTAGTACTTCAAGCAGGTTGTCAGGAAAATTGGCTAAGCTTGCATGCATGTATGTTTTCCATAGCTTGCATCTGGTACTTAAAACTACTTTCCCTGTCATTGCACACCTGTTGTGGGCTTTGCTGTGTTCAGTGGCTTTAAATGAGTCATAAAACTCTCTTCTGTATTGTCAGCAATGCTTTTGCTGGCCCAAATATCTGGAGCTGCCTGCCTGAATTAAGGAACAAGAATCAGATATGTGAGGATTGCAGGAATGTAAACTGGGACAAGGATCACTTAGGCTTAACTGATCCTGGGAATGCGATGACAAATATTTGAAGGAAAGGAATTCTTCCTGCTATGAGTGATGGAGAAGAAAAAGACACTATGCTGCTGCTCTGGTCTTTGCACAGAATGTCCAAAATCAGAAACTGTACTCCCAATGGAAAGAGATGGTGCTTGGTGATACGAGATTAAATGAGTTTGAGGCATCTGGATAGGATCGCCTGAGAAAGGGCACGTGCATGTGTTGAGGAGTGAGAAAGTGGTGGCTTAGTGCTCTCCAGTAGTTTCAGATCTCTCTGATGGTTGTCAGTTGAGAAAAGTGGTACCATCATGGGGCTCAGTAGATCACTCTTTTTCTTACCACTATAGCATCAGCCTTTGTGGTGCTAGTGCAAGAAAGCCTGAAGCACTTCATCCTCTCCACATGTCCAGGGCATGTGAGACAGACTTTTGAGACTTCAATTCTGCACCTCAGTGGTGGAGTCCACCTGAGAAAGTGAGAAAGATAATCACCAGACAGGTTATCTGTTCTCCTGAGGAAAAAAAACTTCAATGTTTAGAGTGTGTTGGCTTTTTTGGCCCAGTCTGTTTTGAACCCATTAGTCCAGTTAAACCAGATTTGGCAGGGGAGCAATCTCCTCAACACCACAGAGATGTGATTTTTATGAAAATCTGTGGCAGGTTTTGGAATGAGAGTCCCACACTTGTGTCCCACTGAAGGAAGAGCTGCACTCTGCTCTCAGTAGGCAAGCTTGCAGGCTAGTCTGCATGCACATGATGGTTGAGTAGGGTCCATGTGGCAGTCACAGCAACTAGTACTTCTTGCCTAGGTATCACGGGAGGGTGCTGTATGTGTTCGGAAAAGGGTACAAAATGTAGGGAAGTTGTACACACTGAAAGAAAAGGGCTTTTTCATTTCAGCTCTCAGAGGAACGTCTTGTGAAAACTGTTTGCTATTTGCCAACAGAAGCATGAGGCAGACTGCTAGGGGATTTCTCATAATCAGAATACGAATGCCTTTCCCTACTCTGTCCCAGTAAGAGCTCTTCCTGCTGCCTCAGCTTGCGCTGTGGCAGTAGAAGAGTTTTACATTGTGCGGTTTCTATGTAATTTCTTCCCTTTAGGATGTTACAGGTCTAGAAGGATTACTTTGATATCAGTCTTGAGCTTAAGCACCTGCTTTTTCTTTCCAGTCACAGACCGAAGAGCTAGCCAGAGAAACCTTCAGCTTTCATCAGTGCTCTC
Organism: Anas platyrhynchos; assembly: GCF_047663525.1. NCBI lineage: Eukaryota > Metazoa > Chordata > Aves > Anseriformes > Anatidae > Anas > Anas platyrhynchos. The sequence continues at coordinate 35,583,566 of NC_092588.1, read as the reverse complement.
AAAATTCACAAGATAGCATCCTGACATATTTCAGTATTCAAGAAAGCATTTCCTCTTGTATGGGGTAGCTATATACTTCTCACTGATTGAAAAGGTTACTGCATTTCTTCTACTCTTTTAACGTGCGCATCTTCCAATGCAGACAGGGAAACTTTATATCCCAGGGATTTATAGATCAGTGTTTCAATAAAGAAAACTACGATGAAATGTACCTCAGAGGAACTTTTCTGAACCTCTTGTAGAATATGCTGGTAGTACGGGCTCAGCACAGGGACGTGCTTACTTCAGTCCTTGTTCAGATGAGTGTCACAGCCTGTATTTGTGATACCCTGTTGCACATCGGGGTGTGTGTAACATATATCTCTCAGGAAGGTGTGCAAGGGGAAGCTGCACTGGCTCTTTTGCTGGCGATCAGCACAGAACAACCCAACCGCTGATTCCCTGGCCAGCTTGCCGGGACATTTTTATAATTCTTGCGCCGTGTTGTTGGAGATCTCCAATTAGCCTCCAACCGGAGCTCGCAGCTTGTGTGCGAAACAGGCAGCTGCTGGCACGCAACCTTCCCTGAAGTTGTTTCCTTTCCTTTTTCCTGAGATTTAGCGAAGGGGGGGAAGGGGTTGGAGTCACATGGATACAAAGCTTTTGATTAATGTCCAAGTCTGTGCTGCGGCGGCGGCTTTCCAACCTCCCAGCTCACAGGGCGAGCTGGGAACCAGTGACCGCTCGCTTCCTCAGGGCCGCGTCCCCTTCCTGACGGGAAAGCGGAGCCCGCTGGAGGGAGGGGGGGGGCCGCTCGCCTCCGGACCTCGGCTGGAGCCGGGTGAGCCGGGGCAGAGGCTGCTCGGCGGCAGGGCACCCGTGCGGCTCCGGGCCCGCTATGTAACCCAGCGGGCTCTTTTGTTGTCCTTGTCCGCAGCGCCGGGCCGCTCACGCCTCAGCGGGGCCGCGGGCAGCGCTCCGCCGCGCCGCGCACCATGACGGAGGAGAGCAGAGGGGAAGGCAAGGGGGAGAGCGGCAAGGACTTGGAGAAGCAGCTTCGCCTCCGCGTCTGCGTCCTCAACGAGCTGCTCAAGACCGAGCGGGACTATGTGGGCACGCTGGAGTTCCTGGTGTCGGTGAGCGGCATCCCAGCGAGCCGGGCTGCGGGGCTGGGGAAGGGGCGCCCTGCCCGGGGAGCCCGCTCCGGGGGTCGCGCTGCAGCGAGGGGCACCCCGCGGGGCTGGGCAGGAGGGGCAGCGGCCCCTCGGGGTGCTGGGGAGGGGGGCAGACCCTGAAGGGCGGCGGGGCGAGGGGGAGGAGCGCTGAGGGGGGCTGGTGTGGGTCATCTGGGGGGGCTGCGGCCACCTGGGGAGGTTGGGGCCACCTGGGAGGCTGGGCTCTGCTGTGGGTGCTGGGGCTGACTGGGGAAGCTGACCCTGGCCAGAGCTGTGCTGCAGCGGGCGAGCCTCCTTCCACACCTGACTGGCACTGTGGGTGGGATTACCCGTGCCAGGTAACACCCTAATCCCTGATAAAAAAGGCAGGAGGGTGCTCTCTTTGGTAAAGCCAGAGGAACGGCTCTTATTAAGCACAGCTGTGCCGTGCTTCGTTTGCACGAGGTGTCGGTAGCATCGCTCTAGGACCCCGATGAGATAAGCGCGTCCAGCTCGTCCGCTTGATTTTGCTGAGGATCTTTCACAGGAGCCCCCACGTATTTTTCTCTCCTCCCCTGTGCCATTGAAGAGGGGAAATCCTTCAAACTGCAAACTTCCTGCTTTGCTGCTTTGAGATCTGTGAACTTTCTGCTTATTATCATGAAAGAGGAAATTCTCAACTTGGCTGTGACAGGGAGAATAAAAGCACAGACACAGGAGTGAAATAAGATCTACAGAGTAGCTTATTTTCTCCATATGTTTATCCTCAGCAGAACCTTGAAAAATGGTAAATGGTCCAATGTGTTTTCAGTTTCTAAAAAATATTTGATGTATACTTGAGAAGGTGGCTGCGTGAGTGCCTTTTACTTTGTTTCCATTTAACAATCAAATTTTACTTACTGTAAAGAAAAAAAAAAAGGGAATACGCTTCAATATTTCATCTTGAGTCTCAAATTTGGTGTATTTCAGATTCTTAGGTCTCTTTAGGAAGTTTAAAGAATTTGTAGTGTCTTTAGTTTTGGGCCCCACAGTTTCAGACATAACTGGTACTGATGTTCAAGCAGTTAGTGCTCCTTCTGAAGAGCAGACTGTACAGACTTCAAGTTGCATACAAGTAATGAATTCAGTAATTAGTCTTGCAGAAATAGGATTGAGATGATCTAAATAAATCACGTGGAGAAAGGGAGGAGCACTGGAGTTAAATGCCTGGTTCTAGGTCAAATTTTACATATTCATTAATGTCTGTGAACAATGTGCAAGTGATAGCTCAGAGATCTAAACCCTTCACAGGGAAATGTCATGCTTTTTAACTGTGCCTTGTCCTTGGTTTGAGGAGACAACTTGGGAGCTTTCCCTTGGCCTGTCTGCTAGGACTGCTGTTGGGAGTGGCTGTGGTGGTGGATTTTATGAGGGGGATGGCTCTGGACTAGTGCCAGTATGGAGACCAATCACATTTATTGCATATCAGCATTGCGCTTGTTCCTGTGGCTACTTCTTGATCTGGAGGCCGCATCTTCTCAGCATGAGGTTGTCTTAGGGCACAAAGTCTGAGTTTGTTTTGGATGAAAGTGAACTGCAAATTTTTCTCTTGGAGCACGTCTGGATGGGGCAACAGTGTGGGGTCCCAGCACTGACTTTCTCTGTCCAAACCCTATCCTATTTTGCAAGATTCCTTGTTAAATTAGAGGCTGCCTAAGATGCTGAAATTACAATGACAGTTAAGAGTTTGGCTTCCAGGTCTCATTGACACTGTCAGTGGAGCTCATTTTGGTAGAAACTGGGTTTCATTTATGAATGGAAAGCTGGAGCCATTTGTAGTCTTTTTTAACAGTTTACATGGAGTACATGCAGTTTTCACTGAAGTTTATAGGAACAGGGTATTAACTTAGATAAATGAAAGAAACTGTGGTTTCAGTATTAGAGTTTGTCTTCTGTGGAGTTACAGAATGCCATGTTTTATGATGTATGGTTCCTTTGGAAAGGTACATTAGCATTTGTGTGGACAAGAGCTAACTTTTCACCAGTTTGGACTGAACCTTTCATCTTGTGCTCATGCCCCACTGTAGAAGCAGTTAATATTAAGAGACAAAAATTCAGGTTTCTTCCATCAGTCATTCTTGTGTAGGACAGGGACAGTACCTAAGTGGGATTTGTGTGGAAGTATAATGTTCATATCATACTTAACTCTCTTTCTTGAGTACTTTGTGTGTCTTGTGGAGTGAATTGATAGCATCCCCTAGCCATTTGGCTGAGGCAAAACTAAGTTATCGCAATGGGCGGTATGTAACATAAACAGGTGAGGAAGTGAAGCATAAGCCTGATTTAACTGAGTGGTGGGAGGAGGAGACCCCCATTGCTGATGTGATCATGTTGGGGAAATGGTGTTTTACCTGCTACAGCCTATGGCTGGCTGGAGAATGAGATTATAAGGAGGATGTGACTTTGCCAGTGTGTATCTGCGTGGGAAATGCTTTGCTGGTTTCCCTGCATGGGAGCCATGCCTATTATGTGTTAGAATTATTTAGGTTCTTCACTTTATGTTGAAATTAAAGAGCATCTCACCAAGGACAAATTTCTCACTGGTAATTTAAAGTGTTTTTGTTCTCCTGCTCCTCTGTGACTCCTCTTTCTTCAATTATCATCTATGCGGTGAGAAGTAGCTTGGTTTGTGTATTCTGTCAGAGCTCTACAAGGCTATTAAATGCAAAGCAGATTTAACAGGTTCATTATTTGATTAAATAGATGTACCTGAGTAGTTGTTCCCATATGAGTTCATTCACCTATTCTTCTTGCCTTTGCACTGTGTAAAGACAATGTATTGTTTTTAATCTGGTATCATCACAGATCATATCTGCATGGAAAGGTCTGGTTGTGTTAATATTACTCTTTCAGATCTCCTGAATATTCCAGTAATAAACTATGGTAGCACAGTATGTTGAGACATAATAATACAGAGCAACAACAACTTCGTGCCAATCTCAGTGAGGTATGTAAACGTACATGAGGTGGATAAACATAAGTCCACCGGTAGTCACAGCAATGTCAGAGGGAGTAGGCACAGGAAATTATGAAGAAAGGCTTGAATTTTTCCTTCTAACATTTCATTACAACACTTGGAGCTTCATTTCAATACAGAGTTTTTGTTCTTGTTGGCATTTAGTGTTTCTTAAAATAATTCAATCTACTGATAGAAGAACTTGCCTAAGGAACTAAAATATTTCCAAAAATCATATCTACAGATAGAGTTCACTGTGAGCTACAACATGAGGTTACTTTTACAAAGTTGGTTCTTTACTGGCTAAATCAGCTGTTGGGATTTTTCTGCTGCTGGGCCGTACTTCTCGGGTGATCATGTTATTTTACAAGAAAGCAAGCTGTGTTTTCCAGTGGAATAGAAGCTGTACTTGCAGGAATAAGAGGAGAATCTTTTTTTCACCAAAATGTTCTTCATGGAAGGAAGTGAAGGCAACAGTTGGTGAAAACTTGCTCTCTCTCTCTAAAATAATTACATGTTATCCAACTGTGTAACTGAGTAATTAATATTATGTTGAGTATTCATGGTAAAGATTCTATTTATTTTTTTTCCTTTTGTGATTTATCAGTATATACCTTATTTATTTCATTCTTTCCAGGAAATGAAAAAGTGTATATATTTGATGTGCTCTGTGTAAGCATAGTGAAAACTTCCTGTTTTGCTCTAGAAGTAACATGATTAGCTAGTTAGGATAAAACTAAGTAAACTTTTCTAAGATTCTCATTGGTCCTGCATTTTATGCTGAGGAATACACTTGACTTTTTAATGGATGTTTAATTTTTCTTTTTTAATTAGCTTAATGTGTTCTTGCAAGGTTTCATTTGCTTTAAAAATCAGGGTACTCATCTGAACTCTCAATGTACTAGTAGTAAAGAGACTGGTAAAACTGGGAGTAATTAATAGTAAAGAGTTTCAGGATAGTGGTTGGCTTAACTTGTCACTTTCTGACTTGGTTTAAAGCTTAGTTATGTTTTTGCTTCATGCTGATGTTTAGCCAGAAAAGGCAAATGAAGCCACGAAGTGCTTTAGGAGGCAGGTATGCTGCAGTGATACAGGATAGATACAATAGTAGGTAAAAAAATAAATATATATATACACATATATACTTAAGGAAAGAAATTTTATTTTAGGATAGAAATTGGACGTGTAATAGATCTGCTGCATTTGGTACTTCAGGGGATAGCTGTGGAAGTAGAGTTTATTTTTATTTGACAGAGATTGTTTTTCTGCTGCAGTTCTGTGCTCTGACAAATTTGACGTTGATGGGAATAGAAGCAGATGTTAGCACTTGCCTGAGCCTTCCAAAACCCCATGGCCGAAGCCGGGGCGAATTGTTAGATCCTGAGGCAGCTGGAAGAAAAAGACAGCCAGTTTATTATGTAGAATATAGTATGGTTTATAGAGTCTCTTCTGTGAATAAACATACATTTCTGCCTGTTAACTCTCAAATCCAAGTTCAGTTCCATTACATTCTACTGTACTATCTTCTCTTCTCCCTTCTGCTTTACTAAAGTTTAAAAAAAAAAAAAAAAAAGAAAAAAGGCTCAGTTTGCTGTAAATGTGTGCTCTGTTAAGGCAAGCAGAATCTTTGCTTTTCAATGGGCGTAAAGAAATGTTTATAAGGTTTATTGCCCAACCTTCCCAGTGGCTGTGTGACTCCTCGTGTCCTGTATTTCCCTGCCACCCTGTGTCCTTCCTTTCTTTTGGCTCATTGTGGTGGTTGTGCAGACTAATTAGTTGGACAAGTGATTAACTGAGACTCCAGGTGAACTTTAGTCATATCCAGTGTTACCACTTCAGATCAGCAATAGATGATTTGTGTCCTAGATTGAAATTCCTCAAGTGGTTATGCTGGATGATCCAATTAGATGTTGGACCTTCCACAGAAGAACTGTTTCTAAATGAACTTTTATGGCTGTAGTCTGATACAACAATGTATGTGTGTCATTGTGTATGAATATATGTTATATAGGTTATTTATGTTATATATATCTCAATTACAGTAATGATTAGTGACTTATTAATGGTTTGCATAATTACATTTGTAAAAGGGATTTAAATGAATGGAAGGGAAGGGTTTCAGCTGGCTGCATTTTTTGATAAGCTTCTGTGATTTCCTTTCTCTTCAGGAAAAGAAAAGCAACATTCTATGGCAACTGCATCATAAAAAGTCAAAAGGAAGTGCAAACACAATTACCATAGAAAGCCAATATCTTTTCCATTCACTTCCAATTTCTGCTGTTTTTAACTTGCTTAAGCATTACAAGAAAAAAAAAAAGACTATGGTATTCTATTCTTTTTTGGCTTGGTTGGCTATATCAATGGCACCACCTGTGGTCTTTATCAGAGTAAGGGTAACTACTTAAAAGCTGTTTATTTCTTTGTAAACCCCATCCCCAACATCAAACGCTTGCTTTGTAGAGTGAGAAAAAGAGCAAGAAAAGATTATTTATGTCTCTACTAGCAGAGCATAGAACCTTGCGTAGGCAAAATGGCAAAAGCCAGACATTTAAGACATTTAATCTTAAGAAAGATTTTTAAGCATGTGTTTTATCTTGTTTGGAAGTGTAGGGAATTATACAGCACTATTGATGAATATTTCATACTTTTCAATGAATATCCCCTTACTGCTCTCAGACGTACTTGGACTGTATTTTGAAAAGCTGCTTTTTAAGGAAAAGTATATATGTATTTATTCGTTTTTAATCTGTTCAGTGCAAAATGTAAATACAGAAAAGAGAAATCTTTGTTTCATAGCATTTAATTAGCTCTTCTCTTTGTAAGACTTATTGCAAGATGTAGCATGCTGAAGAGGACAATATTTACACAATAAATATTTATATTTACACATCTGTATTTATAAATATTGTATTTGTAGTGTTCTATTTATTCCTTTGCTCTGTGTTATATCTCAGTCCTGACTTTCCTGGTCCATAAATTGCACAAGATTGTAATGTGAGCTACTAATTTAGAAGAGACTATTTGGAGGGACCATCAATTGATACAGCCAGACTAAGTTACTATATGCTGCCTCATCCTGTTGAATGGTATCCTGTTTGGAGTGATTTCAAATATTTATGGAGACATATTTTTCAAACTTCTTCAGTAGCAATTTTTGTCACCATTTTGAAACAGCAAGTGCTTTGAAACTATGCATTCCAGGGTTAGTATTTTTTGGTAGGATTAGCATGAAGAACAATTTTGTCAAAGCAGAGGAATTCCAAGTTAGTAACAGTATTACACTATAGGAGGAACTGAGAAGTTCTTCACATTGGAAACCAAAAGGAACTGTATTTTGGCCAAAATAAACAAATCCAAACTGGCTATAGTTGACCTAAGATACAGGTGGGGGCAGCTTGCCAGTCTGTGAAAGGCTATTAACCATGTATATGTCTGTATGTTAAGTATATGTCCCTGTTTGGAAAGGAATTGGGTTACCCATGAATGAAATATAAAGTTGAGTAAGATAATCATTTAAATTAATAATTAGAATAATTTAGGCTCTACCTTTTTATTTAAGTATATTAAATACATTTGCATGCATATGTACTCATGGATATTCTTTTTGAGTATTTTTGTTTATTTTTCTGGCTTTACTTTAATTCTAAACGACATTAATATTTGTCCAGTTTTCTCTTTTGTACCAAGCAGGGTTGTCACTGTCTTTGGTGAATAGATCGCATGCATTAGTTTGAGACCCAAGACAGGCTGCTCAGGAGAAATATGAAGCCATGTAAGAATGGAGACAGCAAAGGCTGAGCTCAGTTGGCACTGAAATTAGAAGTGTGAAGGGCAGTAGAAAGGACTTTATGTTGGTAGGAAAAGGAAGGCTAAGGAAAATGTGTGCCCACTGCTCAGTGGGGAGAGGACTTTGTGAAAAGCGGACCCAGAGTAGGCTGAGGTTCTCTGTGGTCTTCCTCCTGGAGTTTTCACTGATAATGGTTTCCTATAATCATTTTGAAGCCCACTTCCAGATTTTGTGGGAATGTGCCATTGCCTTCAGTAGAAGAAAGCACAGTTACAAAGTACTTGAGGAAAATGGTTATACAGAATTTGGAGACCAGACAGGATGCATCTGGGGGAACTGGCCGATGTTATTGTGAGGCCTTTTTTTCATCATTGAATCTCATCTTCAGTAACGTCCTGGTTGGTGGGATGGGAAGGTGCACTTTCAGCAGTCAGAGGGACCTCAACAGGTTAGAGTAATGCAATGGTAGGAACTTAAGAAGTTCAGTGAAAGCAAACATAGAGTTCCTACACCTGGAGTGGAATAACCCTGCCAACCAGTATAGTCTGGGGGATGGGAAGCAGCATTGAAGGGGCTCAAGGAGTGTTTGTGCAGAGGAACTTGAGCATGAATAAGCCCTCATAGTGCGCAGATCAGTCAGCATCCTGGGTTGTTGCTGCAAGGTTGTTGCCATCAGGTTGAGTGAAGTGATTCTTTCTCCTGTATTCTGCACTTGTGAGAACTTGGTGAGTCCAGTTTTGGTCTCCCTAGTTCCAGAAAGAAATGTGTCTACTGGAGCAAGTGCTGTGGAAGGCCAGCAAGGTGGAGAGGGGTCTGAGGCATACTACCTGCAAAGGGAGGCTGAGAGAATAAGGTTTCTTCTACTTTAGGAATAGAAGGAATTTTTAGGAATTTTTATTGCTGTCTGCAGCTCCCTGATGGGAGGATGTGGAGCCAAACTCCTCTTGGGGTGCACAGTGGACAAAGAAGAGACAATGGAAAACGGGAAATTCATACCCAATGTGTGGAGAAAAATATATTTTAATGTGAGGATAGTAAAACAGAGGAACAGGTTGCCCATAGCCTGTGGAATATCTATATTTTCTTCAAAGCTCAGCTGGGCAAGACTGAGCAACCTGTCCTAGCTGACACTACTTTGATAAGTGGTTGGGCTACATGACCTTTGGAGATCCCTTCCAAATTACATGAATCCTTAATTTCGGATTTTATTGGTGTGACAGGGAAAAAGACGGTGTCCTGAAGTTTCAGCTCTTCAGGGAAGAAAATATTTCTCTGGTTGGCACCTCTACTTTGTTTCCTCTCTGTGAAATTGCAGTGCAAATGGTCAGCATATGCTGTTCAGCAAATACTCAAAATCAAAGAGAAAACTGAGATACATAGACAATTTTCCCACTGTATTATATATGTTCAGGGGACAGATAACCTGGCACTTCTGTAATATTTTCTGTTCGGAGATCTCTCAGTGCATTACTGTCATTAATAAATCAAATCTGAGTAGTACTACAAATGGGAAACTTCAAGACAGGACTTGATTTTGGGTCCCAGAGGAAGTTTGTGGCAGAGCCAGAAATATAATCTGATGTCTTGATTCCCATTTCAGTACTTTGACTTCAAAACAGTCCTTTCCCTTTATATATAATTGATGGTAGATGAGTGGAGGTCTGCTTAAAATGTTCGAGAAACTGCAAGGATAACTACACAAAGTCAGCTTAATTTTGTGCAAGCTTTACTGCTCCTGCAATTCTCTCATAGACTGTTCACAGCTCAAGTTACCCTCTTGGAGGGGCAGAACTGAGGTATTAGGGGTTGATGCTTGTTTTCTCAATAAATAATTCTAGATCCTGTGAGACCTCCTGATTCTCCCTTGTGCTTTTGGCAGCCTGGCTGCCAAGTCATCTGGCATGCATCATCAGCTTTCTGTGGTTTTTTAAGTCTGAAGAACATGAGTGTAGTGTGGCAGAATGGGTAGAAGAAGCAGTAGTGGACAGAACAGTAGTAAGGTGGCTTTTCCACGCCTGTGATGCAGGCCCCCTGACAAACTGATAGTATCTTATATCTCGCTGGATGCAGCAGAGCAAATAATCCACCCCTTGATCTAGGGAAGTTTTATATGCATTCTCACTTTAAAATGAAATTTGGTTGTAGCTGCTGCAATTTGCATCTGAAGTTTAAATTCATTATATGTATTGATACATTTGCGATAAAGTTTTGTCTATTATAACAGCTAGAGAAAATGACCAGTATCAACTGACAAGTGAATTTACATTAAATACAGTTTTTATATATTTTACCTATGAAATATACTGGTAGTTTCTCAGGCTATTGAAATGGAATACTTCCTAGAGAGAGGGATGGATATGTTCCTGCAAGTTGACTCAGCAGTCCCAGCCTCCTTATGCCTAAATCAAACAGGATATGAGGAGCATATGATGGAGGAACATTGGTGGAGTGAAAGTGCTCTTAGACAAGTGTTGGAAAATAGCTCGTTGCCCTCCCAGGTAGCCATGTAATTAATGTGTTCTAGGTGACCTCAACAGAAATGTGGTAATGTACTGAGCAGTTGAGTTGCTAGGAGTGCATTTGGTGTCTTCTGTATATTTAAATACGGGATATTAAGAGCTCCATCAGGGATATAAATCAATATAAATAGTGTGGATTGGGCAAGAGCCATCAGTTGGCAGGCTGAATAGGAAAGGAGAAATAGGCTGCAAACATGGAGAACATCTAGGACAGGAAGAATTACATATTAGGTTTATGCAGTTAATCCATGTTGTAACTGGTTAGGTGTGAGCCTGGACCATTGGAAGCTTTCTGCACTTAGGCCTTCAGCCTTTTGATAGATACTAAGGATACTTTATTTGCATTGCAAAAAGCAGTCAAGAAGATATAACTGGGGTAGCAGCTATTCAGAGCCTAAAGGTTGGGCAGGTCTAGCTGGCTGATGGGCAGTGACTAGTGTCATACACTCCACAGTCTGAGAAACAGCTCTGAAGGTGACACTTGGAATATACATGTGGCTGTGACCTCCAAGTCCCCAGCTGAAATGGCTGAGGCATAATTTCAAGAACTGTAGGTCAAAAAGTTTAAACTTTAAGAGAGTTCTCTCAGTTGGGCTAGAATTGTGTTTACAATTGTTATACTTGTTAGAAATGTAAATGTCCAGTTCTTTGAAAAGCTTAATTCTTCGCCATACTAACTTAATGAAGTTGTGCTTTCTGAAAGCCTTCAGTGACCTGTATCTTGGGGCTTGTTCATGAAAAGTTTGCTGATAAGCAGCGAAGGGTGAGTGTGGAAGCCAAGCATCTGTTTTCAAGTATCTTCTAATGAGCCCAACCTGGTGAAGTGGACAAGATGGCTGTATGTGTGTCCTCATTACTCCTCACCCCGAATCATGGTAGTTTAAAACATGATGAATGTGTAACCAAAACAAGGCTGTTTTTATGCCATTACAAGCTAAAAATTACAGATTGAGAAAATGTGATGCAACCACTGAAATAATTAATTAGTTTGCATGTTCCTCAAAAAAGGTACCACGTGAATCAGGAACTTCCTATTTTACATTATTGAAATAAACTGGAAAGTACTGGATGCAAAATGGGAGAATAGACAACGTGATGTCTCTTTGTCCTATAATACACTTCCAGGATGTTCTCAGGTTCTTCTGTAAACTTAATTGGCCATGCTTTTACTTCGTAATCCCCACTGTGACATTTTGGAAAGACTTGGGCACTAAAAGCCCAAAGCTATAAAGTTGAAACGATATACTGTATAACCAAGTGATTGATCTCTGGGATGCTATAAATTTGTGTAACAAGACTGGAAAATCACTTCATTTTATTGCTTAGTATGTGCTAAGTTACCTTACCCAAGGAATTTAAGCATATGGTGTATCCAGATGCCTGGAATAAATAGTATGTGATATGATGCTTTGAGACATCCTTGGGTTCTGTAGCATGAGTGTGGTCAGGGGACTTTGTTTTAAAAGTCACAGAGGCATTTGAGACTTAAACAGATGAGAAAGCAACCGAAGCTCTGTAGTGTACAAGCGTTACAAAGATGCCAAAATTTTACATGGTAGAGGGTAGGGAAATAGTGGCACATACCTGTAGAGCTGGTCTTTGTCACTTTAGTAGTGACTTGTAAAATGGTCCTCTCTGCTTAGTGCCTGTTTATTCTTGTTGTCTGTGGGAGAGATATATTTGCAGAAGCCATATAAAGCGGGAACACAGTAAATACATCCTGTTTCATAAAATACCTTTGTAAAAATGGCCAACCTAAACTTCCAATCATAGCTACTTCCTTCCACTTCAGTGTCTGTCATTTTTTATTCTTGAAAGCTTATACACTACCACTTAAAAATGAACTTGTAGTGTAAGGTAAAGACCTAAAATGAGAGATGTTGGAAGGAATCTGTGAATTAATGTGGTGCATTTCATAGTAGGTCTATCACAGTAACATTTTTTTGTAATGGTGTTTGGTAGTATTATTTAACGAGGGTGTATTCTTCCCATCTTCAGGCATCAGAGGTTGGGGGTTGTCGGTACTGCAGATTGTGTATGGAAGACCTGGATGCAAATGACATAATCTCTGAGTTTGGCTACTTTTTTGTTGGTTTGTTTGTATGCTCTGTTTTTTTTTTTGATGGAATTGTCCTGCCTGAAAAATTCACTAAGTACTTGTGTCAGTATTTATCTTGTTGAAAATCCAAGTGTGATAAATCCTCTTATACTTTTGATCGTCTGTCAAAATCCTTTGGGATGAATTTCTTTGGTGTCAGCATCATTGATCTTCACCCCGGTTTTGTTCTTAATCTTTTGGCAACAGTTTTGAAAGGGTAAGAATAAAATAACCAAATGTGTGTAATAGATGATCAAGGTACTGAATTATGATTTGTCATGTACTGAAACATGTTGAAGAATTCTAATCCTTTTTTTTATTTTTTTTATTTTTTATTTTTTGCAAAGTGTAGTTAGCACCTTGCTTAGCCCTGCTTTCCTGTCTTTATTGATGTTAAAGCACCAAAAGCAGTATTTTTAGAGATTGGGAATGGTACTTGAGGTATGAGCTTTAGTGGCTGTTTACTCTTTCTCACCATTCTGATTTGCAGTGTGAAACTGTATATGGGGAAAAGATGGTGTAGGAGGCCTCGGTGAAGCACAGAGGCAGCCAGTGACAGTAATAAAAATTAAAAAAAAAAAAAAAAAACCACCTTTGAAACAAGTCAAGTATGAGATGACATTTCCTCCTAACATAGTATTTGTGTTAATAGAACAGATGTGGCTGTCTTTTGCAGTGTTAAAATAGGTGCTACTCAAGGTTCCATGAATTACCTGTGTTGCTGGTTGGTTAAAGTAAGTATGGCTAGCAGTACTGCAGAAATGCAGTTGCTTGGACATCATACACTGTCAGCCTGAGGTGTGAAAATATCATCTCTGCGTTTGGTTCTAGTGTGTTTATTTTCATTTATTTTATGTTGCAGTGTGGAGTTTCAATAATTGTCAAGAGATAATTGAGCATTTTGTAATTAAAGGGGAGCGAAGTGTGCGCTGTCTTTAGATAATCTCAAGTTGACAAGTAAAAGGTGTTTTCAAGATGTTGTGACTGCTTTAACAGTTTGAAAGTTACAATTCATATATTTCTTCACAATGCTGCAAATAGTTCCTAGAAGTATCTGTAGAAGGGTTATATCTGCTCTTTTCTCTAAGTAGAATGATTCTTCTTCTAATAAGGTGTTGATTTTATAGTTCAGTTGTACAATACTACAGGTAACTACCACTAAAAATTATACTAACAAACGGAAATTACAGAATGAATTGGATGTGATTACCACATTTAAATGCACTGTAATACACCTAGAGACATTCTTTATGTGGGCAGAAGAAGGAGAGTGAAGTCCTGATAGGGATAACTTTATTTTTTGTTTACTTTAAGGTTATTCCTCATTCATTTATCTCTTTGACACTGCGTGAGATCCTGTTTATTAAGAATAATGCCTGGAAGTTGGCAGTTATATTCTGTATGAGTGTGTTAATTTCTTCCCATATGCTGTGAGGTTGCCCTCACAGGAAATAAAGGGACTTTTTCCCATGTTTAGTTATTCCGAACTGTTACAATAGTCAGACCGGACAGAAACAAAGGGAAGGAAAGTTTCCTGTTTTGTGGCTGTGCAGATATTGAAGAGTTCTTCAGTCCTGAGGAAGGTAAAGCTTTCTTCATTCTGAGGATGAATGCAAAAAAAAACTTTTTTTTTTTTTTGTTAGTGTATGAAGTTGCTGTGGTCTTTGTCAAAAAGCAGTGGTTCACTTTCTTAAATGTTTTACAAGCAATTTATTGCCCATTCTACCCACCTTGTTTACATTTCATCATTTATTTGCAATTCAAAATAGTAAATTTCAGAAGGGAAAGTTTAAAGTTCCCTTTTTATAAATGCTTAAATAGATTGTGCTGTGGTTAAAATGCTTTTGCATAGTTGATGAAATAGTTACATTCAATAATCTTCATGCTTGTGTGACTACTATGAGCATGACTGACATCCTCAAAAGGGAAGCAAGGGAGAATATGAATATAGGAAGCTTGGAATCTTTTCAGAATAGTAAAAAGAATTTGAACTGGGGAAAAAAAAAAGCCTTGTTTTTGGTGTGCTATGCCAGAACAAAAATTTGAAAGCTATTGAAGCAGTGACATGGCAAATATGACAAAGTTTTGTGTGAAAGTGAGGATGAAGCATTGATACTGCTGTGTTTTTCCATAGGTAGTGAAAGACAAAAGATCTGATTACCAAAGAGCAAGTGCAAAAGCCCTTGAAGTCAAGATTCAGCCTGATGAGTTTATAAGAGATTGTTTATCCTTAAATTTCCTATATGAATATTATGAAACACTATTGTAAGTTCGTATAAATGACCTTCAACCATGATTAAAGGTTTTTCTTTCTAGTTGGAATACATGAAAGAAAAGTTTGACAGGAGTTGTAATAACAGTACAATTTATCATTTTGTTCAATAGACCAAGTGAAGAAACCTTTCTAAGTTAAAAAAAAAAATAAAAAAAATTTAAAAGTACAATTCTATTTCATAGTAGTTTATTACCTGCTACAATATCAATTTTTATGTCAATAAGTTGACTAGTTAGTACTCAATCTTTGCAAATTCTTAACTTAGATTTTGTAATGCAGTTGTCAAATTAGGATATGTACAATCCAGTGAAATATAGGTTGTCCAAATTCATTTGTAGGACACTTCTTCACTAAGATGTGTTTTCATTAGTAGAATCCCTTCAGACACTTTCTTGGGTCTGAGTCAAAATTTTCAGGTGTATCATTAAAAAGGAATCATCCTTCATCTTCTGAAGCTTCTCCAGCTCTTTGTCAAACCCATTTTATATACAAACGCCACTTTACAACGGCTATCAACGGTGGTGTTACATAAAATACTCTTTTCCTGCCCCTGACATTTAAGCTGACTTTTTGTAAGTTATTGTACAGGATGCGTGAGCTAACGTTGTTTCTTCTGGCAACTGCTGTATCATGAAAAATGAGGTTAATTTGTGCATCTTGTGAAAAATGAGTCCTGGAAATATAGTGGATTAATTATTTTTCATCTGTATTACAGCAACCTCGAGTGCTGAAAACAAGGAATTTTTGCACTTGTAACTTTTACTAATAAAAAAAATGAATATCTAGACTTGGACAAAAAGGTATTACAGTATAAAAAAATAGAATATGACAGCCACTGCTAATAGTATGCATTTTCATGTTATGCATCTTCGTACTGAAAAAAAATTGCCATACCTACTTGTCAAGTATAATTTGATTTTTGACTGCAAGAATTGCTGGGTGTAAAAGAGGATTTGGGGAAAATGTTATTTTGTATCTAGACCGTTCTTTGTATACAGTATTGCACATTTGTCTTAATGTCCAATAAAGGCCATAATGGTTATTCCATTCTGCTTCCTCTTCCTTTACAGCCACCAAATAGCTCTGGGCTAATACAGTGCTCAGCCTCCAACTCATCCATTTAATATTAAACCTTTTAATTTTACACATTAAGCTTTTCTTGTGTGCTGGCTAGTAGTAATGGAATGAAGTGTTCATTGTAGTTACTCCATGGACTTCCAAAAGGAATTTACCAGTATATCACTGCACTTGACCCTTTATTCTTCCATCTATTCAAATTTTGTAATTTTTCTCTTGCAGAAGATGGTGCTTAACTGGACTTTAGAGTTAGGTGCATCAAGTTTTATTCACCTATTTATCTTTTGGAGGAGACAATATTGGTTTGATAGACTTAACTGAGAGGTGCACCGCTTAGTGGCAGTAGGGCAGCAGTATGGATGAGGAGCAAGTATTTGCATATCAAGCAAATTGTAATATGAAGTCTCTCAGAGTGAAAAAAATTGGGATTTTTTTTTTTCTGGTTAATGAAAAATGTAAATGCATGGCAAACTTGCCACAGGCAACCAAATTTTAAACCTAATTCACTTCTGCAGTTTTGAGAGAAAATGAAGTATAACTGTTGCAGAGACAATCCTACAATATTTTTCATCTCTAAAATACCTCTGCTAGTACAATAAAAAGGAAGATTTTAGGGGACTACTGTCTTCCTGAATTTTCACAGAGATGTCTAATGTGACTTGACCAAACTTTAGGTATTAAATTCTTAGCAGGGAATTTCTCAAGTGGAGATTTTTATTTGGGGCTAAGGCCTTCCCTAGTGTGAAGCTCATTCCAATTTTCTCTGCCTAGGAAAAAATAGAAATGTGAAAGAATGGAAAAATGGGAAGTAGGAAGCAAACATGCATGCAGGTGATGGGACAGTGCCAGGAATCCATCTCCTCATGTAATGGGATCTTGTTTTTTTTTGCTTAATGGCTCAGGAGCAGCTTTGTTGGCGCTGTTGCTTCTACATCATGTGGGCAAAAGTCCTTTCAGTTGTACTTAGTATGTTTGAGTCTTCCTATGTATCTTGTACTTCTCTCCTAAAGATCAGAATACTTCAGGTTCTTACCAAAACATGTGTTGATCCTGGCTTCCCCTTACAGTACTGCTGTTTTAAAATGATGATGATCTCAAATAAGAGCATATTTTTATTTACAGAGTGTAAGAGTGAAAAAATAGAGTGCATATAGAATCAACAATCTTGCTTTTTTGGTATTAGAGAAATATCTGGATAGGCACACCTGTTTGTATTGCACAGGAAAACAAATTTAATTTCAATAACCCCGTTTTTATCCCAAAATATTATGTGGGTTGGAAAGCTATGACAATTCATGATCAGAACTCACATATGGATATAGTTTATCACATTTTAATTGTTACAGAAACATACCACTAAATCAAATTTTAAGTCTTTCATTTTATCCCTTCAAGTTGTATATTGTTTTATAATGCTGCTGGTTTGTATTCCTCTGACCTGCTGTAAGTGACTGCTGTGCCTGTCAGGGTTTGCATGGGCTGCATCCAGGTACAGAGAAGAAGTTAGTAGCCCATGTGAATCTGCTATTTTCTAGGTGATGATTAATATCATAGTAAAAATGGGTAATTAACATGAAGTATTGCATAGCCTGGGGCTATGCCTAGGCTAAGGCAAAGACCCAAGGAACCAGCTTGCTGGTTAATTTTCAGATTCTCTTCAGGTCCCCAGTGCTCCTGGTGGAAAATGAAAGTGGTTCATCTGCCAGCACTCGTGCTACTCCCGGCTACTCACATGGGGACAGGACATTTTCAGAACATTTCATCTGAAGTTTTTTGTGTAATTACACTAGATAATTTTCTTTCTTTTTTTTTTTTAATTATTTTTATGCTATTTTAATAACTACTGTTCAGCACTTCATCATCTGGCCTCAGGGAAATAAATACTGCTGCTCTTACCCCACAGAGGCTCAGGGTTTTTTTAATTAAAAAGTCTGTGTCCAGTTTTTCCCTTAATGAGAAATAATGGCCTCAGTGATCAGTACTCTGATTCTGCAAGGCTGAAGATAAGTTTAGATTACTCCTAATTTTCTGTAAGCAAACTTCCGCACAATAAACTTCTGAATTTGTACACTCATACTTAAGAATGTCCCATTGACTGGAAATCACAGGAAAATAGTTACCTTAGATTTTGGGTTGGGGAAGGGTAACAGGCTGCTGATCCCAACCTGTTTAATATCAGCTTTATCTCCAGGTTCTTTTTAGACAGAGGTTGACAAGGCAACGCTAAATCAGAATAACAAAAGAATTATAGTTGTGGAATCTGTGTATATGCAGATATGAATATATATGAACAGATCTGTTTTACCCTGAGACATCTACTAGAGGGGCCTCTTTAGGAGCTGTTTACCTAGGTGGCTAAGGGGGGATGACAAATTGCCTCAAAGACAAAGTCAGAGCACCTTGCAGTGCTTTTTGAGCACTTCAGAGACTTTGTCTCTTTTTTCATACAGTTACTATACTAAGTTAAATGCCCCTCCTAATTCTGACCAATAAATTTTTCCTTTATATGATCCATTTTTCTTCATTGGTGTTACTTCAGCAGCCAAGATTTCCTTCAGATTTGTCTATAATTTTTTCATACTTCTATTTCCCTTGGAAATTGTTCTTATTCTTAAGAATTCATTTATTCATACTCTTTTTTTTCTTTTTCTTTCATTCTTTTCTTTGTGTCTCTAGTATGGATAAAAGATGACAGTTCTTATCACCTCTATTCTGTAACCACAAAAGTGAATTCATTAAGTGACCATGAATAAAATACTTAAGTTTCCAGAAGAATATTTAATGTCTGTGGTTCCAAAGGCTTTCGCAGGAGCTACTGTATGTCCTTCTGGCTCAAACAAGGACTAAAAAGTTAACATTATCTTGGAACTCCAGTGTTATAATGGAAGTGCTTTGTCTTAGATTAAATAAATATTTACTTTGAAAGTCCAAATTTACATTAGCCAAAAAAACTGTTAATGTGTATTGTAGATGTGTACTCTGATAATAGTGCTGGATCTATGATCTATGATAATGAGGAAGTGTTCTCAAAATGCCACAGTTAGAAATTCTGAGATTTGCATCTTATTCCTGGTACATTTAGGCTTTGATCATTTGCAATGAGGAGAACTCAAACCATGCTGTTCCTGTCAGTGGTGCCACTTCTTCCTGTGGGTAGGTATTCTGATAACTGGCATCTGGTGTTGCTGCTGTATGAACCATGGAAGAACCAGAGAAAGAGGCTGGTGAATGATGTAGCAGCTGCCAGCACTGCCAGTACCAAGTTGCTAAAGAAGAGACTTAAATGTCTGGGATTTCATTTTCTTATCTTGAGTGTTATAATTATGGGTAAGTTTAAGTTTGAAGGTGTGCATATGGACTTTGGAAGCTTTCTACAATTTCCTGAATTTGTTTAAGGAAATAGCAGGAAGAGTGAATTTAGCTGTTTCCTGCTGATGTGTCTGAAATATTGAATCTGTAGCTACATCTAAGGTAGATTGGCTTGCCATAGTGCAAGAAAATATGAATGCGAAGAGCTGATCTGCCATCCTGTTGAGCAGGATAACTAGTTTGAGGGAATCTAGCTGTTAATGCTGCTAGGGAAAAGAGCAGCAGGCTTTGGAATCCTGAGATGCTGTTGGCAACAGAAAAAGGAGGGTGCTGGTTAATTTGAAGGTAATGCAGAGAAAACAGTTGGGGAAATAGAAAATAGAGTGCTTCAGGTGTTCATAGTTTAAATACAAACCGGTGCTGTATGCTCCCTGTTAGCAAAAGGTAGCTTGATAGTGTTTCAATAATTTTCAGTGTAAATAAACAACTCTCATTTGAGACCTTATGACATAGAATTTTCTCTTTCTCTCTTTCTCTCTTTCTCTCTTTCTCTCTTTCTCTCTTTCTCTCTTTCTCTCTTTCTCTCTTTCTCTCTTTCTCTCTTTCTCTCTTTCTCTCTTTCTCTCTTTCTCTCTTTCTCTCTTTCTCTCTTTCTCTCTTTCTCTCTTTCTCTCTTTCTCTCTTTCTCTCTTTCTCTCTTTCTCTCTTTCTCTCTTTCTCTCTTTCTCTCTTTCTCTCTTTCTCTCTTTCTCTCTTTCTCTCTTTCTCTCTTTCTCTCTTTCTCTCTTTCTCTCTTTTTAAAAAAAGGTGAAAAGAGGGATTTAAAGATTTTGTATTTTATTAATTTATACTAGAGAGAAAACACAATGATGATGACTTTGTACAGCACACTGAGTGGTAACTTCATTCTGCATGTTTTTAAGCACTCTACACAAATGAGGAGTTTATCTTTGTAGTTTCATGGACAACTCAGTAAAGCACACAACATTTGCTTTTAATCAACAGATTTGATGCAAGAATCGAGTTCGGTATGTGTCTGGTCAGGAAACTGGCACCTGCATGTTTCATAAAACTTTATTAAACTTGAGGAGAGGGAAGCAAAGTGGCGGGGTTATTTTCCTAACATCGGAGACATTTGCCTGTTGAGTGCAAATGCAGTCAGTTTGACCAAGTGAAAAGATTGGAAGCACTCGGTGGAGGCTTGCTGGAAGCCTGCGCCGTCTCTGCCCATAGTCTCCGTTTGCACTCGGTGTTCTTGGCACCCTGCACACCGCTGCACTGATCCCACTGTTCGTCTGCCATCTCTGTACAGCCGCGGAGCCTATTTCAGCCCACAGCCACTGGCCTCGGTGGGATTTTCTCAGCAGTTACATCTCTGACAGCCTGGACCCCTCTGGTACCAAACCTGAAAGCTGGGTTGAGAAAGACTTTGTCCCGTACTTTCCTACTCTTTTCCTACTCTCCAGAATGTGGGGTAGAGAAAAGGGATGCATTGCACTGGCTCAGAGGGGTGATTAACTGCTCGGATGAAGCAATGTTGGGAGGAATAAACAGCATAAAGCAGACAGGTGATTTAGAGCAGGCTGTGTGGAGTGCGTGTTGATAAATGTAGAGTCAGGGAGAAGTGTGAAGCAGAAATCATCTGAACTGGGAGACTGGGGTGGGTGATGGGTGTAGAAGCAGTGAGCAAGGGCAGGGGGATAGGTGGGAAATGCCAATAAACTACAAGCAGAAATCAGTATGTAAGAACAATTGAGCGCACTCTGCTTAAAAAGCTCAGACTGAAATTCCGGGTTCCTAGGCTTTTTGCTCCTTGGCTATTTGGAAATAGTTGTGAAACACCAGGCAAGTGCAATTTCTTGCTCTGGTAAACTCTGAGGACTACTTCATCTACTATTATTACCAGTTAGCAGAGATTTCTGCTCTGAATGTGAAGACTAATGACTTATGCAGAGGAGAGTATTGGTTTACATGGAAGAATGTATGTTTTCCAGTTTAAAAAAAGATCTTAGAGCAATTACTAGAAGTTTGCATACTTCTCAGCTCATGTGAAGCGAGTTGGGCAGAGGCAGCAGGGCAGATCAGTCTCTGTTACAATGCCAGTTGCTGTTTTCTGCTGAAGTTCTGTTAACCTTTTTGCTCTTCCTCTTAGTTATTGTTGTTCTCATCTTAGGAACAACTTTTTGTCTTCCCAGGTTTGGTAGATAAAGACATAAGCTGTGTGACAGTGTTGTGACACGGGAGGCAATGAGGCCAGTCCTGCTCTCTCCTTCCAGCTGGCTGTGATGCTAATTTTCAGTCTGCATCCTGCCATGACCAGTCCAGTTCTTGCAGCAACCAGAGAACAGCTGTTTTACTGAGGATCTGTTGTGTGACAAGGAATGGGAGAGATCACAGTAAAAGTCCATTGCTTTTACAGTGCATCCTCCGATGCGAAACCTTCCTCTAAATACAGCTTTGGGTCCTGTATCTCAGCTTTTTTCAAATTACCTCACCCTTGCTCTCACATTTTGCCATCCCATCTTTGTCTATGAGACAAAGATCCACCTGGCTGGATGGAGAGAGGCAATTAGGGAAGCTACCTCTGGACTCAAAAATGGCCCTGTGCTTGCAAGAGTTTTCTGGCATGTTGTGGAGAACAGTAACCTTCTTTGCACCAGAAGCCAGAACATTTATTGACACTTTGGGTGTATCTGTTGTGGTCTTCATATGTTACTGCTAGTGTAGGGTTACTTTGTTCCACTAGAGTAAACATTCTTAGGAAACTGGGATGCTTTTATGAGTAGTTGAGCAAAGTAGTTTTTTATTGAAAAAGACAAAAGCCCAGGGATTTAGTGCTACTAAATGAAAGTATAACTGTGTAATTTCTTTGGGTAGAGGCATAAAAAGAACTGTTCTCCTGGAACAGGAAAACTTGGATGTTATACCAAGTAGTTTCTGAAAACTGAAGTGATAAACTTGAATTGCAGGCTAGGAAGTTTAGTTAAATCCATGTTTTAAATGAGACAAAATAATTAGTATGGTATTCTGTGCAACATGGAGGTATATTATAGATGTACTGCTTTAAGTATGTCCATTTAAAATTGTTTTGAGGAATCCCTTATTGAATTTGTTCTAAGTAAGGTTATTTGAGTGTAGCTAAAGACTACAGCAGAGCTAAGCAAATACGTATCTGAAACAGACGTTGTGTTTGCTCTTTGAAAATTTTAATAGCCTCTTCTTGGAGCCTGGCTCAGCTCTTAAGTTGATTAAATGAGTTACATGACATCAGCTGGATCTTTTTCCAGATCCAGCAGTATCTTACATCTAAAATATAGCTGGTTATGAACTTGGTTGTTTAAATAGGGACTACCTCTATTGTTATTTTTGAAACAAATGTAAATGCCATTAGCCTGAATAGATTTTGTAGCATGTTGTATCGTCTGTACACTCAGATGGCTGTGGTGTTTTAATCAGAAACATGTGGTGGTTCTTACAGGTGAAGAGAAAAATAATGACTTTGCTGGTAGAGTAATTGTACAGTAATAAAGGTTTCTTGTTTGGTTGCTTTTTCTCCTCAATCAGTATGTCCTGGTACAAAGCGAAGGAAAACCTGTATGGGCAGCAGGGTACGGAGTCTCTGGGGTCAGCAGTAACTTAGGAAAAGTATGCAGCGAGGTCAAAGATCAGTTTAGGGGCCTATTTATCAAGTGAATGAGCCACAGGGGCTGCCTCACCATTGGTTCACAAGTTGATTTAGAAAACAGGAGTGAAAGCAGCAGGATGGAAAGCACAGCTGAGATCTCTCAAGCGAGCGCATTGATCGCCCTGAATGCCTTTCTGGGTCATGTTCGTTTCACGAGCAAACAGTTGATTCCCCAGTCTCCGTCGCAAAGGAAATGGTGATGGCCCTGGCCGGGGGGTGGAGGAGACACGGGGGAGGAGGGCATGTGGCTCATGCCGCTTCATTCACAAGCACAAGGATGGCACCGGGCCCAGACTCTTCATAGAAGTCCTGCACAGCAGCTTTCAGTCGAAATTCATGCCGCTGATGAGATGCAAAAGTTTCTTTTCATTCATAGCAGCCAATTCGTTCCAGTGAGCAGTGAAACATAACATAAAGTATAGAAAACACGTCGAGCGGTTGCCAATTTCTAGGCAGATTAAAACCTTTTTTTTTTTTTTTTTTTTTTTTCCTGTTGCTGAAGTATGCTTACCATGTAGATTTCCCTAATCATGACTTGTTTTCAAAGTTAGACACAATAGCATTGTGAGCTCTAGTAAGCAGTTGGTATGCTTTGAAACGTTGCTGCCTAGCTAATTAATGGGATTTCGGTTTGGAGGATGGGCAGCGATGCTTGTGTTGTTGTCCTTGTTTTTGCAGAGACAAAAACTCTGTGGAGAATTCTGAATAAAGCTGTAATGATTGGTGTGATTGTGATCAGCTTCTGTTGTTTTTAATCTTGAAAGCTATCCATACCTGTTTTCACATGTAATGTTTTTGTGTGTCACTGAGAATTGTATAATTTTTATTTATTTATTTTTTTTCTTCAAGTTATGTTAATGGATGAAAACTGCTAATTGGAACACAAAACTGTTTCCTGTAAGGACAACAAATGCCGTGGGGAGTTGAAAAATATCGCAAGAAGCGTTGGTACTTACTAGCTACTAAGGATCTGAAGATGAAAGTAGTCTGCATGACTTAGAAAATAAATCTGCTTACCAGATCTTGAAATATGTGGAGCAAATCATCTTCTCTGGTAATTTAACACTTGAGATAGGGTTGAATAGGTCTGCAGCATGATAAATATAAGCAGAATTTTTCTCTATTGTTACTCAAATGCCCGAGTAACAGGCATTCTGTAGAGACTGTGTCTTTTTCTAGTTCTGTGGCTTGTTTAGCATGATCAGTGTGATGTATGCAGTCAGGTTTTGGGTTAGTTTAGGTCTTAGCTGTTTTGTAAAATGAAATTACACAATTTAGAGTAGATGTATTTTTGTGTATGGAATGAACCTAGACCACAGCTTCAAGAGTAGTTCTGTCCTGGCTGGTAGGCAAAGGTCCTAAAAGTTCTTCCAAACAGCATGGTCAGAAACATTCAAGTAATGCTACAGCTCTGAGTTCAGTGCATGAGAAAAAAATAAGTATTTCAAGGAATTAAAGATGATGATGAATCAGAATAAAAGATCTCAGTGATCTAAATTCATAGGATGAGCTGAGTACTGTGGTGCCCAATCGTTAGTAGGTCTGACCAGAACAAAAGGGCATTTGTTTGTCATTGCCATCTGAGGACATGCTTCTCCCCCTCTATTGCACAAAGCTGTCTGTAGTTTCTTATGATGGTTAAAAATGGAAGTCTTCAGAAATGAAATGTTTGTGGAGCTATTTTGTTTAGTCTTTAAATGAAGGCCACTGTGATGAAGCACAATTGAGTGGTATTTAAATTATTTACTCCCTATAGAAAAGACATTTAGGAAAAAAGGACCCCAAAATGTGTACAAAAACAAAACAGTGTCTGCAACAGTGCCCTGGATGATGATGATTAGACTAATATTTCTGCCTTATTTTTCCAGTAGTAAGAAGTGTTCTTATTGTTGGTGGGACCCAATTAAAAATAATTGCACTCTGTCATTTTCCTTTCTGAGACACAATCTGGGCTGCAGTGATTCTCCAGTCCCTTCACTAAAGTTTAGGATATGAATTGGACAGGAGTTTTTGTTTTTCAGATGTGAGGCATTAAAGATGCTTCCAACACATTAATATACTTGAAATGCAGTTCATTGTACCTCACATTCCATCGATCTTGGACTGAAGATCAGAGATTTCAGCAATCACATACATTGTCTTGTGAAGCTCAGTGTGCCAGGAAAACTACTTGAATTCTTTATCCCTCTAAAATCCAACAGGCAGTTGCAGAATGTCACCATTATTTGTACTTTCAAAAAAAACATGCCTCATAAAACCAGAGTTGTTTGAGGATTTTTTTTTTCTGTTGCTTTGTTATGCGTGGAGAATAATTTCCTTTTTTTCATTTATGTATACATGTACAATGCAAAATAAAATGTACATATACAAATGTGAAGTAAAAGAAAACAGATTCTGATGCTACATTATTTTAGTGATGCTCCAAAAGGAAAGAACTCATTCTTAGAGCTGTGCACAGACTAGAGCAGTGCACAAACTGGCCTCTTACCTATACATGAGGAACAAACTTGTCTGTCCTCAGTATCTGTAAATATTTTCAATCTCTGAAATATTCAGTGGAGCACCAATGAAGTTGAGGGACAGAACATATATTGTTTATTCTTGATAATGGTACTGTATTTCTTATTTTATAAAAGGAATACTGTAATTCACAAAATTTACCTTCAATGCTTCTGTGTGAAGCCTAGAGTTTTTCAAAGGTGGTCAAGAGTCTGAAGACTGTGTCTCACTGAAATTTAGTCTGAATTAGAGATAAGATCCACTTAAGTGTCTGACATTCCAGCAGGAAGACTTTCAAGCATTTGTGTGCTATCTAAACAAAATCGTTAACAGATGACTCCAGTACAGAGGTCCCATGATCTTTGAGTAGGTGCAATTAGGAGTGCAGTCTACTCCTGATCTTCATGCTCTTTACATGTACCAAACTCAGTGATCTGAGATACAGACTTCATTGTGATGCTATTTCCAGATAAACCAAAACGCTGAAAATCCCAGCTGTTTCTCTGTTGTCCTACTCCACAGCCCTGTAAATGTATGTGGAAATGGAGAGGCTAAGAATACTGTAACACTTCAACACTGAACATTTGTTTTGCTTCTGCAATGATTTCTAAAAAACTGTCACACAAGAAATCATACTTCAAATGTTATACTTAAGTTATACTAAAATGTAATTCACTTGTGGAAGTCTGTAATAAGATAGAGTCAGGATACCCAGATGAGTTTACATTTAGCATTTATTGCCCAGTACAAGCATAGGATGATCACAACTGAAGTATCGAGTACTTTCTGCTGTAATTTGTTTTAAAACAAAAATCTCTGATACTTGCAATAATATTGATACCATATATTTTGGCACTAGGTGCTGTTTCATTGGGTTTCTCTTGTTACATCAATCTTTTTTTGGCGATAGGTGACACTTCAGTCGGAGAGGTAATAACTGTGAAAAGTTTGAATCTTCAAGTTCTAGCTATTTAAAGCAATGCACACAGGAAAAAGTAATTCCAAAATAAAATATTGGAATCAATTCAGTTAATTGAAGAAGACCTCAGAGAGAGGGATTTATATTTTTATTTCGGGGATCAGTTCATGCTGTAGTAAACGAAGGGAGTCCAAATTTATGGTTAAACTTAATCATCTTTGGAATTTGTTCTGTAGGCAGAATATTAACATTCATAAGTATTTATTTCCTGTCCTAATCTTTCTGCAACTTCTCTTACAGTTTTTTTCTTGACTAAAAGTGGTTTTAAATACATGGCTCAGTGGATAAATTCCATCACATAGCTCCTTCAGTGGTTCGTTTACTGTTCCAGGCTGGTGCAGCGTGCTTCCAGCTCTGAAATGTCTTGGTTTATATGTGCTTACTAATAGTCTGATGTTCATAAACAATTAACTGTACATTCTGCAAATGTTAGTGATATTAGGAAGCAAGACGTTTACTGAATAGACATTGATAGAAATGCTATTTAAAAATATGCTATTATAAATTCCTTTAGGTTTGAGGTGGTAACGATTTATGATGTTTTCTTCAGCTTGCAAGGCTGTATAAGTATGATAGAGTTTTCTAAGAAGTAATGAAAATTACTCTCACTGTAATTACTAGCATGCAGCAGTAACATGCCTTCAGCTCCTGTTCTTATTATAGCAATCTCCCTGCTTGCTACCGAGAGATGTGGCAGAGAGAGATCATAGTCTCTTCACAAAGGCCAGCACTGGCCTTCTGTGTCAGCCGGTGGGCTCTACTGTAGAGGAGTACACGTGAGATCATGGCATATAGCAAAAGATTTCATTAGTATTGGAAGAAACTGGGACTATTAGTACTTGATGATGCTGGCTGTGCTGCTCCGGGGAAAACCCAAAGCAGCTGCTGTTGGCTTCAGACTTTAAAGATCATCTCTGGTAAGCTAAACATCATTTTAGCCAGGTCCTGGCTGGTTCTGGTCATCCCCATTAGTTGGTTTACAAGTGTCAGACATCTTACTGTTATGAGGCAGATTAAGACACAATTCTCAAACACTGACATTTTACAATGCAGTTGATGATGCAGCCATCATTTGATGTTGCTCTGGGAAGTTCAGTTTTGCACAGGTAAGAAGGCTATTGGAAGCAATAGCCTTTGAAGAAATCCAGTTTCATGCATTATTAATGTTTTGGAAATGAAGTAGGAAAGGAAAACATGAAAATCCAGTCATGTTCCCTTGATCTTTACATAAAGGGTGGGACTAATATGATGCCTGACTTCCAAGGCCATACATCAAATATGTTATACATGGGAGAAAAATTGTTATCCTGGTTGCTTTCCTTTAGATTTACAGAGTGTTTCTCTCTCCTGTATCCATGTGTTATACATATTTCACAGTGGTCTGTTGTCTGTATGACAGTGTGACGGTGTAAATTCCTGAAGAGTACACCATTCTGTGCACTGCTACCACAATTCAATGAAAGCGGGTAACTGCTAATGTGGTTAAGGTTCGTGACTGTGACACCTTTTCACAGCTGTGGTTTTTTTTTTTATTGCAACTTCTTAGAAGTTATTGGTGGGAAAAAAACCCACAATCTATCCAAGTCAATGATATGAGAATTGTCAAGAGTCGAAAACTCCTATTTCTAAAACAAAAAAAACTAAATGCAAGAATTCGTGTTTTATATCCTCTTATGGATTTTAAAGGATGAAGTAAACAATTGGTAAGAAGTGGACTGACAAGTTTTGCATTTAGTCTTAGTGTGGATTTTGTGATAACCACATACATAGAAAAAAAGATACAGCCAACTTAATTCTGATGCAAGAATTCAGGGATTTCCAAAATGGACTTCTTCCAGCTTTTAATGTATGTACACTTAAAGAAGTTTTAAAAGAAAGCTTCAAAGCTGTATGCTTCTGAAAAGCTTGGGCACTATTAGAAGTTCAATGTGTTCATCTGTTGTGAAATGCATTTGCTAAAAATACCCATAAAGGGTAGTAGGAGTGCTCTCAAGTTTTTAGTCTGATGTAAATTCCTACATTGTGCACATTATGGTGAGTGTCTTCCATTTATGCACCAAGTGATGTGACTAACATCTGTCATATGGTCTTTGCTCTTTCATCTTTCCTGCAGGGGAAAAAGCATGTGCAGCTGAGCATTTTGTTGCAGGAGGGTGGCTATGATTTTCTTGTTTAAGTATTCTTGGTGCTATGTTTTCATTAAAGGAAGACAAAATCAGAGGAATGTGTTCCGCACTTGAAGCGGAAGGTGACCGAGACAGCGATGGGCCCTATTTCCTGCAGGAACATCAGGAAATGCTTTTTGTACAACCATTGCCAATGCTCTGAGATACCTTTTTTTTTTTTTTTTTCTTTTTTAAATGACCTAATTTGATGACTCTTACTTGCAGGGAGCCAACTGGTGCCTAGGGAGCAGCAGTGGCCATCTTAACCCTTACACCGAAGTGTGACAGTCTGTTGTACTGTCAGGTCCCAGTCTGTGTTTTCTTGAAGCTGTGTTAAACTTGTGTAGGAAGGTGAATAGGCGTGATGTTTCTAGTTTATTTTGCTGAAGAGTTGTGCCTGTGTTCTGCCCCAGTTGAGTTATTAGGCTCTGAGGACTTCCTGTTGGGGTCCACTTACAGTTACGTAGGTCTGTTGCAGGAATGCAGGCCTTAGTAAGTATTCCAGTTAAACATACATGGACTTACTGAATTACATGGCTTTATTGCCCTCAACTTCAATTATCCCTTATGGAAATTAAGCCTTTATAATTGTATCTTTTCAGAACTCACTTTTCCTTACAAAAATGCCGACTGGTTATATATATGGAAGATATATGGAAGTTGTGCTTTGCTGCGCATGTGAGATAGCATCCCTTTTCTCTTCTAGTTTCTGCAGCTATGATGTGCAGAAGTTGTTATTTAATGCTGCAAGTGTTGTTTGTGAAGTGCTTCTGTACCTCTGGATGAATGTGCCTTGGTACAGAGGCAAAATTATTGTTCTCCAACTATTGAGAAGCTTTTTTTTTTTTTTTTTTAAAGGGGAAAGGGGGAGTGGGAGGAAAAAAAAAAGTCTGCAGTAACCACTGGGTAAATACAATGTGAGAATCTATATTGTAGCACTTACTGAACACTTCCTGGGGTCCATTCAGAATGGAAACCACAGAGCTCTTTTCTGTTTGATGGACACCTTAGAACAGCTCCCCAAGCCTCCCTCTGGGCAGTGCAGTGTAGCAAAGCCCAGGAAAAGCATCTTGCAGCAAGCAGAACCTCAAGCTTAGCTCTCTGGGTTGTCAGCATGTTTCTGAAAGCACTGTTTGTAACTGCTACGTGATTTAAGGATTCTTTCCCCCCACCCTTCCACCCCCCTGGAAATTCTCTTTTCCTTTTAAGATGTAACTTGGATATTTTGTACGACTTAGTCCACAACTCTACGTAACAGCAAAAATAATTGACTAATGCATTGAAGGAGATACGGGCGCTAAAGCCCTGATGTTGCGTATGTGGCATTAGTGCTCTAGTTTAGCAGGGAGAGTTTGTCCTTGACCTTGTCTCAGACAGGGATTAACTACCACCCTCTTACCTTTGAGGTCTCTGACCTGATGCCTCATTCAGAGGGGTGTTCCTCTGACATGCAAAAGAAGGTTTGAGTTCCTGCTTGCATCAGCACATCCTTACTGTTTTGGCTGCTTTCTCCTGCTTCTTTTATTTTTTTTTTTCTCTGAAGGAAGTTGCGTGAAATGCTCTTTGGGGCTTTGTTTTCACAGATCTTAGAAGAAAGGAAGAAAGTGATGGACGTTGTAAGTTCCTACAACCTGACTGTGTTGTGGTGGGGGAAAAAAGATGCAAGAAGAAGTCAGTTGTTGCAAATTAAATTAATACATTTCATCCACAATTACTCTTTTCCAAATTGCCACGTTAAGTTCTGTGGAAAAACAGTTGTTATTGCCTCCCATTTATCTAACCAGCACATTTACAAGCTTTGGAGTCTTGAATCTGGTATGTTCAGCCTACAATATCATAAACTAAAAAAAGGTGAAACATTGCTGCTGGATTTTGCCCTACCTAGGCTTTGACTGAAAGTTTATGTTTAAAGAATAAGTTTCAGGAAGAGTGTCAATTGTTCCAAAAAAAATGATTGATAGTATACCCAACTAAAAAAAACAACAACAAAAAAAAACAAGCAAAATAGCTTGATCCTAAAGTATATACCAGTATACATGTATACAGCATATACCTGGTATATACCTAGCCAAATGCTTGGGATCATATGAAGAGACTTTAAAACATGCTATAAAATGTCTGTGGCCACCTAAATCAAATTATAAAAAAGCATTACTGTTCTGTCCATACTTGATGGAATGCTGCAAGTAACAATATCCTGACAAAATCCAACACTGATTTCATTTTTTGCTTAGAATAGCCTCGTTTAATATCATACATGTTCATGGAAAATATGTGCCTGAATTCTGTTTTTTTTTTTTTTTTTTCCCCTGAGGTCCATCACGTAGCATGAGAACTATAAAACCATACAGATAGAATGTATCATGCTTTAGCAAGGCCAAACAAAGGAAGGAACCTTTTATCTGCAGTGTCAACAATACCAATAAAAATAATAAAACAAACAAACAAACAAACAAACAAAAAAAACAATACCCAAGCTTAGAACAGCGTATCCTCTCATTTACACATCACTTTAATCATATACTGACTGGCTGCACCTGTAGAGTCTGCTCATGTAAGTGCATTTGTAAATCTGTATAATGTGCCAGGCTAACCTCTGTGTAAGGTGGCTTTGCTGGTGAGAAGTTACTCCACTTAGTAACAAATTTGATATTTCAAAATACATAACAGAGGGTTTTATATTCACATCCTAATGTCCCACACATCAGCCTTTGCGTATGCTCTCTGTACTATTTACTTCTTTAGAAAGCTCATTCAAACTGATTGTTTAGGTAGTGTTTATGCATTATACAGAGTTAAAGGAATTCTAAGAAGGTGCTTAATTCTGAAACTAGTAATTCTTAACCCAGATAGTTGCTTTTCTGCCATGCCCCAGGTCACTTTTAAATTGCTAGAAACACTGTTGTTATTTTGTACATAGAATGTGTTGATTTTATTTACCATGGCGGTGGATCTGATAGCAGCTGATGTATTTGGCTTTGTATCTGTGAGTGTGATGACTGCTAGCAAACCACGGTGGAGTGTGTCTTGTACTCATAATCTGAGGCATAATGAAAAGTCATCTTTTAGCAAAATCTGATTCTAGTTATTCATAAAGTGGTCGATAAATGAAGCTGTCAACTTGAGATAAACATTGAAAATAGGTGACAAAATGTTAATCTTTTCACAGTCATTTTTTCACTGAAATCAGTGACTTGGCATGTAGTACTTGTTGAAAAGCAAGAGATGGTTCATGGAAGTGAGGCAAAAGTGGATGGGTGTTGCTTCTCCTTCCTATCAAAGTTGTTGCAGTTTTGCACTCAATCCAACCAGAGGCAAGTACTAAACATGGCTAACTTTTTCTGTGGTTGAAAATTAATCCATTGGTATTCATGGAGGTTGCAAAGCACATATATAGAATATACATAAGACCTAGGAGGGTTGTGTCTGCTTGGCTTGTCTCCAGTGCCCAGGAAACTCCAAAACAAGACAAAAAAATACACTGGTGCAGATTCATACAGTTTTGGGAATCATGAGATCAAGTGGCCTGAAGGAACTGCTGGTGGTTTTCTTCTGGTGCTGGTGGGAACTTTCACAGGAACATTGCTCCCACTCGTCTAGTACAATGGGCTAAGCTCCTTCAGACTCAGTTACTTTGAATCATACAAATTCTATTTCCTACTCTAAAAAAGTTTTAAATAATCCAGGACTTGGCAACCTACTTGTCTACACATCATAGCAGATTTTCAAAGTGCTGTAATCCAGATCTTGGCTTCTGGACTTTTTCACATGAAGAAGAGATTTGACACAAAGACCCAGGTGCTGTGGGATAAACTGTGCTTGTGATATTCTTACCCATTTGACGAATGGGGGCATGTTATAAAGTCTTTTCAGATCAATGTCCTGCTTTGAAAGAGAAAGTAAAAATACAGAGTGTTGTGGGGTATTTACAGAATGGCTTAGTCCTGTTTTCTGGAACATAAATCATTGCTTCTTACTCAGATCTAGCCGCTGATTTCAATTTGGCCACTAAATCTTCTCTGCATTTGCCTTGCAAGGTGTGCTGAGGTATTGAGCTGCTTGGGTGCAGCTCAGCCAAGAACAGCTCTGTTTTCACCGGGGCTTTGGCTTCATCTTGGTCCACCTTTTCTGCACATGGAGACATCTTTTTTCTTTATAATTTGTCTGTTAAGCTTGTTTATTGGACAGTGATCTGGTTGCTGTAAGTGAGCATGCTGTGAGTGTTGCCTGTTTCCGAGCACTTACCCTGATTCAGAAGGATTTGGTAGTGGTGGGGCCTCCACCCTCCTTTGTTCCTTAGGTGAACTCTGATTTTTCAAAATAGGCAGGAAATTATGCTCTTTTCCTCTGGTCTGTTTCTTTGGATGACAACGAAAAAGAAGTGTGGTTGCCGTCTAAAAGGATAGTTGAAAAAACAATATCTGGATGTCACCCATCCCTTTGGAAAGTGAGACGGGCCTTGTGGTGCTTCCAGCAGGAGCTCTGTGTCTGTGAACTCCCTGCAGCTCGCTGCATCTGGAAATTTCCACCCTGCTGTATGACAGCTCTATGCACTAAACCTTGCCAGGTTGTCCTTAATACCAAAAGGAAGCATCTTTCAATGTGTTTTCTATTATAATCAATGTTGTTTCTCTGCCTTTTTCTACTATGTCTGACCAGTATGCCTGTTCATTCAGGGTTTGGTAGGAGAGCTTGGTGATATTTGCTGTGTTACCAAACTCCCTTGGAATTTGATTTCTATTCAGTCTTCTTAGTTCTGGATGCCAAGTTTCTTTAGACAGAGTAAAATGTGATGTGCACTTATTGTGCTTTGTAGATAGTGGCATAGAATACAGAAGAAACAAGGAAATGCTCCCTGATATGAAATCACTTTTTCTGTCATGCTAGTTTGTGAATTCATGTTGTTTAGCTGATTTATCTTATTAATAAGGGAGCTCTGTTTTTTTTTTTTTTTTTTTGTGATTACTTTTGTATATTGAAAGTTGTTGCTTTTGAGTTCATCATTGAGAGAGGACTTACAGAATCACTGATAAGGATTTAGTTTTTCTTTTTAGCTCTTGTGTGGTAGAGTTAGTACCATTATTCCAGACTTGGCACAGAATTTGCAGAAAACCATTTAACAGTACCAGCTGTGTAGTGACCAGCATCCCATGTTGGTCATTAAAAGTTATCTTGTGGCAGAGTAAGTTGAAATGATAGTGGCAATTTTAGGGCTGAGTCTGTATTCTGGATTTGCAATTTTTTTTTTTTGGTGCAGATGATTTGTTGATGGTAATTCTGGAGAAGTACTGTATTAATACAAAGGGAATTCCATTAAAATAGTGTTAAAATAGTACAAAAATGCAACAAAACATCCATCAAATAGAAGCCTAATTGTGAACTTTAAATCTTTTTATTTACAGGACCTACGGTGTTTTTTTCTTTAAGTGCAAATGAACAGATGAGCATCCTGTTATCTACATATTTGCACTGTATTTCATTAGTAAGTATCCAGTATTTTCAGGATACTTTTCACACAGGTGCTTTTTTTGTTACCTTCCTTGAGCTAAACATGCTCTTTCCCTCAGTTTTGAGGGAAGATCTGAAGCTGTTTCTGCCCTACAGCACTTTGCAGCATCATTGGTGTGAGAAGGTTTATGGGCTGGGTAAGTTTTGGTGTACAGGCTGTGAAACTCCAGGGCTTGCCCTGTTTGGAGGACATGAGTAGAAGGAACAGGAACGTGATATCAAAACACAACAACCAGATTATAGTCAGCAAACAGGATGATAAACTTCCTGGAAGCTTGTAGTTTACTGCTGAAGTTGATGTAACGATAAGATG
Organism: Anas platyrhynchos; assembly: GCF_047663525.1. Taxonomy (NCBI): domain Eukaryota; kingdom Metazoa; phylum Chordata; class Aves; order Anseriformes; family Anatidae; genus Anas; species Anas platyrhynchos. The sequence goes on along the minus strand of NC_092588.1, from coordinate 35,549,224 downwards.
GTTTGTGCATTTTTGATCTCTATTTTTTAACAAGAACAACAAATGCAACAGTAAATACCACTGAATGACCATTTACTCGCTGGAATTTTTTGTGACTGGTACAATTGTTTGTTTTGGAGGTATATTTTTCTAGTTAAAGTCTCTAGGAAGCTTGATAAGTCTAGACTAGCACGTAGTGCCATAATTCAGTTAAAAATATTTTAAGGATGTGGGCTGCTGTTGCTATGTAATTGGCAATACTATTTTAGGATAGAAGGTGAAGGTCAAATCTCTTGGGAGTGATGTTTTTTCTTTTTGTCTATAGAGATAGCATCCATTCTGTAAATCATTGCACTGCAGTCTTCACAGCAGAAGAGGCCAGAAAAATATTTTAAAATGAAACTCCAACACTTGCAAAAAACAAAAACACAACAAAACACACACACACACACACACCAAAAAACAACAACAACAACAACATGGAAATTTTCTAACTGTGGATTTGGCATCTTTTCCTCTGTACTTATCCCACTTTCTTTCAAATGCCAGTGGAAAAATCAGACTAGCAATTAGTAACTTTTTAATGGTCCGTTTGATGAAAAGAAGATTAAGCCTGAAAACCAAGCAATCTACTTTTATTTTTGCTTCCTTCTGGTGGAGTTTCAGCTTGTTAGGGTAGTGACTGCTTCACTTGTGTGTGAAGTATTAATTCTTCCTCTGTGCTTGTGCTTCCTAATTTAAAGTGAACCTGTCTTTCCAGAAGTTTTCTTTCTTTTTGTCTTCACTTTTGGTAAATCGGGAACGCCGCAAGCCTGGATTCATGGAGAACATCCGGCCCTGGCCTCACTGCCTCACTTGCCTACCAGCTGCTGGTCCTTCCTCCAGGCAGAGCCTAAGGGAAGATGGAAGATGAAGAGCTTTCTTAAGAGGGTCATGTATAGACCTGAAGGTGTTCAGATTTGCTCTTGATGTCAGCTCTCCTCCCAAAGCTGTTCCCTAGCCCTGGTATTTCTTCTAAAGCTACTTTGCCTGTATTTTCAAAGCTGTCTCTGCCAGTACGTTCATGCAGTCGCATGCCACGGACAGATCAGTCCTCTGAGATAGCCTTATCCTGCTCCTTAAAATGGAAAAATCAGTAAAATGGCACTTTGCAAAAGTCTAGAAATGTCCCTGTGGTCTCAGTGGCTTTTTTTGCTCAGCAGACAGGCCTGCACATGGTTCACTGGCTGGAGTTTCAATGCCTTCAGACCCAGGGAAAGCAAACTATAGTGGTCTGTTATAGATGTGAGGGAAACTTAAAGTGGCGTCATTTCCTCCCCCCCAGAGGAAGGAATGCAGGATTCAAAAGTATTGAAGATGCTGGAAAACAATACTTCATATTTATTTATGGTTTCTTGATTTCCTCATCCCACTAGCACCATTGTTCCTTTGTGGTGTTCCTAGAAGTCTGATGTCTGAAGTTTTTAATATTTTAGACCACTTTTTTTCTTTAGAAAATGGGCTTTAAAAGTACCTTCCTCCCAGCAAACTGATGAATGAAAGAAAAAAAAAAAGAAATCCCCAACTAGCATTCCATATCCTTGGGTAACCTTGTGTGGAAAGACTCTGGGAGGCTCCAGTTTGTTTGTGTAATCGATGTGGGTGTCTTGGTAAGCTGCAGCGTGTCCCGGTACGAACAGTATGCAGCGCTGTCAAGCTCCGGCTGAGTGTTACCAGATGGCACTTGCCACCAGCATGCTCTGCCTTAACACTGCAGGTAGCTGGGTGAAGAGGGTGGTTTGTGTGATGCTGTGAAGCTGACACCTTTTTCAAGCGAAGTAGCACTCTTACTGTCCCTGTGGACTGATTGGGAGTGGCAGTTTTTCTTCTACTACTTTTTTGCAGACTTAATAGCTAAAAAAATCCCCAAATCTTCCCGGCTTCAAGCAGAAGATGGTTGTAAGTCTTTGGATTATAGCCTAAAAAAAATGAGGCTTTATTTCAGGAAAAAGTAATAAAAAGCTCTCTCGTCTTAAGATCCCAGCATTTGAACAAACAGTTGCATTAAAACAACTAAAGTTGTACTGCAGTCAGGTTTCTGTCTTCTGTTCCTTTATGAAAAATTAATGAAAGGGGAAAAGAAAAGTCATGCATTCTTTGTGCTCCCGAAGAACACATGCTTCACAGACGGTTCAATGAAATTGTGCAATTACACTGGGAACTCGTCAAAACTGAAGACAGGCTGGAGACCTACATAAGACCTACAAAAAAAAAAAAAAAAAAAAGAGTCTAAGAGTCTGTACTTGAATAGGGAAAGGGGAAAAGAAAGGAACAGTGAGAGAAGGAAGTCTCTGAGTGGGGAGGGGGTTATGCATGCATGTAGAATCCAGGATCATATTTTGTGAAATTATTAGTTTATTTGGCTTTGGGGCAATCAAGCTAATGTGGACAGATTCAAATGGGATGACTTTATTCCTGCAGCTCTGTTTGAGATGATCCTTTTACTGATTCTCCTTTTATTGTTGTAAAATTGTCTTTGGTGATCATTGTAACCTTCAAGAAATGAAACCTTTTTAATGGATATAAACTGAGATTAGCATGTAAATATCCTGTGATATAGTTAATGTTCAGCAGATGTTTAGATTGTAGCATAAAGAAAAAAAGTCAGAGCTAAGCATTTTTTATCATTATTCTTTCAGATAGTTGTCAAGTCAATAAAGTAATAAAAGATGAAATATTCTCGGCATTTACACACTTGAAGCAATCCGTGAATCAAATATAAGCCAGAAAAATATTAATGATTGCATTTCCATGGAAATTACCCCATAACCATGCAAGCAAATGGAAATTGGCAAAGCCAGTTCATTACAGGCAATAGGGGCATGTAACAATCATGTGTTTGTATGAAGCTGTGTGTAAGATGAAAGTAATTTAAATTTTGGTATGGTTGTATTCTTGTTGGAATGGAGTTAAAACAACTAACATTAACATCTAATCTTCAGAAGCCAGTAGTTTCCTCATTTACTGATCTTATTCTTTAAGTCCTGGTATGAAGTCAAAAATATGTTTTTTAAGCCAGGTTATACCCATTATTATACCCATAGGTATAATTGTTTTTTTTTTTTTTTTTTTTTTTTTTTTTTTTTTTTTTTTTTCCCTTGGTTGATACAAGAATTAGTTTCTTTAAACACTTGAAAATATTTGTTCAGAAATGTTTAAAGTCACAAATCATGTAAGTGTATATGTACCACTGCTGTGTTTATTAAATACCTTTTTTTTTTTTTTTTTCTTCAGTAAAAGTACTTTAATTAAAGTACTTCAGGTTTTTCAAGGTGAATTGTAAGTCCGTTTCTTGCCACCAGGATATATTTGATGGAGCATCAATACTAGTTTGAATTTTGTCTTTTAACTGTGCTGTCATATCCAGTGGATCAAAGTCGTGTACTTTCACTGAATGTCATTGATTCCAGTGGGACCCCGATTCAGAAGTGCTGGGGATCTGTCCCTGCAAATCTGAGAGCTGGATCTGTGCCAGTATACAAAAATTAAAAGAACTCAGTTTACTGCTTCAGCCAGTTTACATATTTCAGAGTAGGCCAGTTGTTTGGTTTACTTTGTTCAATCTGTGTCTACTCATGACCGAGAAAAAGAGGGTGAAATTGAGGCAAAATATTCAAAGAGGAGAAGTAGAGTTTGCCAGCTTCTTACAGAAAAAAGTACTGTGTTTCAGCCTTTTAAACCATTTTTTTCAGACCTTCATGCCTTAAGTAATTACCATAAGGAAATAATTGCTTTGGTCAGCCTTGCTGGAAATAATTGCTCTGGTCAGCCTTGTTTACCAGCTATTGTGAGTTCAGTGTTGTTTGCTGCCCTGGGAAGAGTTTGTGTACCAGTAGGCAAGAAGATTCCACTGTCGATGAAAATCCTTTCACTTGGTTTCATTTCCAGCATCTCACAGAAATGGTAAAGGTGCAAGTGCTGCATAAGCAGCAGAACCAGTTAATGTAGCTTGGCTTTTGTAGATGAGGCATTTCCTCATTTGGGGTGGAGGGACATTCATATGACAGTACTCCATTTTATTTAAAATTTTAAAGTGTTAAAACTAGGAGAGGGAGCAAGAGCTTTGAATTTAAACAAATATTAAAGATTTGAAGTTTTTTAAAATGTATACAATAGCTATATGGTATAAATATGGTGTATACAATATACCATATTTGTCTAACGATGACATTTTCTACCGTGCGATGGTACAGCAAAAATAAGTACAATTCTCTCTCTATTTGTTTTTGATGTATTAGTAGGCATGTGTGTTTCTGTGTTTTTTTTTCAAACACCCACCACTGTCACAATAGTATCTTCAAAAGTAGCCTGTCAGGAAATTTACTGCAGGATACATTGCAGCTGAAACTGCTTTCTGACCTATTTACAAAGAGATCCTGCTGCCTGTTTGAATTCTCTTCTGAAGAATATCCAGTTTTATATCGAAATTTTAAGAAGTTCTCCTTCTTACAAAAGCAAGTTAAAAAAATGGTTTAAAAGTGCAAAATCCTTTAATTTTACCAGAGTGGGTGTACAGGGCTTCTGCTTTCTTTATCTGCATGAGTTTAAATATGCCCTTGAACATTTCCATCAGAAAATAACTGCTTTACCTATTTGCATAGAAGGAAGACTGCTGCTAAGATAATCTGCTCTCAGAATCATTCTGATCCAAAGTGTGGGGTATATAATCTTGGATTTCAAATTGAGGATCACATTCACAGAGATGCTTCAGCCACTTTGCTCATAGGGGCTATCATTGAAGCCCACTTCAATGACTATTCTGGCTGCTCTGGCTTTTCTGATATATTACTTCTAAATTGTAATTCAAGTGATATATAGTTAATGCTATGCATCTAAAGTCAGTGGAGAGTTTGCAGGTTAGTATTTTCTTGGAGTTGTGATACGTTTGTTTATTGTACCTGTAGTTGTAAGGGTTTTTTTCATGATTTATAGAACATTAAAGCACACAAATGAAGTCGATACTTGAACTTCTCTAGTGAAATAATTTCAAATGAATCAGGGAATGCTAATGTTAGTATTCTTAGATAGCAACATTATTAGACACATAAATTATCGTTAGTGACCAGAGGTGTGTTTGGGATAACTAAGTGTGAAATGACTTTAATTTTTTGTTGTATTTCTTGGGAGCTCCATTATTCTTTTTTGTTTTATTTTGTTTTCCCTAGCTTTTGTTGACAATAGTGAAGCCTTGCTTTTGGTTTGGGATTATTTGCTCTGTTTTCAAGGACTTTATGTGACTTACAGTTTGTATTATGCACTACTGTGTATGTTGCTAAGCTAATGAATGAAATCTGTTCAGAAGCCAAAAGTGTCTTAATTCTCTGTGCAAAAGATAATTTAAATGAATTCTGTTTTCTTATTGCTTCTTTCTTTTTGTTTTCTTCTTGCTTTAAAGACAAAAGTAGTTTCACAATGCATTTAATTACCAGCCTCATCATAGGTCGTACAGTCTTTGATGTTTTTAGGAGAGACCAGAGTAGATAACATTATTGTGGAGTTTTTTGAAAATAAGACTGTTGCCTGTTGACTTGGAAGTGCTACAAATGATGGTTGCATGAAATAAGGCGTTAACGATTCTGTTAATTTTGTACCATTTGACCATGCTAGCACACATATGTGAATGACAAATGATAGGAATTAGGGGTTTGTATCCCACGTATAAGATGGATTTCATTATGCAAGGAAGTGTTCTGATTTCCTCTGGTTAGAAAAAGAGTTTAAATTGGATTTACCTGCTTTTTGTTCTGTAGTCAGGAAGGTGCTTTTTATAAATACTGTACTGAGACTTCCCTGTAGGCTTTACAAAGAATTGAAATTGTTGTGGAAAACAGATGTTTCACGCTCTTCCTTGCATCACATTTTTCTTGACCTAAGTCTGCAAACAGGGACTTGTAGCCAGACTTGACAATGAATAGTTTGAGAAGAACGCTTTATTTATGCAATGTTGGTAATAAAAGTTGTAGAACTTCTACACACTCTAATTCCTAATTAGCATCTGACCACATTAAACAAATTCACAATTAAGGACTCAGCAATCCAGTATTAGAAAAAGTGTGTTGTGTTGAAAACTGAGCATGTAATAAGGGTTTGTTTGGCTTCCATTATGATTGCCTCTCGTTAGTTTCAAGTTTTCTTAGTTTCTAGGTAAAAACATTGCTTTTTTATTTAGCTGCTTGTCTTAATTATTAAGGACTTAATAGTTGCTTTTTGTTGGTGCTGAATCTGTTCTCCCTCATTCAAAGGCATTCAGAACTAAGCTTTAAATTTTAATTCTGAAAGCTATTTCTGGTTTCTTTGTCATAATTTTTGATAAAGATTATAGTTGTTGATTCTGGAGGTCATTTATGAGTCAGAAAAGGCTCAAACTTGTTTTCAAACATCTTTATGAACTTTGGAAAGACAAAGAAGGGAGAAGATTAGCAAAAATGGCTTTTATGTCTTGTATTATTTTATGATTTCTAACGATTATACCTCAAATAGAATCAGAAAATCTTAAAGACTCCAAATGGATCATTTGTGACATGGATTTCTCATCTTGACCATTTTACACTTTCTGCACATAGTGAGTTGCTTTAAGCTAAAAGAAATATAATTCATTGTCTAGAATTTAGAAGCTGTCTCCAAAATATTTTTGGAATTGTTACAAAAAAAAAAAAAAAAAAAAAAGTTTAAAAGAATCATCATTTTGGGAGTAGAAGTTAAATGAACAGTTAGTTGATTATAATGAACAGACACGACTGCATAAAAGGAGTAAAATACAAATCTGTGAAGTATAAAGGTTTAAAATTTAGATTCTTTTCTAATTATGATTGCAATTTAATAGGAACATACTGTTACTTTGAGACCTACAATTCTCTGGGGTTTCCTAGTTTTTTGTTTTGATTTGCTGGTAATGAACACAGCTGAATTCATGGAGATTTACCAATAAGAACCGAGTGTTCTGTAAATTCAGGAAACTGCTAACTTTTATGAGAGGTAAACTTTGTTTGTAGACGTCATTTCTTTTCCATTCCCACTTGGGTATCACAAGATCAGTTGCATGATTAGCAGTATGTTAGTCCCTTTGTAAAATACACCAACAGGACAATATATTGTATGTCAAAGGGAATTCCTCACATGTGAACCTTTTTCAATCTAGAATACCTTTTTCTGCATCAGGAAATCTGCAAAATACAATAAAGACAATAAAGATTAATCTTATGCTTCTCAAACATGCTGGAAACTTTCTCTTTTTTCCTTCTCTCTCTCTCTCTCTCTCTCTTTTTTTTTTTTTTCCTTTTTAAATGATGTCTTATCACTGCTTGAGAAAGGTCCATTTGAATGACAGAGCCAAACTGTGAAGTCTCTATCCATATGGACCCAGTGAAGTCTTTATCCATATGGACTCCTCTTGTTTATTTATCTGTTGGAATACCAACAGTCTGTTTGCCCTCCCAAAAACTCAGTGATGCTAAGACTGGAATCTAACCTATTTGCATTTTTACTGGGATAAAGGCCCAGTTACCAAATACCCACATTGTATACGACATTTGCCAAAAATATTAGACTCTGCCTTATGCTCAGCTTGCAGATTGGGCATTCATCGTGTCTGCCAGTGTATAGCCTTTCTCTAAAGTTCTAGTTAAGCTGTGCTTTAATCAAGAAAAAAATCAGATGATCTTCTAGCAGCTTTTTACATGTGGCTTCAGTTCGTAGCAGCATGTGTGAGCCAGCCTGATGTCCAGCCTCTGATCTGGCAATTCCCGTAGGCATGTTCTGAACTGCAAACATGTGAGTAACTCCATCGTTATACATCAGAAAAACTTGTACTGAACAGCGTGACCATAGCTAGTCCTCAGAAGACCACTTTCCAAAGATGAAGCTATTAGATATCAGACAGGATTCTTGACATCTGGGAAGAAAAGGGAGCAAATATCTTCTGATTTGGTCCAGGAAAATGATGCACTAAATCTTGCTGAGATTCAGTACAAGGAAGAGGGTGGAGATATCTGATGTCCGGGTTGGCTGAGGAGAACTGGACTTAGACTGTAAATCTCGTGCTTTCATCTGCTCTAGAGCTGAAGGGAAGGAGGAGATCAAAATTGAAAGCACGGTCGTAGCTTAGATTTTAAAGGTGAGGGAGATCAGTTGAGGGGGCATTTCCTTGTCAAGGGAGGAAACTGAGTTAGGAGTCTCAGTGGGTGTGAAAGGATGAAGAAGATAGGCAGCAAAAAGAAGCTGAAAAATGTCAGTGACAAGGGAAATGCAGAAAAGGTGATCAAGATACAGGACAAAGTGAGGAAAGCTTTTCTTGCTCTTGGAGGAAGTTTTCTGCTATAACAGAGAGCAACTTTAGCAGAAAGCCAAATATTATACATGAAAGAGAAAGATTACCTCAATGTGGTAGCATACTCATCATGTGGTAGCATATTCATCCTGTATGACCTAGTTAGGAAGATCTGTGTTTCTTCAATGCAATCACATTTGCGTGTGTGTGTATGTAAATATTTCTAAGAATTCATGTTTACTTAAGGAAATGAGCCAGGGTTGCTCTTTCAGGCAGATTGATGCCCCTTTTGGTTGTATGAATGGGGAAGGGAATAGTTTGGTCAGCTGTGGAAAGGCAATTAGCACTAGAGTGGGAAGTATTGCAGATGTGGTCCATCTATTTCTCTGTCTTTGTAGGATCTGAAGCCAGCTTTGAAAGTAGCTGTAGGTACAGGAGGGAGAAACAGTTTATCTGACCTTGGCTGATGTTCCCTGCACTGCTTGTGATTCATCCAGTCCTGCAGGCAAGTTGGGAGAAACAGGTGGTGCCTCAGCTGGTGAATTACTGGAGAGAGAAGAAGAGTCTTTTGTTTGGCAGCAGCAGCCAGCCTGATGAGCTGTTGTCACTGTTTCTGGCACAGGTTAACGGGAAGAGGACGGGAAATGTACATGGTGCTTGCCACAGCTGCTATTGCTGCTGGAGTCTTCTCTACTGTTTTTTTTTTTTTTTTGCTTGTTTTTAATTAATTAATTAATTAACTTATTTATTTTTGTGGCAAAATCAAGCAAAAGTGCTTCAACAAAACCAGCATGGTGTTCTTCTGGGACCAGGAATCTGACACATGTTAATTAACTCGAACTGATGGGGAAAATACCACCTCGATGTTTGTGAACCGAATGAGGCATGATATGAAAATAGGCTAGTCAGCTATAATCATGTGGATTTCTCTTCCCAAGTATGGGTGACAGTGTTCTGCCCAGGATCACTCTGAATATTACAAAAAGAGCAAAATACTGCCCACCATCCAGCATGCTTATAGATACATTAAGCACGTAAAGAGAAAACACGAGTATTTCAGCCTTGTGTTTCTGAATTTATGATGGGAAGCCAATTATCACAGACATGGATAAATTGTAATATATGAACAGTTTCCTTGTTGTGTTTTTCTTTTAGGGTTTCTTCTTTGACAGTATGAAAAATAAAGTTTTATTCAGCTTCAGCGTACAAAACATCGTGCTAGCTTTATTCAGCAGGCTTCAATGTGGTAGCTTGGGTGCTTCAGTTGGGCTGGTTTTCCTAAAGTAAAAATATACAGGAAATGACCTTACTGAAAATATTTGTATATTTTTGCTGTGATAATATAAATTTAAGAATTATAACAATATTAAAAACAGTTTGAGGGAAAAGTGACTTTTTCTTTAATTCTTCCTCCAAGTGGAAAAGAGTATTTCTTCCTAGCCTGACAAAAGAAGAATGATTGCTCTTAGAAAAATAGTTTTATATTTTGTGATCCAGGTGCTCTGACATAATTTTAGGACTTAATTTCTTATCTGTCAGGAAAGCAAAACCTCTTCATGCCCTGGGAATCTTCTGCAAGCAGACTTTTTTGTCTTCCCTGATTCCATTCCAGATGTCAGGGAAGTCATTTGTGCTGTTGGCAGCTTCTTGTGCAAGCTGTAGTGGTGGTGCTTTTCTTTCTTTCTTTCTTTCTTTTTCTTTTTCTTTTTCTTTTTTTTTCTTCAACAACACACAGAGCAGCTATGGAGGAGGAAAAAAAACAAAAACAAAAAACCAAAACACCCTACTCTTATTTTGATAGGACTAGAAGTGAAATCCCCGTAACAGGAACTCATTGTGCGGTCTGTATGCGACACGCTTCTTCACAAAATGGCAGCAGATCAACAGACAGGCAAAAACACATCAGTGGTTGTTTGGTACAATGAAGAAATTCTTTTCTATTCCTTTGAATTTGAGTTTTCAGTCTTTATGTGCTCTAATATGTTATTCTCTCTGCTTGGTGTTGGGCTGAGACCTACACTAATGTTGACGAGTGTTGAAGTGAGCTCAGCGAGCTGCGCAGCATTCTCCAGGAAACGAAGATGAGTCATGATTTACTGACGTGTGCATGATAAATGGAACTGCATTGTTTGAGATGATTTTATTTTATAAGCATAGGGATCATGTATTCCAGTTGCTACAGTTGTTGGGTCAGTCCAGGAGCTATTCAGCTGTGTCCTCCCGATTTGTAATGCTTTGCTCCTTCATGGTGCTCAGTAATGAGTCTGGACGTTGAGCAGCAGCTCCTGAGTTGTGACAGAACGTTAATACTATCTCACAGGAGTTTCTGACTTTTTTTCTTATGTGCTTGATTCTTTAGTGAGTCATAAATTGGGTGAGATCTCCATTTTACTCTGCTTTATTTTATTACCCATGCTTTTTTAGTGGTTGCTAATGTGTTATGTAGGGTATCTTCAACAGCTTCTATAATTTTATTTCTTTTCAATTAGCTTGGCAGCTGTCAACTCCTTAGTAGTTTCTGGGCATCACTGTATATTTTTCTTTTCATGTCTGTTATTTCTATGCCGGGTTCCTCCTTTAAGCTGTGTCTGCAAATGGCCTGCTTTTTATTTGTTTACTGATCTCGAAGAACTGTTCCTGGCTGTCCTCACTTGATGTTCAAATAATGCTGGAGTCTTTTGAATAGTCGTCTCTCTCTCAGACCCACTGTGTGATCATGCAGGTTCAGAGGCAGTTTTCCATAGTCACAGTGGACTGACTACCTTCTACGGACACAGTGGGCTTAAGGTTATTTTATACTGTAACAAAAGCAATTACTTCTCCATCCTCCCACCTGATGAGAGCTGTCTGTGCTCCCTAGCAGAATCACGGAGCAGAGGGTTTAGTGTCAGTGGTGTCTCTGCATTACAGGCAGGGGGTTGGTAAGGGCATTTGGCATCAAGGGGGCATTTGGCATCAATGGGGCAAAGCCAGAGGTCCCAAGGCTTTGCATTACGGGTGATGACGGACGGACGGACGGATGGATGGATGGAGGTCTCCTACTTGATGTACCCTGAATTCTATCTCACCACTCTTCTGGGAAAGGTGCAATAATTCATATAGCTTTGAGATATGTATGGTTTCCTAGTACTTTCATGTAAGTGCTTAGACAGATTCAGTGCTTTGTGGGACATAGTGTTAAAACTTTTTCAAGAAGCAAATGTGCATTGATGGGAACAAGAGCTGGCAAGTCTTTAAGAAAAATTAGCGTCGTGGCTACACTACCCCTGCCATACGAGGACAGCAACATAACATGTTGACTTCTGCCAAGTGGTTGGAAAGGGCTAAAGTCACCCTAGCCCCTGCCTGCCTTAGTGACCTGTGGCTGGGTTCTGCGAGAGCTTGGATTTTCCTGGATGCAGTTTCTGATAACCTCTGCGGATGAGAGGTCTGAGACAGTTCTGCTTGGATGAGTGAGGAATCTGTTTATTGCAGTTGATGTATACTCTTGTTGACCTCATGACTCTCAGCTAGTATCTTGAATCGCTCAAGAATAACTAATGCCCCAGCTCCCAGCTCGTTTTCTGTTTCACCTTCTTCAGCCAGCTGAGTACTCACCTACCTTCAGGGTTACGGGAAATGAACATCTTCTGGGATAACATAAATGCTGATGAGCAGTATGTTTGGTCTATGGGGAAATAATGCAAGCAGAGAGAGATTACAGATAGTAAAAGTAGACATGATTTTTAAAGGTAGTTTTTTTTTTTTTTTTTTTTTTTTTTTTTTTTCCCTTTCAATGTGGAAGTATATTTAAAACCGTGCATTGGTTTAGTGAGAGCTTTCAGAAATGAATTTCAAGTCAAAGAGCTTAACAGGCTTTCACTATATGTGGGATTGTTTATGCACGGTACAGGCAATACATGCAACAAATTTGCCATAACCCCTGTAGATATTCATAGCAAAGAAGGATATAAAGGGCTGTTGTCCACCAACAGTTAACAAATGAATTAATGGACTATTTTGCTATCAATAAAACATTAGAAAGAAAGCACAAATAGTCAGGAAAAAGAGGGATTTAATAAAGCTGAAGGTCTACATCATTGTAGAAAGTGATATGAAACATGCAATATACTGGCAATGATCCAAACTTAATTCTGTTTATGTCTTGGATAACTAGATTTGTTTCGTCAGTAATAAAAAAGTTCCCAGTTACATAGTCCTCTTCAGCAGAGAAAGGATCCCTGCTTGGGAATGAAAATATTTAAGTCCCAGAAGAGAGAAAAAAAAAGGCATGCTGTGATGGCTATCCTTCCACACAGGGGTTATTTATTGCCTCTTTTATGGAATTTGCACCACGCCAGAATTTAGATGAGTTCGTGTACAGTGTACAATGCACAGTGACTTGGAGCTAAACAGTTGTGAAATACATGACATTTGTGCTCTTGAGGTGCCAGTTTTTAATGACTGAAGAATATGTGTGCCTGTATGAAGGATTATCAGTGTAAGATTTTAGTCTGCAGTATGCGGATATTTTCAGAATGTGTCTAAGTCTTTGCAATGGAATGAATTCATAAAAATTATTGATAGCCTTTGGACCTTGAATGTGATTTCTTTCTTTTGGGAATGACTTACTGTACATCTTTTCTCGTTTCCAGTTCTTGAATGTGAAACATAACAGAACTTACTCTTTTTTTAAATTTCATTAGTGATATTACTTCTTATTTGATCCCCAAGGGTGATTTTCCTGAGAAGGGGAGAGTGAACACTGTCATTAACCAAAACCAGGTGCAGCTGACTGTGTTGTTTAAACCAATTTACTTTACAATAGATTTGATTATTAATACATCAGAAATCTTACTTGTGGTTGCTATGGTAAAAGTTGCACTTCATAATAGTATCTCCAGACTAATTTTAATTTAGAAATTAGGGGTTCATTTTGGCTTTTCTTGTAGTAAATTTGTAAAGTGCTAGGACTATATTTTGAAAGTGACTCATTTTGCTCTTGCTTGATTGTAATATGAGTGCAGGGTGGAAGCTGTATTTGAGAGAACATTCAGTTTCTCAGCTTCAAGATTTCATTGTTTAACTCTTTCTGTACTCTGTGCAGATAAGCTTTTATATCATGTTAAGATAACAGAGCCCCTAAATGCTTTATAAATATAGTACTTATTTTAGATGCAGAATAATATTCTAACATGACTCTGCATCCAGAACATAAGAAACAAGTTGTTTTGGGAAACAAGTTATAAGCGTAAAATGCCAAAAACTATTCAAGTATTCCTGAATTAACTGTTCCCCTATTTGTCTTGTTTCATGCAGGCTTTCCTTCACCGAATGATCCAATGTGCTACAGCCAAAGTGGATAAAAATGTTACAGAAGAGACAGTTAAGGTTAGTCTGCTAATTGCATATGTGTTTTATTTTGTTTCTGTTGTTTTATTTATCTGTTTTATTCTTTTGCAGATGTTGTTTTCAAATATTGAAGATATTCTTGCAGTTCACAAAAACTTCCTGTCCCTCGTGGAGGAGTGCTTGCAGCCAGAACCGAGTGCGCAGCATGAAGTTGGAACTTGCTTTCTTCATTATGTATGATATCTTCTCTTACAGCCTTATTTCATTTTCACTTTTTTTTTTTTTTTTTTTTTGCCTTTTCTGATTGTCTTTATTAATTACTGTCATGATGATGACTGTACATAGTCATGAGGACAAAATATGACTTGATTGCGTAATGTAGAGTACTTTGAGGTCATCTGTTGGTTACTGCCATTGCCCAAAAAAAAGGGGGATGGGTGAGAATAAAGAAAGAGCATGTAAGATTGGCAAGCTTTTGCTATTTACTCAGTTTTATATTCAACAAAGTAGCCTGTAATGTCTTTTGTAGCTATGAATTGGGATACTTTTTCACAAAATAGTGACTGCTTTTATTTTAAATGCAACAAAAACTAAACCTGTTGGTGATAGCATTTTCCTTCAAACAAATGTGTAAGTTTGTATCTGCTGTCAGAGGCTTCGCATAAACCCATGTTTAGGACCCTTGCAGCCAGCGAGTCAAAAGTATTTTCCTAAAAATAAGTATAGCCTTAAATGTTTTGGCTGCCAGAAACTTGAACATTTCCTATGACTCCTTCTGAATAGCAAAAGGAATGACAAATGTCTTGCACTTGCTGAGGCCTGCTGGAAGCCACCTGAGAGCTGAGTGGTAGCTAGGGTGCTGCTGGCATGTGGGGCTGTGGGAGAGGAAGGGACCCTGTACTGGGCCACCGGTGTCTGATGGTGGCCCGCAGGAGTGCTGATGAGTCAGCAAATAAGATACTAATTGTTTTCTTCCCTTTTTATTTTTTTTCATCCCATGTTTTGGTGACAGCCCAACCTCTGAAATTTTTCAGAAAATTCTCAAGTGATGCTTCCAGACTGTTCAACTTCATAATTCTAATTAAAAACAGAAATAGAAAGTAGAAGAAAGGCTGGAGCTCAAATAATAAATGTAGGAGGAATAGCTGGCCTTCCAAAATGAAGACTATATTAACTGTTCAGCTTTCAAAACTGTGATTTCCATGTTTTGTTTTTTTTTTTTTTTTTTTTTTTTTAATTAAAAAAAAAATCCAAATGGCAACTGAAGAACAATCTATTTCTTTGTTTCTGCAGAAAGAGAAATTTCGTATCTATGATGAATACTGCAGTAACCACGAGAAGGCACAGAAAGTTCTGCTTGACCTTAACAAAATAAGAACAGTACGGACATTTCTTTTGGTAAATAAACTTTGAATTGGTGTTCTAGCTTGGTATTTTTTGACTGGGCAGTGAATGGTTAGCACTGTTGTCTCCACCATGCAACAATAATGAGCACACCTGCTTGTAGTGGGCAGTGGGCGTTTCAGCTGGGGGCGATGTTTTCAGAGGAAGGGTTATGTATATCGAATTTTCACTGCTGCCATTGGACCCCTGCATTATCACAGCATTAGGCACTATGCCTAGATCTTGCTGGCCAAGAAATAAGGGTGTAAATCCAACTGTGTCTGTAGGAAGAAAAAAAGAATAGAATAAGATATATTAGGAGTTTTAGGGAAATAAATTAGAAAAAGGAAGCTGAAAGTTTAGGCAGAGCTGCTGAAGACATGGTACACAGACTGGTACTGTAGTGAAAGCTGTGCCAAACAGAAGAATGTTTTGTTATGGATTGTAGAGTAGCCATCCTGATCTTAGACACTGGCTTAAGACACTGGCTTAAGCAGAGGTCAAAGAAAACAGCTACACAATTAGTCTTCACTTTGCCAGACAATTAAGGAGGAGTTTTAAAATAATGAGTATGACAGTCATTGTTTTTCTGCAGCAAAAAAAAATTCCGTGCAAATACTGAGTTTCCTAATAGTTGACATGATTTGTTAAAAGAAGATTTTAGTATGGAATGATTTTTGTGTTTTCCTTCATGGCATCCTGTGATAACAAGGTCAGCTTTGAAATGCACGGCCTTCTGTGTTGGAACTTACACACTTGAGAAGGTGCCCTCAGATACGATACTGAAGTTCAGAGTGATCAGGTCTGATTATTGCATTTTGGGACTAAGAGTGAACTTAAGCAAATGTCACTATCAACAAAACATCACAAATGTGGTTGAAAATGTCACGTTTTATTTATTTATTAATTTTTAGCATGCAGTAGGCTTTTACTACTGCTGTTGACAGAGTTCTTGGTGAAATTGTCCTAGCGCATCTTACTAAATTTTGGAAGGATACTTTAGTAAAATGTAGCCAAATTGGGGGATATGAAACTCCATTAACTTACAGCCAAATTAATAGCAGTGTGGAAATTTCCTCATTGTGGGGTTGTACTGGGTGACATAAAGCTCCATCTGCTTTTTTTTTTTTTTTTTTTACTGTCTCTTGTTCAGCAGTGTTCCATTCATAGTGAAAAACAGCTTCAAAGTTGATCTTTTCTCAGCAGTTGACACAGACTTGAGGATGGGCACATACATGGTTCTTATTTTGGGAGCTTTGGGAGCAGTCTGGCTGGACTTAAGAGGAAGGAGTGAATGGTGACTACAGAGACAAAAAGCAAAATATTCTGGAGATAGATTTCACAGAGCTTTTTTTCTGATAAAGGAACCCAAGTGTGCAGCTGTGGCAGTTCATGATATGTTGGTGTCATGTATTCCCAGGAGCAGGTATAGGGCTTCCATATCAGCTTTGTGTTCCTCATAGATTTGGGATGTGTCTGTAGAATAAGTGGCAGCAGTCTAACTTAGAGAACAGGAGGTTCTCCAGGTTTACTCTTCATTTTGAAAGCAAAATTGAAGCCTTCTAGCCAGACAGAACAGTCAAGATCATTAGAGATGTGGTTATCTATAAATAGCTGGGAGTTGAAAGCAGACTTTTGAGCCTTTAAGTATAAAGTCAAATATTACATGAACATATAGCCCACATTTCCATTATCTTGTTCAAGTTAGTCAGTCGTTTTTTAGTAAAGCTTTTGATTGGCAGATTAAATGAGAACTTTTAGGATAAAGGATCCTTTAGGATAGGACAGAAAGTTATTGACCGGGAACACAGAGCAGACACTTAAAGGTGAGAGTACAGACCCCCACAGCAGCACTGTGTATGGGGCATGTGCTTTGTGTATTTGGCACTGAGCAGAGTGGCCAGGCACTTTTGTAGCCTCTGTTCCATCAACAACGTGTCTGCATCCAGATTTGTGGCCCATGTCAAGATACTATCTGGTTGTGTTAAAATACTTTTGTTTATTGTTCTTGGTTTAGATATCTTGATCTATGAAGCCTTAGTTTATCTTATGCCATTGCATCACAATTCCTTCTCATCTCTTGATAAAATAATTTCCATCATTACCGTAGGTCTTTATGTACTTACACTTTAATTCCAGCAATTCCAAATATTTGCTGTGATGTCCCTTGCATACTTGGTTATCTCAAATAGCCCTTATTTTCTCTCTCACAGCTGCTTTTTCATGGATGCTTCCACCATTTAATTATATTATAATACATTTAATTTAATGTATTACTTGCTTTGATGGTTGAAAGTCTTGTCTAAACTCACATATTCTTTAGTCCATATTTTATTCATTGCACATCATGTTTAAATATAGAAGCATGTAAGCAGAAGACCTTTATTGTATTCAGATGACCTTGTTGAAACCAAGGTCAAACCATTTTTAACACTACTTTCTATCTTAAACAACATATGTACTGATCACTCTGAGTTCTTTGTTGCTGTTATAGAAGTGTAAAAGCATATTTTTAGCATTTTATTTATTGTCTTTTATTTTCATCACTTAAATAAAAGGCAACCGTTACTTAGATTGGATGAAGAAAGGGTACCTGCATCATTATGCCTGCATAATATCGTTGCAGTTTTTTTGTCATGGATGATAGTCAATGTACCTGTCTGTGCATGTAGATCAAGTCTGTTCTTGCAAACCTCCGTCATCACATAGTTAACACAGATGCATGTAATCCATACACAGGTTAGCCATTTTTGCTGTGTGTGTATGCATTTATCTTTATTTCTGATAATTTTCAATGGCAACTGCTTACGTTATAGAAACTTGGTATCTAATGGAGATTAAAACCAGTAACAGACTCCTCTCTTGAATTCTTGCATAATTCATGATTTGAGAAAGTGTAATTTTCTCAGGGTTTTTAAATCATTTGTTGAACTTTTGCACTCTAGAATTGCATGCTCCTTGGAGGACGTAAGAACACAGATGTGCCGTTGGAGGGGTATCTAGTAACGCCAATACAAAGAATATGCAAGTATCCTCTTCTTTTGAAGGTACTTAAGAGTTTTTTTTATCCAGGATTTCATAATCTCTATGTAAAACTGGTCACTAAGAATATTTCAGAACAGCTGGAACAATCTCCCTATGCAGTGAATAATCTCTGTTAGATACTGGACCCAGACTTGTTCTATTAAAAGTAGTGTCAACTCTTCTGACTTCAGTATCAAAAGGACTGAGGAGTCTGGCTCAATTAAGATTATTAGGTCCCTTCTGCATTTAGTGGTGATGTTGCCTCCTGATTGTTGAGTTGAAGTGAACCATTTAAGTGAGTTTAATGAGACTAGGTTTGGCCATGTCCTTGCTTAAAAGGCTTGGGATAGCAGAGCTTGTTGCCAACATGCTTTGCTGAATCTAATCTGCCATCAGCAAAGTGTAAATAAAAAATATTTATGAAGATGTTTTTAAAGAAACACTTCAGAGTAACAGTAAGATGCTGTATGTGGTTTTATGCATGTTTGCACGTTTATGCTTACCTTACTGTTATGGCTTAAAATAATATAATGTGTTAAATGTACTAAAAAGAATTACATATTCAAATCTCCAAGTTACTGAAATTTTCTAATGTTAGGAAATAATACAATGATCAGGAAAGTAAATATTTAAAATGCATTTATGCGTAACAAATTTGAATTTAATCTTGTTTATTGTTTCAAACAGAGAGAAAAGCAAGAGCACATCCTGCTTTAGAAGCAACTTGAAATATGATTGTTAGACTGTATTTTTCACAATGCATGTGTGAGTTTAGATCTGAAACATTGCCAGTTATGAGGCATCTACATTTCATTGCACTGACATAAAAACATTAAACATGTTAAAATAAAGATTTTTTTAAACAAGTTAAAGGATACAGTTGCAATGAGGTTTGAGTCATCCCAGATACCTGTGGTTTTATAGTTCACTTGGCCAATTATTATTTTTTTTTAATATTCTATTTTTTGAATGGAGGATCTACAGACAAAGCAGGGGAAATTGACTAATGAATTACACTAGGGACACATTGAAATGAAGATATTTATGTACAAAAAAATTCAATACAGGGTGTAGTGTCAACAGGGTTAAAGCTTCTTGCTAAGCCTCCAGAAAGAATGTACCCAAGCCTCCATCAGGATATGCACTGAAGGCTGCATTTAGTCAGTCCAGCTGTAAAAGTGGAGTTGGTAGTTTGAGATGGGAAATCTCCAATGAATACTGGCAACTCTGCTTTTGGTTTTCGGTATTGCTGCCATTACCAATAACCATCCAAAATCAGTGAGTCACCTAAGCTATTGTTCACTTCTCTGGTGTATTGCAGTAGATTAAACAATAGACTGGGGCTAAAGAAACTTTTTTTTGGTCCTAAGTTGCAGGAAAGGCAGGTGTGGATTTTGATGTCAGTAAACTAACATTTTAAAGCAGAGTTGTTATCTTTGTTGTTGAACAATTCCATCCCATGGAATAATAATAATAAAAAAAAAAAACAAAAAACACAAATGTGAATATGAAGAAACATTGTCGGGGAAAGAAAAGTAGCAGAAATGCCAACTTTTTCTTACGTAGTGATAATTTTTATTAATAGCAATTTATTTCTCTGACTTTTAATGTCCTACTAGAACACAGCACTAGAGGGTTTATTTTCTTTTCCACATAGTAAAAGAAAAGTCTGTCCATGTTTTGATTTTATATTCTAGTCAATTTAAGCCTCTTGTAATGTTCATTTAGAGATCAAAGACAAGTTGTTTTTTCTTTTAATGTCTACATAGGAGTTACTGAAGCGGACTCCAAGGAAGCACAGTGACTATGCAGCACTTATGGAAGCCCTCCAGGCCATGAAAGCTGTCTGTTCCAACATAAATGAGGCCAAGAGACAAATGGAAAAATTAGAGTTTCTGGAAGAATGGCAGTCTCATGTTGAAGGATGGGAGGTAATGTCACAAGATGTGTTGCTTTTTATGAAGGAGGAAGTAACAATTTTCAACAAGCCTGTATTGCACTGTTTTTGTGATCCCGAGGTACTGTGAAATCCCCTCTTCTGTGAAATTACAGCTTTTATTTAGTATCTGTTCTCTAAATTAAGTGTTGCTCCATGACTGAGCACTGCTGTATAGCAGGCTTCCAGGAAAGATGGCAAATGTTCAGTGTTTTATTTGAAGTCTTGGTCATTTACATCAACATATATGTGTGCACATGTATACATTATATAAATCCCAATCTTAACTGCTGCTCTGACTCTATTGTTGTCAATACCTGCTTAAGAATGTTTATGTTTAATGTTAAGAATGTTTTCTGGTAGAAAAATGTTTTGATTGTTGATCATTCTGTAAGAATCTCTATTTTTTGTCAGTTTGTACGTAGACACTCAGCTTGTAGCTAGTCTACATAGCTGAGCTAAGGTAACATAAATGTGTTAAGCAGACTCTATGTAAGAAGTCTTGTTTTGTTTGGTTTTGCTCATTTTTAAATGGTTAGCAAATATTATGGTTTTAATATTTTATTTTTGCGAAGAGACAGTAAGTCTGCTCCTGAGTTAGACATCTTAATAGTAAAAAGAAGAGGCAACCTTTCCCCTAAATAGCAACATGATCAAGTAGTTGTGCTGCCAAAACCTTTATTTTGTGTTATATTGAGTGCTATGATTATTTTCTACAGAAATATAGATACAGATACAGGTATTTCTTCAAGTTGCTTTGGGTGTTTTGTATCCAAATGTTTGACCTGCACAGATTGAGGTAAACACAAGTGAAGTCCCAGTAAAATAAATGTAAAGCAAACAGTGTTAACATTTTTTTTGGTCATTTTTGAATATTATACACAGGGTTTTTTAACACTAATTTCAACATGGAAGTACTTTGCTTTTCTGAAAACTGTACTCAGATGTTCTACTCCTCTTTCTAGGAGAGCTGCTTAAGAAATAGGGGAAGGCATTTTATCTTAGTAGTACCAAACACCAGTGGAGAGTTTTATCTTGTCTGAATTTGAGTCCTTTTCAAACAATAGAGAGAAACAGGCTATTTGGTGATAAGATCTACCTGATGTACTTTTGAGCTGTACTTAGCTGAGTTTCATCCTGAATGCCCCTGCTTCTCTCCACTGATAATGAGAGAACCTCATTGATTGGCATCTGCATTTGGTCCAGTGAGAAACTCCATCTTCTAATGCCTCTGTATCTCTGTCCAGTCTGATAATTGACCTTCAGTTAATCACCCACACTGGCTACCTGCCAAGCTTTAACAACTTGACTGCTGTCTACAAGATTGGTGACCAGTCTGAAGGCTGGCAAACTATAGTGAGGGGATCACATGCTCTTCATTGTAAAGTGAGGACTAATGCAACCTCCGAAGCTCTCCCCTCCAGTCCTGTGCTAATTCTGATGTGTATAGGCAATGACTCTTTACTTTGCTGAAGGTTTACTGGCTGGAGAAGATAGAAAGAAAAAATTATTGTTATTTTTTTTTGCATGCTAATCTGTTAGTCTGAGATCTGATTTTTGGCTATGTAGTGGAAAATGGCTTCATACAGTGCAGAGAAAAGAAAGGGTTAGCGACACTGGTGGGACCCTGAGTCAGAGGAGACTTTGTGATGGACCTGCCTGAACTTTAACTGACAGAGTACCACAGTAAGTATAACTACAGAAAATAGAATATAGGCAAGAACAGTCAGCTGTTAATTAAGCATTCATAATAATAGAGACATCAGAGAGGAAAAATAGTTTTTACATAGCTCTGTTCCCTCCCTGCTGTTGCTAAGACTGTGGGTTTATGATGCTAAACAGTGTTTTCTCAGTGGCAGTAAACTTTGTACAGGACCTGCTGGTCCCCCCCAGAAACTTCCTCTTCTGTTTCCCTGTACTCTATCCTTGTGCTCTGGGTTCCCAATTCACGTTTTACACGTGCTTACACCTGCAGCTTCTTGAACTTACTCTGTCTAAGGTTGCCCTCTGCTTGTCCAGCAGAGGATTCAGTCTCCCCTTGCCTTCCAGAAGGGTTCAATGAAAAGCCACTATCTGAAAGGAGAATAAAAGTTACTGTAAACAGAGAACTCCCTAAATACTGTCCATGATGCTTTCCTATCTGCTCCATGTGTAATCTGATGATCTGTGGAATAAACCTTTCATTTATTATTAATGGAGTAGTATGGGAAGATCTGATTCATTCTAAATGTGGATTAAATAACTAATTTTACTTTAATCATTTTTTTTTCCGTGCTTCTTCAGTACACTGTAGTATTTGAAATACATTTTATCCATAGTATGAAATACTTACAGTATTTTTCCTTTTCCTGTGTGACAACATTTTCAAGAACTGCTATTCCATTTCTGTAATTGGGGTAGGTACAATTTAGAACAGAGAAATCTGCTTATGCCAGAACTCAGAGCATAATAGTCTTGTTCTAGGACTGTTGATACAATACATTCCATGAAAATTCACTGTGCCTCAAGATGAGGAATCCTAGCAAGTACAAAAACTCTATAATTGCTGGTCTGTATTCAGGCAAACCTTTCTGCCTTTAGTTATAATCCTCAGTCTCAAAATAAGCCATTAAAGACAAATAATAAATGACATAGAGTGTGTAGTCATGCCAGGATATTGTCTGCAGATTTTTTAAAAAGAAAGAACTTGGATAAAATAAAGCTTTAAATGTTATCATTGAGAAGTCTACTTGACCTAACACCTTCCAAAAGAAGCAAATATCTTAACAGCTGCTTGTTTAGACTACGTAAAAATAAGTTTCTTTTTTATAATTACCTTGAACTTGTGGCCATCATCTATATCTCGGAAAGATTAGGGCATGTAAACATTAAAATGCATGTTGTTGCTTGTGCAACACCTTCATGGAAGAAGAAATAACAAGTAAAACCATGATGTTACTAATATTTTAAGGCAAGGGAAACTTGTTAAATAATCCTTATTGCCTATCACAGATTTTATTCCTTCTGTTACTTTCAGATTTTCAATTAAGTCTTCTGCAGTGCTGCAGTGATTAAATTTTTCTACTTGCTTTCAGTGCCTTGAGTTTTATACATATGTCAAATACATCTTAATGAACACACTCAAGTATAAAGTTACAGTATGATTAACTCAGTACATTATTAGTCATGTAACTTGGTTAAGAACTGACTGTTCTCAAAGTTCTAACCCTGAAAAGGGAATCGACTTTCCTGCTTTAAGCTTCCTCTGACTCCTTAAGAAGACATCCACTAGTAAAATATGTATGCTGTTGAAGATATATTAATTGGGGACAAAGGAAGCAATATGGACAGAAACATGCAAGGTGTAGACTTATTCTCTCTCTGCTCTGTATGTGTTCTGTGAACCATAACATAGTAATTTCCTTCCAACATTGATTTTTTTCCCTAGATTTAATTTTAGGATTTCACTTGTGCTTGAACTCTGAAATAGTGCCATTGTCTTAAAATAGTCTGTTTTCAGTAGAGTTATATGGTGTTTATTGTAGCTGAGCTGATCAGGTTTGATGTTATCACATGGCAGACACAGGGTACCCAATCTGGCAAAATTGCCCTGATCTTAATATATGCATCTTTGAAATGGTAAGAATTCCAGAGCATTTGTGAGAGCTAACAATATTTTGAATGAATCCCAACAACAACTACAAAAAATCTCTGAATGCGATGCATGAAAGTGGATTTAATTAAATAAACATCTGGTTTTCTGCATAGCCTAAAAATAAAGAGACAAACTTGTTGGAGATTTCCTTCCAGAAGGAAATGCTTAGCACATTGCTTGGCCCCAACTAGAAGGAGGAAAGGGGGAAAAAGAAAAGACTATTTTTAGAATCTGTTCAAAGCATGACTTGAATTCCTATACATAAGTGTCATAAAATGAAGCTTGCATTTGTTATGATAAAAATACAGATTCATGGAAAAATGGAACATCTGCTTCACGAAAGAAAATTTTGAATATAATGACTTTCTTATTTAATTTCCTAAGTGGTTAAATTTATTGGCCTGAATTCAGAACTTGTGTAGGTGGCTGTCTCAGCTGGAGAATGGCTCAGCAGCTGAAGGAGCCTGTCAGTAAAATTTGCGTGGATGTTTCAGTGAGAGAAGAAAAAATAAAATTATTGCATTTGTTGTAAGCTGAAAACAGAACAACCCAGGTTGAGTCACAGGCCAACTTAATAACTGTAGCATCGAGTATTCCATCTCTTTCTATTCCACCATATCATCAAATGGTATTTTAATACAGATTTCTGTTTTAAACTCCAGAATTTTTAGCCCTTTACCCTGTTTAAGTCTATGTCTCATGAACACATGAAGGTGTTCATGAGTAAGTTAAAAAGTAAGTTAATATCTGCAATTTCTAACCTTTATCACTATTAGAGTGGTGGCCACTGAATCAGTACACTCGGACCTCCATGTTTGACTGAAATTTGCCCAAAATATGTGGAAAAGTAATTTTTCTAACAGCTGAAATGAACAAATAACTGCTTTTGTTTGCATGGTAATGAAGGACATTTTTTTTACTGTCTGAGATGGGTATTTAATGACTTAAGGATGAAGGGGATATTATTTTCTCCCTCCAATGCATTTTAAATGTATTTATTTTGTGATAAGGACTGCTCTAAAGTAAGACATTTGGAGTCTTCAGTGACTCAGTAGGAAAGATGGAGGACAAACGAGTCTAAATTCATGGTAGAAGTCTGCTTTTCAGGTCATTTTTTTTTCAACTGAATCCATATGTTTTGCTGGAACATTTTAGAACAGGTCTGTTTCTACAATAATAGAATTATTGATTATTGCTAATTTTTAAACCAACATATTACAAAAATTCTGGTTTCACTGAAAATACCCCATCAGCTATAATTGCATGTATTTTAAATGTATAGAAACATGAGTTGTAGCCTGGTAGCACTGACTTTTACATTTAGGTTAAGCAACTATATGATCTTCATGTGAAAGAAATGAGTATAAATGCGTGTATTCATGAAAACTTTAAAAAAGTGAATTACATTTCAGATTCAAGTTGCTTACATTTGAGATTTCCTTGGTAGTTTGAGTTTAAGCATTTAATGAAAACTTGTTTGTCTCAGAAGGTTTTGATAATATTTGTTCTAAAATATTGCTTGTAGGTATTGTAGTTCATTTTTAGCTGTGGAGCCAGTAGCCTCTCCTGCTTCTGGGACAAGAGTATCCTCTCGTTTGTTATTGCAGCCTTGAACCTTCCCCATGAGAAAGTCCTCCAGCTGCTGGATTAATGAGTTATCCTAATGCTCTGGGTATAAACTGTAGCTTGGGTGTTTCTGCCGTAAAGCCACGTTCAAAGTGTGGATGTGTCCTTCATTAAAAAGTTCTTACAGTTTTCATTTCTCCTTTGCACTGTATGGGATATGGTGGCCCTTTGTCCTGTCTGCTTTGTCATTCTTTTTTTTTTTTTTTTTTAACCTCTTGGTGATGCAGTAGAGTGCTTACCCCAGGTGTAGGGACAGCAGTACTTCCATATAATACACCCTTTTGTCCCTTTCAGCTCCATGCCTATCCAAACTGTAAGAGCAGAGCAGGCTGACCCTCACAGTGTTAAATACATAAGACATGGTGGGGGGAGCAGAAGAAAAAAATTTTTGGCACTGGCAGTGTTATGTAGGACAGCCAGATGTGACTTCTGATCCTGTTATCTTATTCCCTTGGACTTCAGTAAATACAACAGCAATAACAAAATTCACTGGCCTGCGGCCATACCACCATGGGTTGTGATCTTGTCAGAAGGTATAGGATAAGTGAAGTTAACATTGTTGAGTGTTTGGAAGGGAGGTCTCTGAGGGAAAAAAAGTATCTCTAGAATGTTTTTTTTCATCATCTAGCAGTTTGCATTAGAACAGGAGGAAAATGAAGAACAAAACAATAGCAGAGGGTAGTAATGTGACACAGATAATACTTACTGTGATATTGCAATGCTGAACTTAAATAATGACTTAGGTAAATCTTAGGAATTCAAGTAACCTGAATTACATACATTTAACATATGTATAGAACGTGGTATTTTAAGACATGATTCTGGCATACTAGCAGAACTCGATAGGACTGTTGGGAAAAGGTTATATTTTTCTACAGTGAAAATGATTTTTTTATTTCAATAAGAAGAGATTAAATGATTTCATGAAATGCTTTCTCTGAAAAAATACACCCTTTTGTTGAAAACTGAAACTGCTGAAACAGTTTTGAAGCCTTAAGCTGAAATATTTGGTGTACATAGAAAATTATAATTTTCCAGCTGATGTTTTTTTTTTTTTTTTTAAAAAAAAACACAAGGAAATAAATAAAACCTTTTAAAAATCCAGCCTTTTAAAAGTAAATGCCAACAAATTTTAAAAGCAGCATAACATTGATTACTCTTTTTAATGTACAGAAGCTATGAAATGTAATGGAAAGAAACAACTTGCTTTTCTGTAGTTGTCAGCAAGAATTAAATTCAGTTCTAATTTATGCTTAATTTATATTACAGAATGTGCTAAGGTGTTTCAGTGTTTGGTTTCAAATAAAACTGTAAATTAATATACCAGCTTCTGGTGTTTATTCTGTCTTAGTGGCTAGAGATGACATTCATTTTTGCCTCATTTGATCCTAAATGGAAACAAGAATGGTTAGTTAGCACTGATACTGAAGTTGCTTGATTTAGAGACCCAAATTATGCTCCACTGTTATAGTTGTGCAATCTCTCTTATCATCTCTGTAAACAGCCTGCTTTCCCCTTAGAGCAGAGTCTGAGCTATTGCTCAATATTCAGGACTGTGATGTACAAAGGATGCATGGTAAGATGAAGAGCTGAGAGCGGAACCCAAGATTGCTTCTTGGCTCTTAATTGAATACATTTTTCTTTGGGCTGCTGTGATTAGATCAAGAAGAGGAAGTAACTACAGTGACTGCAAGTAAAAGTCATTCAGAACATGTGTAGATGAAAGGAAAGCCCTGCCTTTTGCAGGTTTTGCAGGTTGAATGTTGACTGTCTGAAATTAGGAAGCTCCTTGAGCCAGGGGTGTATGCATAATTATCAATAGGATTTCATGGCTTGACTCATATAGAACAAGTACAGAAGGTCACTGTCCCACAGGAGCATGGACTTGTATGGCACTCAGCACAGCTAAATGCTGGGTGTTTCATTTGGGTCATAACAACCTCTGCAGTGATACAGGCTTGGGGAAGGGTGGCTGGAAAGTTGCCTCGCAGAAAAGGACCAGGAGCATCAGCGTGCTCATGTGGCCAAGAAGGCCAATGGCATCCTGGCTTCTGTCAGAAATAGTGTGGCCAGCAGGACTTGGGAGGTAATCTTCCTCTGGTGTTCAAGTACTGTGTTCAGCTTTGAGCCCCTCACTGTAAGACAGATACTGGGTTGCTGGAATGTGTTCACAGAAGAACAAAGCTGGTGAAGGGACTAGAAAACAAGACAAGAGGGGTGGCTGATGGAACTGGGGTTGTTCAGTCTGGAGAAAAGGAGGCTGAAGCTCATAGCTTTCTACAACTACCTGAAAGGACATTGCAGTGAGGTAGGTGTTGGTCAGTTTTCCCAGGTGACAAGTGGTAGAACGTGAGGAAATGACCCAAAGTTGCACCAGGAGAGGTTTAAACTGGGTATCAGGAAGAATTTCTTTAAGGAAAGGGTGAAGAAATGGTTCAAACAGTCATTAGAACAGATGCCAACTGCCCTGGGAAGTGGTTGAGTAATCCCTGGGGGTATTTAAGAGATGTCTAGATGTGGTGCTTAGGGACATGGTTTAGTTATGGACTTGGTAATGTAAGGTTGACATTTGGACTTGATGATCTTAAGTCTTAATGGTCTTTTCCAACCTAAATGATTCAATGATTCTATGATTTTCAGAAATAGTGCACCTTGATTTAAAGGCAGGATTCTTTGAGAGGTTCATTCATCTTTGTAAGGCATTGAAATGCTAGGAATTTGTCATAGGAATATTTTTGGGAAAATGTTATTCTTTGTTAAAGTTGCTTCTTTTTGATTAAGTTTGTTGAAAATGCCTGCCTTGTTTTCATAAAAAAAAAAAAAATAATAAAAAAAAATCTGCTTCAAGCAATAATGAGGCATGGGAAATTTCATTCCAAACATATAAAGATTAAAAAAATTCTGATGTCTTCAGAGTATGTTAAGGAGGAGTATGCTAGTCTTACTTGTAGATGCCGCTATTGTTTTTTCCTAAATTTGAAACCTTACTTTTTTTGGTTTGATTCTGTCTAGCTCAATTTAGTATGGAAGTATACATTAAATGACTTTCAAGTTTGAGGTTACCTCAGCTTCCAAATTATTTTTGGCATAGATTATGTGTTTCAAAGCCTCATTTTCAGACTTTTCTTACTAAATATTAAAATCACAAAGGATAAGACTTGTTTTATAAAGTTGGCCTGATTTGTCATGAGAGATCTCGTGCACAGAAGTGACATAATTTGGAAACTTTAATGATGAATCTTAAACGTCCAATAAAGCAACAAACCCTTCTCCTAGTTAATTATGATACCTGGTGAATACAAAGCTTTGTTAAACATTATTAAGTAAACATTAGAAATTATTATTTAGTTAAAATGTAAGAAATTACCATAAGTTTTAGTCTTGGTGTTTTCAGAGAATTGTGAGTTTGTGTAAGAAATTCTGTCCTTTCTTACTACAGAATCCTTCAGTTAACACAAAACAAAAATGATTGATCTCTTTCCCATTAATTTTAGGGGTCCAACATCACTGACACATGCACAGAAATGCTGCGAAGTGGACTACTTCTGAAAATCTCAGCAGGAAATATTCAAGAGCGGATATTTTTTCTGTTTGATAACCTTTTGGTCTACTGCAAAAAAAAGCATAGGTAAATGGTCCATTTATACTTTGAAAAATCATTTGTATTTTTTTCTTACAGTAGAACTAGTTCTCTGTATGCTTTTTCTTAACAACATTTGAACAATACAAAAGTGTTTACTGTAGTTAATTGCAATATAAACCTAAGTATTTTCAGAGGAAACCCTTCATCCAGTAAGAATTGCATTTAATTCAAACATTGGAAAAAAATTGTAGGAATGCAGAAACCAAATGGTGAAATAGAGGAAGAAGGAATCTGTTTCATCAGACTTCCACAACAGGTACTATGTGGTGGTCTCACTCTCTTCTAGGAAGGGTAAACAGACTGAATTTTTAGTTAAACACATTAGGATTGTAGCTTATGCTGTAAAATTAGTCTCTAAAGTTTCAAGTGTTTCAAGTCTTTGTATTTCTAATCAGGGAAAAGAGCCAGAATGCTGCTTCTTGCTGCATTGTAGGGAGTAATTCTGTAGGTCAGCAACAACCTTATGCAGTTAATGTTCATTCAGCGCTCTTACGCTTCTGAGGAATAAGGATTCTGTGTACAGGTGTCCCTTTTTAAACTGCTTGAGTTTCTTTCTTTGATCCAGAAACTGCTTTCAGTAGCCACTGAATACGCACATTGCTAGATCCTTGGTGGATTCCTGGAAACATAATAGACCTTGGAAATGTTCTGTAATACCCCTGCCAAAATAAAATACATTTTATGTAATTTTTAAACATCCTTTTGTTGCACAGTTGTATAACATGTATAAACATGGATCACTAAGCTTTGGTTTCATGGATAAAAAGTTCTCTAGGATTACTGGATTTAACTCACTTTGGAAAGAAAAAATATACTGAACCTTTATATTTGCTGCTATTTTTTTAAAATATATCATTCAGTTTTTGAATAAGAAGCTTATAATATAATGGAGTTACTCAGACAGTAATGATTGAGAGGCAGGTCATTTTCTGAAGATTAGTATCTCTCTGGAGTGAGGGAAGGTCAGAACTCAGATGATCATTAATTCTCAGGAACTGACTTTTGTTTGAAATACAGTATTAATTATCATTATGGGCTGAAATGGACAGAAAATCATCTCTGGTTTATCTTACGTGAGAAAAGCTGCGTAGGACTGGGAGTCTCAAAAGGCCTTGACTGCCTCCAAAATACCAGAAATTCTTAAGTACAATTTTTTGTTAACTTTTATGTGTGGAAGAAAAAATGTGTTCATAGTTCTTCCATGCATAAGTGCCACATATGAGGCTAACATACATGTATGTGTGTGTAGGGCAAGATTTACATCCAAAAGTGTTATTTCATTTTTTCAGTCATGCTAATCTTGTATTGAATTTCTTGATAAATATAAGGAGGCTAAACCAGCTAGGAGGACACGTCCTCCCAGTGCATTATTTTGTCTTTAATTACAGAGAGTGGCATGTAAGTATCAAAGTGTTGGAACAGGACATTTAGAGTGAGGCTTTGCTGATAAACTCTTGTCATCTACCAATTTGAAGCTTAGTCTTGCCAGAGTTGGCATCTTTGCTTTAGCATCAGCAGTGTCCCATTCAGGAATGGGACAATTTGATTAGACATGTATAAATGAATTGTGACCTTGACAGTTTCCTTTAGATGTTACATGTACAAGTAGCAATACAGAAACATAACACAAAGTTGTGGGTGACTTGCTCATCATCTCTTTCTCTTATCAGGCGATTGAAGAACAGCAAAGCATCTACTGATGGCCATCGTTACCTTTTTCGGGGCAGAATAAACACAGAAGTGATGGAAGTAGAGAATGTAGATGATGGAACAGGTGAGCATATTTTAGCTGCTAATTTACTAAAATAGTCTTTCAAAGTGATGAAGTCAAATGAAGCTTCATGGTTTCTTTGAGAATGGAGGCTTCTAGTACTTTGAAATTATAAGATGCTACTTTAAAAGTGCTCTTATCAAAACTCTGCTTCTGAGACACTTCACTGCTTCCATACTTTACTAGCTGGGCAGTCATAGATGACTGTTTTACACTAACATAAACAGAGTAATAAAATAAGGTGACATTTATTGCTGAACTGAAATTGTATATTTAACTTCACTTTACAGCATTACAGCACTGCTAGATAGGTTATCCCTAGGAATGTGATGTATTTGTACAAGCAGATGGGAAAGTTACCTCTGTTGGAATGAAACCTCAAACACTACAAATGCTGAAATTGTAATAAAAGTATTTAAGAAAAAGGAAGTTTTTCAAAATAGCTGTAGGGATATAATCCATATAATTGCTTGAAATTGTCTTGACAAACATGAGAGAAATGAAAACCCAAAATACTTCTATAAATGTTACTTTTTATTTTATAATCTTGAGTTTTCTGAAACTTTTTTTTCCCCTCATTATTATTTCCGCATAATTACTAAAGAAAGCCTGGAATATTTGGGGCTGTTTTATGTAAAACAAAATGAAAAATAGTAAACTTGTAACGGTGTTGCAGATATATGTCTGAAGGAAATTTCAGCAAGTTATCTATTACTTGTCCTGATTTTAAAACAGCATTAGATTTTCCCCATGTGTGGATCCCAAGCATTTATGAATGTAACTTCTATGTAAAAATGAACCAAAATAACAAGTATTGTACAGCTTAAATAAGCTGCTTCAGTTCTTCACAGAAGTTAAATATTTCTTAAAAGTGAGGATTTTTTTCCTAGTAATTTTGTGTTTATTTGTTTTCAAAATAGTTCACTTACTCTACTGTATAGAGAACAGTCTGAATACCATTCTATGTATTGGAAGGCTCTTAGGTCTGTCTTCCATCTCTTCTTTGTAAGTCTTTCAACCTTTTGTCTTGTGCCATGTTTTCTACATTTTTATTATTTTTTTGTGTCTTTTGGTGATTTTTTTCCCCAGTTTGTCTGCCTCTTTTGTATTAAGTGGTGTCCAGAGCTGAAACTTTGCTGGTGCCAAGTAGAACAGAATAATTACAGAATAATTGTTGCTGTACATGGATTGTCTATTAGTAATCCCACAATGGTTTGGCTTCGCTTTTTTTTATTTTTATTTTTAATACTTTATTGACCTAGTGTACCACCAGATCCTTTTGTGCACTACTGCTATCTATCCCATCATATTCTATACTGTATTAGTGTATATGGGTAATTACTAATAATTGTTTTCTTACCTCTACTAAATTTTATTTTACTGAAGACCAACTCTTTCTACAATTTCTTAGGAATTTGGAATTCATACTTTGTTCACTGGAGTTCTTGCAACTCTCCTTGCTTTGGTTCTATAAACAAACCATTTGATTTCTCGATAAAACTACTGGAAAATGGTAAACAAAAGGTATAGCAAGGGTCACACTTGATAGGTTTTCTTTGTTTTATAGAAAAAAATTCACAGTAATTCTTTGACATCTGCTTGGGCTATGTCCTTCACTAGGCCAAATTGTTAGTAGAGGTTTCTGTAAATGGACTATATTGAATTTCATCAGGCCTCACTGACTTGAACATAATTTAGCCTGCTATTTCCATTTTCTAGTTTGTATTCCCATCTAGTTGTTAGTCTTATTTGTGAGAAATATGAAATCTCAGTTAGCATTTTGCTTATGCAAAAAAGACAATTGAGTATTTTGGTCTTTTATATCACCTGTTATTTACTACCATCCATTTATTTTCCTTCAGCTTCCTTGTATGCACATTAAAAATAAAAGATAGTTTTAATGTTTCCGTTACCTTGTGACCTAGGTTTTCTGATTTTGCTGTTATATGCATGTGGTTTTCTCTCAGACTTGACAATAAGTATGTATTTCCACTTTTTGTATGTATTTGAATAAGTATAGTGTAGTATGTGTGTATAAGTATGTATTTTCCACTTTTTTCCATTCATGTTTGATTTCCATATATCTTTTTTGGAAAATAGATTTTTCTTTGCAGTTTTCTATGGCTTTGAAAATTCTTTTTCATAGAAAACCAATCAGCTGTCTCTTTACTTAAAACTCTTGATGTTACTGTGGCCACAGAAACTTACAGCGACCATCTTCCTGATGAATATTCCAAGGACTTTATGGCATTTTCTTTTATCTTTTCCAATTCCACATACTGGCATGCTTTAAGTATTGTCTTTAGCAAATATTGCTTCCATCTTCCAAGTTTTACTTGTATTTCTCAAGTTTGCTGTAACTTTCTTCATTTGGTTGTTCTAGCTTTCCATTCCTTGGTCTTGTTTACTTTGTCTATTTTTATTCCTGCCCATTCATCTTCATCCTCAATGAATATTCAAGTAAAATTTAGCTGAACACAAATTATCTCCTTCTTCACTCTAAACCAGTAGTCTAATTTCCTCCAGCAAAATGAAATTTAGCAACCCTTCCCATTTCCTATAGCCTTGCAAACAATACTGAAAGCCATCTTCCTTCCTTCCCACTTCCTCTTCTGCATCATATCAAATCTTGTCACTTTGATTTTTGCAACATTTCTAAAATCCACACTTTCCAAACTTACAAGACATGAATTCATTTTTTTTTATATTATTATTATTTTGTTTTGCATATTATTCTGACCTCTTCTTTTTCCCCATCTCCAGGTTTCCTGCTTTCTCATTTTCTGTTTGTCCGATATTCTAAAATAATATTTTATTGTAATTATTACTGCTTCTTCTCTGCTTTCTGTGGTTCTTTTTAAAATATGGAAATATTTGAGTCATTTCACTGGTATGTGACAGACTTCTTTGCTTTACTGGTATACCTCCCCTCCCCCCCTTTTCACCTGTTTTCCTTCCTTTTAGCCAAGAGTTCACTCTTCATACTTCTATGCTGATACTTTTTTCACTCATACCATGATGCTCTTTTTTAACCTTCTTCTGTCTTGGTTTCTGTACTGTTCTCATTTGGGGCACCCAGATGTCATTTCTCATCTCTTGTAATCATTCACATTTGAACTGTAACCCAGTAATAGTCTGCTGCATTCTTTTTGCCTTATTTCATTCCCAAGTGTAGCAATCTGTTCTGAGCCTCATTCATGTTAGCTTTGCATGTGCTTTTTTGGTATTTTCCTCTCCTTAATTATCTATCATTTTCCATAATTCTTAATTTAGAGTGCAAGCTCTTAGGGGCATAGTGCTTATATTTTCATAGCTATGCATGACCCTTTGTCATGTATTATTCATGGGGCTTTTGTAAGCATTAATGTTGTTTACTGTAACTTTTGGGATCATCTGCTCTTTAGGTATAAGGAACCTCAGAACTTCAGGGGTCTGGGTAACTGAGTATGTTTGCTGTCAGCATTGATAGATCTAGGAATGTAATCTTTGCAGCTAGTAAATAGAGATAGTAAAAGAGATAGAGGTAGAGATAGGAAAACAGATTCCTGGTGTGGTTTATTGTCATGCTAATGACATGCATACAAAAATTAATAAAGCTTTTTCTAAAAAGAAATATTTATGTGGTGGAGAAGCTTTGATGCTCAAGCTTTGGCTGAGCAGTAAATTGGTGAATTGGTGGAAACGTTTTTTGTTTTTTTTTTTTTTTTTCCCCAGCATCGTGAAGCACTTTGCTTTTTCAACTGCATTGATTAAAGTGAATTGCATATTAATTACCAGGGCAGACTATTTGTCTATTTGTGTTCTTAAACTAACATGGCTATACAACCACTTGTGATTATTAGAAAGGTGTTAGAAATTAGAAAATTAGAAATTAGAAAGAAATTCTGATGGTATTGTTAGGTATCTATTTTTTTTTCTTTATTCAGTTTTTAAAATTCAATTTTGAGAGAAAAGTATGTTTCTGAAGGCATTAACCAGCCATTAGATGAGCGTTATCTAGTTTATGAAGACAAGCACTTGAGACTTAGGAAATACCAGATTTATTGTATTTTATACTATTTTAATTCTGCTCCCTGTTGTCTTGAAATGAAGCATGAAACAGAAAAAACACAATGTAATAGTAACAACCAGGAACTGCATGAAAAAATGTAAGGTGTTGGAAAGGAACTGAGATTATGCAGCAACTTTGTGCTTGATGTTCCCGAACATTGGTACTCCTAAGAACCCAGAGTCTCTGAAACTTAGAAGTCCTTCAATATGGAATTTTCTTTTCTTTTTTTTTTTTCTCTCTCTTTTTTTTTTTTTTTTTTTTTTTTTTTTTTTTTAAAGTGGAGAAACAAACTCTGTTGCATATGGCTGTAACCAATTGCTTGGTATGCATCCCTCAAAGCTTTGAGTCTTGAATTTTGAACAACATAGTAAAGTTCAAATTGCAAGCTTTAATGCATTATAGAATATCATTAGAAGATGATGTCATCTTTCATCACCTTTTCTTGGGAAGTTAGAAGTTTGATGATTTGTTAAGCATGCTTGTTTAGGCTTTACATGGAACATCTCAAAATCTCATGTTCTTCTTTCAGCTCTAACCATAAAGTCAGGTTTGCAAATCCTTCCCTTAGCCTGACTGGCAGATGTGATCGCCTGTGTTTCCTGTGCAGCTGGCCCATGCACACCTCCTGGCTGCCCAGCCAGACAACACGTGTGCAGATTTTGATCAGATTTTGTCCAGTAGCCAGTCCAAAAGTGGTATGAGTTTATATGGGATGGTAGCAGAATGCTGGAATGCTGAGCAGAAGATGACTGTGCCAGCAGTATCAGGGAGGACGTACTGCTTGAGGCATTGTAATCTTGGGGAACACAGTGAGCAGAAGAGAAAGCAGGGGTGTTGTAGTTAAAGGCTGAGTCAAGCTGGGGCATCACAATAGTGGGTTACTATTGCAAAATTTGCTGACAGCTACCAGTTTTCATCCACCTTAACTCATTGCCATCTGTATAACATTCTGCAGTCTTAGCACCCAGCTAATAGGGCTTTTCAGAGAAGTCCATGAGTTTGTAACGGCACAAGATAAATGTGTTATCACACTGTCAGTGCTCAGGGTCATGCAGTTACAGAACCTAGGCAGCCAAGCGAGCTACGTGTTTGAAATACCATCTGTACACTGGGATATTCAAGCGGCTAAACGAGCCAATTTTGGAGAAAAACTAAGTTAGCACCAAAATTCTGTCCAGAATGAAATATCTATGTATAAAGCCATGTATGAGTCTGAGCTGTACTTTTTGACATACATCTTTTGCCACAATTTTAACTGCCATGGTTCTCTGCATTAGTGATCATAATATTTCCCTGCCAAACAAGGGTGTTATGATGACAGATGCATAGAAACAAAGACCACAGGATTTTTTTTTTTATACATATTAACCTGCAACTTAAAAATGAGTAAACAAAAAGGCACAGCTAATGCTTTATTGCCAGGTTTTTAAGTCCATGCATAAATAATACAGAGGGACCTTAACTTTCCTTCCTCCAGCAGCCCTCCTGCCTCTGATCTCCAGAAGGCTGCAGTCTGTCAGCTGATAGCTTCTGTCTGAGGCTTCTTTCTTTTCACTGACTTTTTTTGGTTTTCTGAGGGTGCATGAAGGATATGATGGGTAGTTTACACTTGCTTGTGCTTATATTCTTGTGAGTATGAGAAAATTTTGTTGGTTTAGAAATCAGCCATCAGTCTCATGATTTTCTAGTAGTTCCTGACATTTCCCAGCTCACTGTACAAAACTTGGCTGCTTTCCATCTAATTAAAATGCAGAGTTATTGAAAGGATACTAGCATGTCTGCTGAGATTTATGATAAATTGTAGCAGGCATTTCAGCAAGGGTTTCAGTTTCAGAAAATCCCATCTCATTATACAAAACAGGGCTGAATTATGAAGCTGTATTTACAAAGTAAAGAGGTCTGCAGCTATTACAGTAGTTCAGGGCTGGCCCCAGGACTTTCTTGCCTCATAATGAAAGTTTTTGGTGAGAGAATGCTGACCTTCTGATTTTTGTAATAATTTGTACAATAGTTGCTAGTTCTAGTTTTAATCTATCTTTTATGCAAAAAAATGTATTTGCTTCATAGGCCATTTATGCCTCATGAATTTTCCCCCAGGAGTTGCATCTAATCCTATTGAAGGATATTCACGCAGGGGTGTCAGTTTCAGAGAGGAAGTCTGCTTAGCTAATTTCTGAATAAGATTTATAGACTGGCATGTTAAAATCAAATGTCATGTAAGTCAAGAAGGAGTAAAAAGCAGTAAATTGTCTGCTTTTTATAGCATAGCAGTTTACATGCTAAGAGGCAGAATTTCAATATTTTTTGTTTAATTAAGTTTAAGAACATCAGCAGCAATTGTTACCTCTCTCTCACTATATGCACTCTGAAATTAGGGTTGTTAGGAACATATTTCAAAAATTACACATTTGGTTATGCATATATTTGAAGTCATAGTTGTTTTTTTTTTTTTTTAATATTTCAGCTTGTGTAATCACTAAGTGTATATGTATTTCTTTATTCAGATAACAAGTAAAAATGCATCAAATATCAGTGAAAATATATCAAATATTTATGATTTGCTTACTCTTCAAACCAAAATTGCATTTCCGTAACTGTATATTTAGTCGGTTTATAAACTTAGTAGTAAATCATTCAATCAGCAGAGCAGCTCTGAATAATTTTAGGTATAAAACCACAATGCTGGTTTTTATGGAATTATTTATTTAGCACAAACAAAAGTACTCTAAATACAGTGATCTTTTCTTTTAGGAGGACTCAGCTTGTTTTAGTATTGAATTCATACCTTCTTCCATAGAATCACTTAGGTTGGAAAAGACCTCTAAGACCATAAAGACCAACCATTAACCTAGCACTGCTGAGTCTATCACTAAACCATATCACTAAGCACCACATCTACACATCTTTTGAATACCTTCATGGTTGATGGCTCCCATATGCCAGGCAATTCTCTTTCACATTATAAAAAACACATTAATTTTACTAGAAGTAAAAAATATAGCTCATTAAGTTATAACAGTTCACAATCAGCACAGATAATTTTACATTCTTTATATTTGTTCTGTTTTTCTTTCTCTTTTATTCTGTATTTCATGAGTTTTATGCATAACAATAGAAGGTGTTCTTAAAATATATTACCTGTTTCTTTTTTAAGAGTTTTTGTTCTTTAAGCCAATTTGTCTATTCCCAGCTGACTATCACAGCAGTGGCCACACTGTCATTAATGGCTGGAAGATCCACAACACAGCAAAGAACAAATGGTTTGTGTGCATGGCGAAAACACCTGAAGAGAAGCAAGAATGGCTGGAAGCTATTTTGAAAGAGCGAGAGAGACGAAAAGGTAGGTTAATAAACTTCCTTGTGTTGCTGTGCCAGAAAGCCATGCTGTATTTTTATGTTGAGATATAAAGCAAAACAGCTGCTAGGCAAACTTGTGGTATCAGGTTCAACTGAAGGTTTATGAATAACAGCTTGGAAAAAAATAAATCAAACTAGTACTGGGAAGGACATAATGACTTGAATCATGTGTGTTGGTAGTGAATGTCATTTTGTAAATGGGAAGATAATTTCATCTACGATTTTGCAGCTTATCCTCAACCAGAAAATATTATCATAATTTTACTGAGGCCTGTGAAATGTTGTGGTTTGTGGTAAATGAGGGTCTATCCTAAATGCCTTTTGGGGTCTGTATACATTTTGTGAATGGAAATTTGAAGCACTGAAATAAACAGATTTTCTAAGTTTCTTCATGCAGATGATTCAACATGAAATGGTACAGAATACACCCACAACCACATCTTTGATCCATTCTCCCCTATCCAAGAAAGTAACAAATCACCATTGCAAACAACTGTCTTTTGAATCACTGAATTAAGGTGGAAGAATACTTGGCTGAAATATAATCCTGATCTCTAATGTGACCACAAATAACCTTGTGTATTGAAGGTGAACCCAGCACAAAATAGATGATGCATCATCATCTTCTGGAGCTAATTTCATTTGCAAGCTAAAATATCCTAATCAGTGAGGATGTATGGAGCCTCAGTACTGAAAGAAAATATGACCTTGTAGTCAGATCTGTGTTTCTGTTCCTGGTTAGTGTAGATTTTCTGTGTCCTGTTTCAGTAGCCATTGTTTCGTGCCTCTGTTGTAAATGGAGGATAAGAATACTTTCTTTGGTCTTTTAAAGTTGAATACTGTATTTGTATAACATCTGCTGTAGGACCAGAGTTTCAACTACAATGTCTGAGCCCTGGCTAACTAACAGTGCCATCAAGAATTAATAGTGAAAAAGCTAAAAAGTTGCTTTAGAGGTCTAAAAGCTCAACATTTTAGAATAAAAAATGAAAACCAATGTGCTAGAGATGATGTCAAATACAACAACAACAAACAGTTTCATAGAATCATAGAATATCCATATCCCAAGTTGGAAGGGACCCATAAGGATCATCGAGTCCAACTCCTGGAACTGCACAGGTCTACCCAAAGTTTTAGACCATGTGAGTAAGTGCACAGTCCAAACGCTTCTTAAATTCAGGCAGGCTTGGTGCAGTGACTACTTCACTGGGGAGCCTGTTCCAGTATGCAATCACCCTTTTGGTGAAGAACCTCTTCCTGATGTCTAGCCTAAACCTCCCCTGCCTCAGCTTGACACCATTTTTCAAAACATCTGTATAAACAAAGCAGGATGTATCAACTTAATTGCAGGCAAGTTGCCAAATTACTCAGGAACTAAACAGATACCTTTTTAGAATTCAAATATTGTATCTGAATGTAGCTATAAGCATTTTCCTATTTACTGTGAACATAAAGATGCTTAAATTGTATATTTACTTAATAAGGTGTGGAGCCTGTTCATGCGAGAATGTATTTATAGACAATTACACTGAGGTCTAAGTGACAGCGCATGTGAGAACAGTGCTTTGTCTCCTTTGCAAGTGAGACACCAGCTACATCAAATGTACACACTTTACAAATCTCTTGGGCTATGGGCGGGTGTTGTTTGAATCACTGCCCCCTTACTGCACGGTGTGGCAGGACTTGCCCACACATTCCTTCACAGCAGTGCTGTGGACCCCACATCTCATGCAGAACCATGGATAGCAGTGATCACCAGACTAGATAAATAAAGAATATGGATCATGGAAATACAGCTTGAGTATGCCATGTAGCTGGAGCTTTCTGGACCATTAGTATTGGGAGATTTGGAGATTCAATGTACTTAGGGAAGCTCAACCTATGCCGTTATTTGGAGTCCATAAAGCAGAAGCTGAACAGAAGGGAGAGGATGCCCCAGGTGAAATACTTTAACAGAAATTTCAGTGGTTATTGAATTAATAACTAGGACCACTTTATAGATTTTATTTCTTTGGCTAAGAGAAATCAAGCCAAATTAGAAACTTTTTGCTGGTATTTCTTTCAGTTTAGGGGCTTTCATGTAACCATCTGAAGCATTCAAAAGGTTAGATTTTTTTTTTAATTGGTGAACATTTTCAAGGCTGATGGTGCTGTGATGCTGCTGATGATTCAAACAGTCAGCACAAATAAAAACATCAATGCCCTATTAGCTCCAAAAGAAGTATACTGGCTAGATTTTCTTTTCCTGGGAATAAGTCAGGTTTTATGTTTGTATGGCATTACCACTAACCAGTTCGTGGGTAATGAGAGACACTTCTGTATCCGAGACCAATTTGTTATCTTTTTCTTATGCCATGTAACATTTTTTTCTGTCTTTTTTTTTCTTTTTTTTTTTTTTTTAAATTATAGAAGTGTCAGACTACTACTCATATTGATTATATACAGCTAAAGTTTTAGAAATGTGCAAATCTAGAGAGAAGCTGAGAACATGTATATAAGACATTCCTGAAATGTGTGGTTTTATCCTGAATTAAGATGGTTTATAGAGAAAATACATGGGTTATGAAGGTCTGTGGTATTCATTGGGAGAACAAGCTTCTGTGAGTGACCAATATGATACATAATTCAACAAGAACTGTTTTCAATCATCTGCTATTCAGAAAATGTAATGATTTTCCTGAGAAGAAAAACAGGAAAAAATAAGAAGAAATGTTTAACTAACCCCCTCGATAGATTTTGGTTGTTGAGAAAGTCCCCCCAAAAATAAAAATCAAGTTGTGCATGTGATTTTGTGGAAAAGGGCTAAACTAATCCTCTATGAAACTAACAAGTATGTAAGAGATAATTAGTTACAGTTAATTGAAAAACTGAAAAATGTTCGTGAAAAATTTTGTGAAAATGTGAGAATTTTTATTATCAGATGACAAGAGTGAAAATATGGACCTTTTACTTTAAATTTGTGAAGACTCCTTCTTTCTGAACATTCATATGCTGAAGTCATTGAAAATCACAGCATTAATATTTATTACTGCAATATCAATGGTGATGTTGGTATAGGTGTACATTTTCATTAACAATTTGACTTCACTGTGAGGAATTTACAGATATAATTTGATTATGCTTTATGAAGGTTAGATGTTCATAAATAGATCTTGATTCTGAGAAAAATAATGGAAAAAACTCCTTTTACTTTTTTATATGTAGAATATTAGTATTACTTGTCCATTCTGTTGAAGACTGAAATATAATGACGGTATCACTTCATAAAATTTTATTGTATTTTTGACAGGTTTAAAATTGGGCATGGAACAAGACACTTGGGTGATGATCTCTGAGCAAGGAGAAAGACTATACAAAATGATGTGCAAACAAGGGAATCTCATCAAAGACAGGAAGAGGAAATTAACCACTTTCCCCAAGTGCTTTCTTGGAAGGTATTACATGCATTTTATAGCATGATTTTTAAGCAGCTTTTATATCTTCTTTGGGATTTTACGAAAACCACACTTTATTTGTAATGTCTGTTAGGACTATTTGCCTCCCAGAATTTAGCCAAAATGTAAATTGTTCTGCCTGAAATTTATGGATATGTACTCAAATCCCAAAGTACCTTTTTAAAGGGCCAAGGCTGCAAAGGCATGTTGAACATAGAAAATGCATCAAATAAAATAGTTTCTTTAGATAAATAATTCTCAACTGTTTTTGATGCATTTTAGAGTGCCAAATTTGCTTTAATCCTCTTTAAAAATCTGTCTCTAAAACTGTTCCCTTCTCCTCTTGTCTGAACATCAGGTATGGAGTTATTAAAGGCAATTTATATGTTTAAAAATTAAACCCTGTCAAGAGGAGGATCTTTAGAATGTCATAATGTACCTATGGCTTAAGGAGACTGAATGCACAAGGAGGAGAAAGCAATAGGTAGCATGATATCACATATGTTACAGAAAAACATTTTTGGGGACAGAAAGTTTATCCCTTATTTCATCTGACTGTAAGGCAGATTAGCATGGAGTATTTTTCTATAGTACAGTGATTGTTTTACACAAGCACATTGTGATGAAGATCCTCACTGCTGTGTTCAAAAGAGGAAACAAAATAAGAGATTTTCAGGTACTGTCCAAAGTCATGTAGCTGGTGAGAGTTGAAATGAGGATTAAGATTAATTATTGAGTTGTGATTGAATCATCTCCTTAGAGCGACTGTTGGAAGGAGATAAACAATATGCTCCTGGTATGGAGCCACGTAAAACATTTAAACTGACTGTCAAAAGTTTGCTTTTCTGTTCCATCTTTGAAGTGGATCCTTCCAAAGTATGCTTTTGC
Organism: Anas platyrhynchos; assembly: GCF_047663525.1. Classification (NCBI taxonomy): domain Eukaryota; kingdom Metazoa; phylum Chordata; class Aves; order Anseriformes; family Anatidae; genus Anas; species Anas platyrhynchos. Next base: position 35,506,862 of record NC_092588.1, on the reverse strand, counting down.
TTGTCTGTGGGTCAACAGTTAAAACCCATTAATGTGGATGTTGCACTGCCTCACTACACTGCTATTTTGATTTTTAACAGACATGCAAATATTTTATGTACCATAAAATTGATATCTCTGAACTGCATCAGATTTACTGTGAAATAAACTTGGTATTTCTTGGATGTGCGCTATATGCTTTGTTTATGTGCTCAGGATGTCTCAGAAATAACAGGCCTACTGTTCTATCATGCTGCAATTATGGTCTGCCTTCAGAGGATATCTTCCCTGTGTAGGTGCAGTAGGTGTGCCTGGGATTTTCTTATATTTGACTGTCTAGTCAAATTTGTCTATTCTACTTTAGAAAATCATGGAAAACAAAGGCATATTTATCATGTGCCTAGATAAAACTTCTGAACAGAAAAGAAAAGACATGTCAAGGGAAACCTTTATGTATTATATCTAAATGATAAAAAGTGGAAATTATTTTTTAAAAGATGATATGACATTCTAAAGTTCATTCTAAAGGCTTAAGAAGCACTTACTAAGTAAGGAACATTGCTTGTCTTGCAACTAAGAAGAAAATGTAGTAGACGTAGTGGAATGACATTTCAATTTTTCTTTTTTTGTATCTGTTTTAATTCAGTGAATTTGTGTCCTGGTTATTGGAAATTGGAGAGATACACAAATCTGAAGAAGGCGTTCATCTTGGCCAAGCTTTATTAGAGAATGGCATTATCCATCATGGTAAATATAATTAGTTTTAACTTACTTGTTTTCAAGGTAATTGTTGTAATTAGAGTGGACTTAATTTTGTTTGATAAAATGATGGTCTCATTAATGCAAGGCAGCTTGTTGAATCTGCATTATATCCTTACAGGGACCTCATGGGGCCCTTGCCCATGCCTAGAAGATTTACTGGATAACCTCCATGGATATAACTAGATTAGATCTGTGCTGTTGGGATCACAATGTTGCAAACAGGGACCTACAGAAACATTGCTATTCTGTTATAACTTTGAGGTGAAGAAAGGAGGGCAGAGTTTTTTTAAGAATTTAAGCTTTTTATTTAGGCTAGGCCTTTTAGGGACACATGTTTGAATTAGCATTGTAGATAGCAAAAAATGTTACAGCTGGCTGCTGATAAATATGCCTGATCCTCTGTTAGGAATTACAAGTTTAGCAGGTAAAACCAACCAAGAACACAAAAGTTTAAACATTTGAATTTTCAGGCCCTGTTTGTCCCTGGTTTGTAGAGTTGCTAAAATTCAAATTTTTATGCTTGAATTTTCAGTCAACTATTTGTGCTAAGCTCATTCTGGAGAGAAGCATCACTGAAATGGTTTAGTTTTTGAGCCAAAAAGGTTTGATTTCTTGAGGTAATTTGAATTGGCAGCATTTTTCATATCAAGCCTTCTTACCACAGCAGGTTCTTGTCTCTTTTCCTTTTGGAAGTTATAATCCATCAGGATTATAAGCAAAGTGAAGATGCTTCCACTTTTTAAGGCATGTTTGATTTAGTTAGGTTCAGTAACTTTAAAAATCAGTTAGTGAAAGAGTTGCAAACTTAGGTGCTGTTCTGGCATAGATCCAGGGTGTAAATTTAGAAGGAATCATTGATAATTTACATTTTGATACATAAATACTTCAACCAGTAATTGATTCAATACTTACTTTGTGCGTTCTTTGCCACCATGGTTTCAGTGTTCTTGGCTGAAAGGAAAGCGGGAGTAACTGAGTGCCACTTGGCTATGTGCGTTTTGAATATACACTGAGTAGGAGGAAAAACATTGAAGTTATTCATCAGTAGTCATGTAATCTTTAATGCTTTAATGTCAGTCTACATGATTTTCTTCAACCATCATTCAAATGTCAGATGCTATTATGTTTACTACACACACAGAATTGTTTTCAATGGAATGATTCTGTTGCCAAAGATTCTTCTCCTGATCTTGTAATTTACATCCCAAATACACTGATAGACTTTCTCAATACAGAGTTAAATGAATATTGTGTAATTTCATGAGATAAAAGGGTAATTATATTAGAGCACAGAAATTTGAGCCAGACATGCTACTTTGAATAGTGGATCCAGCTGTGGTTCAGTGAAAATAGAACTCTTAAAATAAAGTTGAATGAACCATCTGTTTTCATAGAGGGAGCAAGGGAGAAAGAAAGTTTGGCTGTTACTCACATTGCAAATGCTGTAGGGGGCTTTGTTAGATTTAGCATATTCTAGCATATGCTTCATTCTAGCCATGCAAGACCCACACTGTGATGGACATTGTTTTACTTCCTGGTGTGTGAACTCTGGCAAGTTATGGCTGTTCTGTGTTTTTTTTTTTTTTTCCAGTTTTGCAAAAGGAAAAAACAGTTTATATGTTGCTATCCTAAATCCACCTGGTGGCATTCTCTTATATCTGAAACAGTGTAAAATTGATCAGCCAATGTACTTAGATACTGTGTCTGGTCACTCGTTGCTGATGGTTAGAGGTGGAAGCTTCCTCTCAAGGCAATAAGGAGCTTTGTAGTTACAAAAATATCTGAATATCAGCTTATTTTAAATATCAGATGATTTAAAATAAATAGGTATTTATATGGTTGTGCAGTTCCTGGATTGGTGTACTGATCTGAGTAAATATTATGGTGGCAGAAAAGTAAAAGTAAAGACCAGTTGAAACCTGATCATTTCCCTTTTCTTGGCATATGCCCTATAAAATACTTATCTCCAAACAAAGTACACATAGATGGTTGGCAGTGACACACAAAACAACTTGGTGTCCTTATGTAGTAATGAGCATTTTATCATACTTAACTGTTTGAAACTATGGACTTGCAAATGTACAGCTCATACTAGTTGATACTAGTAGCTGATAGATGATCCATTCTTCCTCTTGAGCCAAATCACATCTATATCATAGAACGCTAGGACAACCCACCCCTCCTCACACCCAATGAATAGTGATTTACAGCTTCTCTCACAGCTTCCCTCAATATATTTAGTAGGTAACACAATGCAGTTCAATCAGGAACATCCTTGTTTGGTTTCCTTGCTTTCTAGGGTGCAGGATGTGCCAGGTCTGTGGGCCTGCTCCCATAGGTTTTGGAGTACCGTGTGTAAATAAGGGCTGCAAAGAACCCTACAAATGACTACAAACACTACAAAGCAATGCTCTTCAGAGTGCAGAGCCTGTTCTGTTCTTTATGGACATGCAAGAATGGAAAGGTGCTTTGGAGTCATGGTTCCTTCTCTGTGCATCTCTGTAACAGCAAGGAACAGTTTGACCTTAAGCAATATGATCCCGGCAGTGTTTCTTTCTTTCTTTCTTTCTTTCTTTCTTTCTTTCTTTCTTTCTTTCTTTCTTTCTTTCTTTCTTTCTCTCTTTCTCTCTTTCTCTCTTTCTCTCTTTCTCTCTTTCTCTCTTTCTCTCTTTCTCTCTTTCTCTCTTTCTCTCTTTCTCTCTTTCTCTCTTTCTCTCTTTCTCTCTTTCTCTCTTTCTCTCTTTCTCTCTTTCTCTCTTTCTCTCTTTCTTTCTTTCTTTCTTTCTTTCTTTCTTTCTTTCTTTCTTTCTTTCTTTCTTTCTTTCTTTCTTTCTTTCTTTCTTTCTTTCTTTCTTTCTTTCTTTCTTTCTTTCTTCTTTTTCTGTCTTCTGTAGTTACTGGTTTTAAAAACTCTTAATGTACATTGATCTACTGGAATATATCTTTTCTCCAACAGTAACAATTTATTTTTAATTACAGAACTAGAAGGTATCTTTTATTCCTGAGTTAAACGGTCACAGTCCAGTAAAATCAATTTCAATACTTATGCTAGGCATTATATATGAGAATTTTGTAGTCTGTATCTGATGTACTGGGAGCTAATGATATGTAAAAAGCTAAGGGGTCATTGTAGATAAATCACCTCAGCACATACCATAAGTTCAAGGCAATCAGAATAATGTCCTTTACAATCAGTAGATATATCAAGTGCAGGTAGAGAAGTTATTTTGTTTTGCATGACACTGGTGAAAACACTGTATATATGATGTCCTGATTTATGTCCATGTGTCAGATGATTGGTGGATATACTGAAGAGCTTGACAGTGTGTGAAAAATGATGCAATGGTTAGAGAAGACACCTTACTATGTAAAGTCTGTGGTGCTCAACTACATTTTTGAAGAGGATAATGGATTGATATTGTAAAAAAAAAAAAGATATTATACTATATAATATATTATATAATATATTATTATAAACAAAGACATTAAAGAATTACAGAATCATTAGGGTTGGAAAAGATCTCTAAAATCATCTAGTCCAACTGTCCACCTACCACCAATATTACCCACTAAACCATGTCCCCACATCTGTCTTTTTCTTAAACACCTTCAGGTGTGACTTCCCTGGGCAACCTGTTCCAATGCCTAACCACTTCTGAGAAGGAATTTTTTCCTAATATCCAACCTAAACCTCCCCTGGCACAACTTGAGGCCATTCCCTTTTGTCCTATCACTAGTTATATGTCAGAAGAGGCCAACCCCCAGCTCCCCACACTTTCCTTTCAGGTAGTTGTAGAGAGTAATAAGGTCTCCTTTGAGCCTCCTCTTCTCCAGGCTAAACAATCCCAGTTCCCTCAGCCACTCCTCATAAGACTCAACTTATGATAGCCTCCTTTAATAGTAGATGGCATGCAAATTTCCTTTCAAATTAAAGCTTAAATTTTCAAGCAAACCAATAATAAATACAGTATCCCAGGATGGTGCCAGTGCTTCCTGCTGTCCTCAGTCATCAATTGAATCAGCTTTTTTTCAGAAGGCCTTACTGTAGTCCTGTTTCCATGAGAAGTTTTGTATCATATGATGTGAATTTTGATGAAATATTTGAAGTTGTGAGGTTTGTTGTTGAAATCTTTTAAAACTGCTGAATGGAAATCCTCCTGCTAAGATCCTTTTTCAGGGGTCTTTGGTGATGAGGACCATGTATATTGACTTAACAGATGATTGCAAGTCTCTTGCACAGAAGACCTTCAGCTGGCTATATATAGAGGAAGACAGGCCTTCTTTGCTCTCAAGTGCAGGACTATTCAAATGTGTTATGAAGGGTTCTTTATCGACTCATCTGAGATTGGCCTTAGCAAGAATTAGAACAGGAAATAATGTAAAACAATACATTGATAATGGCAAAAGAAGCTGTCTTTTTGGCTATTTGATTGATAAAGGTTGCAAATGCATTGAACACACTTAAATACCTGATGTTCTAGGCTGTTCCAGGCTGTTTATCGTTCTTATTCTTTGCCCATTACTTAAATTTTTTTTGTTTCCTGTGGGCTACTTAAATGTTGTGAGAATATCATCATCAGTGACATAAAGGAACTTAGGGCAGATAATTTATTCATGTTTCCTACCCTCCCTGTCTGAAATCTATCATGTAACAGACTATTATTTGAAGGAATGACTTTGCCCTTCTTTTTGTGTATTTCTGTAGAAAGTAACCTGGCTATACATGTGGTGTTTTTTTTTTTTTTTTTTTTTTTTTTTTTTTTTTAATTCAGTTACAGATAAGCACCAATTCAAACCTGAGCACATGCTGTACAGATTCCGATACGATGATGGAACATACTATCCAAGAAACGAGATGCAGGAAGTGATTTCTAAGGTACATAATGGAACATTTGCTATTATTAGGAAGAATGCACCAGAAATCGAGATTCTGCTTGAGAAATAAAATAAAATATTATGCTAGAACACATAACATTCCTTCACGCTTGCCTGACTTTATATTTATGTGAATCAAACTTAATTTTCCATTTGTAAGGGAAGATCTTGCCTTGTTGTTACATATTTTAAATATGGAATTAAAAATGTATTTTAATTACTTCATGATTTCATATGTGGGATGCATTGCCTGTGTTTCTGGGTAATTCTGAGGTTGGCATTTCAGTGCATTGCATTTTTCAATCCATTTTAATAGATTTGAACTTACATATAGATTAAAAAAAATAAAAATCAGTGTCTTGTATTAGTGTCTTAACAAGGCAGTAAATCAAGAGTCACATAGATGTTTCAACATGGGTATTAGTATCCATCTACACTACTAGGTGTAACACTTCTATTGAACAACGTTGTCTTTAAACTCATCTCATGATTTTGACATAGAAAATTGCAGTGTCTTGGATATTGCATTACAATGGCACTCACTTTCTGCTGGCATTGTTAATGTAAGCTAAATGTAGGAGAATCTTCAATACCAAATTCTAGCAGGCATGACAATGTAGAATGAAACCTGTTTTGACACAATTTTTTATTGTTATATATGTTTTGTCGTGCATGTTATAAAGATAATTGTTTTTTTTTGTTGGTTTTTTTTTTTTTTTTTTTTTGATAGTCTGCTAAGGAATGCTTATGTGATTTCTTTTTCTTAATGCTATTTTCTGATGGTAGTATCTTAAATTCCTTCAAGCATTCTATTTTTGTTTTCAATTGAAAATGTATTACATCTTTTCACATCTTCAAATCATTTTTATTTTTATGCTTACTGTTTAGTTGTAATTTTACTTTGTATATATATATAAAAAAGGTACTTATGCGTGTAATATTTATTTATTTATTTTTTTTACTTTAATTGCTTGTTTTGTGTGTAGAGCACCAATCAGTGATTTGGAAAACCTTAATGCATAGAACCATTACTTTATCTTTCAAGTTTTGTGTACTTTTTTTTTTTTTTTTTTCAAAATACTATACCTTAATTATTATTTTTTTAAATTCTACCTTAAAGCTGATCCTTATTTCATGTGTATCAGTTGGTTATAAATGATTTATGTCTCATGATTTTTATGTCAATATAGTTATCTGGAAATAGTAAGTTTTGGCACATAAAGAAATTTGAATAGTTTTGTTTTGCTAGCTAAGTGAAACATCTAGCTTTTTTACTGTGTCCATTCCTCTCATGTTCTCTGGGGTGTGAATATGTAACAACATTATAATCCATGTAAGTAACCTCATCTTTCTCTTTTACAGGGTGTACGACTGTACTGTCGCCTTCACAGTCTCTTCACCCCAGTAATTAGGTGAGTCTAGTTAGGAAATCCTTGGAGACTCATTCAAGAGAAGTACGTATTCTGAAGATACTGTGTTTGAATGTGGGAACCTAACCCACCTTTCTAAGATTGGTCTTTGGGGAGAAATCAGAAAAGGCTGAAGGGCTATAAAGTGTAACTGCATCATAAAATGAGTGCAAACTCAATCCAAGATTATCTTTTTTTTTCCAGACTTTTAGAGCCATCTAGATGGCTGATAGATGTGCTTATATGCTTACTGTAGATATTAATATACTCACTTCTTTACTAACGTTCCATTACTCATTTGTAGAATCTCAGCTGCAAGAAGGCAGCTATCTTTATGTTGCAGTGACAAAGTAAGATATGGTCAACCTTCCCCTTTCTGTCTACACTGAAAGGTTTGACTTGCTTTACTCCAGAGGCAGCTTCTGAAGCTCTGTTTCTGAACCACTAAAAAATGGTCAATTCATGCTTGTACTAACTTGTATAGAACATAAGTGGTTTTTGTTTGTTGTTTTTAGTTTAGGCTCTATTGACCTTTTGCTTCATATATATACCTACATATATATTTTTGTTTTGGACAGGGATAAAGATTATCACCTGAGAACCTACAAATCTGTAGTCATGGCTAACAAACTCATAGACTGGTTGATTGCACAGGCAAGTGTATACCTTTGGATTTATGTGCTTTTCTAAATACTGCATTTAAATTATGATTTGAAAGGTAGTGATGTGGAATAACATACACTTTGTATAAGAACAGTGTGTGCGTGTGCACGTGCACGCATATTTGTGTGTAATCCTCTTAACCAGTAAAGTAACAGAAATCAGCTGTCAACAGCCATGCTATTCATCCCTTTTGTACTTCCTTATTTACAATGGAACTTTAAATGTTTTAATGAGACTTAGCTTTGTAATTCAGCATGTGATATTTTTCAAGGCTTAAAATGAAATGGATAGCCCTGAAAACCCTAAATTACTAGCTGGAAGTCAGTACCAATTTGCTGTTATGATTCTGTTTTATTTTAAGCAAACCAGGAACAAGAACAGGGCAACCTGTTCATTCAGTCAACATGTACCAGCTTTATAAAATAGAAGTAAAAAATCTCAATACTTTTATACTTGCCCAGTGAGACTATACCACTGTGAATAGAATCCATTTTACTTATATATTAAAATATAAAGAAAATATGCTATGGTTTAACAGGGGGATTGCCGGACCAGGGAGGAAGCTATGATCTTTGGTGTAGCTCTTTGTGATAATGGGTTTATGCACCATGGTAAGTAAATACATTCTATACAAGGTACCTCTTGTTTAATGCCATCTACATAGTAGGAAGGAAATGCAGGCGCTGTTAAAGATATTACAGACGGTATAGGAAATTCGTTCATTATATCACTGGAGAAACCTATGATACAATCTTGAAGAAGAAGAAAAATATCTATTGTATACTCTAAAAATTATTTTCAATCAATTTTAAAGCATATACTGAGGGTTTCATCTTTCAAAGGATTTAGGGGTGGAATTTTGATGAACCACATTGAAAGAAAATTCTTAAGCACATTTGCGCAGGTGAGCCTGAAGATAGACCTTGAGGAAATATGTAGGAAAATAAAGGAATAATTTTTGAAGGAATGAATTAAGTGTTGTGAAGCATGACTTTAAATATGTGAAGTGGTGACAGCCAGAGAAAGTGGACTGTAGAAAATGTAGAAATGTAGAAAAATAATAAAGACAGCACAGAACAAAGAAGAAGGGAGAGAAGAGCAGAAATATGTGGAGTACGAAAAATGAGAACAGGTTCTATTTAATACCATCAGAGGGAAGATTTCAGTGAAATGATTGAAGCAGTGGGTCATTTACTGGAATAAAGAAAAAGAAGTCATTTTCTCATCAGCTTGTTTAGATAAGGAGGAAGAATTAACTTTTTCTCAGACAGCGTTCACTTTTGCCTTTGATTTTTGAACATACAAACTGCATCTGTCTGCTGTTCTAGTTGCTTCCACATCCCCAGCAAACCCATTTCTAATACTGAACATGGTGTACTTCATTCATGCACTTGAAGAGTGCCAGAACTTGGTGGTGAGCATTTCCAACAGCTGTCCAACAGAACTTTTCAAAATCATGTTCTTAAACCAATTTCAGGAAGAAACCTTGTGCTTAGCATTTTCACTAAAACCAGGCTAAGCTAGTCTTCCTAACCTTGGTGAAATCTAAATACAGTAGCTGAAAATAAACTTAGTGATACCTACCTATAATGGATCCAGAAAAAATAGAGTTGCTAATGTTAAAAATTAAGTTTTCCTTAGCTTCACACAAAAAGTAGTTTGCTAGCATTTAATTTGTACACGTTCAGTATATTATGGGTAATAAAAACATGCTATTCAAGAATTCAAAAGAAGAACAGGATTAATGTTTGTGTTTCTGTGTCATACAGTGTTAGAGAAAAGTGAATTTAAAGATGAACCACTGTTGTTCCGTTTTTATGCGGATGAAGAAATGGAAGGGTCAAATATGAAGCACAGACTGATGAAACATGATTTGAAAGTAGTGGAAAATGTCATAGCTAAGTCATTATTGGTGAGTTAAACCAAATTATCATATGTTTTGATGATTAAAAACCAAATTGATTGTAGTGACAGTAAATTAGCACTGTGTATTTTTTTTTTTTAATGGAGCTATATTTACTAAATGCCTTTCTGAACAATCTTTTGAACAATTCTATTTTTCAGATTAAATCTAATGAAGGCACCTATGGTTTTGGTTTAGAAGATAGAAATAAGGTGCCAATTATTAAAGTGGTGGAGAAAGGATCCAATGCTGAGGTATTAAATATTATAAATTATCTTTCTTGTTTTATTGACTTGCTCACAGGTGTATGATTTATATATCAGTTAAGAAAATGTGTGATAGCAGATGATAATACAATAATTTGAGAACTTTTCAAGTTAGCTATGATTATTATGCTTTTTTCATTTTGTTTTGCTTTGTTTCTTTAAAATTGAGCTGTGACCATTAGCAACATTTATTTTATACAGAGGTAATTTGTTATGAGTTTTGAAAAAGTAATGGTTTTATTTTAATGCTTTAAAAATATTCCAGTGGTTACATTACTCATGAATGGAATAAACATCCTTCAGTAGAATATGAAATGAATATAGAACAGTACTCTAGTCTGTAGGTTGCACTTGATGTATTTCATAATAGAGGATGTATCAAGCAATTCTAGAATTTAAAAATCTGAATAAATAAATCATAGCCTTTCAGTTTGTTAGTATTGCTTTAGTTGTTATTTGGGTAATTTAATACTGTTCTAGTGAATTTTATGGGAGTCTCTATATGTGTAAATATACAGAAATAAGAGGGAAAAAAAAAAGACTTGGACTTCAAGCCCTTCTATTTCTAAGTCCCACATCTCATTGTGGGATAAAAATTATGATAAAAACAGATATGACAGAAAAACAGTACAATACAACTGCAACCACAGAACTATATCCAGAGATCTTTTGCTGTTGGCTTTGCATAATTCCATATGGTCTTTTCAGGAGTCAGGTTCTGTCATGATCTCAGGTGGCACTAAGACTTTGCATGTGCCTTGAGCAGTTCTGTGTACTCCTGCCATCCTAGCTGGGAATGGTTTCTTTCTTGTTAGACTTCTTTAAAGATTGTATGCAATTTGGTTGCTGTACCATTGGTTCAAAAGTATGGCCATAAAACTTTCAAGGATACCATTCCGTTTTGGAGCTTAATAGGTATTCTCTTATTAAAATAGTCATCAGGTCCTTCCTTGTCAAAAGAAGCTTTAGCTCCTTTGGAGAATGACATGTGGGCAAATGAGGTAACATCAATAATATAATAACAACAATAATAGCAAAAAAAAAAAGCAAACAACTGGATCAGTGAAGGCTATTGTGTTAATTATTACAGATATTAACTAATATTGTAATACTTCAATAAAATCTTGACTGACAGTAGGACTTGTCGTTAGGTCTCTTCAGAAGGAGAGTTCAGAAGGAGTGACCTCAGTACACTTGAGGTCACTATAACCAATTCCAGAACCATTTTTTTGTGTGTCTTTTGAGTGTAGTTTGTGAAGGAGGCATAAAGAATTTTCTGTGTGTGTCATTATTCCTATTGGGGTTGCATGCAAGCAGAAGAAAACATAACGTTGGTGGTTATAAAAGGCAAACATCTACACAACTGTTATTGTTTTCTAGATGGCAGGCTTGGAGGTTGGGAAAAAAATCTTCGCCATTAACGGTGACCTGGTTTTTCTGCGACCCTTTAGTGAAGTGGATTGCTTCCTGAAAACGTGTTTAAACAGCAGAAAGCCCCTGCGGGTTCTTGTGAGCACTAAACCACGGGAGTAAGTTGTCATTCCTTTGGGGGAAGTTTTAGAAACTACAATTGAAGCGAATTTAAAAAGACAAGTGGAACTTCAAACAGCGCTATTGTGAAGTTATTTTAAATGCTTTGCCGAATCTCACTTTGTAAAGTCAAGCAATTTGATCTGCTTTGATTTTGTTTTATTAAATTTGTCAGTCAGCAAAAACAAAACACAAGTGCTTAGATCATCAGGTCTGCCACGTTAAGTACATGAAGAAACCGCAAGTGTAGATGAGGTTTCTTTGAATACATGGACAGTTTTGATCACTTATCTCTTACTTATGTTTATTAAACAAGTTCCTCTGTCTGGGGATTAGTTCCTGGTTTGGCAGAAGTTGGACTTTGTGATCTAATGGGCCTCTTTGGTATGTGTGCTGGTTGTGTAAACAACAGTAGCAAGTAAACTACTCCAGATCTTTGTGTAACAGCTGTATTTCTACACAATGATTTGACCACTGCAACCTGAGTAGAATTTTGTTACATAAAAGAAATACAAAGTGAGGCCTAATGCCTAGGTTTAGTAGATATGTTAATGAACATTGGTCTATCAGTAAAGTTGTTAATGGTTTCTGTGTAACAAAGAAAGAGGAGAATAAGAAACAGCAGTTGGGAGAAATTCTGATCAGGTTTTGCAGAGAAAGGAGGAACCCATCCTGTTTCTAGATAACACAGAGAGAGAGGGCTTTGGAAATGGCTCCACTGAAGCAGCAGAACAGAGATGTATTTCTCCTGACAATAAGCAGAGATGGCTTGAGAAATGCAGAGGCAACCAGAACAGGGAAAAGAGCAAAGAAAGAAATACGGCATAAAGTTGATCAATTGGACTGATAATACAAAAAAGAACAGCAACCAAACCAAAGAGCATCAAGAACACAGTAGGTGATAGTATTGTAGCAAACATAAAAAGCATATCCTAGCATTTCTTTAATGCAGATCTTGGATCAATTTCTGATCATGTTTTCTTCACAACTCACCAGTGAAGATGTGGGTGAATTTCAAGGATGACAGAGATTATCTAGTGAATGAGGAGTTCAGAGGAGTTTAAGAACTTGTTTTCTGTACTGCCTGCATTTTGTCAGAAGCTGCTACTAGCACAACTGTGTTGGCTGAAGAGACAACTATTCTCTCGTAATTTCTTAGCTGAAACTGCCAGTGATGTTCTGTTATAGTTTATTCATTAACATGTTCACAATGCATTTTTGTACAAATCTGTACAAATTTATAGGCCCCAATGGGATTTGGATCTCATGTGTGCTTCTAATTGTCTCCAAATGCTAAACATTCTGTATACCAGAAAAAAACTGAAAGTACAGGAAATGAAACAACGATACTGGTCAAATCTATCTGTAAATCCAACTTATTACAGTTCAAATATTTTAAATTCACTTTTCACCATCAATTTAGATTTGTCTGCTTTTGCACTAGCACATGAAGTCCAGTGCAAAGATCCCTTAAATAATAATGGAACTGACTCTGGAAGTAAAGACTGCAAAGTTAGATCAGTGCTGTGTTATGCATGACCTAAACAGCTTTGATAAGGGCTAATGCAGCTGTGTTGCTTTTTCTGGAACCTGAGCTGACATCCTGTTAGCTTACTTTGGGCAAGATCGGGGCTTCATTTTAAGGAGTAGATGTGAATTTTGATAACCAGAACAGTGTTTTTGTTGGTTATGGTTGTCAGTATTTCATATTACTGTTGCACTTAGACCAAGCAAGAACATAACATGATGGGCTTATAAACTGCATAAACGGTAGTATGCAGTTCCTTACAGAACTCATTGCTTTGCGTTGATGCTCAGAAAAGCTGCAGCCAAATTTTTTTTTTTTCAATAAATGTTGGCAAATTCTAACATAGATCTAGTCTCCACGGTGTTCTGCAGCTTGTATGACAAGGCCTGTCATGATCTATGATCCTGAGTCTCTGTGCTCTTGCCTGATAGACTGCCTACCTTCCATTGCTATTTTACAACAACTTACCTGAATTGCAGTCCCTTTGGGAGGAATTTGAAAGCTGCAGTGCTGCTTTGGTCTTAATTAGCATGCTGAAATTCCATGTGAAATAGTATTGCCTTCCTCTGGTTAGTTTTAGTATCTCCACTTGCTCTTAATTCTGATGTAAGCTGTTCAAACTATTGGGAATATGATGCTGAATCTGAAACTGTGAATTGACTAACAGTGTGAAGTTTTACACCCTGGTATAAAAAGCACACTACTTATTGCTGTTCAATTTTATGCTAAATAACAATATGCTACCTTTTGCTATGTTCATATTGGATTTTTGCTTGTACCAGGACAGTGAAGATTCCTGACTCTGCAGATGGACTGGGATTCCAAATCCGGGGCTTTGGCCCATCAGTTGTCCATGCTGTTGGGAGAGGTAAGTCATAAGAACTGTCAACACAAGTGGTCTTCATACATTTTATATCTAAATAGCCTGGCTGAGACAAATCAAAATGAGCTCCAGTGAGCAGGTAAGGTAAGTTAAGGCTGTGACTTCTTCACAGATTGAGGAATAGTTGACAGAAGCAAAATTCCTTTCTCCAGTGAATGGGTGCTGGGAATTTTTTCCTGAAAGTTTATTTGTTAGGTCTCCATGTAGTTCTGCAATGTTCTGAAAACGTTCTCCAGAGAGTCTGTTTTTCACAAACCTTTTCAGTGGTGCTGGTCACCTATTTTGTCACAGTAATTGCAGATGTCATGTCTAAATACCATTTTGTTTGTTTGTTTGGTTTGTTTTTCTGTTTTGTGACATATTATTCAAATGCTTGCCATCCCTAACTTGATAAATTCTGGGTTGCTGCACTGGCAACAAAAATAGTTCAAACATTTTTTGTTGCTGTTGCATGCTGTTAATGGTAAAGCCAGATACCACTGTATTTCAGCTATTGTGGGGCAGTTGTGTCCTTTCCCCTCCTCCTTCCGTTGTAATTGAGGAATTTAAAATGAACTGATCTGCAAAGCAGACAGATTTGAACAGAGCTTCATAACTTTTTTTTTTTCTTGGCTGTGGTGCCAGAAATTAGATTTTCGAGAGAAAGTCTAATAAACTAGACTGAGCTGATGTGATAATTATTTCTGCACCTGGATCTCAATTCAACTGCCTATCCTAATTCATTAAGCACATACTTTATTCCAATTAGCCTCAATAGTACGTACATCTTGCTTGTGTGGTTTGCTAAACCTGAAAGATTGTAGGCATATGCTTAAATACTCTGCCGAATTGGAACCTTTTTTTTTTTTTTTTTTTTTCATGAAGTACAAAAAATATTTTTTGAGAGGTATTTAGTAAGGCTTATTTCTTTTTTTAAATCCAGACATTTGTGGATTGCAATAGCTGGCAATAGAATCATAGAATCATAGAATATCCTGAGTTGGAAGGGACCCTTAAGGATCATCAAGTCCAACTCTTGACACCACACAGGTCTGCCCAAAAGTTCAGACCATGTGACTAAGCGCACAGTCCAATCTCTTCTTAAATTCAGTCAGGCTCGGTGCAGTGACCACTTCCCTGGGGAGCCTGTTCCAGTGTGCAACCACTCTCTCTGTGAAGAACCCCCTCCTGATGTCAAGCCTAAACTTCCCCTGCCTCAGCTTAACCAATAGTATCATTTCCAAAGACTTTCTTTGGCTTTAGATTTAAAATGCAACAATTGTGGTAGTTTTTATATTTTTTAAGTAACATCAACACCTGATAGTGCCTAAAATAAAGGAAACCCTTATTTTATATTGTTTAATACTGAAAAAAATATGTTGTTTGTTATTTCTTTTCAAATATGCTCACCTGGAAGTCATAACATGGCTTTCTTTTTGTCAGCCCTGCAAATTCAGTTTAAACTTTTCTAACAGTTGGCTTCTTCACCTCAGTGTTGCATTCTCTAAGCAACAGATTTTGACTTCACCAGCACCTCTGTAGCAATAGCAAGAGAGACATAAGGAGGTGAGTGTTCAGGTAGATGGTTATAGTCCAGCAGGCTGTCTTTCAGGAATAGTCTTGAATCATACTGAAAAGACCTGGAGACAGCTGGTATTTTTATAGTACCTTTTCAGTAGATAGAGGATTTTCCCAAGGTGGTTACTCTGTTGTGGAAAGAAAATGCTGAAGCATGTGTTTTATGTTGCACATACAAAATATATATATATTACTCAAGATTATTGTTATTATTGTTAAAGTTGCTTAGATCTTCTACTCTGTTATTTTTGGATATTTCAATTAAAACTGTAAGGCACTCTGTTATGAATGAAATGGAAAAAAGATGAAAACATGGATAGGATCCTCAGAAATGTCTTTGGAACTCTATTTTCTTAGAGTCCACTAACTTCAGAAGCACTCTGTGGTCAGAGGCTTTTGGGTTTTTGGACTGTAAGCTTTAAAGGAAATGGTTAGGAAAGGAAGCCTGTCAACTATGTGATTTTTATTTTTTTTTAACAGGAACAGTGGCAGCTGCAGCTGGTCTCCACCCTGGCCAATGCATAATCAAAGTGAATGGAATTAATGTCAGCAAAGAGACTCATGCAAGTGTTATTGCTCATGTCACGGCATGCAGGAAGTATAGGCGTCCAATGCAGGTACATTTAACTTGTTACTCTTGCAGATTTTTCTGACTAAATTTTTTTTTTTTTTTGGTAAAATGTTCTCTGCAACGAAAGTAAACAGTGTGGTATGTATCTCTGTCCATGCACCTGTTGCGACTGAGTGTGATAAAGGGATACAAGTGGTGAATAAAAGTGGAAGAAAGCCAGTTGAATTACAAAAGGCAAACATTCCTTGATATATTGCTGATGTTTGAGGTCTCTTTAATTTCTGCTTTAAAAAATATAGGCTTATGGCTAAGCTCTTAAAATGGTATTTTTAAAGTTTTAGTTCAAGTTTTTCTGCAGTTCTATGCAGAAAGCATTTTGAGGTATATTCTCATCATGATGGAGAGGGATTTACACAGTTCACTGCTTGCTCATCAGCATGAGAATGTAATTCAAAAAGCTGATCCTCTTCCAGAATTTTGTAACACTTCAGCACATAGAGAGCAGAGTGCACATATTTTGCCTATAAAAGTCTTCGTGTTCATTCTTTGTGTTCCCATTGCATTCCAATCTTGGAAATCAACATAAATTCAAGGGCTCAAAATTTGCCTTTTTTTAATATAAGCATCCAAGTTTTGTTATCTTTCTCACGTTAGTTTAGGAGAAAATCTAATGGCTTGCAAGATATAAATTGTATAGAAGAAAACCAAAACCAGCTGGATTATATAATGTAATCTTTCCAAGTTCCTGCAAATTTTTCATAAACTGTGAACTGGTATCATTAATTAACTGTACAGACTCTTCCAGTGCATGTTAATTGAGAAGAAGAATCCAATTAAAATCAGGAGTGAAATCCTTCCCTCATACCTACTGCATAGATATGAGATAAGAATTATAAATAAGAATTAAAACAGTTATGCAAATACTGTCTTCATGAAAATGTCTAGATTTTTTTTTGTTTTTGTTTTTAACTGCAGCATGGAGTTGATGTTGTTACATAACATATCAAGGTAGAGCTCACCTATTCTTTAAAGGAATACGGGCTCTGGTAAAGAAAGGGTACTCTATGAGCAAGTAATGCATGGAGTAAAAGATTGATTACTTTTTTTTTTTTTTTTAAATTGTACCAGGCATGTTTTCTCTCTTTTCTAAGCATGGAGTTCTCTATAGATGTAATTGAAGGATTGATTGATGTTGGCTGGCATGAATGCCTTCATATGCAAATTTACTGTTTTGGTTTTATTTTCATCAGCTTCTGTAATATCTTGGAATACATACCCGTTTTTCTTATGCAGATTATTTATTTCAGTCTAAAAAAGTAGCTAATCATGTTCAGCAAATCCCATATAACTAACCCCCAGGTTGACAAGAATCTCTTAGAAAACCTTCCTTTAGAATGTACTGCTATCAAATGGTGTGAGATAACAGTCTAGACTGATGACAGTATTCCCACTGCTGTCAGGACAGCTAAAATTTCACTTCCTATTCAGAAATGTGGGTTTTTAATTATTTGTAAGATGACTGTGGATTTCTCCTATTTTGTAAGTAATTAGCATATCGTTTAATTAACACAAATATTGCAGTCAGTCTCTCCTGTGGTTGGCAATTGCATAATTGAAAGGGGATCTTTTTCTGCGTTCTGAATATTCCACTTCTCAGTGCGAGGAGTATTCCTGTTTGCCTGGAGTACGAAGCTTCATTTCAATGTGTTGCAATTGGAATAACTTTTCAACTTCTGTTGGACAATGTCTGTATTTGTTGTCTTGTCTGGAAAAATGAAAATTGAAAGCAGATTTTGCTTTCTGATATTCCATGTAATTTCCTTGCAGTGATACTAATCATGATGTGACAGATTTATGCTTAGTGTGTCCCTCTGTAATGCATTTGGAGAATATGGTTCCAAATCATATAGCATTATATCTTATGTTAGCTTTTGAACAAGTGACTTCCAGTTGAAGTAAGTATCCCTTCTATTAGGCCATCTTAAGTTCAAATCATGAAGCAAGAGAACCCTTTCTCCCAAGCACCAAGTAATAAGACAAGGGGAAATGGCCTCAAGTTATGCCAAGGGAGGTTTAGATTGGATATTACAAGAAATTTCTTTACTGAAAGGGTTTTGTGGTATTGGAATAGGCTGCCCAGGGAAGAGGTTGAGAGGACCTCCACCATCCCTGGAGATTTTCAAGAAATGTGTTGATTTAGAACTGAGTAGCATGGTTTAGTAGTGGACTTGTCAGTACTGAGTTAAAGGCTGGACTAGATGATCTTAGAGGTCTTTTACAATCTGAATGATTTTATGATTATGATTGTGCCATTTGTTCTGCTGTAGCTGTTAGAGACGGAGTGATTAATGAAGTATCAAGCTTCTTTTGAAATGTATGAGGAAGAGAAGAACGTTCTGTAGATTTGATAGCCCTTCCAAGAGGATGTGATGGGCATATGTCTAAACAAGTGAGGGGGGAAAATGAGGTGTAAGGCTTACAGGTCGCTCCTTCATAGGCTGTATGACCAAGCTACCATTCCTGTATGCACGTGTCTGTCAGTCACATAAAATGCTGGACTTGCCTGAGATTCTGTCCTTTTAGCATCTTTTGCTAATCTGTGGGAAAATAAAGCAGATCTAATAAAATAACTATCAAAAAGACAAATTCAAGTAATGAAGGCTGTGGTGTATAATTTTTTTGCCAGTGACACATGGGTGATAGATTAGGTGGACATACTACCATGCTATAAATTAACATTCTGCAATCTTCCCGGCTTTGTGGACACATAGCAGATTTAGCAAGACAAGAACTGTTCTCTTGATTTTTTCATAATTTCTTGTCTCAAATATTTTTCAGCCTGCAGTTTGATTTGAAATGTCTTAGATTATTTTTGGCAGAGACATGAAACTGATGGATGTCATACTGCCACAGATTTCCTACTGTCTCATGATAGTATATACATTAAAAAAAAAAAAGAAAAAAAAAGGTTAAATGCTTCAGATGATTCTAGCCAAAGCCAAAATTCTCTGTAATTTTCAAAATATTATTTTGAACTCAAAGCTCAGAAGGCAGTAGATATGATATTCAGGGAATTAAAGCAACTATTATGTGATTTATGTGATTGAGAGCAGTGGGGTAAGTTGCTATCAATTGTGCTTGTAAAGATTTGTAAAGATTTTTTTTTTTTTTTTAACTTTTTTTAGCAAGATTCTATACAGTGGATTTACAACAGCATTGAAAGTGCACAGGAAGATCTTCAGAAAACAAATGCCAAGCCCTCTGGAGATGATGGAGGAGATGCCTTTGACTGCAAAGTGGAAGGTATGTGATAGCTTGTTTTGATTTTGTTGTTGTTCAGAATGTTAGTGTAAGTAGCAAGGAAAATACAGGCAGTGGCTTTATTTTCAGAGATGAAATTGCAGGCAGACAGTAAGTTGTGCTTTATGTAAAGATTTGCTTTTTTATGTATTGTAAGGAGGTAAATTTAACATGCTGTTCCCTGAAAATTATTGCATTTCTCATTTCAAGAAAAAGCTTCTGTGAACACTTCAG
Organism: Anas platyrhynchos; assembly: GCF_047663525.1. Classification (NCBI taxonomy): domain Eukaryota; kingdom Metazoa; phylum Chordata; class Aves; order Anseriformes; family Anatidae; genus Anas; species Anas platyrhynchos. Next base: position 35,487,402 of record NC_092588.1, on the reverse strand, counting down.
GAAAAATCTTTTTAATTTTCATTCATAGGATATGAAATCCTAGGAATTACCTGAATTATTTTCACCACCAGTAATCATTTAAAGTTAAATTAGATGAGTTAGTGACTACTGCATGAGAAATAACAAATCAGCTATCCTTCAGATTATTTTCAGGCAATTGACATTTAGATAAATCTGGATTCGTGTGTTTGTACAAAGATGATAATTAAAGAGGTGGTTAGCATGTGAACTGTATTTGTGTTCTCTGGGTAAATGGTGACATAGTGGTTTCATTTCTGATAATTTTCTTATGGTTTATTTAGAATTTCTCAGTTTTCATATTTTTGTTGATACTGTATTTTATCTGTCTAGATTTTAAATGAAATTGAATTAGTCCCTTTCAACAATGACTGTTTCTAAACAGAGACTGTTGTGACTTGTCTGTTCATGCTTCTTTAGCGATTTTGCATTTTAGCATTCATAAAGGCACTGGTGTTCTGATTTTAAATCACTCACCTGGTAGTTCGGTTATGGGCTGTACATGTTCAAGTAGAATGATTAGACCATTTGTATTTCTAGAATGTTTGCCTATGCCCCCCCCTTTCTTAATTCATTTTTCAGTGGCCAACCCTCCTCAACTGATCTGTATTACTTTCTTTATTCTAGAGGTGATTGACAAGTTTAATACTATGGCAATAATTGATGGGAAGAAAGATCACGTAAGCCTGACTGTTGACAATGTTCACCTGGAGTATGGAGTGGTTTACGAGTATGACAGCACAGCTGGAATAAAGTGCCATGTGTTAGAAAAAATGATTGAACCAAAGGGATTTTTCAGCTTGACTGCAAAGGTACTAAACAATCATATGTGTTAATTCTTACTTGGCTGAATACCAATGTAGCAACATCTTTCTTCTGCTTATTCTTGGGATTATATGTATTTCATTTAATATCTTGTAATTGGTCACCTTTATCCCTTTGACATTTTGAAGGATGATTGTGTACTCAGGAAGCAAAGTAAATTATGGTGTAGTAATAAATTGAGCTTCTAAACTGAACAAACATTAAAGAAATTTAGTCTTCCATTCTCCCTACCTCTCTCCCTTTTTTCTTAATCATCAAATAAAGTTGCAAAGAAAGTCAAAGATTCAATGAAATGTCAAAACTTTGTGAAGGCAGGCTGTAATTTCCAAATGTTATTTTATCTCATTAAATTGCCTGTGTAACTTTTTTTTTTTTTTTTAGTGAGAGTACTGGAAGTAGCATCATATCGTTTTTTTTTTTGTTTGTTTGTTTGTTTGTTTGTTTTTTTTTTGTGTGTGTGTATGTTTTAAAGTAAAATAAAGCTCTGTATGTATGGGAGGCAAACACTGGCAAAATCACAGATGAAGAAAAAAGCAAGTGCTACTTTAGAGTTTGAGCTTTTTTATTGGTGAATATTTCCAAATGGTAAAATCTGCTGTTGTTATGAAAGTGATCCTAAAAGTTTTTTGCATATAACTGGTGTTCTCTGGGTCAGATTGACAAATAATACATACAATACAAATAATACAGCTCCTTTTATTAAGTATTCTTTATCTTTTCATGCGCATATGGATATTAAAAATATATAAGTATGAAAAGCCATACTTTGGGGAAGTGTATTTATATCTGCAAATTTCATATTCTATTTTCTTTCCATCAGAAGTGTAAGCTAAAATACTGGTATTTTACTGAAATGACTGAAGCTACATATTTCCTTTCCCTAACTTCTCTTTGGAGCAGACCAGTTTGACAAACAAGGGAATAACTTCTTGCACCAACATGACAAGCTTTGCAAGAACTGGTCAAGTTAATGCCAAAAGTCACTGTCTTTAAAGTTGTTTATTCTTGCTCTAATTACAATTTCATATAAAACATTAGAGGTATCAATTACTGACTGCTGAAGAAATCTTTTTCCCTTGTTGTATATAGAGTAGAAGTTAAGAAAAGAAGTACTTTCAGCATATAGATTGCGGCCATAAATAATGCTGTGTCATCACCCTTAGGGTTTAGGTTGGTTAATTAATTAAAGACTACATCTCTGTATTGTTTTTTAATAATGTGACTATGTTAGAAAAGTATAGTAGTGACTATGCTATACAACAAAGGGTCCAGTGGAAAAAAACAAAAACAAAAACAAAAAACAGGACCCTTTGCTCAAAGGCAATAATAAAAACTGCAGTAATGTTTTATAGTTGTTTATAGTTGTCTGCAAATGGTTTTCAATACCCTAAACATAAACTTTTCTGCACTTTCAATAATGAATTTTCTTCTCTCCATATCCTCCTCTCTCATCTTGCTGTGTATTTATTGTTGCTTTCCATTTTTAAACATATTTATTCTGCATCATATGTAGTAGGTGAGGGAAGTAATCTTGGACTGCTTTCCTGTACTATGCAAAGCTTTACTATGTTACCATGAGAAGTAACCAAAGCTGTATTGCAAAAGTTACTAGTTTTGAATACATTTAATTTAATGGACAGATGAAAAAAATCTTGAATCGTTGAATTCATTTTCAGGTTTAATTAATAATAATTAAACCTGAAAATTTTAAGTGTAATCAATGTTACTCTGTTGTTTTAATGCCATACTAAAACGTTGTAGCAAAGAGTTAAAGGTTTTCCTCTTTTCATCCTGCTGGAGACCTGAGAAAAATTTCTCTCAGGAGCTTGTCGTGCATAGTTTGTGACTTCTTAAAAACTTGAGATTTTGCACTCCAAAATTTCTGTAGATTGTCATTTTTTTTCCTAAACTCTTCCAAATCAGTCAGGTTTGTAAGTCATATATTACATCTGCAATGATGGATAGAAGAATAATGAACTGTAGCAGAAGTGAATTGTAGATGTAATTCTCATGATGGATTAATTCTGTGTGTGTTGCTTGTTCATAGTTCTTTGCAAGCTGGTATAATATTAGTACTATGGGATTACTTTTGTCAAATTGCTGTATAGACTGACTGGCTGAAGCAGTCAGTCTGGTATCAGCTAAAAAAGACATCTCTTATATTAGGTCACTGAAGAAATTTAAGCTACTGCAGTAATGAAAATTTTTCCAGTTTTTAAGAAATACTGCTTTGAGATAGTGTAGGCACCTAAAAGAAATTACCTGCTTAAGAAAAGTTCAGTATCTCTAAAGTGCAAGCCTTTTCTATTTAGGAGCATTAATCTGGATTTTGGGTGCCTGTTATAATATTACTTTGAGTGTGCTTTTCAAACATATCTTCAGAGTTGGACACAACCAATGATAGGGATATACCATGTTACATGACACAGTGAATTTCAGTTCCTGAAATAAACATTTTACTCCAAAAAGGGATATACACTACCCTCATCTGTTTAACACACTTTTTTTTTTTTTTTTTAACTTTTTTTTTCTTCAGTTTTCTGGCATCATCATTTGCTAGTGCTATTTCTATAATAACAGGACTTATAACAGAATCATATCATAGAATGGCATGGGTTGGAAGAGACTTTAAAGACCATCTAGTTCCAACCCCCCTGCCATAGGCAGGGATGACATCCACTAGATTGGGTTGCTCCAACCTGGTCTTGTACACCTCCAGGGATCTTCAGTCTTTGCTGGCTGGTATAGCTTATTCTGTTCACTATTTCCTGTTTTATGTATAAAGAATACACAAAAGAATAACACTCGGTTTTCGTGAATGCTTTTTTTTTTTTTTTTGTCTTGCTTTTCATAATAGGTGCCAAGTGAAGGTACTTGTTATGCGTATAACTTATGCCAGGGATAAATTTAAAGAAACCATTATTGCTTCCCAGTTTGCATTAATTTTTGTGAAGCAGCATTGCCTGTAATGTTAAAAGGCAACTGATTATCTGACTGTTCAGCTTTAATTATAGGAGATGGTAAGTAAGGGATTATTTTAGTCACCTCATTTTGTAAAGTAATGATCTTGTTTTTGTTTTAGATTCTGGAAGCACTGGCAAAAAGTGATGAGCATTTTGTGCAGAACTGTAACAGCCTCAATTCCTTAAATGAAGTGATCCCCACTGAGCTTCAAAGTAAATTCAGTGTCATTTGCAGTGAGAAAATTGAGCATATCTACCGAAGAATCTCTAGTTACAAAAAGGTATGACCAACATGTCTTAAGCTTTGTGATATTTCTCTTTTAAGGGAAAAATAGGTTAAAACGGCATAGTTTGAATCATTCTTCAAAATGTTTATTGCGGTGGCAAAATATGGCTGAAAGATTAGCTATAGAGAGGTGTGAATGACCAAATTAAGTAATTGCATAAATTGTTTTTAAACTGCGCTTTCTATCATCCTTTTTTTAAACACTAGTTAAATCATATCCTTTCTCCTTTGCAGTGTTCTGTTGTAGATACAGTCAACTATGTATTTCTTTTAAATGCTTTAGACCAATACTGTGAATTTGCTGATGTTAACCAAAAATGAAGCAATAACATCAAAATTACTTTTTCCTTCTTAATTGTCTTAATTTTAAATACCAAATTGTTATCCTTTTATTCATCTTGTTTGCCCTTCAAATTGTTATGAGGTTTTCTAGCATGCCTATTAAGAGTGCTGTGAATTGTTAGATTAACTTGTGTTAATAAAACTTTATAGCACAAAATAAGCAGAAAGTTTCTGACTTTCATACATCTGAGAACTAGATTAAGGAGATAGAAATGAACAAATAAACTAAAGTATATGATTTTTAGCTACCCCCATTTCCCTATAGTTGTTTAGCTAAGCAGTCCAAAAATTAAACAAGTAATAGAGAGGTTTAGTGTAGAAGCTTCACACTGTCCTAAATGGAAAAGAGCAGACGATATTTTTTTTTTGTTCTCCAAAGGAAAAGGAGGGAAACCTGTAAGGGTAATTCAGTAAGGTGTGAAAGCCAAAAAGCTGGTTTCCAGAGGCTTCTCAGGGTGGTCTCTGCTAAGAAATGGAATAAACTCAGGAGCCGGGTCATAAAAGAAGACATTAATAGGATTCTGCTACTGCATTATTTAACATCCAGGCTTTCAGTTGTTTGCCTGACTTCCGTGTTTTCAAAACTGATTCAAAATGAATATATCATTTTGAAAGCAAATTCCTTAGTTGGAACATTAATAATAGCATATTTAGAGTTTGAGTAGCATGAAGTATTTTATACCTTTTTGTAACAAAACAAAACAAAAAAAAAAAAAAAAGGAGAGATAATAATGTACAGTCCCTTTACAGGGGGCCAAGAAGACAGTAAGTTAAATTTTATTGTGTTATTTTGGATATGAATTTGACAGCCACAGGAAAGTTTTCATTGTGCTTATGCTGTCTAGAAGCAGACATTGCTGATACAAACTGCACTTTTAAGCTTATTCGTTCAAAAATTAATAGTTTCACAGTAACAGCTTTTAATGACAATCAATAATGCGATGAATTGCAGGGATAGATAAGTTGTTTTCTTGGCAAGGTAAAGGTAACCATGGTTACTGAAGACTTTCAGAACGCCTGAGCCTGGCTTGGCTTCTGGTTTCACTGTGAAAGTTCGATTTCTATAAATAGAAACCCCATAGATTTCTGCAGTTCCTACTATTATTATTATCAGAACATTTTGCTCATAATAAACTTGGAGTCCAGTGCCATGAGTCCCAGATGTTTCTCAACACATGTATGAAAAAAAAAATTGGGCCTGACTTATGATCTGATTAAATCTTAGCCAGGCATTTGGTCTCTCTGGAGCAGGATGTGTGGGAGATTGAGATGTGAAATATGTACTGCTTGCAGAAACATTTTCATCGTTGAATGTCCTCAGTGCCCTTCTTAACTATTTGTACATTCTTCAGCCTTTCAACAATTCCATAATTGGATTTCTTCAAACCTTCCCAATCGTGTTCTAATATGAAGATTTGAATGTAATTTATCAATAAAGTGTTCATCAGACTGAAGTAATAGGACACCAAAATAAACAGATATTTAAATCCCAGCAGAAAAGTAATGTTATTACTCAGGAGACATACCTTTGTTCATCTGAAGTGTTAGCCAAAGCCTGACTAATTGAATTGGTACTGCTGTTTAGTAGAGAAGGACCCTCTACTTTGAAAATTTTTTTATGCATGAGCTATGCTCCATGAGGAAGCATCAAAGACCTATGTGATATTCTGTCTTTTCTTTGCTTCTTGCCTTGTCACTGGGCACCACTGAAAAGTGCCTGGCTCTGTGCCCTCCCTTGGAGTAAATTGATGAGATCCCCCCTGATTCTTCTCTAGGCTGAGCAGTCCCAGCTCTCTCAGCCTTTCCTCACAGCAGATTCTGCAGTCTCTTCATTATCTTTGTGGCCCTTTTCTGTACTTCTCCACTATGTCCAGGCCTTCCTTGTACTGGAAAGCCCAGAACTGGACACAGTACTTCTCAGGGCTCACCAGTGCTCACCAGCAAGGAGAAAAGGCTACATCCCTGAACCTGCTGGCAGTGCTCCTAGTGCAGCCCAGGAAACCATCGGGGTACTTCATCCTTTCTGTATATGAAATTCGTAATTTATAGCTTACAATTATGCTGTAAGACATATTGTAAGACAGTATCTGTTTCTATTATAGTTTCGAGCTAAAATTTTAGAAGTTCTTGCAAGACATTCACTTGAATATGTCTGTGACAGCAGATGTTTATAAATGTTATGTGAAGTACAGCACTGGAACATAGAGCAGTTCTAGACTTCCTCTCCAGTAACACTGTTAATATTTTATTATGTTCCCAGGAAAATAAATTCTATCTCCTTGTTACAAGGCTATTTACATTCATAAAAGGAACCGTTTACTTAAATAAATAAATAAATAAATCAACCCCTCAGAAATATAAAATGAAAAATATTTTATCTTTCCTATGTAGAGAAAGATGGAAATTATGATTTGATCTAGCCAGGATGACTGAAGTATTGTAAACTTTTGTTTTCTAGTCACATACTCAAGTTTTTACAGTTAAGTGCTGACATATCAAAAGCTGCTAATCAAAATTTTATTTTCTTTCTCACGTCTAGTTTTCAAGAGTATTAAAAAACAGAGCTTGGCCTACCTTCAAGCAAGCTAAGTCAAAGATTTCACCACTTCACAGCAGTGATTTCTGTCCGACCAATTGCCATATCAATGTGATGGAAGTGTCTTACCCTAAAACCTCAACTTCTGTTGGGAGTGCCTTTGGTGTACAGTTAGACAGCAGAAAACATTCTTCTCATGAAAAAGAAAATAAAAACACTGATCAAGGTAAGCCAGTTGAGAATAGAGGGAACTAATTCTAGTACTTCTGATACAGAATATTAAAATCTAAGTGGTTTAGGTTGATGTTTCAAATACTAAAATTAAGGACAAGCCTTTATGAAATCCTCCTGTTTTCAAGACAGATTTGTTTTGAAACATAATAAGGGCTAGTCATAATTTCACACCAACTTTTTCCTTAAATAGCTTGACTTTCATAAGCAAAATAAAATGCAAAATTAAGTTATTACATGAAGTTTCAAGCAGGAATATTTCAAATTTTATTACATTTTGCAAACTTCAAAATTTATGTTAAAAAGGTATCAATGTAACTTCTTTATATTATTCCCAGGTAAACTGAATCCCATGGTTTATGTTCAACATACCATTACTACTATGGCTGCCCCTTCAGGACAGTCTCTTGGCCAACAAGAGGGCCATGGTCTGAGGTACCTCTTAAAAGAAGAAGATTTAGAAACACAAGATGTCTATCAGAAATTGCTGTTCAAATTACAGACTGCACTGAAAGAGGTGGAAACATGTGTCTGTCAGATAGATGAGTAAGTGAATGTTACCATCTGGACTTGCCTTTAATTTTTCCATTGAAGATACAGATAAATCTTGGTATCCCTTTTTTTGTAGTATGGGATTAATATTGACTACAGACAAAATTGTGATATAGCAAAATATTTAAGCGTAGCTAATTTTATATTTTTTTCTTTGCTTTTTTTTTTTCCAGTGCACCTATTTTTTTTTCCACATTAGTTTATAGCTTTTCTATAGAATGGACTAATAATTTTGAGGTGAGAGAAATATGAGGCCCACATGTCAACTAAAATTTCACTCAGAGTGGAAACAAAGGCCAGAGGTACAAAAATAACTCCTACGTAACTCATCAGATATTGTTAAATAGTCCTGAAGATGAATTTATAGGCAAAGAATTTTTCATCCTTAGGAAGATAATTTAATAGACATTTTTCAAAACCAAATTAGCCTTAATGAAGGACTCTAGGTCTAGAGAAAGCCACTCTTGAGTGATTAGGACACTTGTCTTGAAAGTGGGACACCCAGAGTCACATCACAGTTTGTTCTAATTCAGGACAAGGATTTTAAACTTAGTCTTCCAGTTTTGCGATAAGTGAGTTGACTGCTTGGGATGAAGGAGGATAATAGGTGTTTCAGTTTTGAAAGATCCCTTATGTAAATGTCAGAAATGATTTCTTTTGAAAATATAAATTACATACATTTTTGAGTTTAAAAGTCATCTTTCATGACCTGTCATAAATTTAGACAAGTGGTACGTCATTGCCTCTCCTGTTATTTTGATGACTTTAAAACAATTTGTCCTTTCATAGTTATTTTTGAGTATTTTGTTTTATTTTATTTTATTTTATTTTATTTTAATTTTATTTTATTTTATTTCTGTAGTAGTAATGTAATAGTTACACAGTAATAAGTAAATGTAATGTATGGCTATACTTTAATAGGAATGAAAGTAAGTATACCCTGATTATTATCATTTCTTTTTAAAGAAAGAGTTACTTTCTGTGCCTTTAAGTAGTTCTGCTAACTATCATGATGAAGTCAGTTAATTAAATTTAATGTGATTTCAGTGTTTGCGTGTGCTAAGAAAATGACTGTCTACAAAGCCTGTATTGTCACTGCTCCTCAGGGAAGTCAGTAGATATATATGGAAGTTCAGTCAATATTTCAGGAAGCTCCAGCTACCAGTCCGTCACGCCTTTCCTTTCCACTCCCTTGAGCTAGTAATGTAAAAGCACATTAATTTATTAGCCTTTCCTTTGTACTCATGTATATCTACAGAAATACATGTGTCTACAGATACACATGCATATTGTGTGTACATGTATAGCATATATCTATACATATTCATTTTGTGAGTCACACAATTGTGAAAGTAAACACAGGGATTCACATTTTCTTCTTTCATAAAGTTCCAATACAGTGAACTTACAGTGAGTGGAGTGTGAATAGGGTACACAAAGTTATTTAGCAAATTTACTTTTTACTATTTATAAGATTAGTGCTCTCATGCTTTATTCCTCACAGACTTTGAGTGGACTGCTAGTGTATAATTGTTGTGGAGGAAAGCAGTTCTATACAGGCAATGGGATAGCCAAGGGACCTGCTTGAAAGTGCTGAACAGGAAAGAGGGAAGCCAGGACTATCTGGGTGTGAGCAGTTAAGCAGTACATAGTGTATTGTATCAGAACACAGTTATAGCTACTAATTAACTTCTAAGAGAACTGTTGGGATTACTAAGAACAAAAGATAGAGTATCAAGGTAGAATAATGGAATAGCTGTGGTTTGATTAGAAATATTCTTACTTCAACAGCTAAGAGCATATGCTTAAACATAATGATCTGTGAACTTCACATAGACTGTAGAACATCTGTTTTCTCTTGCAACATGGACAACAATGAAATTCATGTCTTTATTTCCTGAATTGCCTATTATAAGCAATGCTCATTCCTATAGTTTTCTCAGAAAAGGAAATAAGAACACAGTAGCGCAATTTTAAATTTAAATGATAGAAATTGGGCTACTAAATGACTATTTTGTACCTTTCATAATAGTAGCATTGAGAAACTATTGCTCCTTCATGTTACTAGATGTCTCTGCACTGTGCTGAGGTCAGCAATGGGCTGCTTCTCTACCCCCAAAATCTAGGTGTTTATTAATGTTATCTGTCCAACCTCTCCTATCTGTTACTGAAAGAAAGAGAACTAAAAAAGAAGTGTGTTTCACCTGAAGAGCAGGTCTTTAAGGGCTTGTGGATTATGGAAGAGGATATGTAAGAGACTATTGCGTACTGCTAGCATTATCTTCATAATATCCATCATGGCTCCTTGAATAAGTACTGATGGAGAGAAAAAGAGAAGTACACATAAAAAGACATTTGTTCCCTTCCCTCAGCCTCTCAAAGCTCTACTGACTTCATTCAAGTAGTTTAATATTATCACAATATTTCTTTAGTACTGTTGCCAGATGCCCACCATTAACAGGAGGTGTTATGCAGGAATCAGTGCTTCTTCCAGTTGCTCTCTTATATTGTGACTTTGTTGTGTTGTTGGTTCACATGGACCCAGCATGCTCCCACGATCCCAGGTGTTTTTTTGAAAGATGTCCATTGGGAATATACAAGATGCTTGAACATTTTCCAATGTTTCCTCATTTTCCACTCAGGAGAGGTTGCATATTTTTTTTTTGTTACTGTATGTGGATATCTATTTTTAATGCATAGACAGTCCATAATGGGTTTTAGTTTGTTTCTGACATACTTTTAGAATTGTGTTGATTTGAGTTTCATATAAGATTACTTCCACATATGAGGATTTTTTGGCAAAGTTTTAAATGTCTTGATTTAATGGAAATTTTCTTCATAGTTAAAGGGACTTTCTGGTTATTAGTTACTGCTCATACACATGCTTCTTCTCTAAGATGTGTCTAAGATAATTTTGTTTGGGGTAGCCCATCTCCAAAGAAAGTATAAAGTTCATATTCTATACTTTAAAAAAAGAAACACTTTAGAAAATAAAAGTCTATTTAAGCATGATTACATTTTTTATTTTTTATTTATTTTTTTTTAGAGACCAGGCTTGGGTTTGTGTGTTTTAGACACCCTGTACTGGGTTTCTAAAAGCACTTCATTGACCTCAGGAACTACCAGCACCAGAACTGTTATCCAGAACTGTTATCCAAAGTTCCAGCTTTCGTTCATGGTAGTTCAGGAAAAAAAGTTTCCTTAGAAATGGAGCTTGCCTGGTGGGAGAAAGTGAAAAGCTCCCTTAGGAAAAGCTCCAGCTACTTTCATCAGTCTTTTACTGAGATCTTGGCAGCAGTGACTAAACAGTCACATAAAAGAACAGGATATAATAGTCTGTCTGTGTCTTGACAAATAATTACTCAGGGGAAGATATTTTCATGAGCTGAAATTGCAATTCATTATGCTTGTTGTTTGTTTCTTACTCTTGCTTACTTTCTTGCAACAACAAAATCCACAAGAAGTTACTAGAATGTATCTACCCAATGACCATTTTGTTTTCCTAGAAATGGATGATAAGAGGAACATAAGAAAAAAGAGAAGCATATATTAATCATTCTTATCTCACCTCATCTTCTAATAGACAGTGCTATATGGTCATATTGGAATTGACCTTTTATTTTAAAGGCATGGTTAGAATGATCTGCCACGAATTTATTTAATCCCTTTTTGAACCCTTGTTGTATTTTGGTATTCAGAAAATTCTGTACTAATCAGTTTTACAAGTATCAAGAACTGACCCAAAATAAGTCTCTCTAGTGGATGCGTGGATTTAAAATCCAGTAGAATTATGTTTTTTTTTTTTTTTTTTTTTTTTGTAGATAATTTATCTACATTTTAGTTACAGTTCAGATCAGTACCTTTTCCTATATGTATTACAGAATGATAGAATATCCTGAGTTGGAAGGGACCCATAAGGATCATCAAGTCCAACTCCTGGCACCGCACAGGTCTATCCAAAAATTTAAACAATGTGACTAAGTGCACACAGTCCAATTGCTTCTTAAATTCAGACAGGCTTGGTGCAGTCTGTTCACTGGAGAGCCTGTTCCAGTGTGTGACCAAATGAATGGCTTGTATTGGAAGGGACCTCAAAGATCATTTAGTTCCAACCCCTTTGCCATGGGCAGGGATGCCACCCACTAGATCAGGGTGCCCAGGGCCTTGTCCAAACTGGCCTTGAATACCTCGAGGGACGGGGCATACACAGCTTCTCTGGGCAACATGTACCCATGCCTCACCACCCTCTGAGTGAAGAATTTCCTCCTAAGAAAGGAGATAATTTATCCTATGTAGGATAAATTGTCTCTGGTTAGCTTTTAGTAAAAGCAAGCTATACGAAAATGATGACAGACTTTGCTAGAAAGCTTTGTTTCCCATCCTTGTTTCCTTCAAGTGAATGTCAAACCCTATGTTAACATCTGTCACGTCATGATTTCAGTGAGACAGAGCCTGATATGCTGTTTGAGCTATGTGTTCATTGCTATACATTACACAAACAGCATTTTGGGTATAGTCTACCCTATTGCATTTCCAAGGTGTATGATTTCTTAATTTCTTGCCCTGACTCTGCAAGTCAGAAAACTGTGTGTTCTCAAAACTGTTGTGGTTGAACACTGTAGAAAATGTCCATGTTTGCTATGCAAAAATTCACTGCTTTGAGTCCAGAAACTGAAGCTTTCAAGAACAGCTTAGAGTCATGTTGTTTTCTGGTAGATTCTTTGTGAAAGTAGTGGAGAAAACAATAGCTTGTTACTAGTGTAAATGTAGCTGAACAAAGTTAAGAGAATTGTCATTTTGTTAGGATTAAGAATGGGTGAGTTCCCCACCTTTCATAATGGATTGTGAGAAATTAGTGTAGAGGAAGAAATTCTGAATGCTACCTTTTAATAAAAATAAAAGCAGCATTTTTATTCACAAAAATATGCATCTTCTGTAGTTTCCCTTCAGAAGTAAAAACGTGTAACAAGATTGTCTATGCATTTGGTCTGAATTTGGCAATGTTGATCATTCTGACAGCTCCTAAGTTAAAACCCTGCTACTGTGTTTAAGTACTTAACAGAAAAAAAAAAAAAAAACATAAATCAATGTCTTCTGATTTCACCAAAAAAAAAATATTACAATTTAGAAAGTAGTTTTAGCAAGAAAAATGTTGCCATACAAATACAAGTTTGAAAATGTTATTCTAACAGTGTTGGAGTGATAGAAATTAAAGCAGAAGTGTCTGTATTAGCTGTTCTGAACTTGAAAATAAAATTAGAGCATCTCATTACCAGTATGAATTAGCCATTCAAGAATATGAACCTTTTGCTTCCAATGTCTGTGAATATTCCAAATGTAGCAGTTTGTAATGTTCGCTGTTCTTGACTGGATGTCATTTTTGTGCTTTTCACATAAGCTTGTAGATTAACCATCAATTTTACTAGTGATTGTGACTTAGACGCTTTGAATGTGAGGAAATACACAGGTATGTTAGTAATGATTCTTAATACGCCATAGTAAAATAGCTTGTGATGTAGGCTGTCGTATCTGCTACAGTATTAATTAAGAAAATACATGTTTTTCACAAAGAAATATTTTCTTTGGTTTGTTTTCTTGATTTATGCTGACAAGTACGTAGTTCATTCTTAAAAACAGTTCCTTTAATATAAAATGTGACTCCAAGTATTCAAGAATAGGCTGTATTTTTTCCCCAAGTGGAATATTGCCTTCATACAGAATTGAATATTTAGCAATGCCGATGGGTTTCGTTGATTAAGCTGTGATTGAATAAATTGTTACAATTTTCAATAGCAGAATGTTCCACTTTCTTTCCTCGTTTCAAATAGATATGGACTGAATTAAGATACTCCCTTCACATATCTTAGAATAATATTTGAAGGATGTTGATGAGAAATAGCCTGTTGGTATCTCAGTTCTGAAAAATATTAATATATCTTGATTTTTTTTTTTTTTTGGTGTGTGTGTCTCACAGCCTTCTTTCTTCAATAACATATTCTCCCAAATCAGAACGTAAAACACCTGAGCCTTTAATACCAGCAGACAGTGATAATGAAAAGGGAGAAAGGAATGGGAAGAAAGTCTGTTTCAGTGTGACAGGTGATGAACAAGAAGATTCTGGTCATGATACCATCAGCAACAGGGATTCTTACAGGTAACTTTACTAATAACACTTTTGTTCATCTGTCAACCAAGTCAAGCCTGTGGGTTTGTATACTGTCAAGTGGCTATGAAGAATTTCAAAATATAATGATTCTGACATTTCTAACAGAGGAATAACTGTCATCAAGATGTGTTACAAGGTGTGTAAAATAAACTCTTTTTTGATCACAATTTAGTTATTAGATCTCAGTATCCTTTACCTTAATAGGATATCAGCCAGAGCTGTAGGGCTTTTCTTTAGATTACTCATTTCATAACATACAGAAATGGTTATGATGCTCCCCAACAATAAACCAAATATCTGCCATAGAAAGCTAGATGCCACAGCCATCGCTCTTGCTTATCTTAAGGAAAAAAAATAATAATTTTCAACATATATTCATTATCTTCTTCCACTCAATATTGTAGAATCATCCCACATCTAGAATTCATAATACATCACCTTTACTGTGAATTAAAATGCAAAGAATTTTGAAAAGGAAGGAGTAATTATAGCAAGCATAGGTCTTTATAAACACCACCTTCTGATGCTTAGAGAGAATTGGTTAATTACACTTGATATAAAATCTAAATTAAAATTTTAGCTGCAAGTAAAATAAGGCTTTATTATGTGTTCATTATCATGGTTCATTATTATGCTTGTGAAGTAGAATCTCACTAGGGTCATAGTTTTTCTACAGAACGCTGTGTTGCTGAGATCTCTGTGTTGCTCTTTCATAAGCTAATATTTGATTACTGCAGCGTAGTTGATAGGAACTCTTTGTTAGAGTAGAAATAGAAATATAGGTATTAATTTAAGCATAAATAAATGTAGAGGTAATTTGCACATCTCAAGTCCATCTCATTTTAAGGATGGGGAAACCACAAGCAAGGTACAGTTGCATCTGAAGTATTTTTAGGGGTTTCTGCATGTCCGGAATATGTCAAACTCTAGTCTCCTGCACTTGCTTGAGTGGGCAGTACCACAGTTGGCACTGAGTTTACATGTAGAGAAAAAAAAAAAAGTGAGTTAGGACATGACAGCTAATTTTTTAGAATATTTTCTTTATTCTGATAGTAGTAATTTGTAGTCTGATCTGGCTATTTAGAAATGATAAAATCTAGGATTTCATATGGAGAATAATCACAAAATCTGTGAGTTTAGAATATTTGGTAGAATGAGATTGGATTTGTTTGTTTGTTTAGGAACTACATCAGACAGTATTTAAAATTTAGAGATCCCATTATGCCATAGTAACATTATAAGAACTTGTATGCTAATCTCAACTGTTAGAATGCCCTAATTCTCTGTTGTAGGGCCTCATTCTAAACCTTGCAGTACAACACGGTAAAAATGCAAAATGATTTAGCTAAGTAGTTATGTCTAATCTGTTTCTAATTTTCATGTTTTATTTTCTCATGCTTGGCACAATCCAGTTTTAAATAACCTTCATCTTCCCTTTGGAGATTTTAATACGTGAATAGTTAGAAAACATTCTTAATATCCAGCCAGAAATTCTTAATATTCCTTGGGACTGATCACCCTCTGTTAGGAACATGCTGTTACTGATGTCTTTTCACCTATTTATTGGATCTGATTGTAATAATGCTATATTGCTTCAATTAAACATTTTATCCACTTACTTACCTAGCTGGCTACAAGGCCAAAATGTAAGTCAAAGCTAATAAAAGACAACTTCTATAAAAAAAAAAAAAAAAGAAAGTAGGGAATTTGTGGATGCATGATTAACTGCAGAAATATATATGTGTGTATATATGTATACCTTGGAGTATGGTACACCCAATTCATAAAACCAGAAACAGATCATTACATGTAAATATGCTTTAGGTACATTTATACATTATCTTGTGTTCACTAGGGTTTTAAAGACTCCCTCTGCTGGATAATTACCCTAGCATTTCCTGCAGTGAAACTAAATGGTCTTCATGAATTGAATATATCATTCACTGTTGAATTTGAATTAAAATGAGGGCCTCAGGGCCTCATTCAACCTGGTCTTGAACACCTCCAGGGATGGGGCATCCACAACCCCTCTGGGCATTTTTGAGAGGATGAGATGAATGAATGGAATATCTACAGCAGAGAAGATAGCAGAAAAACAGACAAGTTTTAATCCCCATATCTCCTTAGTAGAGCAATAATGGGTGAAATTTTGTATGCCTAAAAATTTTCACTGAAGTCATAGACATAAATGTCTATACATCTTTCATAGAATGAACAGTTGTAAAACAAAAATGGGATTATAAACTATATTTTGGCTGGCAAGGAAAGGTAGTTTGTAATTTGAGTTTGATGGATTCGAAATTGATTAAATCTGTTCTAAATCTGTTATGGATTGTAGTTTGCAAGTCATAAACCAGAGTACTTCATCATGTTGTATTAGTTATGGACTGGAGTACACTTTTTAAATGTGGAGTTACTAAACAGTTGGAGTCCACGGTTTTAAAAACTGTCCCTCATGAAAGAAAATTTGGTTGTTTGAATTGAAAGTGTATATTTTCAGTCTGCAAGTACTTGTTCACATGCAAGGCGAAGGGAGACAACTGAATCATCTATTCCGGAAACCTTGCCCTCTCAGTTCTACTAGGATTGCAAATTACATGATAGCTGAAGTATAGGGATCTTTATTGTTGATAAATGATTGTAAAGACCATCTCATTATTAAAGTAAAAATGAGAAAAGGGAGAGAATGTTCATAACTTTGATATAAAGTCTGTGTAAAAAGGCATGACTTTGTGTTGTTTTTGTTTTTTTTTCTCGTTTCATTTTCCAAGTGATTGCAACAGCAACAGGAACTCCATTGCTTCCTTTACCAGCATTTGTAGCAGTCAATGCAGTTCTTACTTTCACAGTGATGAAATGGATTCAGGTATGTCTAGAAAAGTCAGCTATGAACCTGTCATCAGTTCCTTTTACTCAGTTATATTCTTTTCATTTGCCTGGCAGTTTTGTTGCTGCTTTTGTTTTAAAAATTGCTTCCTCCTTGGTAATAGAAGTGCATCATTTTGTTTCTGCCTAGCTAGTGCTGCACTTAAGACTCCTTCTGTGAAAGACAGCCAACATTCCAGCATCTCTGTAAATAGACTGAATTAGTTAGAGCTCTTAGAGTGGCTGCTTTTAACCACTTTCATGCACTGACCTTGACAGCGCATTATGTTGCACAGAGTAAGGAGCATTTTAGGTGAGTCCAGAATGCTCTCCCAGCCTGCGTCAGTGCCCAGAATGCAGGATACGGCTGTGTATGTTTGTAGGAAGGAATGTGAGACCACATAGAAGCACATTCTTGTTTATGCCATGACAAATTGAATTTAAATAAATGCAGCTGCTAATAGGACTGAGATGGGATTTAACTGCATGGAGTACAAGGTCATATACTCAGGGACTAATAATAAAAATGTTTGCTCCAAGCTGGGAGTTTATCATTTGGGAATGATTTAGGAACAGAAAGAACAGGGCATATTAGTTGAATTTGAGCCACCACTGAGACTTGGCCATAAAGAAGGCAAATTTTATTGCTGGTCACATCAATTTTCAATTGGGATAGGAAAGTATTAATGACATTATCCAAGGTATCTGAGATACCTTCTGAATAATGTAATTCCAGTCAGCTACTTTCAAGAATTGGAAAGAGTGGAGCAGACACAGAAGAAAAGGATGAAGGACATAAACAACAATTAATAACGTAGGAAACACAGGGTCTTTAACTTAGGATATGAATGAGTTAATATGTCCTAATGCAGCAACAAGATGAGGTACTGGGATGCCTAAAAGAAAATCTCTGCTAGCCAAGTCCAAATGCAGCATTCACATTGATTAATTTTGTCACTCAGTGAAACTCCCACTCTCCCAATGACAGAATTTTCTCCTAGTTCCAAAACTAGCCTGGCTAACTCCAGATCAGGGCTCTTTGGCACTGTGCTCCATCTGTTACAATTAAAATCCTGTGTAGGGTTGTAACTGCTGTCTGTAAGGACATCTAAAGGAGCTAAAAAAAAAAGCAAGGAGACAAAAGTGCTATTTAAGTGTTTCAGTGACATAAGAAAAATGAATCTAGGTTGACCATGAATAAATTCAGGTTATAAATTATCAAGTGGCTACTTGTTATCTGTCACTGCAACAGCAAGGAGGAAAACGAGTTTTAAGCTCAATTTTTCACAGTTTTTGAAGAAGTTCAACTTGCATCACCTGTTGTCTGAGAGTGCAAGTGACTGAGGGCAGTGACCTAGGAGAGTCCTTCTCCTTTGTATTGTCTTGGGAAATAGTTTTCTCTGTACCACTAAAATCTTTGTATCAAATACAAGATTTGGATACTGTACTGTTGTTTTAATTCCAAAATATCAGAACGATTTCAATAGTAAGAGCATTAAGATTGTGAAGTGTCAGTACAATCCCTATAAAAATTTCATGATGAATGCATTTCAGCGACTTTGTGGTCTCATGTATTACTACAGTTTCACACTCCTTAGCTGTTTAGTCTGGTGTTTAGGGTGTTGTCCAGCACAGAAGAATCCTGTGTTTTGGTCATAGAATTGCTGAAGATGGAAGGAACCTCTTGAGATCATCAAATCTAATCCCCTGCTCAAGCAATAATCTAGAGCCATGTTTCCCAGATCCATGTCCAGCTGGGTTTTGAATAAGAGCTCTAAGAGCTACTTCTGTGTTATCTAGTGACTGCTTAATGCAAATTACATAGGGAGAACAGTTGTATGATGTAGGATTCTGAACACTGTAGACTTGTGTTTCTGTGCCTAGAACCGTAGTGGGTATAATCCTAAGTAAAAGTGTGTGTGCAAAGCAGATTATCCAAGATATAAATATTTTGGAAAATGTGCTGAAACTTCTAAACAATTTTTAATTTTAAAATATTTTTCAGGCGATGAGCTTCCCATAAGTGTTCGAATCTCTCATGATAAACAAGACAAACTCCATAGCTGTTTGGAACACCTTTTTGGTCAAGTATGAGATGATTTTTCTTGGCTTTAAGTCCATGTTTGAGCTAAGATGTCTTTAGCAAATAGCAATTCTGTGATACTTTTTTACTCTTTTTTTTTTTTTTTTTTTTTACTTTTGCTTTCCACTGTTTATTGGGATGGTATGTATTTACTCCTCCTACTTCCATTTTCTGTAAATAGTTCAAAATTTCACATAAAACAGATTTAGTAACATTATCTAGCCTTGAGCTTTAACTATAGCATCCAAGAAAGCACCCAAAGCTGCTTTTCTCTAGTCCATGTTTCTTAAAGAAAAAATTGCAAATTTTTGCTATAGAAAATATTCTTCTCACAGAACTTCAATCCCAACAGGTCGATTCAATTGTCAATCTTCTGAAAGGACCAGCTGTGGTGAGGGTCTTTGAACAGACAAAATACTTCACACCAGGCCGAGGCCTACAAGGTAAAATTAATTTTGTCATTAGAATCAAAAGGAAGCTTTAAAGGTATACAGGTATGGCTATGTATTCCTTGAGCTGTGTGTTAAAAAACTGATTTTGCTTGTTCTTGCCATATTCTACAATAATAGATTTTTGGATTTTTTGACAAGTAGGTTATATTCTTAGTGAAAAAAAAAGCACAACATATAAAAGAATTTCAGATTTCTTGGAAAGTCAGCTTTAAATTGTAGACTCTAAACTGACTATAGAATTGCTGAGGTTTCTGAAGTAAGAAGCAGAATTTTATTTTATTTTTTCAGATACTTTATTACATTTTTGTCTCAACTTAGGAAGCAATTTCTGATCTATTCTAATATTAATGCCAGTGTTTTAGTATTTTTTGTAGATGTTTTATTCGTGAAGCTGATTTATAAATAATTTGAAAATGTAAATTTATAGTCACAGTCATATTTATATCAAATACGTACTTATTTAAGTGTTAGTGATTATTTAAAGAAATTCTGTATGTAATTTCACATACTCTGCTAACACTGTTGCAGAGTATGTCTAAGGGTATAAATAAACAAATGGTTATAGCCATAAGATTGTGATGAAAAATGCAAGGGACTTCTCTTAGTGAACTGAGTTTAAAAAAAAAAAAAAAAAGAAAAAAAAAAGGCCAACAGGAGACAGACTTGTATTAGTATGCATAATTGTGTAGTAGACTTTATTATGATTTTATTGAGCCTGCATATATATCTTTTGGCAAAGAAAACTAATTGTAGATGGCCAGAGGGTGGATCTTTGACTTTTATAGATCACCAAAATCCCATTGAAGTCAACAGAACATAATTATGGTATACATATTACCTGGTCTTATGAAGCCTCACCCTTCAGTGAATTTGTGTGGAAGTCAGCATAATCTCTTCCTCTTCCTCTTCTTGTCTTTCTTTTGTTTCCAATTTTGGGACCAAGATAATCAGAATGAACCTAGAACATTTGTGCTTGCTTACTTTAGTTTCTCATTTTTTCACGTTAAGTACATGACAAACTTACAAAACAAAATGTTAACCTTTCAGTGATTTAATAAATATTCAATTAGATACAAGATATGGACAAGTTGGATGTTTTACTCTTGGTCTTCACTATCTTCAGGAACAGTATGAGGAACATCGGATGATTCGAGACTAGGTTAGGTTAAGGAATAATTGAATTTTTCTCAAGTAAAATTTAATTAATTTTCTGATTGGATTAATTTTGCCTACATTTGCCTCTAAAAGTTCTAGGCTCTCTCTTACTCCATGGAGAGACAGGCACCTTCTATCTTACATACTTCATTCAGAAAGAATCACGTTTGGGAGCGCTGCTCTCTCTCTCCTTTGATAAAGTAGGGAGCTTAGACAATTGTTAGACTTGTCATCCTAACTTTAACTTTTTTAGAGTTAAAAAAGATGAAACCTATGAGTTGTGAAAACATTTAGAAAGAAACAGTCTTCCTGTGACTTTTTCAGGAGGTTTAAACAGAAAAAAATATATATTTTTTTGTCTTTGCATAGAGTTTCAGCAGGAAATGGAACCGAAGCTTAGCTGTCCAAAGAGGCTACGACTCCACATCAAACAAGACCCTTGGAACCTTCCCAGCAGTGTCCGCAGTCTTGCCCAGAATATCAGAAAATTTGTTGAAGGTTAGTAGGTACAGCATGGCTGTAAACAAACAGTTTATGATAAGAACTTGGGAAGAGAACAGGGAAAGACACAACTGCTTCATGTTGCTGCTAGGCAAGGTTTGCAGAACACCATTATGTCTATGGGAGATACCTGAATTTGAGGACTTGTTTGTGTTTGCAGTAACAAGGTTAGTAGAGTACACCTAAGCTGCTTGATGCTCACTCTGTAGATTTCAGGTATTGAAGAGAAAATAGTTTCTCCTGACAAGTTAAACTGATGAACCATATGTTGCATGTGCTAGGTTATTTCAGGTGCTGCTGAAGTCTAGTGTGCTTGACTTATTTATCACAGAACTTTATGGAACAGATACACCAAAATTTGACTTTCCTTTAAATTAACACTTTTTTTTTTTTTTGTACTATCTTTAATGGAAAGATGAAGACTCTGCAGGACAACTTCTGTCCCATTTCCTGTTCTTATGCGTCATTGATCTGGAATTGTTATCCTTCTGAAATCATTCTCCTTCTACAGCCACAAAGACAAACCTCTTCCACTGATTTTCAGTCACTCATTCCATCACAACTGATGCCATATCTGTCTTCATCCTATACCTTCCTCCCACCATTGTCTAATAGTCACTTAATACTCTGCTTTTCCTCACCACCAAGTGACAGGTTGGGCTGGTGTTTCTGCTTTGTTCCTTGGCTTCATAAGAAAGTCTTCCTCCCTCCCTCTCTCCCTCCCTCCCTCCCTCCCTTCCTCCCTTCCTCCCTCCCTACCTTCCTCCCTTCCATCTTTTTTTCTCTCTTGCTCTTTCTCATTCTTTCTCTCATGCTGTCTTGCTCTCCCACTCTCTTTCTCTTTCTTCCATAAGAAAGCTTTATTTCTTGTACTGTTTGATAGTGAAACAGACATAATGAGCAAAATAATCTTTACAGAACTACTTGTACTAGCAGTCTATGTGGGAACAAAAACCTTTAGTCTGTCAGGTTTAGTTCTAAATGGTTTCTCTGTGTTTAGCTTCTTTCATTTAGCTTTTTTAAAAGGCAGGGCTTGCCTTTCATGAACCCATGCTGGCTGGGCCTGGTCCCCCGGTGGTCCCACATACATTGTGTGATTGCATTCAAGATGACCTGTTCCATCACCTTTCCTGGCACCGAGGTCAGGCTGACAGGCCTCTAATTCCCCGGGTCCCCCTTATGACTCTTCTAGATGCACATCACATTAGCAAGTCTCCAGTCATCCTTTCTGGATGACCATGACTGCTGATAGATGATGGAAAGCAGCCCAGCAACCATATCTGTGAGCTCCCTCAGCACCCTTGGGTGGATCCCATCTGTCCCCATGGACTTTTGACAGTCCAGGTGGAGCAGCAGGTCTCTATTTCCACCTGAACTGTGGGGGTGTTCTGCCCCCTGTCCCTGACTTCCAGGTCAGGAGACTGAGTACCCCAAGGATAAGTGGTCTGGCTAGTAAAAACAGATGCAAAGAAGGCATTAAGATCCTCAGCCTTTTCCTTATCCTTAGTAGTCATGTTTCCCCCTGTGTCCAGTCAGGTTAAGTTCCTAGTGACTGGGAAAGGAAGGGAAAACATAAGCTCATTTTTTAAAAGGGAAAAAAGAAAGACCCGGGGAACTAAAGGTCAATCAGTCTTGCCTCTGTGCCCAGCAAGATCATGGAGTAGATCCTCCTGGAAACTATGCTAAGGAATGGCTTTAAACATGGAATGGCTTTAAACTAAAAGAGGGTGGATTTAGATTAGATATAAGAAAGAAAATCTTTACTCAAAGGGTGGTGAGGCAGTGGCACAGGTTGCCCAGAGAAGCTGTGGAAGCCCCAACCGAGAAAGAGTTCAAGGCCAGGTTGGAAGGGGCTTTGGGCAACCTGATCTAGTGGGAGGTGTCCCTGCCCATGGCAGGGGGCTTGGAACTAGATGGTCTTTAAGATCCCTTCCAGCCCAAATAGTTCTATGATTCAATGATACTTCATTCACCCATAAAGAGTATTAATAACCTATTTCAACATTGGTCTTACACCTTTAATATTGGGCTGAGGTTATTTGAAGGAATTTGTTTAAACCTAACATGCAGTTTCAAGGGAAAGTTTAGCAAGATACAAATGTCTCACCACCTCTCCACAATACAAAACTTCTCTTTTTACAATACTGCTGTAATGTAATAGTGCTTTGTTAGAAAGAATCTTGATGTTTACTGAACATTTTTCTTGTGGTTCAGAAACTAGGATAAATAAAGTTTTTTGTTTTTTGTTTTTTTCCTGTTAATAAATTACAGTAGTTAATGTTACCAGAACTGTTGTGCTTGTGAATGATGGTGGTTCAGAGACCTGAACAGTAAAAGACATTACTCCGGTGCTGTTCAAGGAGAACATGCGATCTGACTTACCTTCACTCATCACTGTGTCTTGGAATTTATCTGCCAATTTTAAATATTCTTGGCTCTCTCTTTCCATTCATGGCATCTAAGCATTTGTCAGAGATTTCTAACAACTGGCTTCTGTGCTACCTTCTTAACCAAATAAGTAGTTTTACATTTAAAGTTATCATCTGAAGCTGTTTATTCACCATTAATGGTCTCCACAGCTTTTTGCTCTATTGTAGGCGTTTTTTCTTTCTTTAAGTTGATTCCTATTCCACCCCCCAAAGTGATATCACTAATAATTGTTCCTGAGAATCTAGAGGAACATGGTACACATCTTCATTATCATTTTGATCTACCTGTGAGACCAAGATGTTCATGTGATAGAAAGATACCTGAAAGCCAAGGTTCTTGTGGTTTCCCTGGCAAAAATAGCGTAAAGGAGAATTAGGACAGTGGAAGTGAATAATTGCTTCTCAAGCCTTAGTTTACAAGGCATGTCTGGACAGGTATATTTAATTCAGTGTTGAAAAGATTCAGAGCAGAAACGCACCCCTCAGGCAGTTTTGGGAGACTGCTGTCATTTAAACAGGCTTAGGCTTGTATAAATTAAACTTGAGACAAAACCAGCAGCTGGATCTAACTAAAATCAGATGAGCACAAAGCATGGTTAAAATGCTGTAACAGCTAAGTTTTCCCTACATATCTACACTTCTTGTTTTCTTTTTACTTTTGCCATTTTGTATTGTCCTCACATATGGTGAGGATACCTAGAAGAACCATGAGTATTGCCCTGAGCTGTTTCTAGCTGAAAGCCTAACACATGGTACAATGATTTACCTTCCTGTTTTCCTCCTTATTTGCCTAATGCAGAGAAAACAAAATATGTGCCCTAATTTGCTTGGTTGGGCGTAAGACTTTCTTAGCAAGTTGATCAAAGTCTTGGCATATACAAAGCTGTTAGAAAAATTCTCTTTCTCTCTCTTTTTTTTTTTTTTTCCACCAAAAGGCAATGTTTTAATAATTAAGCAGATATATTTGTCTTTTACATCAGATTCTATAGGAAGTAGGCAAAGGAAACTGCAGATAGAACTATGTTCACCGTGGAAAAAAAAAAGTGAATAAAATTTCCAGTATTTATATAAGTATTTACCCATTATTGGTGAATGCTAAAATAAAGATGAATGCTCTCAGTGAATGCATCTCCTTATTGAAAACTGACTCATTTTTATTTTCAAAAATATACCACAGGCTATTGTAATTTTTATTTACTCCTCTGTTTTCTTGTAGAATGTGCTGTATTAGATCAGACTGATTAGCAACTTAATGAAGAGGGAGACATGGGAGCCCCGCAAATGAAATGTTTAATTCCTAGATCTTAGATTATTTTTATTTTATTTGTTTAATAACTATGAAGAAATGGGAAAACAGAATGCCTGGAGGATGAGAGGATGATTGTTCTGAACTATCAGTTTTCTTTTTATTAGTATTCGAATTGCGAGAACAACAACAACAAAAAGCTATGAAGGTTTTTATACACAATTAAAAAAAAAAAACAAAAAACTTCCTTGGCAGTAATTTAAAACATATGGGGAGATTACTTTGTCTCATTTCATTTGTCCTACCATATTACTAGAGTAAGAGAAAGAAAGAGAAGTTTACTATCGTTACAGTGAAAGTGAGCCCTAGAAGGCTAATCATGATGATGGACTTGAAGAGTTCTGATGAAATAGCATACAGATTCTGGGAGGATTTATCTTCAGCTAAGTAGCTAAAGAAAAGATGAAAGTTATTTCTTGGAGTGACCGGGCCTACTAGATTGTTAGACCAATAAAGATGAAGACAAGTTCTTGGCAGAGGCAGATGTTCGAGGATAGAGTGTTCGATTTTCTTGCAGGAGAGAGCAGTAGCCAGGGCAAGAATTCAGAACAGCTGATGAATAGAGAATAATGAATAGAGAATAAATAGATAAGAAAGAATGATGTAGCTACAGAATTTTGAATGTATATGAAACGTGTGATGAGAAACAGAAAGCACAGGAAGAAAAAATGAATGATGACTAGAGTAGGAACCAGGAAAATTAGCCAGACAGATGGAAAGAAAGAGAACCTTCGTAAGGAAAGTAAAATCACAATATGATGGTATAACAGCAGAAAGGTGTAAGCACAGCAAATCTCTCATGTTCCTTCTCCCTTCTTTCCCTCTCCACCTTCCTTAAAATATATATATAGAGAAAATAATGTTTTAAAGCATGTCAAATTTATAGGCAGCGAACTTGATGAGGAAGTGCATTTGTTTTGCTAACACAATAATATTAAGTTTCAACAGGAAATACTATGCATTTGAGAAATTCCACACTTATTTTAATTTAACTTATGAGTAAGGAGTGAAAGAGCCTTCAGTCATTAAAGACATCAAAAATGTATTTCAACTTAAATAATGAAACATGCAGTACAAATCTCAGTCTTTAGTCTTATTTCAAAAGAATCTTCAGATGTGAGAAACATAATAAATCTAAAATCTGTCCTTAGAGTGAAAAGTGTTACTGGGAAAAAAACAGAATATTGTGTTGGGGAAAAAAAAGTACAAAAGAATACTTAAGAATAAAAAAAAAAGTTGAAAGCATTTTATAAAGCATATGATCTAAGGAGAAATTGCTAGGGAGTTATTTTCTTCCATATGCCATGTAGCAAGAAGGGGTGAAAACTTCGGTAACATTTGGAATTTATTTAAAAACAGATGATTGACATCCAAGGTTCTCTTCTAACCCCAGGTATGTCTCTACTTATACAAAACCTAAAAATACTCTCTTGCCTGAGGGTATATTTTGAAATGGAGAAGACTTCTAGCAATGACAAAGGCAAGTTGCTGTGTCCTGTAATTTTCCCATAAGCAGGAAATCATTATTTATAGATCACAGAATCACAGAATCTCTAGGTTGGAAGAGACCTCAAGATCATCGAGTCCAACCTCTGACCTAACACTAACAGTCCCCACTAAACCATATCCCTAAGTTCTACTAGGCTGATACCTCAAATGCTTTTGAATTCAGAGATCTGACAAATCTCATATAAAACAAGCTGCAAATAATAGCCTCAATGTGTCTAAATTCTTCAGATAGAAAATATATTTCCCTTTATTGTATTCAGTTACTAAGCCAAATGTTTAGTCTCCAAGATCCCAAGTTATTAATCTCTAAGTTTTTCTCAAATGACAGAAGGAGAAGGTGAAGACAAAGACTTTTCACCAGGCAATTTTAAAGAGTAACCAATAGTTTTGGTTCTTGTACTCCATCATCTGAGATGTATGTAATTTTTTGAATTTTGAACCTATTAGATTAGTTTCAGTAGGAGATGACACATTCCCAAACTGTCCTTTGTCCCATATACTCCACAACAACCCTTATATTCCTGTTCTTGGAATATGACTACGCAAAAAATTGGATGTGTGAAAGAAAGGCTGTCACGATGTGAAAGCATGAGAAGTAGTGGTGTGTTCCTACAAGCAGTTACTGTAGAACAACTGATGTGCTGGAGGTTTGACACAATCTGAGGTTATGGCAGTTTTTTTATCTGCCTGCTCCTTACCGTGATGGTTTACACATTTAAATTTGTCCTCTGGTACCAGGCAGAGGGGAAGAATCACTTCATTTATCACTGAAACTTAGAGAAAGCAAAAGAAAAAAAAAAAAAAAAAAAGAGGAGGGGGATATTTTGCATATAATATCCTATGTTTCTTTTTTCTTTATTTGTTTTTGCCATTATTAAAACAGCATAAAGACATATAAAAACGTGTTTTTTTTGTTGTTTTTTTTTTTTTTTTTTTTTTTTTTAAGCATAAGTTAAAATGTCTGTTAAATCTACATGTTAGACAAACATGTTTGTTAAGACATGTTTGTTAAATCTACAAACATAAATCTATGTTTGTTTTTTTCCTGGATACTTTGGTATGCATGAACAATGAAAATAACTGGATATTTTTAAGTATGGGACAAGTTGGGGGAGAGGGGTGGAGAAAAGAATTGGGGTGGTGTGGGTTAGTGAAAACAGGTCTTGTTTTACAAAGCTTTAAGTTTGGAGTTCTTCATATGTGGACTTGCATTGGCCAGCTGGTACTCTGAGGCAGCCTCTTGATGGGTTCTTCTTATTGTTGGTACTTTTGATAATCATAATTTGTATCAAGTCAAATATAAAATTTAGTGAAGTTGAGATTCATTACTGTTTTGAAGATATAAGTCAGGATGGCATACACAAAAACTTAGAGTGAAACTGATTTTATACAGAAGTGCTAATGCATTATTATGTTGATAAAAACACTTTTAACCATGGTGACCTCAATATATTTTCTTTTTTTTTTTTAAGAGGTGAAGGCACGGATACTCTTGGCACTTCTTGAGTATACAGGTAATTTTGATTATTTTTATAAGTGGGATTGAACTTTTGTTTTGTTTTGTTTTGCTTTTTGTTTTATTTTGGCCAGAACAGAGAAAGGTGTAAAAACTGAACCATAATAATCCAATAATCAGTAACTTTACCCCTGTGTTTACAGTGAGGATTCCTGAAAGACACAATTCCACAGACATTTACATTTAAAGCAAATGTTCTACTTTTTTAATGCAAAATGCCTTCTCTGGTTATTTACTTTGGATGTTGGCAGATGAAGTAGCTGCCAAATCTCTGAGCTTGTGCAAAGTACTTCTGTCTTCCTTCTTTTGTAATCTTCCCCAATTACAATATTTTCTTCCCATCTTATCCCCATCTTTCTTGCCTTGCCTTGCTTTTCTAACCCATATCTTTCCTTTTATCCTTCTTGTGTTACCTAAGGCAGCATAATTTAGTGCTAAATACTTTATTCATTTATTTATTTTTAAATACTTGCTGTTTGGAAGGCGTATTCTGTGTATCACCTTACTGTCACCTCATACAGCCTCAAATGCACAGAATATGTATGTCTGTGAAATAAATGTCACTAAATCAGTATTTAGAAAATAACTACTATAGCTGAAGATTCTGTACATGTTTTGTAGATGCATGAGTGACCAAGTAAGCAGTCGTATTTCACTGTAAAAGCTGATTATTGTAACCATCCGACAGCACCATAAGAATGTGTTATTTCATGACTTTGTTATGACACATAGCAACAATTTTATAAAAGAGAGTGTAATGTTTCTTTGTGGTCAAATTTCATCCAGACTTTAAAAATATTTTAATAATTCCTCAGGACAGTTAAAATAAGAAGTGACCTTACAAAATAACCCAGGCTTGATTCCCCCCCCTCCCCCCCCCCCTTTTGGCTGTTTTCCCTATTTGCATGATTTCTTAAGTTCTGTAATTTATTTTGTTTAAAAATCTTCTGTAATTTATTCTGTATAAATAAAAAAGTAATTTATTTTTTATAAAAATCTTTTTGTGAAAAAAGCCCAAAGTGCTCTTGTATGCAGTATCTGATGTTCAAGTAGTATTAGATGAGATTTGGAAATGAGGTGTCAGCGACATAAGAGAACTGCTTCAGAAGCAGGCAATACAGAGGAAGGTACTGAAATCATCTGCTGTTGGACAAATAGAGATAAAATTGAGCAAGGCAAGACAAAAGAATGCATTTTGGGCCCAAATCCCTGAGCACTGCTATGATATTGGAAAGATTGTGACCATGTAGAAGCCAGTGGGATTTCTGAAGCAGAAGGTGGGTGGAGTTTTTCAAGATGAAAATTCTGTCTGCACTGGATTCTGCATAACTTGAGAGACTGGAGACAGAGTGAAATTTTAATAATCAAAATAACAAGGGATGAATCACAGTATAGAAGCATTAGTAATTAGACCATTTAAGAAAAATATTCTTGAGGTCCTGAGAGGCTGTCAAATAGAGCAGTAAAAGAGTGGTTAGAGTTATGAATAGTTTGAGAAAAGGTTTGAAGATCTCAGAAGGAAAATGAACAGAATAACTTTCACAAATACTTGGTGTCCAAGAAAAACATAGTTTTAAAGTTAATATTAATTCCGTAAGTACAGGATTATTTTTACCAACTTATGCATCTAAAGCCTTGCTAGCCCCATATAAATGTGGTAAAGAAGCTAATCTTCCTAGAGGCAAATGAATCTAAATTGAGGACAAAGGGACAGAGTTTAGGTTTTCAAAAGACCTCAATGTCATCCAGTCATGGATGACATGACTCAGAAATGTTGTCTACCTGTACCATCTGTGATTGACATTTGCCCAACAGCTCATAATGATAAAAAAAAAAAAAAAAAAAAACAACTTGAAGACCTTCAGAAATGGGGAGAAGCAGGAAGCACTGAATATTTTACACCAGGATTTTGTGCTTTATTGAGAACACGTTTCCTTTTCCAACTGTTTTGACCTTTAGCTAATCAGATGTCTGTGCCCTCCAGAATAAATTGATAGGTTAGCTAGTCCCTATTTTAAATCTGTTGCTAATGGTTCCATAGACTTCTAGCTAGGGACCTGTCTTGGGCTTTCCTGACTCCATAAATCTCTACTGCTTCCTGGATATGTGTTGCTGCTCTGAGCTTACTCTGTGGATTTCATATTCATGTATATGGTATTTGGATAGATTGTGTTCTGCTAGCCACACTTCTACGTCCCTTGTCTGCAGTTTGTAGCAGGCAATCTTCATCTGCCCTACCCAGCTGGTAGCTGTAAAATTGACCAGATGACACGGTCATATTAAGAGCTTCTGCCTGTCCTTGCTTTCTCGTCGAAAGTAAATGTTTTTGTGCCTAGTTTGTTCTTACATTGCAGCAAAGGAATCTGAAACACATCTATCACCTTTTAATACCAAAAGTACATGGAATTGATGGCATATACATTAAAATCTGAAGTATAAATATACATTGTTTATGTAGAAGTACTTTAAATTTCAGATTTTAAACACATTTCTATATAATTTTAGAATTATAGAATAATTTTTGGAGTGGAAAATGGCAGTTTGGGTTGTAGAGTGCTACTTACTTGAATAACATTAAGCTGTAAACTTGTGATTTAGTTGGACTAGGAAACAAGTTATTTTAAATTAAAGAAAAAAATTATATCCCAGTTACTGTACTGTTAATTAATCTCCTGCTCCATCTCTGCTTTGCTTCTTCTCTTTTGGCTTTTACCCATCACAGACAGCGAGATACAACTGAGGCGAGACATGGTCTTCTGTCAAAGTCTAGTGGCCACAGTCTGTGCTTTTTCAGAGCAGCTAATGGTGGCCTTAAATCAGATGTTTGACAACAACAAAGAATATGAAATGGAGACAATGGAAGCCAGCAGAAGGTGGTTGGAACAGATAGCTAGTGCGGGTGTTCTCCTTCATTTCCAGTCACTGCTGTCACCTAACCTGGTAAGAACCTTTATGTAACATAACCCCCAGGCTGTTCATGGGGGAACAGCCCATGTTTGTTCCCCAAACCAGGAGTGTGGTTAAACAGTCTTTGTTGTAAATGGTATTTTCTATGTCCTTTGTGCTTAGCTTGTTACTTAATTAGCTGCTATTAGGGAAGTTTGCAGTTCAGATAATTGCAGATATGAGAAATGTTTGTTTGTGGTATGAGAAATAAGTTATCCACAAAAGATAGTATTTGTTTTAAGTTAGCAGATACTGATTCCCTACCATTATCATAATTGTTCTCTAGGAGTGAATGTAGTGAATTAGATGATAACCAGAGTTTGAGTTAGCAATAAGCAGCAATGCAAGTAAAATAAAATACCTGGTTTGGATAC
The DNA here is from genome assembly GCF_047663525.1 of Anas platyrhynchos. NCBI lineage: Eukaryota > Metazoa > Chordata > Aves > Anseriformes > Anatidae > Anas > Anas platyrhynchos. The sequence goes on along the minus strand of NC_092588.1, from coordinate 35,456,347 downwards.
TTGTTTTTTATTATCCCTTCCCTCTAAAACTAGGTTTGTACTAATTGGAGGACTAGATATGCTAGTCTGCTTTTCTTCAGGCATAAGGCAAATCCTTGTAGCCTGTTGGAGTAATTGGAAATTAGCTCCTTTCTTCATAAGGCTTGGAAAAGAGCCATGGCTTACAAAACAAGTTAGAAAAGGATATAGCTTTATAGTCCTCTAATCTCCAGCTATCCAAAGCATCTCTTCAGCTGTTTAAGCAGCTTCTCACACTGGACTTGTTCCTGCTAACCTGAAGAAGAGTAAAGCAGTCTGCAGAGTCTGCTCTGTGGCAGTCTTCTCAAACTCTAGATTTCCTCAATGAAATTAACTCATTTGTTATAATAGGCACATGGTTTTCTTGAGCTAGTGTTCTTACTGTTAAGCTTTAAGGCCATTTAATACCATGTTTGTGAACATTTCATTACTTGACTAAGCTTGGACATGGGATCAAGCATCACAAACCAGAATTGTACATCTTATTGAATAGAAGCCCACACAATGACAGATTATGTTCTTGCTATCAGAAGTTATCTTTCCTTGCCTGTCTCAGCAGCAATTTGCTGATGAGTTGTCCTGATCAACTTTTAAAGCAGAAGAGATCAATAAAAATAAAGATATTTTAAAACCGTAATCATAAAGTCTGTGGTGTTGTTTGAGACCATTGTCATGAGCTAGTGTGAACAGCAACCTTACTAGCAGTTGAGCTACTAGCATGGGCCTGTGTGGGACAGGGTATATCGGGACAATCGGGACAAGGTATGCAGCTCGAAAGCAACTCAAGTTAGGGCTGTTTATCCACATGAGATGCATGTGAAGAAAGCATGGACAGGGGATCTCCTGCTCACGTTGTCTCTAGGATATGTAATTGCACGATTCAGCACCAGACTGCTCTGGTGCTGGAGTCCTCAGAGTTCAAGAGCAAATTCAGTTGGTTCTTGTCTTATGTTTTAACATGCACTTAGTTGTATTATCACAAGATAACTTTTGTCTTCACAAAACAGAATGCTTCTGTGTTTTGTTTTGTTTTGTTGTTTTGTTTTGTTTTCTTTTCTTTCAAGATTGTGGAGACTTCCTTTGTAATGAAAAACCATGCTACTTAGCATGAATTGTAGTCTGATACCAGCACTATCCATTACTGAATTAAAACAAACAAAACAAACAAATTCCGCCAAGTTTAGTCTCTTCTGTATATGTATTTGCACAGAAATTCTGAATGATTTCAGTGATAACTGTTCTTAACTAAGAGAAAAGTATTTAAAGGCAACTTTCTTAATACCTTCTCAGGACCATTTTGCTTAGAAATGATCCATGTTATGTTAAACAAGGGCATTTGAAAGAAATTATTATGGCCAGAGTTCAATAAAGAATGAATAGTTGTGCAAAGATTTCCCATGTCACTGAATGGTTTTCAGACTATTCTGCTGATAAAACATTGCTTTCTCCAGAGAGACTTCATAAATTGAACCAGGAGACAAAATATTTCAAGCACAGGTGCTTTTTCATAAATACAAGTGGGAATACTATTTCACTGTTTAGATCATGGAAAACCATGTTGTTTTTTTTTTTCTTTCTATAACTCTGTAAGGTGTAGTTCTCATTTTTTAGGCAGCTAGTTGATTATTCTTTGCCTTTCTACTGTTTCACTTCTTAAAGGAGAAAAATACATGCCTCAGATTTACATTTAGCTTAATGAAGCTAGGAGAGGGTTGTATAAAGTTACTTTGAGTGATTATTGATTTGTCCTATAATTACTTAAAATTACTATAAATACTACTTAACTCAAGATAACCATTCTTGCAGATTACTATTTCTCTTTTTAAAGCTTGAGTATGCTGTCCTGAGAAGTTAGTAATTTACTTCCTGAAGCTTTTTTGATACATAAGGCTGGATATTCCATTTCTTTAGTTCAGGAGCACAGAGAGTGAACCACTGGTGCAAATTCCAACATTGCAGTATCTACATGTATGTACTTTATTTGCATCTAGGTTTTTGTAGGTGGAGGTACAAATGACTCTGTACTCATTCTGAGCTACTGGTTCAGTTATTGATGCCTAGAGTGGACAAGAAGAACTTTTGTATGTTTTTGTTTGTTTGTTTGTTTTAAATATTGAATTTAGGGCATTTTTAAAGGAAAATTGCTAAAAAGAGGAATTTGTTTTTCAAATTTGCCCCGTGTTAGTTTGCAAGCTAGGCCTGGTCTCAAGGACAAGATGTTGAAGCCTGGCATCTCACATAAAGAATAATTACAATATTGTTTGTTTAAAAGCCATGAGAAGTAGTGGTAACTATAAATTACCCGTTAATTTACTATGTGAAATGATACCATTATTTTAATAATCTTGGACTAGTAATGTAAGGGAAAGTGCCTATAGGCTCAAATATAGTTATGTTATGTAGGAGTTAATTACATTATACAATGTATCAGTGAAATTTTGCGCAACGTTCTGTAGTGTTTTTTTTTTTTTTTTTTTTTTTTTTTATATATATATATTTTCATATCCTGGTCTCATGTTACTTCTGGTAGGGAAAACATCTGGCTGAAAGGACATTCAATTTTTTTTTTTTAATTTTGCTTTTTTTAGGCTGATGAGCAAGCCATGCTAGAAGATACACTGGTTGCACTGTTTGATTTGGAAAAAGTTACTTTTTACTTCAGACAATCAGAGCCAGAACCACTAGTTGCAAGTGAGTAATTATAATTAATATCTGGGTTTTACTGTTCAGAAACATTCTCTGTATTTCTAATATGTTTGTCTTCTAGAACATTACATCCTGTAGGAACTGTTATGTAATTTGGGATTATAGAGAATTAACTCTCCTAATATTCCAAGATTTCCTGAAATGCAGCTAACATCAGCTATGATGTAGAACCATTATCTGGTGGTGTTAGCAACCCAGCAGGGAAACGTGTCTGCTTAACTGAAGTTTCCATTGGGGTTATATGACTGCATAAGTCCTTGGAAGATCAAGTTACTATTGAAGAGTTGCATATAAAAGAAGATTGAAGGCCATAATAAAGAAATGCAACTGAGATAAGGTGGAGAAATATTAAAACAATTTCTTTTTAATGTTACTCATCCCTTCTGAATGAAAAGGTAGATCTTTGAAGAGTTCCTTAAAAAGAGGTAGCAAACACTGTTAGGGCAGCTTTAATTGTAGAAGGTTCCTCTGAGACCTGGTGGTGGAGACAGTCAGGGACATGAACTCCACCTTCTAATACTTGTCCAACTAGTAGGAAGGAACTGTCTTCGCAGTCTGCTGTTTACACTATACCCTTCACTCTCTTCCAGCTACTTCTTTATTATATGTTTTCAGCCAGTAGAGATTTTTCTGCAGTGAATTTTGTGTAGTGAGAAAAAAACAAACACATTTTTTCTCAAGTCTCAGAACTCCCCTGAGAAGGGAGGAAAGCATGTCTGCTTAACATCAAGCTTTTCTAAAACAATTCCCTTGCTGGATCAAGACCACACATAAGAGCACTTATGCAGTAAACAAGACCAGAAGAAACAAAGCTCCTCCACAAAACTACTAGTGAGAGGTTGCCTGTGTTCTGGGGCATTCATAAGCACACCCATACCCATAGGGTGCTGACAAATTTGCACATGGAAGGCTGGTGGTCAGCTAGGAACTGGCCTATGTGAGACTGTTTGTAAGTCAAGTAAGGATCCTGTTCAGACTGTTTGTTTTAAAAGGAAGCTGTGCCAAGCTGGGTAACAACATGGAACTGGAGTTATGGGAGAACTTTCTGATGGGGAATTAACCATATACTTGTGTCATAAACTGTTCAAATTGCTGTGTCTCTTGACTGAAGTGTCTGTGCTAAAATAGAGATAAATGGAAAGCCCGTGTGTTCTAGGATTGTGATAAACTGTGTTTCCTTTTAGCTTAAGTGCTGCTGCCACAGTCATCCTGACTGTGGTTTCAGAAGACAAGGAACTTTCAAAGACTTTTTTTTTTTCATTTATGATTCTGTATAATGATTGCAAGCAAAATGTATTTTATTACCAAAGATAGTGAAAAATGTTCCTATAAAATATTTTCCATTTAGGTGCAAAGTAATTTATGCACACTATAAAAACTACATAAGATTATTAATGCAAATTGCTAAATGTTTTACTGTTTTCAACTGGGAGACTTATTCATGGAAATGATACTTAAACAGGAAATATGGAAAAAGACATAAATTGAATTAAATGGACTTCCTCTGAGAGACTTAGCTAAATGGAAAATTTCCATCAACTTTTGCTAATGATCATTACACGTTAAGCACTTTGCATAATACACAAAATATGTGCTGGGGATTCCATGTAACTGCAAAATGATACTGTTGGTTGCACTGAACTCTACAGAAATTGACATATTATGACATTTAGTTTCACAAAGTGTAATGTAGTGCATTCTTACAGTTTCTTATATTCTATCAAATTACAATTACAAACTTGTGCTCTATCCTACACAAATCTGAAGAGATGCTGACTCTGTGGAAATGATAGCAGTATGTCACACTGACCTTATACATCATGCACCCCAGGAAGGCATATGAAATATGGCTCTAGCCATCCTTCCAGTGGTTTCAAACCATGTGCTGCACATAGATGTTTCTTCAGATTTACAGAGAAATCAATGTAGGATGTTGTCAGCTTACATTATTTTCTTAATATTTTTGCTGTCATTGACAGGCAAAGGTGACAGCCACTGATTTATGTTGTTTTTCTGCCTCCCAAAAATGGGTAGGCATTTGAGCAACACTGAGTAAAATGTAAAATACTGCACATATTCATTTTATGACTGGGGAGATTTTATCTAATCATGTGAATTTTGGGTGCAGCAGTTTCTGGGAAAGGACATGTCATTGATTGTAATGAAATAGTAACACTGACTTTATTCTTAGATGTTCCAATCACATACCAAGCAGAAGGAAGCCGGCAAACTCTGAAGGTTTATTTCTACCTTGATAGTTACCATTTTGAACAGCTTCCTCAAAGACTGAAGAATGGAGGGGGGTTTAAAATCCACCCAGTACTTTTTTCACAAGGTAACTTGATTTTTTTTTTCCAATTCTTTCAAATAATAATTAAATCTCTAAAGCACATCTTACTCACTCTAACTTTAATGCTTTGTAACTCTAAGCACATAATTCTTGTATTTAACTGAGTTGTTTAATATGGGCATTTACTGAGAATTTAGAATTAAACTGAATTTAAGAAATGCTGAGTGTTGTGGTGAAAAATAGACATACAGGTATGTATTTCTAATTTATACTTGTTACGTGATTCCAACACCAAAAAATGAATGCTCTTTCATCAATGTTTTTTTCTTTTGGTTATTAGTGGATGATAGTCAGATCATGAAACTTGCTTTTTGAAGTATTTTGCAATCCTAATACTATAGTAACCTTTTCCTGTTACTTCAAATGTACGGATTAAATTGTTACCCCTGAGAATTATGTCTCTTTAAAATGTAATGAAGACTTAAATAACTTTTTCAGGCTTTTGTAGTTATGAGACTGTAAACATTACTGAAATGATGCATGGTGGCACTGATGCTCAGACTGTTCATAAATCGCAGGCAGCCTGCATTAGCTGCAGTGTCATTACAGTCATCAGGAACATGGAATTTGATTCACTGAAATAGTAAATGCAAGGTGCTGATTGCCTTGAGCTACATTTCATTTCAGAAGGAGCTGACAGTACTCTGTAACTTGCAAAAGGCTTCCAGGGTCCATAAGGAACAGGCAGAAGACATACAAATGAAGATTTCAAGGAGGGTTGATAAGTTAGGAGGATGTAAAAGGAAATCATGAACAGTAAGATACATGAAGAGATAACAGAATTTACTGTAAATCTAACCCACACTTTTTTTTTTTTAAGATCCCTGAAGTCTGACTTTTAAATAAACTAAAAAGGACAGACTTCACTGGATTTATTTTGAAGGGATTGAGTTCAGTCATAGAGGCAAATGAGAAAAATGAGCATCAGAAACATTTCTGGAAAGCAGACAAAAACACATATGGAAGAGAATAAAAAGTACCTTGGTTCAGACAAAATCTTGGAAATACCTGTTCTTTTAGATTCACAGGACCGTGGACAGGGATTCAGTGTGCTTGAGACTTTCTTCTGCAGAATTTTTTTCTTTTGTTTCTAGAGTGCCCAAAATATTTGTGTCCTAGTATTAGAACCTTTGCAGTGAGCTAAAGCAAAAGGGCAAAGATTCATTGAAGTGTCACATCTGTTTAATAATTTTCAGTAATGGGAAAGTCTTCTTTCTTTCTGATACCAATTTTCTTTAATTATCAACTGTCTTCCGTTAAAATAGTCCATTAGAATCCAAGAATTAGAAGTCCTGGATAAGAAATTAAATCCTACTGTTTAAATATCTCTCTATATATTTCCCTTACTAATGAATGTATTGAGATTATAGTTTTTACTTCATTCCTGTAAGGTTTGGATGAGCTGCCATCAAACTAACTCAGTAGATGCCCATGTTTAACTGAAATTTATTAGCTTTGAGAAGAGAAATCTTTTGCAAGTTCCTCTGTGAAGTAAATTCTTGCTTTCCAACCTTAACACAGCTAAGCTATTTTCTGCCTAAAAAATACAATGGTTTATGATGCTTTCAATTGAACATTTAGAAAATAGTGTTCATGGAATAGTTTGTCAATAGAACAAGCTAGTCTCTGTGTTGTTCTATTCTGTGTTGCATAGTTCCATGCCTAAAATTAATCATGCCTATATATTTGCAGGATTGGGATTGCAGGCATTTTTATAGTTTTAAAGTGTTTATGCAGGCTATATTATGTATCTTTCCACTTGTAAGAATAGTTTTGTACAAACATATGTTTAAATACATACATTCAAAGGGTCCTGATTTATAGTATTGGGGTCTGAGAATGTTGACAGTTCTTGGCATTCAGAATTCTCTATTTACTACATTAGAATTGTGATCTCAGCAATAAATAAGCTTAATTAAAATATACTTTATTTAAAATTGAAATTCAATTTATTGAAAATTTCGCTTTAGTCTCTTAATAATATAAGCTTTTTTTTTATGTTTTCATAGAATAATTGAATAATTCATGTTGAAAGGGACCTTGGGAGTTCCTGAGGTCCTGGAGAACCTGCTCACAGAAGGGTCAGCTGTGAGGTCAGAGTGGGTTGCTCAGGGTTTTTTCAAGTAAGATCTCTAAACAAGAACAGAGATTGAGCAGCCACTTGGAGAACGTATTTCTCTATTTGCCCTTGTCATGGAAAAGTGTTTCCTTTCGATCCAGTTACAGCCTCTTTTGTTCCAATTTATGTCCATAGCCTCTTGTTCTGCAACCTTCACCTTTGTAAAGAGCTTGGCACTGTCTTCTTCTTGACCTCCTGTTAACTAAGTCTAGTTAGGTGGCATGTAGGTCACCAAAGCCATCAATTACAGGCCAAACAAGCTGAGGTTCCCTAGCCTCTCCTCATAAGGTTTCAGGCCATGACCATCTTGGTGACACTCTACTGAACTCTCTCCAGTTGATCAACAGCTTTCTTGTATCGTGGGGCCCAAAACTGGATGCAGTATTCGAGATGCTATCTAATGAGTAAGTAAGTAAGGAAGTAAGGATAAGCACTTCTGTCAATCTACTGACTGTGCTTCTGTTAATACAACTCAGGATGCTCTTGGCCTTCTTTTTTTGCCAGGGCACACTGCAGACTCATGTTGAGTTTGCTGACTCCCAGGTTCTTCTGAGGCTCCATGCAGGACTTGACATTTGTCTTGTTCTGTTTCACATTGTTCCTGTTGGGCAACTCCTCCATCCTGTCTAGGTCTCCTTCTAAGTGGCCCTGCAATTGCATATTACACTGCGTCCCCCACTTCGGTTTCAGCTAAAAACTTGACAGAAGTGCACTTTGTCACCTCCTCCAGGTCAGTGATGAAGATAACGAACAATGTACATCATTATGGTGTCCTGCTTTTTAATGGGCCTCTTGATGCAGACTGTGTCCTATTGCCTACTACACTCTGAGCCTTCCCATCCACCTATTTTTTTTCCATTCATCTGTTCATCCAGACCATAAAATCCTAATATTGATTCACGAATACTATGGAAGACATGTTTCACTTTGTAAGGGAAGCTTGCCTTACAAGAGAGCTTTCTAATACGTTGAATAGCTAGAAATACATGAAATCCTTTAAAAAATTGGAGAGTTAAAGTGTACACTATGATATTCCCTGCCAACAACCAGTAGCATGGTCCCCATAGCGCTGGTAGAAGCAGAACTGTGTGCCCCAGTCAGTCCTGAGAAGCGACTGAGTTTTCTCACGTGGGTGATCTAACTGGACAAATTGAAGTTTATTCAGGTAAAACAAGACATACAGATAGTCAGCTCTATGTGTGCACTAACCTGGTATTAGAGAGTTCTGTGGATATTTCTGCATTATTATTATTATTATTTTTTTTGGTGGGATAAAGCATCAAGGAAGTTAAGAAGTCTTTCTGTTGAAATTTAATATTTTTGCACAGAAGCAGAATTACGAGCTTTGAAAACACCGAAGGGGAGTGCAATTTGCAAGTTATTTCACACTGAATGAATTATTTATTAACTGGTCATATTAAGCAGTACAAGCAGAATTAATATTCTGTGTGCAGCTGAAGCTGTAAGACTGCAGCATGTTTTCATCAGAGATCTGCTTATTGCATGCATTTTCTGATAGGGTGATGAATTCTTAGAATGAGTATGGATTATTAAAGTAGCAATGTTCCTAATTGTAAAATCTTTAATGATCCTCTCCCAGAAATGTATATCACTAGGAACCTGTGTTTTGTGTTATAATAAAGTTAATCTCTTAACAAGCTCTTGTTATGTAGAGATCTTGATTTTTGAGTTTCAAATTTGTTTGAGACTTTTCAAACATTTGACGTGGCTTAGCTAAAGAAAGGATTGAACTTTGCTGAGTATCTAATTTAAAGGAAGGGTGGGGTGTTTTTGTTTTTGTTTGTTTTTGTTTGAAAAGTATTGAAGAACATGCGAAAATGGAAGGTTGTGCATTCCTTTTATGCTCCTTTTAATTTCTGTGTGATGATCGTATGAGAAGGACAGTGACCTATACTGGAAATCTTTTTTTGGTTCCTGAATTCTTGTAGCAACATTCATCCTTGCTTTTGTCAAGTGAATACAACAAAGACAAGGAGTCCATCTGTAGAGATATACCTGATCCCTGCAAAGCAGCATATATGGCATTTTCAGAGATCCAGAGAAATTTGCTTTACTTAATCCAGAAGAAGGCATTCAGATTATCAGTGGAAATAGCTAGAGTTTGAAGTGTTCCATATCCCCTCATCAGACTTCATAACAAGTTTTTAGGTCTCCCTCTGTGAAAGTATCTGTACATTAATCCAATCCTTTCTTTCCTCTACTGCTCCCCCCCTTCCCCCCAGTATATATATCAGAACTAAAAAACACATTTACATGCAAGGGGCACGAATACTTTAATTAGAGCAACAGAACTCATGCTATATTTTCCATGGGGCCAGAAATATAAATTTTGTTGTGAATGAAATCTTAAAAAGATCTGTATGAATTCAATGACATACAGAAACAGCTCAGCAATCCACAGGGATCTCAGCTTCAAGGTTTAAAAGTAATACACTAGTCTGTGAACAAAGCTACAAAGAATGTGAATACTAAATATTTAATACCGATTTTTCTCTTCTGTATTCTTCTTTCTCTTTTCATAGCATTGGAAAGCATGGAAGGATATTACTACAGAGACAGTGTTTCAGTAGAAGAATTTCAAGCTCAGATAAATGCAGCATCACTAGAAAAAGTAAAGCAGTATAACCAGAAACTACGGTGGGTAATAAACCAACTTTCCTGAGATTACCTTAGCAAGTTCAGCTTTTTGACCCAGTTTCTATGACACGTATTTAAACTAAAGTGCATTGTATGGTGGTTGTTTTTGTTGTTTGATTGAAAAAAATCCAAGACTCATGGTTCTGACTTTTTTTTTTCTATTTCTGCACTATTAAGATTACATTGAAAAAGAAAATTAAAATTATATTCTCTCCTAAATCATTTTCCTGTGAAAATTATAGCTGCAAATGCCTCAGAGTTGATTTACTAATGCATATAGTAACAGAATTGTCTACATGATCACAATTGGTGTACCAGAATCTCTAAATATTATGATCTGATTCTTTAGATCATATTTATGTGATTTCTACAGAATAGGGCTTATAAAGTAGTGCTGTTTTCCTCAAAAGTGAATGTAGTTTTTTTCTAGTACTAATGGGAATAAGAACATTTCTGGGTACTTGCATCAGCTTCAGGTGTGGATTACGGAGTATGTACTTACCAGTATATGCAACGATTATGCAGGTGTGTATTTTAGTAAATAATTAAGAAGTTGCTCATAAAGACAGAATTTCTGGTGTACTGATCTCTAAGTTACGAAGTAAAATGATGATATACCTAATAATGATGATAAAATACCTAGACCACTCTTGCACCTCATTGTATCTGTGGAAAACACCTGTTTAAATATACTTATATACACAAATAGAACAAAAAAGGGTAACATCACATCTTTTCACTTTTTAAATCCCTGAGTTGGATGGAAATAGTACCATTTGGCTACACATGTTAAAAACGACAGAGAATTGGAGATAAAAAGAGATGAAGGGCAGCAAAGAAAATGAAAGAGTAGGAAGGAGGATATTTAAGTATCCTGTCTAAGTGTATCTAGGTGGAGACAAGCATACAAGTGAAAGTCTCAATATTATTTTTCCAATTCCTTTACCTGTTGATCTACTCCTGTCTTTCGGATATTTTCTTCATGGATCTTGCAAATATATTTCTCTAAGATTTTATCAGAGCAGTGGACTTCCTAAATTCTGCTTTAATCCAAGCAATATTGTAGCAAAAACAATTTTAAAGCCAGTTGTATTCAGTGAGTACTGTATATTTACTTTCTTTGTTTCATCTGTGCCACTGGAATTCTATCCAATGGCAAATGTAGTATTTATTTATGTATTTATTTGTTTGTTCCATTTTCCACTTTTTTTTTTTTTTTGGTTAGTACTTAATGTTTAGGGAAAAAAAAAGTTCCTCCTAAGTATTTTTTTTCACAAATCTTATATGAAAATATGACAAATAGGTTTTTGAAAGCTTTGGTCATGGCAGTGTTTGGCGTAGATGAACTAGCATTGGAATGAGTTTTCCCTCAGATGTGCAAGGCGAAACTTTTTGCCATTTTTTAAGTAAATGAATAGGTCTGATTTGGCCCCCATAAAAATCCTAAAATTCTTCCTGACATTGTTTCAGTGTTCCTTGATCCTATTTACCATCACGTGTTCTGGTTAGGACCTTCATTCATTCTGTGGATCTAATGAGATATAGCACTGGTATTTTGACTCACAGGTATGACCAGTTGCTAACCTCCAAGGACTAGTTTTGCTGAAAGATACTATGAAAAAGTCAGCATTCAACAAAAATTACCAATGGTTGCTCTGTCCAGTCTAAAGAACAGGAAAAATACGGATTTGTTCCAGCCTTCTAATGTCTGATGAGAGCATTCAGTAATTGATCTTTGCATTTGTGTTCTGGTGAGCTCTACCAGTTGCTTAAATGAGGCACAAGCAGCTTCAGGAATTCACTGACATAACGCGAAGAAAAGAGGAAAAACAGAAAAGCAGATGCTTTGTTCTTGTTCTGCCATTTGCTAGCCTGTGTAGGTGTTTGGACAGGAGAATCTAATAAAGTAACTACAGCAGCAAAAGCTATTAACATTTGGATAATTGCTCCAAAGAAAAACATAAAAGTGAAATTGAATACTCCTTGGAAACATACGCATATGTAATAACACTGGATTAAACTCTTCATGTGGAAGAAATCCTCTATGTAGAACCACCTAATCAGTAATAAAACAAGTCATTCAAGACACACACAATCCATAAACCATTCTTTCTCTGTAGAAAAAGAATACACTGCTGCTTCTGAAATGATCACCCAATGACCATTTTACAATCCTCATTGATACAGCAGCAGAAAGCAAATGGGGAGCAACAACAGAGGAAAAAGTAGTCAGTGGGAGAAGAGGAGGGAGTGGGAATGAAGCCACTAGCTGGTCATGACACTGCAGCAGAATCATCCATTGATGAGATTTCTTAATGCAAGTTCAGCTTCTCTTATCACAGGCACATTTGAATAATAGTATTCTCATAATGTGTACCAGAGGAGACCATTTTGGTTGTGTATGGTCCCACTGGCAATGAAACGTTAGCCTGACTTGTGATGGCTTCAAGTGGGACAATAAAATTAATAAATGTGAGGTACCCTTGCTTAGATAATTCTTAAATTGTAAGACAAGACTTGTTAAGAATGAGTACATAAAACATTTTTGAGGAGTGCAATTTTTTATTTTTTTTTTTTTTTGGTGTGTGTGGGATGGAATTTATACTAATGAACACATTAGAATTCATTTACAATTTTTTTATTTGAATGAATTAAGAGATACAGTAGTAGATTTACAGTGGAAGGAGGATAGCCTTTATCCTTCAAGTAAAAAAACCCTGAATCTTAGCTATTCTTGCAAAAATCATTAATTACTAAGGATCTGCGACCAGCTTTTTCACAGTATCAGAAGTGAAATAATAAATCCAGGTGCAAAGTTGTCCTCCTTGACACTCATTTGAGCAGTCATAAGAACTTCTCTTCGTGGTTCTTGCTTTGGGACTTTTGAAAATACTACCTCAACTACAAAATATAAATCGTAAGATTATCATTTTTACGAAAATGCATGAAAGTTGAAAACCAGTTTTGGAATTTGATACATACAGAATGAAGAGAACATTCTTCCATCTTCTGTAACTCACTTAACCCTAGCTATTTGAATCTAATCAATTATACAGGGGAATTTTCATTCTAAGGACAGCTAAGAGCTGAGTTGTTCTACAGTTCCTGAGGCCCCCGCAATATGTAGGAAGTCCTTTTTCTGAATATGATGTTATATTAGAAACAAATTCAGAAATGTCATAAACAAACAGTTTATGACATTTCTGAAACTGCAGGGAAATTTTCAGCATCTGGCCCACGATTATTCTTTATGGTGCTGGATTTCATTTTCATGGTCAGCTAGATTGCATTTATTTTTATATTTCACCTTTTCTGCTTCTCTGACACTCATAAGGAAAAAAAGGCTATACTCAAATTGTATTTGCAAGTTACGCTGATGCTGGTAAGTGCCAACATTGTAAATTTAACCTTATTAAACCGTTTGCTAATGGGGAAACATGCAGTACAACCAAGTGAAAGTAATTAAGTCAGCAAAGATTTTTAAAGATCTTTATTACTGTGTGGTTTGATAGCTCTACAGTTGTCTTCTAATTTAGAAGAGGACTGGAAAGAACCTGTGCATCTGACCTGTACAGAGGCTGACGTTAACTGGCTGTGTTCTGCATTCTCCCACCTTCTCTTGCTGTCCTTCATCTTTCTCCTTTGCTACTACCTGTCATTCAAATTTTTTTTTTTATTTATTTTTTTTTCCATCTTGAGTAAGTCATTTTGCTTTTACAGATATGAGAGACCATTTCTCTTCAGCAGGGAACAATGAACAATGGTATTTGAATTCATAACTACAACAAATGCTGATAGGAATAATGATAATTCATGAATGCAATATAATTACTTGGACTGATTGGTTGGGTTAAATCTTCTGATGCACATCTTGAATCACACGTGTCTGTAAAAGTATGAGGGAAAGCTTAATTTATCATTTTTGAAATATTACTCTTTTAAGAATTATTTAATTAAAATACATTATGTCCTATGAATATGATTTTTATTTTTGGTAAAGGTCTCTTTCCTGCATGGTATGATTCATTATGGTATTTATTACTACATTGCATAGAAATAAATTATATAGTCATTACTGGGACCAAAGGTTGGGTTACAATGCAGACCTGTTAGAAGCTGGGACAAACCTGACATAGAGGTCAGCTGAATGGCCATAACTCAGCCAATCTTTGGACTGAGCAGTGACTTTAAGATATAACCCTTAGTTGAATAAGAGAACTGATTTTACCCTTGGAAGAATCAGGTTTTGGATTACCTTACTAGAGTAAGTAAGATAGTTTTATAATGGACATCGATGAGTATAGGAATGAGAACTGAGAAAACGTTTGTTTGAGGTGTCAGAGGTTTGAGCTTGATGGCTTAGGATGGGCCTTCCAGTAGTAAGGAAGCTTGCTCTTCCAGTCTTTCCTTTTTCATAAATATTTAACATTTTTTATCAGGCAGATCAGATTAATTTTTTCTTTCATTGTAAATGATCTTTCTGAGAAAAATGTGGGTCCCTCCTTCAACTTTCCATTAAAATGTACTTTTCCACAGATACTCTTGGTCACCTTCTTAAGCAGAAAAGTCCAGGAACATCTGTTCTTAAGAGCTTTTTCTGGGCCAGGTCTGTGCACACGAGTGATGTATATAAAAGATGGAAGGGATGCTGTGGGCACAGGTCATTCAGGGGGGTGCAGGGCCGTGGCTATACCAAGTATGTTAGGTGGCTGCAGTATGCTCCACTGCATGATGTTGATACGAAGAGCAAACCATAGTGGAATTTATGTGCCCTGTCAGTACACTCATATGGGTTATGAACTGTCTATGCAGCTAATGTTTTAGCTGATGAGAAATTAGTGCAATCATTGGCTGTTAGACACATTAAAATGTCTATTAATCTTTAGCGCCTATACTTACATTTAGATATCTAACCACTTTTAAGATTTGGTTCCCAATAATGTGGTGGCTTGAATTGGGAAGATTGAGAGAGGAATGATCAAGGGAATAGATGAAGGTGAGGTTCTACCTCCTTTTATTTTATCTTTTCTTTTATGCCCAGCATGGCACTTTCTAGTGACATCACTGACTATATGATGACCCAGTTCTTCACTCCAAAGATAAGATCGTGCTGCAGGAAAGGCAGCTGAGGATTGCTATCCATCCTCACCACTGGTGTGGGTGATAATTACCACTGTGTAGTAATTAACTTGCCTGTGCATCAACAGACAAAAAAGGCGTGAAAAAAAAGCATTCTTTCCTTTCTGCCTACCATTCTGTGTGATTTGGAACTATTCTTTGAAGTCAGCTGTGTCCAGCATTATTGGCAGTCACTTTTGTGGCCTGCTGTACAGCTGTAACAGAAGAAAAAGTTAAAGCAAGCAGTAAAGGGAAAAGACCTTTTTTTCTTCTTTATCCTATGTTGCTGCTCCCTTTGATATAATTTTAGGAGGTAAATGCAAGTCTTACGCTAAGGAAGCAATTATAATCAGTGAATCTAATGACAAATGATTTAGCTAACTACCCTCATTACATTGAACATCTGATTACATTGAGCGTAATATTTGTCATTTTAAAGTGTTTCATTTACAAAGTAACTTCAAACAGTTTCTCTTTCTAAAGCCTCCTGTACCTATTTTATGGCATAAATTGCCTTCCACAGAATGATGGCAAGTTTAATTTAATCCTTTATTCAGGGATATCTTGTTATAATCCGTAAGATTTTAATATTGTTATTTTTAAAGTTATTTTCTAAAGACAAAGAAACTATTTCTGCCCCTGGAATTTCTGTGGGTGTGGAACAAAATATGCCTGTGGAATATAACTTCTTTTTATTTATATGTGCATGTATATGCGCTCAGCAGCTTCTCAAGCTGCAGGGTTCTTGGCAAGATGATGTTTTCTGTATCCTGTATAATTTAGTCAAGGCAGAAAATAGACGTGATGGCGCTCATGGCTTCAGGCTGAACTAAAATTCTCTAATAGTTACTTTGGTAAAAATGACAAAAAGGACGTACCCACTTAGAGATAGTTAATTACAGTGAGAGAAAGGGTTTGTTTCTGGAACGAGCTTACAGATTCTCAAGACCATGCCTGCATTATCACAAAGACAAGATCATATATCAAACCCTGTAGGTAATGCATTAAAACCTATCGCAAAACTGGCAGATTTCTTCACCCCCTGTTTCCAGTGGAGAGCTCCTCCAAACCAAATTGCTCATGCAGTTAAGAAGCTTATGTTGTTAGGAAGCTTTGTTGTCATCCCACTATTGTCCTTTGATTTTAGTCTTTCTCTCCTTTCTCCTATGTTTAGCTGGTTTGCTCATTTACAATTTTCGTTATAGCCATCAAATTCAGAAAATAGTAACCTGAGCAGATTTACAGGTTTCAGAGAGTGACTCCATTAAAATATTCTCTTTTTAGTTCAGTGGGATATTATGAAGTAGGTGAAATACTATTTTCTGGATTTTAGTACTAGGTATTTTGTATATTGCATTGTGTTTAAAAATGCAACAGTAAAACTAGAGTGCAATGCTATATACACTAATTTATCATGTAGTTTATATGACTATAAAAAGTGGAAAACTGATGCCTCTTAGAATTTTAAGATGTGGTTCTAAATGAACTAGATGTTTGTGGCTGAGCTCTCTCTAAATGCAAAATCATTATGAAGGAAAGATTGAAAATTAAGCATTCACTCTGAAGGACATAACAAGGAAATAATAGCTAAATTTGTCTTCTGACAAACATAATGAGAAACATTTTAGGTAGAACAGAAATTGAGATTCATTGCATCTAAGTGAAGCAAGACCAGAGTGAATAGAAAGATGCTGGACAAAGTAAATTAAATTGTCTTGCTGTTTTAAAAGATACACTCAGCTGGCTTGAATTTAGATATGTGTTTTTTTCTCTTTCAGATATATACTCTTTGTGTGAGTGTAAATTCATTGTATCTTCAGACTTTTTACAAAGTATGATCAGTATTTATTATATGTAATGTTCTGAAATTGAAAATTATGCATCTTGACAGATTACAGTAAAAAACCACAATGACCCATACACTGAGTCTTTGCTCACTGAGGTGGACATCTTGTTCATTCTGTTTTCTTTATCCTCTGCAAATGTAGAGAAAGTGTATCTGCAGTGGTCAGAGGTGAAGCTTTTTCTTTCACTTCTGGTTACTGATATGAATCCAAGCCTACAGCTGTAATAGAAATGCTGACCATCCTGACTATGTGTCCTGTTATCATTTTAACAGTATATTCCATGTCTGGAATATCATGAGCCAATAAGGGGAAATATATTCTGTGATAGGCAAGTGTGGAAACAATTAGTAAGCACTAATGTGTTCAGTGTGGAATTGGCAGTTAGGATAATAATGGGAGAGGCAGAAAGGCAGCTGTAAGTGGTTTGTGGCCCAAGAAGTTCCCTTTCACTTAGTAAAACAGGATGGTTTCAAGTGATCCGGGAAGTAGGTAGATGGCAGGAGGTTTGGCATATTGGGTTACCCAGGAAGGGCTTACACATCAAATATATGAATTACCCAAGGTAATTTCAGAGCCACATGGTGTTAAAATTTTCTGTTCTGTGCTTCAGGTTGCGTAGTAGTAGTTGTGAATGGTGAGAATACTGCTATGTGTGCTGTTTCAGAATTTAAAATTGCGAAACTGTTGCGAAGATTTTTTCTAATAGTTAAACCTTTCTCAAAACCTCTAATAATACTGTACATATGGTTGTATCATTAAGATGTTAGGGTTAGAATCCCCTTTATAAGATCCCATGATCTTATTTTATGATGAGACCAAAGCCCCATTAAATTGCCTTTTTTGCTGAAGTACATATTTTTCCAGGCATATATAATGCAGAAGGTGGGAAGTCCTTTGTGTTTTGCCGTCTGATAATTCATATGTGCATACTTCTGTGGAGTAACGCAGTATGCTGAGACTTTAATTGGTAGATTTTTCTTAATGTATTATTTCTGTATGAAAACTATTCCTGTCTTATGAACCTAAATAGTGATAGAATATTACAGTTTTCTTTCTTCTGGACTTGTAGCATGAATAGAGATACAGAAATACTGCAAAGTAATGTAGAAACACTAGTAAAATTTAGAGGAATTATGTTGTGTTGAAGTAACTGTCACTTTAAATGGTCTCCATTATTGCAAGGTATCAACTGTTGCAAGCTGAAAATTTTTAAAATATATTTTCAGATGCATGGTGTCAAGCAAATGGCTTAAAATCACCACCTATTTGTGTGGGTTTAGAGTGTAGATATACTTGGTAATTTATCATTTATTGAGATTTACCATTTATTAGAAAGAACATGTGACAATTGCCATTTGTTTGCTCTGGCAGCAGATTGTTTTCTGCAGTGGGTACTTGATACAACAGAAAGTTGAGTTTGGAAGCACGTGTATATACACACACAAACACACATGTGTATATATAAAAATCGATACACTTCTAAGTGTTTGAAGACAAATATATGCATGCTGTACACCTGGATTCATCTATAGTTAACAATGAGATGACAGAATATAGTTTTTTATTAAAGAAATAGATAAGTATGTGTGTATTTATGTGCATATACAGAGAGATACTAAATATGTCATAGACATATGTATAGAGCTGAAGAAGAAAATTACAGACACTAATTCCAACACTCCCCGAGTCTGCACCTCTGTATTGATGTATCCTTTGCCATGTTGTTGACCATGCTTCTTGAATAACTTGTGACTAAGGGACTGAAAATCAAGTAGCATTCAAATATATTTTGGGGGGTTGGACTGATGATCTCTGGAGGTCCCTTCCGAACCCCTACAATTCTGTGATTCTCTGATATTTCCATCCTCCTTTTGAAGGCAGTATGAATTTCTTCATATGTATGCCACAGTTATGAAGACAATGTAAGAGATAGTTCTTTGTTGTAAAATCAGCAAAGCAGCCCAACTTGCCTTTATTTAATGCTATTTAATCCAATTATCTCCCCTCTGCCCCCAATTACTTCTTTGCTATTCTTACATTTCAAATAAAGGATGATTGACAGATAGGATAACTAGGTAAAATGCTTGACTAAGAAAAACATCAAAACTTCAGTATCTCCTTTGTATGTTGGTTCCAGGAGAATTTCTGGGAAAAAAAAAAAAAAGAAAAAAAAAAAAGAGAGAGAGAGAGAGAGAACGATCATTTTGTGACAGTGTTTTTCTTTTTGAACCCTAAGATGTTTAGTACCTCAATCCATAGTAAGTTTTCTCTGAGATCTCTGTCCCTTAATTTGGCATTTTTACATAGGAAATTTGGGACGTGTCTTTAAAACTGGAACATAGCAATAATCCCCTGTTCTAATGCCTTTTTGTTGTTGTTGTTTGCTTGATTTTATCTTTTTTCTTTCTTTCTTTCTTTCTTTCTTTCTTTCTTTCTTTCTTTCTTTCTTTCTTTCTTTCTTTCTTTCTTTCTTTCTTTCTTTCTTTCTTTCTTTCTTTCTTTCTTTCTTTCTTTCTTTCTTTTCTTTCTTTTCTTTTTTTTTCTTTTTTTTTTTTTTTTAAAAAAAAAGGCTTTTCTACTGCAACTTAGAGAAATTGTAAGGCTTTTAGCAGCAAAACCAGCATCACAATTGCAGACAAAGAACTATGATTTCATTCTTGATCATTTCAAATGGATTAGAAAATATTGTCCAAATTGGGCACCATGCCAATATTGCCATTAACTTTTCCCATAAAATATGATTAAGGACCTTAACAAGCATTTAGTAATTAAGTGAAGTGCTCTGGAAATTTATATGCTGTCCACAGTTTGTCATGTTCTGTAAAATACTGAAGACAGTTTTTATGAAAAGCAATAAAAATAAAGCACTTGAGAAACATCTGGGAGTGCTGTCTGATTGTGTGGGGGGAATAGTTTCATTGGTAACAGGATATTTTGATATATAAAATTAATGTTGTGTATAGTTGATTTTTGTTTGTTCTTTAGGTTAATGAATAACTGACTGAATTAATATAGTAATTTCTATAATTGTATATACTATTCTAGTGTCCGTGTTGCTTCATTTTGTACCCTGAGTTGATTATTTTCCATGTACTCTATTAATGTGTGTACTGTTCTGTATTTGGTTTTTGGTTTCATTTAACGCAGCTGAATTTGCTGAAATAATAGCACAAAGAGAATGGGAGTGCTGAACAGACTCTGAATGAAGCACATTTTCCTGTAGCATAGCAGGAAAAAACAGTAGAGGCTTTTAGTCTGATAATGTTCAGTGGATGGCAGGATGATGCTTTGGTTTTAGCTTTGTTAACAAAGGAAAAGGTTAGCCTGTTGCTGCTGAGGTAGCTTTTATGTGCTGTGGCCACTCGTAGTGATTTATGAGTAATTTTCTCTGCAAACCTCTTTTCCTCCCAATAGTCTCCAGCTTCCTCTGACACAGAGTACAGTCTGGATTGTGCACAGGCTTAATGGAATAACAGAACTAGATTAGTTTTCTTTACTGTGCTTTGAAAGGGGATTAATTCATACCTTAAATCTGGGGGAAGATGGTTTTCAAAAGTACAAAACTATGGGCAGCAAAATCTACTAGAATTAAAGGTGAATGGATTTATTTTTTTTTAATCAGTACAGTTATTTCAGATTGTTGACTAGTAAAAGGCTATGCAAATTTGCAGTCTGCACCCCTATTTTGCAGATAATGAAACCGTGTGAATAACTTTGCTCGTGGATAAAATCGTTTTCATTTTTTATTGCAATTAAAATTTGGTTAACATTCCATGGGGCAGCTAGAGTTCAGTTCCAGCCTGGGTCAAGACTTGGCTGTGACCTTTAGCCAGGTCTACTCCTTGTGCACAGGCACTAGAGCCAGATCTTACCTTGAGGTTTCCACCAGAAAATCTAGAAAAGTTCCATATTCAGTGTTTTTGGTTCCGTGTGTGCATGTTTGTGTTTTGTTTTTAACCTTGTCCAGAATTGCTGCAGGGTTGCATGATTCTCCCTGGAGGCTTCATCTAGTCAGGGAATCCCAGTCGATGTTTCTGTTAGCAGTGGCCCCAGCAGTTTTAGGAGTTTTTCAACCAACACAATGAGTCTTGAGGTCTTGTGACAGTGATATGTAAGATATTTCCTCTGCCTATTGAACATTTAATGTTAATTCATCAATGGTGAGCAATTAATTTGCTTGTAAGGCAAACAGCAAAAATAAAAAGCCTCTAAGGTTTCTGAGTTAAAGGAGACAGGAGAAGAGCTCCTTGCTTCCCATGCTGTAGCTTTGCTGAAGTTCTTTCTTTCTGGTGTTGAAAAATAGAACTTTTCCTGTTTTAGGAGAGAAGGATGGAAGCATGGAAGTCCTCTGCACAAAATATCAGCCACCTTTGTCTTTTAAAACACTGCATGTAGCATTTGTCTATTTTATGGAAACTTTTAATGGTACCATTCATTGATAAGTGAAAGGTTATAGAAGAAACTAGGGGAAGGTGGGTTGAAGAGCTTTACTACAAAGTATATAAATCTGATACAGCAAGAATGCCTTGTTTGTCACATTTGTGTTCTGTAGGTAAATGACATTTTTCTTTAGCTTCTTTCATGCACCAATGCCTTTGCAAAGTATGCAGAAATTGTATAGGAAGGCAGTTTGTTTTATTTATTTGTTTTTTTAAATTTACACATGCATGCCTGAGTGCACACATTGCAAATACCATTTTGCTTGTATGATGTATATTTACCACTTATAGGGCTTTTTGTTGTTGTTGTTTGTTTGTTTGTTTTTATATTCTGAGCTTGAATGTGTATTCCTCAACATCAGTACTATGTTTCATATTTGGGATTCTGTTCTGATATTATTACAGATATATACAATTAATATTAAAAAGCCAAACCAAACCAACTAAACAAAACCAAACAAACAAACAAAGCTTGCAGTGCATGAATTTCAGGTGCAGTTTACATGCTAAGTTACCCAAAGTCACTGTTGAAATCTAGACATTTGCCACAAACCTTTCATTGATGAAAACGAACGTTTTGGTGAAAATCACTTTCAGAACTAGTTTTTGTACTAACTAGCAATTAAAGTTTTGCACTGTACTGTCAAAGGGCAGAGGTAATGTTTGTCTCCAGGACAAGAAAAATGGTCCTCGTTACTTTAAAGAAAGGGTGTTAGTGCCTATTTACCCTTGTACTAATTCTTGATCCTCTCTTATCATGGAATTAGAACAAAACAAAACAAACAAACAAAAACCAACATATTTTTGGATGATGTCTAAGAATAGTCACCTGCATACATTTTGTTTCAGAATTAAAACAATTAACAGTCTTTGCATTATTTTGTTTGTTTTCCCAGAGCATTCTACCTGGACAAGTCAAACCTTCCTGCAAATTCAACATCTAAAGCAGCTTACATAGATAAGGTAAATAAAAATGTTAAGTGCATGCTTAAACTCTGTATGTTACACACTGCTATTATAATCCTTTCATGAGGTGTTCTTTATTCTATTCAAAAATGGAATTCAAAGCTATAGGGGCTTTGGATATAAGGAAAGGAGGAAATCTTTTCAATCTTTCTGTTGCACCTTGCTGTTCGGGGTATGTGGTGCCATGTGGTTCTTCATCCGCAGCTGATGCTGAAGGGCATCAACATGTCTCAGAAAGAGAACCATAGATTTTCTTTTTCGCCACATTGTCAGAGCAATGCAGTCACACCAGGAGCATGCAAGGGGTCGGGTGAGGGGGGAGCAGATGCAGGCAGAATTTTTTTGTTCCAAAAATTGGAATTGCTGTTAAAAATTAAATACTCCTTCAGCCTGCTCAGGCTTCCTTCTGAACCTCCTCATTTCAGCTTTCTCCAAATACCTTCATCGGTCTTCAAATCTCTGTGACTGAGAGATCCCAGGGGCTATGAAAATTCATTTAATGATCTCTCCTACTGTTGGAGAGTTAATACCCCTACTGTAGACCAATAAGGAAAAACACAGAAATTCCTAAGGTCTTGTCTGTACTGACTTACAAGCAAAAGTGATTGAGTTACTGTGGCTTGAGAAATATAGTAATCATCAGCTGAGCTTTATGACAGACTAAAATTTTATGACCGTATCATCTAGCACAATCATTAACGGACAGATAGCTCCTGTTTCTTGGCTCTGTGCTGGACCGCTTAGAAGGGGAGGAGGATGAGCCTGTTCCTCTCCTTCCATGGTGAGTCAGGAAATTTAATTTTCTAAACAGTCACAGCTGCAACAGGATAAATTAGCTACATATAGAGTGCTTGTTACCCTCAAACCTGTTCCCTATCTATTTTAGTAAAAAGACCAAGGGCAAGTTAAAAGCATCTCATAATCCTGAGGTAACCAAGGGATGTTAATTTAACGTAGTGCATTTATTTTGCAGTTGGAGCAAGCTAAGAGTTAGTGCATGGTCTTAGCTTGTGGGCGTGATTTCTGTTATGTTCTTCATAGCTCTGCATTTGTAAATGGTACCAATGAAAATCAATTTAAATGGATGCAAGTTAAATCAATAGGAGGTAAACCAGGTTAAATTTATTTGTGCCCAGATTTAAATATGCTGGTTGTTATAATTGATTTACTTGACCTGTATGCTTTTTTTGAGTGAAGTTACCTCCATAAATGGGCAAGTGAGGCTAATGTTTCCCTACTTAGTTAAAGATGTCTCTAGGGAATGAATCTCTTTTTCAAAAGACTTAACCTTTGGTTAAGAGTTTTGCTGGAATCTCAAAGTGCTTCTGGAATAAAGATAAAGGGAATTTAGAATTATGGTCTTTGCAAAACTATGTTGTGAACCCCTCCTTTACACAAAGCACCATGAAATGTTACTTTTCATTGCCAGATTTCTCTTGAAGACTCTTCTGAGAGCAGCAGCCTTCTACCTGAACCTGCCTTTTCTAGGTGGATTATTTATTTTTCATGCAGTAATGTTGAGTTTTGTAGTATGTTTTGAGATTCCTGTTCATTTTTCTTTTTCCATGTTGTTAGTCAGGGTTAGGAACCATCCATTTGCACAAGTAAAGGATAATGTGTCTGAATTATAAGCTGATTGTCTCAGTGAGTCAATTAACCAGGCTTGGTATCCCTCCTGTATATGTATACGGTTGTAGGTTGTCTCTTTGTGGTTTCCCTTCTTTGGAAATACCATTAATGCAAATGGCACTGATGGAACTGTTCAGTTTAATGAAGTGAAAAACAGCTCTGTAGGCAGGACTGGGAATGAAAGTCAGTGACCGTAAGAATTTAAAAGTTTGAAAAAGTTGTCCTCAGTCATAACAGAAGACTCTGTGATCTGTATGCATGTTAAAGAATCTGGCTTTTAACTGTCCTAGACAGCCCTGCTGTTCCAACCCGTAGTTGTGAAGACCTACTACAGGAGAGCATTTCACATGTTCTCAGTAGCAAATATTGAAATTTCTCTCTTCCCTTTTGCAGCTGATGAGGCCTCTCAATTGCTTGGATGAACTTTACCGACTCATAGGGTCCTTTATCCGTTCCAAGCGCACCGCTGCCTGTGCATACACTGCTTGCAGTGCTTCTGGAGTTGGATTGCTATCAGTTTCTTCTGAACTCTGTAACAGGCTTGGAGCTTGTCACGTCATTATGTGCAACAGTGGAGTTCACCGGTATGGCAATTTATTTTCCTCCCTTTGTTTTAGTCAGTCATTCAGACATTGCAGTTTGGAGAGAGTTCTTGTACTGTCTTTCCATATATGTGACTAAGTATTTAATACACTTAAAAAATCTATGGTGAAATAGTAGAACTATTTTTGCAGTGATAGGCAGAAATGAGTAGTATGATTCTGTTTTGTGCAGTTGTGATGGATTGTTCCTTATTCAAGTCAGTAAAATACAGGAGTCTTAATTGCTAAGGCAGAAAAAGGAATGTTTCCTAGGTGAATAACACACTATGTTAAATTCTTGATACAGACAAGAAATGCTGAAATTTGCATTTGCTTTGTATGCTGGGTAGAGCTTATTTCAAGGAAAAGATAAATGAGACATAAGAGGTATACATTTCTGCAGGTGTACCATATGATAACGAGAAGTTCTGTCTGTAGAACAGCTGGTGTGATTAACACAATACCAGAAAATGAACTGGACTGTGATCAACTGAGCTTTGTTGTCATCAACTCTGAGATCTTAATAGACGCACACACGTGTGTGTGTCTATTACATATATACACACACACATATATATAAACACACATGTGTGTCTATATATATAAATAAAGAAGTCAGTAACATTATTATTGAGCTCACTAGTATTTAATGATATTTATCAAAGGCAGCATTATTTATATTCCAGTTGGACAGAATACAATTTTATGTACGTTACATCAAAAAAAAAAAAAAACAAAGACTGAATTGGAGAGGGGGAAAACAACATCAAAAACAAGCTATTACCAAAAATCTGATGTTAAATAACAACTCTCTATAAAATTTCCAAACTATGCATTGCAGCTAGCAATATGTTAAAATTATCCTCCTTGGGAGTTGCTCTCCATCATCCTTGTGAGTCCCTATCAACTAGGGATGTTCTGTGATGATATGACCTACCTCAATCCTTATTTTAGCAGACTTGATTACCCATACTTTGTATTAAAATGAGTGTTGCTTTCTCCTGATTTTAACTAATGTCTTTTCTTTAAAAGAGGCTTAGGGAAAAAAAATACAGTATAACCACAATGCTATTAGGCACGAGAACCAGGAAAAGCTCTGTATACAGACAACACAATTAAATTATATAAAAACAGTACTTGCCATTTCTCTTAGCAGAGATTTTAATAGTGTTATATTGCAACAGACTATTTGTATTACTCTTTATCGTTGATACAAGAGAATGTAGCGTGCTGTTTACTGTACTTGGCTTTAGGCAATTGCTAAATAAGACTACTATTTAACACTAGACAATAGGTGGGAATACTGTCTGGCAATACTAGCCAATGAAGGTGGGAATACTTTATGGCATAGATTGGCGTGATGTTGTCATTTCAGAAGACTATAAAGATAGCTTTTCTCTGTCTCTATCTTTGTTTATACAGCTTCACAAGAAGTTTTTCTGATACAGATAGTCCCTCTACATGTGTCAGACCTTCAGATTTCTAAATTCATTTTTGCTTATAAACATTGCTCTGAGAGTGAACAAGATTTGATGTAGGGGGATGGGAAATCAGCCTTTTGTAAGGCACACAAGAGAAAGCTTTATTAGCTCTTAAGAATGAAAAAAAAAATCATTAATAATTAGGCTGACCTCATGTCAGTTAGTTACTATGAGTTACCATTTTTACCATTTCCTCAAAGCCGTGTGCTTTTACGAACAGATTCCTTATTCCCAAGTACCCTTCCAAAGACTTCCCTTTATATTTTAAGAAGAGAAATTTCACATGATCAGAAAAGACTATGGGTTTGATTCTGCAATTTTGCATAAAACTGAGGAACCCTACTTCTGAGTTTTCTTTTGATTTCATGGATCCTGAACCTGCCAATATAGTCATGGCAAAAATTCTTACTATATAAGAATAAAGTCAGAGCAATTTTAATAGTCTCAATAAAGTATTAATCTGCAGTGCATGGATCACAATCATTCAGAATTATTTAGTAGCTGAATAACTGGTGGCATGCTTGATTGAAAAAATGAGCAATTCTTAGATGAGAAGGAATTATTCATGAGATTTCTGCTCAAAACTAGGGCTAATTCAAAGGTTAAAACTTTTAGATGTCTAGTTAAGTGTATTTAAACAACACAAAATACCAGAAAGCCAACACACACTGGATTTCAAGACACTATTACAAGCAATGGGAATGGAGTTTTAGTATTTTACATGTGGCTTTCCATGTCAATGTTAAAGGGCTCAAGATCACCATTTACGTAAAGTAAATGTGGAAAACACTTTTCTGTAAAGCATGACTAGTTTTGCTTTACAGAAGAGTCTGTTTGAGCTTTTGTACAAGATACAATTACTTCACTTGTGCAATAATATTACCTTTGTGGCTACCATCTGTTCAGAGGAAAAAAACATCAACTCTTGACATTATCACAGACATTTTAAGATAGGCCTTCCAGGAGAGAGGAATGTATTCCTTCAGATTTTATAGGTACTCAACGAGTTTTTGCTTTGAATTTTTGAAAGTTCTGGAGAAAAATCATATATTTAGAGATTGGAAGGGACTCTTGTGCTTTTATTTGAAGTGACAGAAGTTGAAGAAGCTATTTTTTCTTTTCAAGAAATAACAATTTCCTTAAATTAATGTTGTATGTACAAACAGGATGGATGGAAAGGTCTTTCCTTAGCATTTCAGATTGTATTCAACATTGTTGTTTTGTCTTTTTGGCCTCCCTAGGCCATATCTCTGCAGTCCAGTTCTAAATATCCTCTGCTTTTTGGCACTCTGAAATTGCCTTTGCCCAGATAGAAAGCTTGTTTTGTCTCCAACTTGCATGCATGCTTGTGAATTTTGTTCCTGAAATTTCTGCTGCTAAATTGTGCTGTGTTTTTCTGAACCTACTCCCCTTGCTGCTGCTTTGTAGAGTGAAACTGTCTTGCAGCATCATGAAGTCCTGTGAGGAGGACAAAAGGAAGAATAAAAAGCTGGATGCGATCCAGTCCCATAGACACAGAAGATTTTGCCTGTTGTCTGCAGTCTGCGAGGCTTAATTCTGCTTTTTTAATGGAATATTATTTAATCAGAGCAGATAATCATACAAAGTAAAGTTCTTTAAATTGTAAGTTAACTTTTTAGAGTTGATGTTACTGTTTTTAGTAAGAGAGGATATATTTTCCTGGTTGTATTCAGCAATACATCTGGCCTTCTGTGTTCTTAGAAACTAAATGCTATGAAGTTCTGGAATGCAACTAGTTGCAGAAATCCATGTTTTGTAGGTCCAATGAGCTCACAACTGAAGTTTTTAGCACTATGCTACAGGCATTTAATGAACTGAAAACAGTTATTATCTACTGATACCGCTAGGCAAGCAGATGTTGGAAAGATGTGAATAGTGCTTTCAGGTTAACTTTTAAAATATGTTCTTCATGTATTAGTCTTCTTGACAGCTTAAAAGTGAATAATAATGAACTCCTTGCAAGGTTGCTTCCAAAATAAAAGAAAAATAAAAAATCCAACACAGCCTAATTTCTGTAGTTGGTTGCTAATGAAAGGGAATCTCTGAGTCTGTGGAGGAGTTCAGGGCTCTCTGCTGGTCAGCATCTTTTGCTCCTGGGGAGTGGGAACTGAGCAAACTGTTCATCTGTCAGTTTACATTATTTAATATACTTTAAACCTGAACTCCCTCACTCAATTTATCTGTCAGCTACTGAACTGATTGGAGAGCCTTTTCAGTGTTTTCTTAACTTAGGTGTCATGGATTGACAATGGGGGTTGATGTCACCTTTCCTCTCCTAACTGGAAGCAAATCCCAGAAAGCTTGAAGGGAAGTGCTGGCTAGCAGCCCCAATGCAGAAGAGGCCAAGCACTATGAAACATCAGCTTTGTCTGCTTTGACAGTGATTGCTGATCTCTGGATCAGCAGTTACTTGGTTTCTAACTTCTCTGTGATCCATATGAAATTGCTTTTCACACTGCACTAGGCTAAAACAGCTTGACAGAGTTCACATGTTCATCCCTGTATCCAAGATAATACTGGAGATTTTGAATTGCCAGTGATTGCTTTGCTTTGATTTTTACTATGTCAATATGTTTACCAATTTATATGACAGTCTGAAATCCTATATCTATTTCAGACAGCATTTCTTTTCAAATATATTTCAATCACCAGATAAGCAAGGATGAGGAAAAAATAAGTCTCTTTAACCTTCTCTGTCCAAAGTGATGTAAGTACTAGAAACTCCTTTTGGATTGTCATAAGTGAACACGCCTTGTTGCTCAACATTAGGAGGAGAACTCTAAAGTAGTCTAATAAATCAATAGTTTGTATTTCTGTTTTTCCTTTTTTTTTGTCATCCATAATTATATTTCTGCCTGCCAGTCAACTGCCGCCCCATAAACAATGCTCTGCTGTCTTGTATTCATTCTGTTTGAAGTTGTAATCACTCTGTACAAATGTAGGTGATGAAAGGCACTTTTAAATTTTATTGAATCATGATGTTAGCTCCTGCTTGAAGGAGAAGAGCAGACTATAGAGCACAGACATGCCCTAGCCTCTTTCCATGCCAAAATGAAATTAGGTGCAGCAGCTGCAGAAGCCTATTCAGGGACCATAGGCCTTACAGGCTCAAAGGAATCATTTAAAGCATCCAAATGAAACAAATCCCATGCTTGTTTAAAATTTTGCATTTCCTGAAGGATTGAGAGAAGTCTTTTATAATCTTGATGAACCACCAGAAAAATCACTGTCTTATTTTCTCTGAATTTTAATTTCCCCTCCAGAAAGTCTCTTAGCGTTGCCATCCTTCAAGCGGTGGGGTTCTGGCTGGCAGGCATTCAGCTGAATGATGAGGCAGGTTTTGCCAAGGGTTGATTATGCTGTCTCCTGCAGCTGACACAGATCCCAAAACCCAGCTAAACTGGCTCCATCTTCCACACAGTGAAGCAGAGTAACACCATAAGCTGTCCATTGTGGCCAGCTGCCTTTTTTTGAATCAGATAAAACATGGTGAAAAATAGGAACCCTGGACGCTGACTTTATATTGTAGACATTCTATGATAAGATTTTTCTTTTAGATTATTTCAGAATTTTATTTATTTATTTATTTTTAAGTAGGAATTTAGTTCTGAGCTAAATGACTCTGTGCCAGAAAAAAGAAATCTACTTGAAGTTTTGTAGATATAACTCCTGAGCTCCACAGTAAGAAGGTTTTCAGGGACTAATAAGATACTTTTAGGGGTCTGTCAGCGTGAGCTGAGGAACTAATTCTTGCTTCTCTCCATCTTTTGCTTTTAGTCCTGCTAGCTTTCCATTTAGTGATTTATTTATTTTTTTTAACTGCAGTTTTATTATGCCTGTCTGCAATTAGTGTATGTTTGTGATACCTTGCCTACTTAAACATAAACAAAATTTCTGTTTTCCTAAAATTGTTTAAGATAGTAGAGTATTTCATCGTGCTGGTTAATATTTGGAAACAGTTCGTGTGATCAATATGCAGAAATTTGTCTTAAGATAATATAAACAAGACATTTAGCACAAATAAATTGTTTCTACAGTGATAATCATTTTATTGTGATCCGTATATGCCTTTCATAGGCAACCTTATATGTTTTTGCTTTGTTCATCTCTAATATGTATACGAAGGACTATAGTTATGGGTTCACCTACATATTTTAAATTCTGTTTAAAATGCAATCTGAAAATGCAGAGAAATGCAATGAAACAGATAGATTGATCTAACTTGTTACTAATATGGATTTCAATGTGTTCTTTTTTCTTTTGGATTCCTTGTGATGTTATAGACCAGGATAGACATTTAACAATAGAGCTGATACACAACATGATCACTTTGCTATGTAGAAACATCCTCTTGCTCTTCAGTTCCTGCAATCCAGGTCTGTGGGAGAATCTCATTCTTCCATAAAAAAAAAAAATTACAGCAAAAGTTGAACAAATTGTCTAAAACAATCTAGCATTAAAAACTTAAACTTAATCAAAACGATCCAAATATTTATTATTATTATTATTATTATTATTATTATTGTTATTGTTATTATTATTATTTTAATTCTGAGGTGGAAGAATTAACCGAATAACCCCAAATCTTACAAGACAAGAAATAAATTCCAATTTTCCAGCAAATTGGTTTACTTGCCTACTTAGGAGAAGCCTTTAAAGTGAAAGATGTTCTGTACAGAACAAGAGAAATGGCTGAAATTTGGTTTTCATTTGTTTTTAGATTATTTTTTATTTTTTTATTTTTTTGAATTATCACTAAGAATAAGCAACCAAAAGGCATGGGATACTTTGAATCTTCTGGAAATGCTGTTCTTTCATCAAACAAAAACATAATTAATGGTATAATTGACCTCTTGCAACATTTCCAGTTGATTAAAGGTAGCAAGACCTTAGATGAAGAGTGTTTCTGAAAAGATGTTCTGTGTAGCTTTTAAAATCTGACAGATGTGTGGTGAAAATGAGTGCTTTTTTTCATTATTGTTCAGAAAGCTCTCTATCTTAAAGGTAGAACAGTCTCATGTTACTCCTGGAAATGTACTGGAAGATAGTGATCTCCCAAATAAACTACAGAAAAAGTCATCATTACTTACTGCATGTTTCATGCTTCAGGATTAAGACTAATGTTGAATTTAGTAAACCTGATTAAAACTATATTTGTAAACTACAAAAGAAGCCATTAACCATGATTAGGTCTAAAACATGGCTGATGTATACTTACCTCCCAGGACTGATTCCTTGGCTTGATTAAGCCCATGTGATCTACTTCAGCAAGTCAGGACTTCGTTGATAGCTTGTGTTTGAAAATACCTGTTAGAGCTGGTTTTGATTATCTTCTTGTAGTATGGTTGATGTATGCCCAACAAAGGAGTTGGGATATATTTATTTTGAGGTTTGCACAACTGCTTAATCACAGTGGTGCCTCTCGTGAAGGAACCTTGTACATGCTGATGCTTAATAGCTAAGAGGCAGACATTCCTTTAATTATGAACTATTCATTTCTTTTTGGCAGAGTAGTATTTTCCACAAAGAGTCACTTTTTGAAGCATTGTTTATTATTACTGAGCCATCATAATGGAACAAATATATTTCACATACAGGGTAATGTCTTGCTATATGTTGGCAGAATATGAGAAGTTTTGAACAAACCTTCATTGGATGCACTCAGTCCAAGCCTGATTTTGGAGTAGTGATCTATCCACACTGGGAACATCTCAGCTTCATTATAATGTTCATAAAGGGACTGAACATAAGTCCTGAACTCCAGTAAAGTTTTATTGTAATTGTAAATTGCAGTATCGTAGTTTATTGTACAGAACTTCATGCACATTTTATCTCTAATGCCTGTTGGCTGGCTGAACTTTCCTCTCCCTGTGAGAAAAAAAAATAAATTTCTGTTCACCAGACTTTCAGTGTATGGGCATAGAAAATCAAAACTTCAAATTTTGCCTGCATGGAGTCATAGTCCCACAATAACACCAGCTTAGAAATCTGAGTCTAAGATAATAAATAGTCTTCAGCTAGACATATCTACAGATTTTATGCTTATTACAGATAATCCTGAGCATTTCCCTTCCTTTTTAGTTTATCATGGTCTATTTCCTTCTTTGGGTTCCTCATCAAAATTAGTATACGTTACCCAGCCATCATTAGTAATTATAGAGAATTATCCCTAAAATAATAGCTGCTGTTTAAGCATTAATTTAAATGACAATGGAAACAAGTCCATACTTAATAGTGTAACTGGCTTAAAAGGCGGGTGTAATTAGCTTATGATGTATAGAAAGAAAGTTAATTAAAAGTATAACAATGACATTAAATTACATGTTGAGTAGGAGCTTTAAATTTTAATTAGACTAAGCACACATGCATCCTTTTCCTTTTCTGTTCACATAGCCAGAGCATAATTCATTTTGACATCTCTGCAGTAACTGATGTGGTAACTACTAAACCAGTTCATTTTACTTCATCTTTTCTGTTTAGGGCATTTTTCTGAGAGATGCTCTGGTGCATCTTTGGATGTGGGATGGCTGGAATCCTATTTGAAACCTGAGAATGAACTGAATGATTTAAATTCTTTTAACTCTGGTAACATAGATATAAACTTCACTTGCTGGCAGCTCTGTAGGTAGTATAAATGAACTTAGAGTATTTTTCCTTTCGAGTGACATTGAATAATCTGTCATGAAATAATCCATTTCTCTGAAATTTTCTGTTCTCCTCTTTTACAACTCAGTTTTTCAGTGTATGTCTATCCAATAGATTTGCTTTTGTAAAAAACAAATCCCATGAACAACCAACCAAAAAAAAAACAAAAACAAAAAAACAAAAAAAAAAAGAAAAAAAAAAACACACCACAAATGAATTCTTCTGCTGGGGACTATTGGTGATAGAAAATGGTTTAACGTCTTTTATTCCGAATGGTCTGATACAGAAGATACTTGAAAGTTTGTATGCAATCTTCAAATCAATATTACCATGACTGAAGAGAGGCAGGAGATAGCAGGCAGGGGCTGGGAGCAGCTGCAGCCCCTTCTGTTCCCCCTTGGAAACCAAATGGGTGAAATGAGGAATTCTCAGCCCAGTTGCACTGGAAAAGCCAAATGCCTGTGCTGTGATGCTGCTGTGATCTGTCAAGGCAGGGAATTTCTGATTCTGACTGTCATGAATTCTGAGATAATGAATTTGGGTCTTTTGTTTTTTTCTGACATAAAAGAAGGGATAATAGGAAAAAAGAGGGAGTGAAAACAGATTTTGATTTGTTTACAATGTAAATAGATATGGATTTGGAATTTATGCTTTCTGTAACAGAATGTTAGGAGAGCATTGGAAGGAGTTATTTTTTTTTTTCTTTTTTCTTTTTCTTTAACTGATATTTTCCTTGTTTGGTTTGTCTGGGCTGAGTGCATGCAAATGACCAGATACTTTTGATGGTCAGAAATGCTTCCAAATTGTTTTGTAAACTTTAATGCCATCTGCTTATTACCTCTCAAAATGGGGGAGAAGGGTGAATTACTATATATTGCATGTATTTGCTGATAGTCCTTGATACTGAACCTTGCCTAGACTACCAGGACAGTCTTACCATATTAGGAATTCCCAGCTTTCAAACTTTTTCATAAAATTGTACAAGTTGTATTGGTTTAAATTTACATTTGGTTAATCTCTGTGTGCTTGGCAGTCTTATTCCTGAGGTACTTCCAGTTATGACTCTTCCATCTTACCATCTGATGTTTTGTGTGTGGATTAGTTTCTTCTACAGCTGGTTTCCAGAACAGTTTGATTTGTGATAATGAATATGTAGTGACTCAAAAACTATACTTTAAAAGCTGGGAGAAAGCACCAGCATGTAAATGTTCATCTACTCATGAGTCAGTTCAGCATAACCCTGTGGAAAGGTTTATGATCCGTTTTATAGGAGGACAATGTTTTATTGATTTACTTTACAACCAAAACAAAGCTATTTCAGTGTTGTTTTTGTTGTATTTAGAAAGTAGTATACTTATGTCATAACTACAGGACAAAAGCCATACACAATCATTTTTATTTAAATTCTGGTTTTAGGGCTGCCATTCCTCAGACCTTTTACATGCTTCAAGAGAAATAAAATCTGTCAATCTCTGATGAAATATTATAATGAAATGAAATCATGCCACTGGTCTTATTTTGACATTTTTACTTTTTAAAGCATGTTAAAATGTTTTTAAAAGAAATAGTGGATGTATCTAACCAGCATTACTGTAGAATTTAACCTTGAATATAAAATCTTTTATTAAAGAGGTGTGCTAATAGTTAACATCATCATTGCTGTCATCTTAAGTGTCTTCACTGCTAATTTCTAATAACACGCCAATATTATTTTTAGAATTATTATTTTTGTGCCTTGAGGTGAGCTCTTCAATGTTTGGCAATAACTACAGTATAATCATGAAACATAGATTATCAGAGTAGCCTATTAAAGAAATCTTCATTACAATAGTTTGTCCATGTTTTTCACACTTTGGTTATGTTTTTGCATGTTTGGCAACCTTGTTTCTGATTTGTGGTTGGAATTATCAAAATACAGGTAATTCATAATATCCATGATCAGTGGCCATTTCTTCAGGTTTGGGATAGAGAACAGTTTGGCAGTCTTTTCCAATTACAAGATTAGTGTTTGTGTCTAATTCTTCAAGCTGACCTTCGTTATAATCCATATAAATCCATAGAAACCACAATGTTCCTTTGTTAGTTTTGATTCATGCTTGGAGAACATGATTTTTTTTGTTCTTTCAGCCTTTTGGGTTCCAGGAAGATGGGATTTATGGGAATGTTGGCAATAATTGTTTGCTTGAAAGCTGTACTTTGAGCCCATTAACCTCCATTACACCTACAGAGAGACTTTTGCCTGGCATAGATTACATCTGTCAAATTAGTTTTCAGCTACTTTTGCTTTTTCCAGTTGTAAATAGGACAAAGCTTCCTTTGCAGTCTGTTCTTGAAAGTTAGATGTTTCAGATTTTGGTGCTGTAAGTATTATGAGCATGTACTTCTTTATTTATGCAATACTTAACCTTTCAAAGACAAGATGAGAACATGACATGGAGAATTCCAAGTCTAACGTTTAACTGTTATGCACCTTAATCAAACATATAACAGAAAAGATCAATAGACTTTTGCTCCAAGTTAACTTTGGTGTAAGTGTATACAAGTAACCAGGGAATAAAAAATATTGCATTACCAAAGAAACTCATTTACTTTATACTTTAAAAAAACAAAAACAAACAAACAAAAAAAAAAAAAAAACACACACACAAAAGACCAGTAATAAAGATAAAGATCAAATTAAATATCTTTTGCACTAACCACTGGGAAACTTTTTTACAGTCCATAAATTTGCTTATTGGTTTTTAAAACATGTCAGGATGGTGGATTTTTTTTTCAGTAAGAAAATAAGTGCAGACACATTTTTCCTCCTACAGATCTTCTGCTCAGCAAAATGAGTGTTTGATTGAAACATATTGTCTGTTCTGTGTGCATAATATAAGCTATGCAGAATCTTTTAGTCGGGATTTTGCCAAAAGGCTGCTCAAAAGTATGTTTGAACCATGTGTCTTAGTTTTTATTATTTGAACTTGAAGTATGCAGCTTTTGTCAGGTTCTGCTGAGGTGGGATCATTTTCTATGCACCTCATATTTCTACTCAAAGGGATTTGATTCTTGTTGTTTGGCTGTGAAGAGAAAAATCATCAAGCTGCTTAGTGGTACAAAACGCAGCCATTCTCAGCACTTGGATGGTAGCAGCCCTCAGACATGTTGTGCTTTTCACAAAGTACCTGACTGTTCCTACTCAGTGTTGTTGCCTTTATCTTGAAGTCTTCTATAGCTTTGGTTTGATTGTGTGAGAAGCTGCCTATCCTTCCTTGTTCTTACCATGACAACTGAAGGCAGTTGGCATGTCCAAAGTGACTTTCCTTATTCCTTCTTGTCTGCCGTAATGACAGGTTTTCCTACAGCAAAGATCTTTGGCTCTGAAAGTTTCCTGGTTGCTCTGACAAAGCAATTACAGCCTTTTCACTAGGATGTGGTACCCAGGAGAGGTTTTTGTCCTCAAGTGTTTACTTGAAAAAGATGGCAAAGTAGGAGAGGACAATTTATTTGAAGGAATTCATTTCTTTTCTTTTCTGAAAGCGTAAATATCTCTTTATTTAAACTGCACTGTAACAACATGCCATGAGAATACCCAAGCTCAGTTCATGGCAACAGATCAGGACCCTGGCACCAAAGCTGGGGTCTGCAGCAGAGGCTGAGAGAACTTCTGTGAGAGTCAACTGGAAAAAGATTTCTGCAATTAAAAAATTTTCTTCTATTTGTGTTGTCACTCTATCATGTGCTTGCCAAGCCATAGTTAGCGTTGTGGGATTTTTTTATTTTATTTTTTTAATAAACAAAAAATGCAAATGCCTTTGGTTGAAACTCAGCAGTAACATTATACTCAAAATCTTTGCGTTTAATAAACTTTTTGTGTCCAGGCTAATACTTGCAAGGTTTGGAGTGTTTGGGAGTACTGGGGGCAGGTCTACTGTGTATTCTTTTTATTTATGACTTTTTAAAAATAAAATTATTCTTAAATTATATTAGTGTATGGCAATTATTTGTAGTATACTATTGCTAGCAGACGGCTGACCTCAGTTTTCTCTTGCAGCTGCACCCTGAGTGTTACCCTGGAGCAGGCAATCATTCTGGCCCGGAGCCATGGGCTCCCACCTCGCTATATCATGCAAGCTACAGATGTCATGCGCAAACAGGTAAGGCACTCTCTGTGGGTAATACTTTGCTGTTTCCTAGCAATCCTTGACCAAACAATTATAACCCCCATCTTATCATTATGTTACTGTCTGTGTGAGTTTTCTTAGCTTGGTATTTTTGCTGTGTTTTGATTTTGTTTTATTCTCTTTGAATTTTGACTCAAAGGTTTTTTGTTTGTTTGTTTTTTCATGATGGAACAGGCTGTTTTTAACCAGATGCTTGCTTTCTGTGCATGTGTAAATGGTTCATAATTTTTACAGGGTTATGATTTTACTGAAGGTTTTTGTATAGTAACTGATATGGTATTGTCTTCAGAGTAGTCTGAGAATCTTTATTATAATAATTATCATCCATAAAAATAACGTAAGACCATTAGCTATTGTTGTTAATAAAATTACTTATTCTGAATGAAGGGGAAGGGCAGGATGGGAGTGGAAGATAAATACTGCGGTTCTTAACTTTGCAGGCAAGATTCCCAAGGACATTGTGCTTGTTTCAAATTGTGTATTTCATGTTTGTCATAAGAGAATATTAGGATTTAGAAGCTGTTGTGAATGGATAACCAGCTCAACATGACCTCTTAGTGCAAAGGCATGACCAAAAAATGCTGGATTTAAAGGAAATATCAACTGCAAATGGAGAATACACTCTACCCTATAATGGAACAGCTCCTAGAATATCTTGTTATCAGATAAATGCTTTCAAAAGCATGATTGGAGTCTTGGAAAGAGTTCAGAGTAGGAGCATGAATGGTCCAGAGGTTGTTAGACAAGCCTTATGAAGTGAAGATTAAAGAGCTCGACCTATTCAGTTGATCAAAGAGAGGTTGAGTGGGTGGGGGCTTAATCAGTATGTGTGCATGTGGAACATATATCTCAGCCTGTGGTAACTTTCAACTGTATGACAAAGGCATAGCAAGACAGAGGATGCAGAAGTCAAAGAGAGACAAATTTAACATTGAATTAAAAGGAAAAAGATAATGTAATACTGGAATAATTAATCACAGATAAAACAAGATTAATTATATCTGGCTTTTGATTTGTATCTAGTTTCATTATTTTCATAAGTTCTGATATATATTCTGTGCAGAAATCACAGTTTAGTTATGGAAATGATTAAGCAATGGTATGGTATTTCTAACTCATCATAGATAGAAGAATATCTATTCCTGGCCACACCTTTGGTTTGTTAAAGCAATCATGTAGATATTTCTATATTAGTTGAGATATAAATCTCAAGCCATATATTTTTATTTTATCTTATATGTAAGATTTGCTGCCTAACGTGGGTACATCTGAATAATTAGACACATTCCTGTTTGTATATGGCTTTCACTTTATTTAGTACATAAACTAAGTTTTGAAGTGTATAAATACCCTCAAGGTTCTTGAGTCATGTAGGTCTGTTAGGAATTGTACCCTTAACTTGACATTAAAAGAAGCTAATGCTGTACAAGGATAAACTTGCATTTATATGTTGATGTGTTTACCCCTGAAGTTCTAAACAAAAATCAGGTTTGGGTATTTTACAATGAAAGAACCTGGACATAGAGTTGTGATTATGTCTGCTTGTGTTCTGTCAAACAGCACATTTTCAATGTACAGTTCTAGAAAGTTATCAGAAATGCTGATTCATATGTGGGTATTCTGCAACCCACTAAATGAAAATGAAAGACAAAATGTAAGCAACTTGCTAATGGTTCAGAGCTGCTATAGCTGTACTAAGACTTGCTCAAAAAGAGATGTAGAAAAAAGCCTTTAGTGGGCCTACATTCTCTGAAGTAAAACAGCAGGTGATCAATAGCTGTTAAAGATACCAATATCTCAATACCACCCACAGACACTGTAAAAGTCTGCTGGTATATCAAGCCAGAATTTGTTCACACATCCTTCCTCTTGCAGGAAACTGCTATGGCATTTAATAGAGTAATAATCTTTTGTTGTAATTTTAAATCAGTCTTGGAGTTCTGTAGTAGAAATATAACCCTCCATTAAATTCTAAATGTTTTGGAGTAATTCCAACAGCACTCCATTGTGTTTTCTAGAAACTTTCTGGATTTAATGCTTAAAGCATCTGTAGGATTTAGCTGTCAGGAGTGTAATGCAGGCCATAAAACTTGGAGGCGGAAAAAAGAGACAATAACAAAAAACTTCTTGGGGTTTGTTGTGGAACATCTAGGTAAAGACAATACATGTATCTTGTCTTAGTGTGTATATATCTATGAAAGACTTTTGATATCCCATTTACAACCTGATTTTTATTTTATTTTGAATAAAGAGAGACTAACCAGATGGGGGTACAAATGAAAGGACATCTATTTCATCTGTTATTCTGGAGAAGCCAATAATGTTAGTTCCTAGCAGCATCAACTTTACACATAGGCATATTCTTTCTTCCAGAAAGTGATATCTTTTCCAGTTTGGGGCACTAGTACTGAATAACTGGAGACACCCAATTGAATGGATGACCTCAAGAAGTGTGTTTTTCTTTTAAATTGAATGAGGTCATGGTCATGTTTAAAAAGACTTGTAATAGCCCTGACTGTATTGGAACAATTTTCGAAGTAATTGCCCTTGTCAGTTATAATTAGGTATTTGCAAGCACCTGTTCTGCAAGAACTAAAGAAAAGAGACCAGCTTATGAGAGTTGGTATGCGCTTGGGTGTGTGGGATGGTTTTAGTTAAGTGACTTCCTCTTTTTCATTTGCTGACTCAGTCTAGATTGATGTTTTGTCAAAATTTTTATTTTTAACATCACTACCACCATTTACAAACTTTATTTACTCGTGTATGTGTATTCACATAAACACCTGTACCTATAAAATACTATATAAAGCACACTGACGTAAGTGTGTCTTCAGGATACACCAAAAAGTGTCAAAGATGGAGAGGCCTAGAAAAGGAACTGCAGGAGGGCACAGGGCTATAGGAAAGAAAGGTAACTAAAAAGCTGATGAGCAGAAAAGGCTAACAGAAATTGTTATCTTTTAAGTGAGTGAGGAATTTTTCCATGCCTCTCCAGATTACTTTCCTCAGAAGTATGATAATAGCACCACGTTTTGAATAGTTCTCATCAGAATGATGCTGATTTAGAGCTCTTTGAGTGGGCCATAAAGAGAATCTATTTTCTTTATGTTACTGGTTTTTGCCATCCTTAAATTAGTGTGTAGCTTGAAAATAAACCTATTATTTTTTTTCTCATGGCAATAAGAATACTTGTTCCTATAAAAGAGTCCAGATTAATGGTAGCATTTCCCCAGAGCTAATGACATTTTTCATGAGTGGTCTGGCAGTACTGGTACACAGAGAAAAGCATTCTGCCACAAAACAGAACAGGCTTTTATACATACATGAGACAAACAGTGTCAATATTTACATTGTTACAGGTATTAGAATAATAGGGGAGGACTATAAATTAGCAGTATATTGAAATAAAAATGGTGTAATAGTGCTCAATAGAAACTAGGAGATGGCATGTAGGAAGTTGATAGCAATTCTTGTGTGCTTTTCTTCAAAAGAAGTAAGAATCTGGTGGTTGTAAGGAACGTCTGATTTGTACTCCTGCTAAACTATAAATTACATGGTTGTATAAAGCTAGGCTCCTTTTTAAATCAACACATTTGATTTATTATGTGAGCAAGATACTAAAATTTATCTAGTGAGTGATGTAAGTAAAAATAGGCTTTTTTTTTTTTTTTTTTTTTTTTTTTCCTTAGAGGTAGTCACAGCACTGAAGTTCAGGATCTACTTGTGATTAATTTTGATAGTTTTCCCATTTATATGTATATTTTTGTTCTCAGTTATGTTAATCGTATACCAATCTCAGCCACTAGCAGTCTGTTATGTTTTTTTTTTATTATGATAAAATTTTACATTATGGGACTGAGGAAAGTTCATTGAAGGTGATGAGGGTCTGAACTCATCCTGTCCAACTTTTTAGCCATCAGCTTTACTTATATAAGGATATCATGTAGGACAGTGACAAAGACTTTGTCTCCAAATTGGAGAAACATGGATTTGACAGATGGACTGTTTGGTGAGTAAGGAGTTGGCTGGATGGACACACTCAAAGAGTTGCAGTCAGTGGTTCAATCTCCAAGTGGAGATCAGTGAGAAGTGGTGTCCCTACGGGGTCAGTATTGGGACTGGTGCTGCTTAACGTCTTTGGTTACATGGACAATGGGATTGGGCACACAGTCAGCAAGTTTGCTGATGACACCAAGCTGTGTGGTGTGGTGAGGGAAGCTGGAGGGAAGAGATGAACAGTGCTTTCCAAGCCATCTATTCCAGTGTGTTTTTTTTTTTTCTTTCTTTTTTCTTTTTTTATCCTTTGTATTCTACTATCTTACTTGGTGCCTCATTTAAGTATTTTTTTTCTTCTCCTACAGTTTACGCCTCCTGTTTTCGGTCCTGTATGCTGGGAATTTAGAGACTGGATTTAGCTCCCCCTTTAGCTGTAGACTTTTGGTATTTGATGGTCTTTTCCCTAGTAAACTAGGGAAAAATCATGTTACCAGTGCAGTAATCATGTTACCAGTGCAGCTCAGTTTTGGATGTAAATTGTTGGTTTCACGCATTTTTGTTTGTATATATTTTTAAGTAATGACATAACTTGATAGTCACTTCCAAAGAGGAGAGTTATTCTGGGACATTGACAATATGTATTGATTTGTTATAATCAAGTGTTAAATTCATCTAGAGAGTTCAGAGAACTTTCCAACTTGAGCTGAAATTAATGAAACAAACTTGTTACTTTTTTTTTTTTTTTTTTCTCACAGGGTGCAAGAGTACAAAACACAGCCAAGAATTTAGGAGTGAGGGATCGAACGCCACAATCTGTTCCAAGGTAACTGATTGTTTGTGTCCTAGATCATGACCTCGTTTGTGCCAAATTCAGCTTCAAAGAGGACAGACAATAAGCATTTACTACATTGTGTAGTAAATTGTAAGATTTTGCTTTCAATGTACTTAGAGTCAATTACATTCTCAGACATATAGTTTTAATTAAAGTAATTAGTTGCAGAAGTTTAGGCTATGTAGCATTTTGAAACCTGTTCATTTTAGAAAAAAGAATGAAATCTAGTTCATGTTAATTATGAAAACACTGGGTTAAGTCCTTCATCATTTGTGATATTTAGTGGGTTTTGTGGAAATATTCAAACGAAATCCATTACACTATTTTAATGTAATACTGTACTGCAATATCTCAGCAAAACCATGTTATAGTTGCTTTTAGAGATGATGTAATCTTCCTTTGTCACTTTCTGAAACATCCATTAGAATGAAAAATGCGTGTGTTCTATATTTATCCAGCTTTTTAATTCTGTGATGGATTGCAGGTACCTGAAATGTTTCTTAACAAGCATGATACTTTTAAATAAAAATAACAAAACAATGTTTTGAATTTTATCTTAGTGATTTTATTAATCCAATTTAAACTTTTTATTCTTCCAATTTAAAACTTTTTTTTGTTGATTAGTGATAGCACATTGAATGAACTAAACAGATATGTGGAATACATTATAGACTCATTGTGGTACTAAAATTTCAGTAAGGAAACACTGAATTAGTAATAATACCTTATACAGATAACCATGTGAATGAATGTATGTACTATCCAAAACCTTACAGAGAGACTGTCTTCCGGATTCTGACCAGTAGTACTTGGGAACTATTTTTTCTCATGCACTTTGCTTCCCTTTTCTGAGGTGTCCCTGTTTCTTCCAGTAGAGAATCAGACAACTGTTCATAATTTATTTATAACAAGTAACTGCACATTGTGCCTTGACCATGCTGGATCTGATTCTAGAAAGGGAGCATACCTAAAGTGAAAGTGTACAAGTAAATGATGAGTAAAATCTGCATAGCAGCATTTGTTAGGGCATATATGTGTCATGGTTCCCCCATAAAAAATAGAGTAGATGGACTCCTCCAACTCCCTCTGCCACCTACGGCAGTGAGACAGAACCTGACAGTTGAGGGGCTAAGTAGTCTTTTAGGAAATATTTATTCGTATTTTAGCTGCTGTGGTGGTTTTACTCAGCTGGGCAGCTGAGCTCCACCACAAATGCTCTCTCACTCCCCTCCTCAAAGGGAAAGGGGTAGAAAATACAATACAAAGGGTTCAAGGGGAAAGATAAGCACAGGGAGATCACTCAACAGTTATTGTCATGGGCAACACAGACTCAACATAGGGAGATTAGCTTGTTAATAATAGGTAATAAATTTAATTAGAGTAATGACAAAAACAAACAGAAACACAAAAACACCCCCATCCACCCTCTTCTATGTCCTGGGGCCTGTTCCTGCGGGGGCTCTCCATGGGCCGCAGCGTCCTCCAGGCCACATCCACCTGCTCCACCGGGGGCCCCTCCACAGGCTGCAGCGTGGAGATCTGCTCCATGTGGGACCCATGGGCTGCAGGGGGACAGCCTACTCCACCTCCAACTGCTGCTGCTTGCCTGGAGCACCTCCTGTCCTCCTGCTGCACTGACCTGAGGGTCTGTAGGACTGGTTCACATTTCTCACTCTCCCACCTGCTATTTCACAGCAGTTTTTTTCATTTTTTTATATCTGCGCTCACAGAGGCACACACATCACTTACTGGCTTGGCTTTGGCCAGTGGCGAGTCCCTTTGGAGCCAGCTGAAACTGGCCCATATCTAACATGGGGCAGCTGCTGGACTCTCCTCACAGAGGCCACCCCTGCAGCCCCCTGCCACTAAAACCTTGCCACATAAACCCATTACAGCTGCTTTCTGAAAAGTATTTTGAGCCTCACAAATCATTGAAGGAAATCTAATTATCATATAAGCTCTAAGAATTCAAGCTCTTCCTACATGTATTTATTTACAGACTTTTTTCAAACAGATCCAATTTAGATTTAACCTTCAGATAGGGTAGATGATCCATATTTGTGATCCATGTTAAGAAAAGGAAAGCATGTAATAGCAGTACAGGTTATCTTGGGCTTGAGTGACTGTAATTAACAATGGCTAGAAAACAAACAAACAAACCAATAATATAATGGTTTATTCAAACAG
Organism: Anas platyrhynchos; assembly: GCF_047663525.1. Taxonomy (NCBI): domain Eukaryota; kingdom Metazoa; phylum Chordata; class Aves; order Anseriformes; family Anatidae; genus Anas; species Anas platyrhynchos. The sequence goes on along the minus strand of NC_092588.1, from coordinate 35,412,588 downwards.
GACTAATGCTCTACTTCCATGCAAACCAAAGAAGATAGACCAAGGCAACCAGTCACACTGGCCACCAAAACTTTGGCAGTGACCATGGGTATTAATAAATACCAAGAACACTTTTAATGTTTGGCTGAGTCAACAAATAATGCTAGCACCAGTACCAGCACTTTTTGTTCATTTATGCCATTATAAAAATTTCAGAAGTAGTTTCAACCAGCAAGCTCAATGCTGAAAAACAGCGTTTGCAGCAATCTGCTGCCCAAAGACAGAGCTCTCCATCAAAATCTACAGGCAGATAGATGAAATAAGGTCCTACAAAAGTACTGATTCTAGAGCAAAATCGTCAGCAATAAAGTCATTGACCTTACTTGTAGATGAGGGAATCCCTTTTCATGGTAGTAATTAGCTTGGAGGTAATCCAGGACCACACCTGCCTGACCAACTGTCTTGCACTGGGGGAACCTAAGGCAGTAAAATAGTATTTTATGCAGTAAAAGCTGCTTGTAGTCTTTTCTTTGAACAACACAATTTTGGCTTTAATCATACTCCTTCTTCATGACAAAATTCTGGAGAGAGTTATCTCAAATCAGGTCTCATTCTTTTCTCACCTATAAATGAGAAAGCATATATCAAGATACAGAGCTTTTTGTCATTAAGGGAAAATCTATGTTCTAAAAAAGGAAAAATAGAAGCAGTTGGCCGTGAGACATTTATTGGCTTTGCATCAGTTGAGAAAAGATCACCACTTTCCGGTTGATGCTCTCACAATATAGCAATGAAAAGTTGAAGGAAGATTATGAGATGGCTCCAAGAACACAGAACAGATGGATGAATCCAACACACAAGTAAGCAGCAACAGCGATGTCATTGGAATATCTCACTGGCCTCAGGGCTTGTGGCATTTAATGTATGAATAAAGAGAGAAGTCAAGTATGTCAGAATAGTCATTAACACAATAATACTGTGTTTTGCAATTCTTTGATACTCTGGCTATAGGCTGGCCATTAAAGTGTGGTGACATTTCACATTAAAGTGAAGTGTCAAGAACACTTCATTTAAGTGTTCTTGACAGTGTTCTCAGTCCTCTGAAGTTGCCAGTTTTCTGTCTTTTCTCAGCTGATCTGTTTGTACCATCTCAGACAGTTGCTCCATATATATTGACCCAGAACAGTCTGTGATCAATACCATCTCTAGAGATTTATGCAGCATCATTGCTAGTTTGCTTCAGAATTCCCGTGTTACCTGCTCTGAAGGCAGGTGACCTTAATGATTACCATTTAACCTGAAGAAGGCACAGACCTTGGTACCTGAGGCTGAGCTTTTCTGCACACTGTACCATAGAAGTTAGATTTTGCAAAAACCTCATCAGGAGCTAACCCTGTCACAATTACTGACTTTATAAGATTCTGACAGTCGTTCTATCTGTCTTTTGTTAGCTTTGAGTTTTACTACTTTATTACGCTGGTAGAAACAAATAACGCAAATAGGCCTTGTTTTACCTTTCTCTGTGTACCTGGCTGCATAAAGATCAGGGCATCTCATTTTCTCCTTGGTGTACAAACAGGAGTGATGTCTGTTGGTTTATATATAGCCCCTAACAAATATATTGGCATCTGCACCAACACTTATGTGACCTTAAATAACCATAGAATCACAGAATTTCACAGATTCACAGAATCTCTAGGTTGGAAGAGACCTCAAGATCATCGAGTCCAACCTCTGACCTAACGCTAACAGTCCCCACTAAACCATATCCCTAAGCTCTACATCTAAACGTCTTTTAAAGACTTCCAGGGATGGGGACTCCACCACTTCCCTGGGCAGCCCATTCCAATGCCTAACAACCCTTTTGGTAAAGAAATTCTTCCTAACATCTAACCTAAAACTCCCCTGGCACAACTTAAGCCCATTCCCCCTCGTCCTGTCACCAGGCACGTGGGAGAATAGGCCAACCCCCACCTCACTACAGCCTCCTTTAAGGTATCTGTAAAGAGCAATAAGGTCGCCCCTGAGCCTCCTCTTCTCCAGGCTGAACAAGACCAGCTCCCTCAGCCGCTCCTCGTAGGACTTGTTCTCCAGGCCCCTCACCAGCTTCGTCGCCCTTCTCTGGACCCACTCAAGCACCTCGATGTCCTTCTTGTAGCAAGGGGCCCAAAACTGAACACAGTACTCGAGGTGCGGCCTCACCAGAGCCGAGTACAGGGGGACGATCACCTCCCTAGCCCTGCTGGTCACAGTGTTTCTGATACAAGCCAGGATGCCGTTGGCCTTCTTGGCCACCTGAGCACACTGCTGGCTCATATTCAGCCGACTGTCCACCATCACTCCCAGGTCCTTCTCTGCCTGGCAGCTCTCCAACCACTCATCTCCCAGCCTGTAGCTCTGCTTGGGGTTATTGCGCCCCAGGTGCAGGACCCAGCACTTGGCCTTGTTGAACTTCATGCAGTTGACCTCAGCCCATCGGTGCAGCCTATCCAGATCCTCCTGCAGAGCTTTCCTACCCTCAAGCAGATCGACACATGCGCATAGCTTGGTGTCATCTGCAAACTTACTGAGGGTGCCCTTGTCCAGATCATTGATGAAGATGTTAAAGAGGACCGGCCCCAGCACCGAGCCCTGGGGGACGCCACTAGTGACTGGCCTCCAACTGGACTTGACTCCATTTACCACGACTCTTTGGGCCCAGCTATCCAGCCAGTTTCTAACCCAACGAAGCGTGCGCCAGTCCAAGCCAAGAGCAGCCAGTTTCATGAGGAGAATGCTGTGGGAGACGGTGTCAAAAGCCTTGCTGAAGTCAATGTAGACCACATCCACAGCCTTTCCTTCATCCACCAAGCACGTCACTTTGTCATAGAAGGAGATCAGGTTTGTCAAGCAGGACCTGCCTTTCATAAACCCATGCTGACTGGGCCTGATCGCCTGCTTGCCCTGCAAGTGCTGCGTGATGACTCTCAAGAGGATCTGCTCCATGAGCTTCCCTGGCACTGAGGTCAAACTGACAGGCCTGTAGTTTCCCGGGTCTGCCCTCCGGCCCTTCTTGTAGATGGGTGTCACGTTTGCTAGCCACCAGTCAACTGGGACCTCCCCCGATAGCCAGGACTGCTGAAAAATGATGGAAAGCGGCTTGGCCAGCTATGTTTCTTGGCCACCATGTTTCTGAATCTTCCATATGACAGTGGGGAAGAATCCAAAGATCTTCAGAATGCATTATGCTGGAGATTTGAAAGCAGGTTTGCAATTGCTGTCTGGCAGAAGTGGTGTTCCTCATTCTTACTATCCAGAAACAGTACTGCTTGCTAATCGCTTCCAGTGAGACTTCAGATAAAAGTTATGTAGCCCACCACAGTGGTGTGTTGTCAGTGTCCCAAGGGTTTTAGCTTGCATGGAAAATGAAATCAGAGAACAGCAGCTATCCTGCCCTGCTTTTGCATAGCCACAGAATGCTTTATCTGACAAGATGTGTCTCGATATTGAAAAGACCTGCAACTCTCAAAGGGCAGCCATACAGACAGTGCTTCAAATACCTTCAGTGGCAGCGTCATGCCAAGAAAGCACCAGCCTGTTGATCTTGAATTGTTTGTGGAGCTCAGCCACATGTCCAGGTTTTTGTTTTCTTTGATTTGTAGTATGATTTTGAAATTCCTGATTAGTTAAAATGTGGTGATATAAATTAATGTGATGTTTAGGAGGCAAATTGGCAAAATATGCTTGGAAAACTCCAAGCATCTTAAATATCTCTAGCCATCAGGACAGTGGATGATGATTCATAACCCTGCTTGTAGCCAGACCTACCAAGTCTGTTATTTATTTTGTGTTAGCATTTCAATATCAAGTACTTTTCATGGTAAGTATTAATGCACATGCTGTATCATTGTCTCTTCATTTGGTTTCTGATGCTTTTTTTTTTTTTTTCTGCCTGCCACACCGAACTCAGTCTCTTTACTTTGTGATACTTCCGTGATACGCCTTTGGCGATATTCATTTCCATGAGGAAAGTATATAAGCTCCAAATGAGATCATGTCTACTGCTGGTTTTAATTGCTGTTATTGTAGGGGAGATACTGTATGCTGGTTATACTTATAGAACAGAGATGCCTCTTTTAATGAGCCTGAGATCAGAAAGACTGCCATTTTCAGTATTCCTAACATAAGTATAGCATTTCTAACACTTGCTAACAACTAAGTCCATGCAATGGGCTTTAATAGAAATTCAGAAGCCTTTATAAATGCATTGGTAAGAGCACTAAGTCTGCACAATGACGTCGTATGTCTGATAACTGTCTTGGGTTCTTGGACATCGAGACTGAATAACAAAGTTTTTATAGGAAACTGTGTTAGATTGAGTTCAGATTCAATGCCAACACAACACCAAATTCAATGCCAACACAACACCAAAGTGGAGGCAATTGCATTAACCATGCAGCTTTTCCAAATTACAGATTCACAACAACTGGTAATTGGATTAGTGAAATTTAGCTTTCAGGGGTCTTATGGTGCAGTATTATGAAAGCTTGACTAAACTGGGATATCTTTATAAGATTACTTATAGATGTGTGTTTTAATAATATCACTGTCAATGTCAACTTCATGCTCATGAATAAGATTTTACTGGTTTTTATAAGAATGTTACTAAACTGAATTCAGTATGTCTTGTTTTGCAGAAGACTTAGATTTAGTTTGTAATCCTTAAATTTACCTTCATATTCCTTACATTTTCCTTCCTTTTAATAATGACCAAGCTCCCAGAGTAATGATTGCTTTTTTTTTTTTTTTTTTTTTTTTTTTGTCAGATTATACAAGCTCTGCCAACCACCACCACCAGCTGGAGAAGAATGAGGAAAACAATCAAATAATGGCTTTTAGAACACTGGGACTGTGTGACAAAGTCTAACTGCACTATAGCAGTATGTGCTTGGGCCTTTGATAAATGAAAAAAAAAAATATATATATATATTAAAAAAAAAAAAGAACTTTACTCAGGATACAAAAAAAAAAAGAAAGAAATACCCTATATATATTCTCTATTGCCATTGCAAAATGACTTCCGAAAAGCATTTCTGGAATCTGTGCACTCCAGCCTTGTGCTAGTAGAACAGGAGTCTTCCTTGGGAATTTTACACTGGAATCAGGTTCATTTTGATTTGTCTTTTTTAGCCACACAATAGGTATACACAGCCAGCAGCTTCAAAACGAATGTCTTGTTCTGAGAGAATGGTTTCACTTGTACACTACACAGGATATGTTCTTGTGGAAGGAATAAAAGCCTGGATAAACTAGACTTTATAATGAGCATGCACTTCATATGGGGCTCTTTGCACTGATAATACTTTTTTTTTTTTTTTTCTTGTCAACATCATAACTTCTGAGAACAATGACATTAATGTTTCCAGGATATAATGTAAGCGAGGTTGAAGGATTAAAACTCATCTCTGAACTGTGCCTAATGGCTACAGACTGCATCTATGAACATTTGCTTGTAATCACAGTAAACTCAGCCACATCTTAAGTAGCCCATTGTCATATTCTTTTCGAGGGAGTACATGTATGGCATATGAGGTGATGTTTTACCCTTTTTCAGTTGCCATTATATTTAGATTGAATTTCAGACTGTCTAGTGGATGTTTCACTTTATTGCGCCTCTGCATTTCAGAGTTTTTCAAAGCTGTGTGTGTTCTTGTACAGTATTATACTAGCAGGTCTGCATAGTGTGAGGATGAGACATGAGGATGTTGTTATGTTTAACTGGAAATGTCTGTATTTTAAGTTGAAATATGGTTTGGGGTTTTAATGTCTTTGTCCACCATTTCCCTTCTTTTGGTCATACTGGTCTGTATAGCATTTCAGTTCTTTCTTGTGGGGTGGCCATAATTGTTACAGATATATTTAAAACTGTACTGAGTTTTAGAGGGCCCATAAAAATACATATATGCATTTGGCTGTTCTTCCAGCCCAAGTATTTTCAGAGGAAATGCCCCTAAATGAGGTTTAATGTGTGAACATATTAAATCAAAAACTATATTATGAAATAGTTTTACTTGTAGCAGTAGCTAGCTACACATTCCATTAGAGCAGGGCATATACTGCCTGAGTACAATTTATTTTTTGTATAACAACCATCTATAGTTATGCTATAGCAATCACTTCACAGCCAAATTTTTGCATATTGTATAATTATTTATGAAAATTTCAAGAAATATATTAATCCACAATGAAGTGATGATTCAGAAGAAGATGTACTCTTGCAAAGAGTGTTCTTTACATAGGAAATCTAGGGGACTTGTAACTTTTCTCCAAAGGAGGAATTAGGGCTCCTACCTTTTTCAGTATTCTTAATGTTTTTACACAGACTTTAACTTTGCTAAGAAAATAAGTATTTTTATATATCCACAGAAATATATGTCTGCACATATATTTTAGTTTTAAGATGTGTATATGTAGTCATATGTAGTCATATAAATTACCATTCAAATCACAAATATAGAATGTTTTCCTTAAACTGTGACAAAAACATGCAATAATGAACACTTCAGTAACAATTTCTCCATTGTGCTTTGAAGTTTACACTCCTTAGTATTTGTTGGAAGAGTGGGACTTTAATCTTTTTGTGTAGAAAGAAAAAAAAAATAACTTAACCTTTCTGTCTAGGATGACCTAATGCATAAGAATGAGTCATGAGTTATAGAATTGCTATTCCAGTCAGAATCTCATAGTTTTCAATGTGTTTTATTCAGACAGGCAGTATTGGCTAGGGTAACTCCCGCTCCAGGCAGAAGTGCCAAAAATGTTTCAGTTTCTGCTTGTTCAGACATCAGAAGTACACAGAAGCCATAACCTGCTGATGCCTAGGTTGGTGCCACAGACCCCGTGTGGTGGTGGTGTGGTCTGAACTGTGCTGTCATTCACTGCTGTGAGTTCAGATCTTGATGTGAGATTTGCCCACATGAATGTTTAATATTATTTTATTTTATTTCTTTACTATGATGCAAGTCAGCTCTTGGCTGAATAGAGCTACTAATCCTGTATAATAAGATAAATTACACAATCTGGAGGATAAAAATTGCTGCGTGCACACGTTACTGTAATTGGCTGTATCACTTTTTTTTATCTCATTGACAATTGTACAAATACAAATATGCCAAAACAATCTCCTGTATAACATGGCAATTGTCTACTTTGTTTTACTCTTGAAAGCTGGAGGTAATTGACATTGGCAACTACTGAGGGTCAAATAGTTTTGAGCCACTCCCTGGACCAGATTTTTCACCTATTGATTCATGAGTGTGCATCAGACAGAAATCTTGGCCTCTAATAACATTGGATGGGCATATAAGAAGCTCATTCATAAATTGTAAATGTACATACGTTCATGACTACAGCTATTTCTCCTGATTGGTAACAAGGTGGTAATAAGGTGTATATATTCTTTATGCAATGCGCAGACTTAAAAAAACTAAACAACACAATTCTCCACACTATGTTTATACTTTTATAAACTCTTAGACTTAGAGATGATGGGAAGAGATGGCCAAGAGTGGTGATTTACAAGAAGTGTAACACCCATAGCTTGTGAAATCTTTACCTCTGCTGCAACAGATTATGCAGCCCATTTTTATGAGAATGTGTTGCACTGGTTTGGCTTAGGGAAAGCATTCTATATGTAATTTTTGCTTTTTCACCCAAGACAAGTGTAATTCTTCTGGGAATAAGTTAAAGGATCTGGGAATAAATTCAAGGATGAATCTGGGAGTAAATTCAAGGATGTTAAAGTATGTTACCAAATGCTGACTGCTGTAATTCCAGGTAGTCTATAGGAGATTTAACAACTAGAAAATGAGGGTTAAGGGCCAAGTAACATTTGAGTTGCCATAGTGTTCATGCTGGAAGAAAATTGACATTTTAATTTTAAAGTAGAGCCTCAATCTTTGGCCTACCTTTGTAAGCATCTTTTCGACTGCATCTAAACAATCTTTTTTATTATTATTATTACTATTTTTTTTTTTATTTTAAGAAATGAGTATTGATTCTGTCTTGTTCCCATAATTATGTATTTCATAATGCTTATCATCTCTGTAGATTGTAAATAAATAATATATATATATATTCCAGTTTCTAAATGTCAAACTTTTGTTGTTTAGGAATCCACTTTAAAATAAATATTCTTCTTTCAGTTGAACCAATCACCTAATTGTATGTCCACTGAGAAAGTTGCTATCTTCTGTGTCTTTTTGGGTAGTTTTTCCTGGGTTTTATCAAATGCTTCAAGTTTTGAGGTTGTTTCTTTGTTTGTTTGTTTTTAATGAAGTCAGCAGTTATCAGAACTGCTATTCTTTTAGAGGCAAAAAAGTAAACATGTTAATGAGAATTTCTAGTAATCATATTTCATTTATAAGAATACCCTAATGGGGGGGGGGGGGGGGGGGGGGGGGGGGGGGGAAATCAACCCCGTTTCATTTATCTGCTTTTAGCCAGAGAAATTCATAAGCAAATAGTGTTGTTTTATTTTTCTTTTATTAATTCATTGTCAATGTAATATATACATGTATGTGTGTAAGACAATTGCTTGAAAGTGAGTATACAAATCATGATTAAGCATGATATTCAAGAAAGGAAAGTATTTTTCATTTATTTTCATTTAAATAGTGAAATCAGTAACTTTTACATATTGTTACTGTACTTCTTATTTACATCTACTTTATGGGTATGTCTGCCAGCATTGTACGCATATTTTGCACTGTTATTATTTAGTGTTACGAAAACCAGAGTTTCTCAAGTTAATGCATTGCTATATGTATTTTATCTCTGTAACTGTTGATAAATACAGGTAGTGCTTTTCTAATTGTACTCCAGCAGTACACTGGTGTTGGTAAACTAGATGCACAGTACATACCTGTCTCAGGATACCTGGATTTTTCATTAGGTTTTGAGGTCTAAAACAATACTGAACTCATATTTTTGTATGCTGACAATTGTTCTGTTGTTGGGTTTGTATATGTATATACATACACACACACACACACACACTGTATATATCCTTTAGTTTTCCTAAAGAAAATGCATTATTAGAAATGTTTCCTTTTTCTTGCTAAAAGATGTTCTCTCGTTATGTATGTGTAAATGAATATACAGTGTGCACAGTCATGCAGATGTTAACACCCATGGGAAATTTCAGATTGTCCAGAGGCCAGTCAAATACTTGTTTCTTCTCCAGACAGAGCTCCATGCTAGAAATCCTCTGTGGCTAGAGTGGAACAACTTTAAAAGTAATTTCTGCTTCACTTTGGAAGTTCAATGGAGTGTTCAAGCAAGTAGGACATTTTTGCAAAATACTTAAATAGGGACTTCTATGGGAACATCCACACTTTTCTATTTTTCTGTGTGCGTCCTGTTTGTACAATGGGTCAGACTTTGAAAACTAAGCAGCCTTATTAACTTTGTAACACCCTGTAAATAGTGTATGTATTTGGTTATACTTATGTAAGACAAAAACAAAAGAAAACAAAAAACTTAATTTTTGCATTAAGTATTGCACACATTTCTTCAAACAAAGAATATATTTGTAATGTTGCAACAAGCACAAGAGAGAGAGCATTATTGCTTTGAAATATTATATGTAAGTACATCCATACACAGAATCTCTCAGTGAACTTATGTTTGAAAACAGTCAAACTAGCAGTTCTTATGGGTAGTTGAATTTGTTGGAAGTAACCTTTGGAATTTAACTATCCTTGAAACATGGATTTAAAATACTTTTTCCTGTTTTGTAAAGTGCCTATGTAGCATACTTTGAGTCAATTGCTTTATTGATTATGGGTTAAACTAATACTGTGTACTTGTAGATCTTTATTTTTTAGTCTACATTTATTTTTTTAGTCTACATATTAAAGACTGGAATGGTAGCAATGTATTACAAAATGTCAAATGGCAATAAAATAATTCATAATATGGCCACTGCAAATTTCTTTATTTCTAAGCAAGTAAAAAGTTTGTTTGTTTGTTTGTTTTTGGTGGTCTTTAACCCCTTTGGTGTGAGTGCTCTTGGAATTCTCCTGCAGGAGAATAGAAATAAAACTTCTAGAAATATATGTTTATAATAACAGTCCAAGCCTAATCTAGGTTCATTGCTGACAACTGAAGTGTATCTTTACGACCCTGTAGAGAGCTGAAGCCTGCATGAGCAGTAGTCCCTGGCTTTGGGGAGCTGTATTTTGTGAAGGATGAGAGAAGGGAGACAGGTATGAAAAATATTTTTCTGGCCCAGTGGTTCCACCAAGATCCAAAGCAGCCACGGTTTCTGGGATTTACATGTGTCATGGTTTTACCTGTCAGGGAGCTCAGCACCACAAAGCTCTTCGGTCTCCCTGCCCCTGGTGGGATGGGGAGAGAACTCATGGGTTGAGATCAAGACAATTTAATAGGCAAGGAGGGAGGAATAAAAGGTCATGGTGCCCAACACAATTGCTCCCTACCAGACAACAAATGCCCTGTCAGTCCCTGAGCACTGGCAGCCCCCTGACAACTGCCCCCACTTTTATTGTTCTCCATATTCCGTCAGATGGTGTGGAACATCCCTTTGGTCACTGGGTCACCTGTCCTGGCTGTGTCGCCTCCCAGCTCCTGGTGCACCTCCAGTCTCCTCTCTGGCGGGACAGCACAAGCAGCTGAAAAGTCCTTCACTCTGTGTAAGCCCTGCTCTGCAACAACAAAAACATTGGTGTGTCAACATTATCCTCATCCTAAATCCAAAACAGCACCATTCCAGCTACTAGGAAGAAAATTAATCCTATCCCAGCCCAAACCAAGACAGGTCTGAGGACTGAAATAGTCACCATCGGTTTATGGCTGTGCACAAGGAAAACCTGACATGCATATCATCGAGTGTTGCCCTCCCTAGGCTAATTAAACACTTAAAAATGATTGATCCTTTAAATGGATTGGGAACTAGCTCCTAGCTACTATTAAAATCCTGGGGAGAGGTTAGGCTTCAAAAAATAAGAAAACTTAGGACAGGAGAAAAAAAATCTTTCCCTGTAACTCCCTGGGGGATGGAAGAACAGAATGTCAGAGAAGTATTAAGAAGCAGAAATGACCAGATGATTTCAAATATGGCCTACTTTTCTACCATCTTATACAAGTTTTTGTTGTTGTTGTTTTGTTTGTTTATTTCAGTGCTCCTCATTTCTGTGGTCTTCACCTGCCACCACGTCTACCTCAGAAATAAAATCCAATCATGAATTATGTTCATAGTCAGTGGGGATGGGCATAACTGAGACAGGTACCAGTTATGCTAGGGTAGCACTTGGGTATCCAGTAATTTCCCACATTTCATGTGAGAGTATTATTATCATGAGGTGAAAGGCTTTGAAAGTATCTGCAAAGGGGGACTTGCTATACTTCCATGTCAGAGGTCTGATGAGGCACAGTGTGAGTCACTTCAAAATATTTTTCAGCTAATCCTTGAAAGTTATTTCCTTTTAAATGTTACTCATAAACTCACTTTTACTATGAATTTAATTGTTATTGGAGTGGGAGTATTCCTGTGCCCCATTATGTCATGCACAAACAGGACAGATTATGCATGCACTTTGCTTATACTAACGAGGTGAAATTGCTAACAATTATTTCTTTCTTGTTTGTAGAAGTCTTAATTCTCTAAAACTGCTTTCTCAGATGCTATTTGATTTATTTATTTTTTTTTCCCACAAACATTTCTACACACAATTCCTTGGAATATCCTTGAAACCTGCACTAGGGGTAGCCTTATCTCTAGTCTCATCTTCTGATGTTTCTGCCAGGACTTTCTGGATGTACCCCACATGTGATTGAATATTTCAACTTCTCTAATGAGCCTTGGGCTGTTGTCAGAGCTTGTCATCACCTTGGCTCTGCCCAGGCTGGCTATCACACTGTAGTCACCCCCAGCTCTTGTCTCCTTCTCCCCCGAGGAGTAGCTCTGCTCTTGCTGCTCTCATGAGAACACCTGCTGCTGGTACAGGCTCTGCCACAGTTGGCATGCTGCTGCAGATTAGAGTGCTGCTGGGGGCCCATTCCAAAAAAAATGCCCATTTCTAGTCACAAGACTGGTGGGAAGCCTCTTCCACTGATTTTAGTATTGGGCCTAGGAGTAGTAGCGTCCAAAAATGATCTATAGCACAAATTTGATGAAAAGACTTGCAAATGCATCTCTAGAACCTGACAGGACAGAAAAGAAAAAGTTAGTGGCTGAGAAGTAATGCAAGATAGATAAATGCAGCGTCAATGATGTCAACAGAGCAATGAAATCTCCTGAATATTCAGCTTCATTTTTTTCCAAGTGTTTAGCACAGTTGATATGTTGCTGAACAACTGCATCCTTTATAGAAAACTCAATGTGAATTCTTACGATTGTGATTTACAGCCAGAAATTTTTATAGAAAGATCTACATTTAACTAGTCATGTTTTGTTCTTGTTGTTTAGATTTCTTTATCAGAGAAAGAGGGATTTTCCTTATGTAACGGGCTTTTTAACATCTGGGCTAAATAATTGGTGTCTTTCCTTGTGAAGCATAACAGCCTCTAAAAGTAGGAGGAAATTGTGCTGTATATATATTCTGGGAGCATAATCAAATATAAGGAACATGAATAGGTTTTGATTCTGCTTTCATTTAAATGAATAACCAAATTTTCATTGACTACAAAGAATGAATCCATAATACTTGGACTATTATGCCAGAACCTGACTAGCTTGAATGCTTGTTAGTGTGTTTAGATCACCTAATTAATGAAACTATTCATGTCTCAATACAGAAAGCTTGACTGGAAATGAGAAGCAGACCACGTGTGATCAATGTTTTTTTTTGTCATCAACCAGCCTTACAGTGGGTCTGATTAAACCAATAGAAACGAACATCAGTATTGTATTAACTAAAGTCATTGCATCATCACAAAAGTTATTGACAGTATCACACAGATTGAGAGAGAAATTCTGCCTGATTTTGATCAGTGCTGCTTCCTTGTACTGTAGTACTTTTCAGGATACACTGAGGGATAGTTGAATTCAATTTCAAGACAGAGTGAAACTTGAATGGGTGTTTAGCAATATACTAGATGCTGTTCTGAAATAGGGGAAATCATAAAGTTTTTATATGTTAAGAAATAAAGTAGGTGTTTGGAATTTTGACAGCACACCCTGGAAAACTGGTAGCTTGGGAAACACAGGGAAATAAGTATAATTGTGCCAATTTTAAAGTACATTTGTGGGCCCAATGCAAACAGAACAGATAGTAGGCTTTCATTTCTGGACTAGATCCCATGACTTTGAGTAAAACCATTAATATTTGAAACTGTAGCATGGGACTAAACTACAGTGTCTTTGGTTGTTCATCACACAACAGTCATGACAAGAAAGAGAGTCTCTTGTAGTCTTCATAATTAACTTTTAAGAACCACAAATTCCATATTTAATCATAGCTCTTATTTTCATTTGTAACATGGGAAATAACCAGTGTCTATACTGTCAGTTAAAAAACAATGTGTTAAACAGGAGTCTAAGACTTCCCCCCCCAACCCCCCTCTTTTCCCCCATCTCATTTACTAAACTTATTTGTTCATGACAGGTGAGGTGCCTATCAGAGGAACAGTGGAAGTTATGAGTCCAGTCACATCGATGTTTTGGGCATGTTGTGCTTTCAGAATCTCTCTTGAATGTTAGAGTTCACATGGAGCTTCCTCTACATGCACTTGGCCTTGTGGTGAACAGTCACGCAGAGGACCCTGAAGATGCAGGAGTGACAAAAATGCTTTTTGTGAAAATCGTGGGTAAAAATGCACACTGCTTCTGTTGGAATTGAGCTATGATCTAAATGATCATAGAAAAAAAAAAGTCAGTTGTGGAAGTTAGAATATCAGATTACTGATTGTTATGTACCTAATTGCTAGAAAAATAAAAACACACCTTCTGTACCAGTTAGAATAAAAGTGGAGCAACTTCTTATATCACATTTTAGGACAGTAATAATAAAGTTTGTAATGACAAGGGGATTAAAAAAAGAAAAAAGTGGAAATTTCTAGTTTGTCCCTATGTAACCTTAATATTTAAATTTGCTTTAGGACATATTAGATCAAAATAATGAGGGTTTATCCCTGATTACAGAGTTTCAGTGAAGTCCAGAACAGTACAAAAATTTCTACAAATAGAAAACTTGATCTAAACAGGGGAACTCATGCTACTGGTCTTCCACTCTCCAAGTCCTATTTCCTTATTTCCAAACACCAATAATCCCTGTGAATGCAACTCACAGCAGACTCAGTAGGGAGGCCAAAGAATAAAACAGCATGGAAAATGGACTCTGCTCATGTTCAAAGGAAAGAAAATCACAGGTGCCAAAGGCTTTTCAAATGTGCCGAGCCACAACAATTTTCTGTTTCATGCAGCATTGGGCTGATGTATTTCACTGAGCAGGTCTGCTGTTGCAGTACAGAAATTCAGGTTGTGCCAGATTGTTTCAAAGTTGTGATACACAGAAGCAGGTCTGTTCTGAATGAGGTGGGATGAAATGGAAGAAATGTGATTTCTCCGTTTGTTAAACTTGGTGTTTGGATTACATCCAGGACTATTCAAATATGCTGCACTGGGAAATAAGACTTTTTGTCAGTCTGAGTCTAAATGGTCAGTCTGCTGAAAAATATTCCGCTATCTGCATCCTGAAGTGACAGTGTGTAGTGTTTCAGCAACTGGATAGTAGCAGGAAGATGTGGGAGGACAGAACAGAGACAATGCCAAGGCTCCTCTGGCTTGTACCCTGTTAGCCCCCCAGCTCATTGTGTATAGCTTCAGCAGGAGGGATAGGGAACTGTTCCTCTTTTAGAGTACAGCCAGGCCACTAAGGTGGCCTTGGGATAACCAGGCAAAGGAGAATCAAATATTTATTCAGGACTAAAAATTTTGGATTGCCAGGCCAAAAACTCTTAAGAAGAATTGATATCCCTTCAGTATACAGCCCAGTCTTGTGTGTGTTAGATGTTATAAATGTGTTCACCTGAGACCAGGCATGCTTTGTTTCCACATTCTGGAGGGACACAGTTGAGAGTTAGGCACCAAGCTATTTCCCTGTCTCCCCTAGGCATACCACAGCACAGCTACAGTCATTTAAGAAGGGTTTAGCCAGAAGGGAGTCATCAGGAGGGCTTAGGCAGACTCATGAACCATTTTGCATAACATCTTCAGGATTTACTACTGATGTACCTCTCTGATCTTCTCAATGATTGACATCATTGATGTTACCTCTGATCTTCTTCCCCAAAGATGATCAAAGGATTGGAGCACCTCTCCTATGATGAAAAGCTAAGAGAACTGGGGATGGTCAGCCTGGAGAAGGCTCTGGGGTGACCTCATTGCAGCTTTTCAATACTTAAAATACTTATAAAACAGATGGAGAGCAACTTTTTCCTCAGGCAGATAGTGATAGGACAAGGGGGAATGGTTTTAAAGTAAAAGAGGGGAGATTTAGAATAGATGTCAGGAGGAAACTTTTCACTCAGAGGTTGGTGAGGCACTAGAACAGGTTGCCCAAAGAAGTTGTGGATGCCACATCCCTGAAGGTGTTCAAGGCCAGGTGAGATGGGACCATGAGCAACCTGATGCAGGGGGGTAGGAACTAGATGATCCTTAATGTCTCTTCCAACGCAAGCTGTTCTACGATTCTATGATTCTATATCCTGGTATAGGTACTGAGTACATCATTATCTAAGATAGTGAAATCACAAACTCAGTCATATATCTCAAAAGTGACACAAGGTTGTTCGGTTTTCAGAATCCATGTATTTAACAGGGGTTAAAATCTGGATCAACAGATTTATCCCAGCTTTGGAGTTAAATTCTGATGTGCAACCTGGCTTCTCTTCATTTAATCACTGTTGGCAACAAATGCTAAATGTCTAGGTATATTGATCACTTCTGAAAATAGAACTAATGTTCCCATTCCCTTAGCCAGCTCTGTTAATTTTACAATGAATACACAATTCTTCTGACATGCATGTCTGAAATCCTTTTTATGGGGCACTTGTAGAAACATGTCTTTGTAAACCAATGTCACTGAAGGGTGAGATACATTTGGATACCTAATCATGAAGACAACCACTTCTTAAGCTTTCTAAAGTCCAGTCCAAATTATTTCCATGACAATTAGGCATCAAAATGCTTTAGTAAATCCCACAAAGCTATCTGCACCATTTGTAATAAGGTAGCTCTAAAAGACTCATCTAGACACAGGCAAAATAATATGAAGAAAAGAATTTTCACAGTGTGATAAACTTTCTTTAGAACAGAAATGAAATACAAATTCTTATAAAAAATCCAGATCTTTCCTTCATGATTTTCCAGTCATACTCACATGAAATTCCAGTATTTAATATTATCAAAACAAGAAACTTTTACCTGCAGTTCAATTCACTATTTGTCTAATTTGTCTTGAGTCACTGCTGTAGAGAGACCTTTCCCTGTAACTGCCAGTTCCAGTGCATGGCAAGTTATATTTATATCCTTGCTGGCAAAATGATCAGTTATTCAGAAATTCTGGATTTTATTTGGAGCTTCCTCTTCCCTAACCTTCTTTCCAAATATCCTTAAATATAAAAATGTCTCAGCTAAACACATACTTACAGGCTCTCTGTCTGGCTCCCACCAACAGCTAACCTCATGACTTGCATTTGTCCCACCAAAGGACTCCCAGGTACCTCAGCTATCCAAATATATATATATATATATATATATATATATATATATATTTAATGTGCATAATCTGGAAGGCCAGGACTTGAGTAAATCAGTGTTGAAGCAGTATGGATAGGACTAATCTCCAACAAGTATTCCCTAAAGAAACTGACAGGCACCATAACAACCTTAGAGTATCGCTATCACATTGCAGTCATCATATTTGTGCTGTTGCTCAGTCCTTTAGATATTACATTGTTCTAAGATGCATATGGAAATGTTATATATAGCTCGTCTGCCCTGCTGCAGGATTGTAACTAAGTAAGGAAAGGACATTTTGTGACCACGGTGAGGGATTAAGAACTCCAACAGTTGGCTTCCAATCACAAACGTGCACTTTTTAAAGGTACTGAATAGAATCTTTTTTGTTTTTCTGTAAAATGTGAACAATACTATACCTTCAAGATCCTTCTTTTTCTATTCTCTCTTTCTCAATATAAAAGGATATAACTGCTGCTTACAAGCATCTGTATTATCCAAGTTTTTGATCCTCTTAATACCATCCAACCTCTATAGTCATGGTATTTGCACCTGTAAAATTCCACAGTCAACTGTCTGTTTTTTTTTGGCATCTCTAAAACTGAGCAAGTAGTTCATTACCTATTAAATAATTTAACTTTGTGGGAAAAACAAAGTAGATATTCTCCCACGTCTTATGAGCAGGATTTTTCTTAGAATGTCAGATCAGAGCTCACACAACTTTGGGAGTGAGGTGGTATAGCCAGCCAATGGATAGGTGGTCGACTACTTGTGTTTATTATGTGACTAGTAGCAAAGCACTACATAGAGTTATGTGGAAGTTAACAAAAAACGCTTTTATAAATACATCAACACCAAAAGGAGGACTAGGGAGAATCTCCATCCTTTACTGGATGCAGGGGGAAACTTAGTTACAAGAGATGAGGAAAAGGCGGAGGTGCTTAATGCCTTCTTTGCCTCAGTCTTTAGCGGCAAAACCGGTTGCTCTCTGGATACCCAGTACCCAGAACTGGTGGAAGGGGACGGGGAGCAGGATGTGGCCCTCACCATCCACGAAGAACTGGTTGGTGACCTGCTACGGCACTTGGATGTCCACAAATCGATGGGGCCGGATGGGATCCACCCAAGGGTACTGAGAGAACTGGCAGAGGAGCTGGCCAAGCCCCTATCCATCATTTATCAGCAGTCCTGGCTATCGGGGGAGGTCCCAGTTGACTGGCGACTAGCAAATGTGACGCCCATCTACAAGAAGGGCCGGAGGGCAGACCCGGGGAACTACAGGCCGGTCAGTTTGACCTCAGTACCAGGGAAGCTCATGGAGCAGATCCTCTTGGGAGTCATCATACGGCACTTGAAGGGCAAGCAGGCGATCAGGCCCAGTCAGCATGGGTTTATGGAAGGCAGGTCCTGCTTGACGAACCTGATCTCCTTCTACGACAAAGTGACGCACTGGGTGGATGAGGGAAAGGCTGTGGATGTGGTCTACCTTGACTTCAGCAAGGCTTTTGACACCGTCTCCCACAGCATTCTCCTCAAGAAACTGGCTGCTCTTGGCTTGGACTGGCGCACGCTTCGTTGGGTTAGAAACTGGCTGGATAGCCGGGCCCAAAGAGTTGTGGTAAATGGAGCCAAGTCCAGTTGGAGGCCAGTCACTAGTGGCGTCCCCCAGGGCTCGGTGCTGGGGCCGGTCCTCTTTAACATCTTCATCAATGATCTGGATGACGGCATTGAGTGCACCCTCAGTAAGTTTGCAGATGACACCAAGCTAGGTGCGTGTGTCGATCTGCTCGAGGGTAGGAAGGCTCTGCAGGAGGATCTGGATAGGCTGCACCGATGGGCTGAGGTCAACTGCATGAAGTTCAACGAGGCCAAGTGCCGGGTCCTGCACCTGGGGCGCAATAACCCCAAGCAGAGCTACAGGCTGGGAGATGAGTGGTTGGAGAGCTGCCAGGCAGAGAAGGACCTGGGAGTGATGGTGGACAGTCGGCTGAATATGAGCCAGCAGTGTGCTCAGGTGGCCAAGAAGGCCAACGGCATCCTGGCTTGTGTCAGAAACAGTGTGACCAGCAGGGCTAGGGAGGTGATCGTCCCCCTGTACTCGGCTCTGGTGAGGCCGCACCTCGAGTACTGTGTTCAGTTTTGGGCCCCTTGCTACAAGAAGGACATCGAGGTGCTTGAGCGGGTCCAAAGAAGGGCGACGAAGCTGGTGAGGGGCCTGGAGAGCAAGTCCTATGAGGAGCGGCTGAAGGAGCTGGGCTTGTTCAGCCTAGAGAAGAGGAGGCTCAGGGGTGACCTTATTGCTCTGTATAAGTACATTAAAGGAGGCTGTAGAGAGGTGGGGGTTGGCCTGTTCTCCCATGTGCCTGGTGACAGGACGAGGGGGAATGGGCTAAAGTTACGCCAGGGGAGTTTTAGGTTAGATGTTAGGAAGAATTTCTTTACTGAAAGGGTTGTTAGGCACTGGAACGGGCTGCCCAGGGAGGTGGTGGAGTCACCATCCCTGGAAGTCTTCAAAAGACGTTTAGATGTAGAGCTTAGGGATATGGTTTAGTGGGGACTGTTAGTGTTAGGTTAGAGGTTGGACTCGATGATCTTGAGGTCTCTTCCAACCTAGAAATTCTGTGATTCTGTGATTCTGTGAAGTGGAAGAGGAAGATTCATGTCTGGAATTTCTGGAGAGTTATTTTTTTATTTTTTTCCAAGTGTCTCCAAATTGCCTAAATTAGTAAGAGAGGAGAGAGCAGCTAAGAAAGGGGAGATAAGTAAGCTGATAAGACAAGTAAGCTCTTTAGATAGAGGCAATGCTTAAAACCAAATAACATTAATGACAAAAGCTCTTTTTGACCTCAGGTGACTTTGAAGGAGCCTTTATTTGAATGGGAAGATGCAGATGAAGCTTTCATTCTTTTACATATGAAACTAAAAGGATGATTAGAATGGTAATATAAATTTTTTCAAACTTGAGATCTCAGAGCAGGTGGGGGCTTGATGATGGAAAGGAACATAGGAACATAGAACATTGTATATTCAGGAAAAACAGACTCTAATACATGACATAAATTACTGTTACATGGATGAAAAACAGTTATGGAAAAAATGGAACAAATGGTTCACTTTTCATATATCCATAGATTTGAAGATGTTTTGGATTGCATTCAGGGTGATTTTTTTCCCTTTTCTTTATGAAATTTCCTCATGTAACTTTGATATAACTTTGTTGTCTATGACTTGGGCTGAGTAAGCTATAAATTGAAATTTGTAATTCTCCAAAGAAGGATATTGAGGATTCGGCCATTCATATTGCTCAGAGGCTGTATTAAACTTATATGATTTCTGTAGTGTTGTCTATGCTGAAGGGATTTCTGGGAACAGGCTTACCCACACAATCATAGGAGAAGAAAACTTGTGTGGGAATTATCTACCATTTTCTGTTGTTGGAGAATATTTTGTAGAGTTCTTGAGGATGATCAATGTGCAGAAGCATCTTCCAGGCTCAGATGGCCAAGCTGATGGTGGTTGGCGTGTAGATTTGACTGAACCTTAAAGTGCATAATAGCTTTAATTTGTTTGGGAAAAACAAAACAAAACAAAACAAAACAACACTCTCTATGATCTGTACACATAACAAACTATTCTTTCTACTTTTTAGATATTTAGAGAGCTTTAGATACTGCTGCTTGTGTGTATAAAAGTTGTGAAATAGAAAAAAAAAACAAACAACACTCATTAATGCATTAGTTACCTCTTAGTTATGTGCAGAATTTCTAAAATATATATATATATTTAATACAGAAACTCTAAATTTGATCTTCTTTGATCTGTTTATTTTCATTCCTTCAGAGATTTCCTTGCTGGGGTTGCCTGGTATCCAAAAATTTGTTAAAATTAATTTTAAACAATTCTTCAGAATTTGCAATGAGAAAAGTGTGGTAGAAGAATGTGCAGAAGGAAACAACATATCTGTAAAACTTTAACAAAAAAACAACCTGAACACTTAAGTAGAAAATTCAGTATGGTTTGACTGCAATAAGTAGAAGTAAACTAAGCACCACAGAAATGTGAAGAACAGGGAGCTATTACATAATGAACAGAACTTTAATTTCAGGAAGAGGAGGATTCTGCTTTACTGCAACATTATTTTTTTTAATCTTTTTCCTACTGGAGTTTATGCAACACCAAATAGCTTTGTCTCCTTTGGAAAAAAATTATATATATATATATATATATATATATATATACATATATATATATATTTCTGTGATAAAGAATACATTAACAGTGTGACCAGCAGGGCTAGGGAGGTGATCGTCCCCCTGTACTCGGCTCTGGTGAGGCCGCACCTCGAGTACTGTGTTCAGTTTTGGGCCCCTCGCTACAAGAAGGACATCGAGGTGCTCAAGCGAGTCCAGAGAAGGGTGACGAAGCTGGTGAGGGGCCTGGAGAACAAGTCCTACGAGGAGCAGCTGAGGGAGCTGGTCTTGTTCAGCCTGGAGAAGAGAAGGCTCAGGGGCGACCTTATTGCTCTTTACAGATACCTTAAAGGAGGCTGTAGTGAGGTGGGGGTTGGCCTGCTCTCCCACGTGCCTGGTGACAGGACGAGGGGGAATGGGCTTAAGTTGCGCCAGGGGAGTTTTAGGTTAGATGTTAGGAAGAACTTCTTTACTGAAAGGGTTGTGAGGCATTGGAACAGGCTGCCCAGGGAAGTGGTGGAGTCACCATCCCTGGTAGTCTTCAAAAGACGTTTAGATGTAGAGCTTAGGGATATGGTTTAGTGGGGACTGTTAGTGTTAGGTTAGAGGTTGGACTCGATGATCTTGAGGTCTCTTCCAACCTAGAAATTCTGTGATTCTGTGATTAAGAATCTCCTTATTAGAGAGGGACTTGACTACTGAAAGACTTGATTTGGTAAGTAGCTGGGACTGAAATCACTAAAATTGTATGTAGGGCTGTTGGTGACCATTTGGAGTGAATTCCTATATTTTCAGTGAAGCATTTAAAATTGCAGGGGTCACCCCTCTTAGGGAACTAGGAAAAAAAAATTAAGATCCTCTTTCCTTTTTGCACTGTTTTCAAAATTGTCAGACATTCTGGTTCCTGCAAATTCAATTCTCTGAAGGATGTTTCAGAGCTCAAACTTCAGTGCAGCACAGAGAACTCAGGGGGCTAGAGCACAAGGCGCACAAGGTGAAGGATCTGAGTTTGCTTGGCCAGGAAAAAAAGGAGGTTGCATTAACACAACAAGAATTCTTCTCAGAAATGCAGAGCTGAATCACGAGATGTGATGATCACAAGTTAAAATAAGGGAAATGCAGCATGACCAGCACTGAGGGAAAGAGCATTCTTTATACCTCAGCCTTAAACACTGGGACAATTTGCCCAGGGAGGCTGTAAAATCCACTCTAGTCCTTAAAGATTTTCAGTGATCATTAGATCACCCTAAACAACCTGATCTACCTTTGAAGTTAGCATGGCTTTCAGATCCCCTTTGACCTAAATTACTCTGACTGATGAATCAATCAGCTACCAGCTGTATATCTCAACCACAAGCATGCTGAACCCAGGCTGACTGCCAGCTGATCAGCACAAATAAGGGCTGTAGGCTCTACAGGCTTCCTGAAGGTTCTGGGTGTTATGAGCAGCATCCTTAGATACAGTTGCCTGCCTTTGGACAGGCTGCCTGGTCATGCCAGGAGTACTGAATAATGTGTCCTCACCAAATAATATTGACCTCCTGGACAAAAACATTCTTTTAATAAGGGAGCCTGGCTAGAACAGTCCAAGTCCAGTGGTCAGAGGTTTGAGTTATTTGTTGAAATAATTCCTCTGTGTGCTGCCAGTTTCTGTCATCAGGTTTTGCACTGAGTTGACTATATACTATCTATTGACTATCAGTGCTTCATGTTTTGTTGTTCTGGAGGATAAGGAAAGCCAGATGCGCTTCACCTGGCATACACTGCTACTGAGCATGAGAAGCAAGAGCAGCAACAGCGGGTAGTAATTACTGCTGAACTCAAGCATAAGTGGATACCTCTGGTTGTCTACTGCATGATGTTACAAAAGAGATCTCTGTGCAGGCATGAATAGATGCAAGGTAAGTGCAATCCTGCCAAGCTGCAGTCTAGCTGCTTTGCGGTGTGAAAGTCAGTGTGCTCAAGAAAACACTAGTCTTGAGTTTGACCTTGAAATAATGGCCAGAAGTTCTTATGGCAAGGTCCTCTCACTTCTAAGGATCTTGGAGATAATGAAGGCATGTATTTATTGTTCTTTACATACAAAGAACATGATTATATAACACTTTCCTGATTATAACTATTCACTTCAAATGTCTGTTGGGCGTATCAACAATTTCACTAGACTGTCGGGTGAAAGGCAAAGAAATACAAATGCTTCATCACTTCTAGATAAAACTCTTCTAAGAAGCAAAACAGTAGAAGGGTGAATGCCATCTTTAAATTGATAACACACTTCCAACCATTCTCAAATAAACCCAGACACCTGCATGGGAGTTGAAATTTCATTTCCTGTAGTGAAATGAGCTAGAAAAAGCATTAGAAAGAGCAAAAGTAGGAGGAACGAAAAGTCTTAGACTGCTAACTACAGTCAGTACCAGAAAACAGTTACCTTATGGCAGTTACTGAAAGTAAACCATGAATGCAACATGATTTTTTGACTCATTCAGAACATATATACTATAATTAAAAATAAATAAATAAATCCAAAAGCATATAAAGTTGTGACTTGATTTTTTAAGTTTTAGGGCCTAGATGTGAGATGGAGAACAGAGTCCTAAAATAGAGTTTTAAAAAAGATAACATATGCATATAAATATAAAAAGGAGAGATGTTTGAATATTTGGTTCTCTTTGCTGCCAATAAAAACAGTGAATGGGATCCCTCAATGGAATTATAATGCAGAGATGGAAATCTGGTTAAAATATAGTCTCCCCATAAGGGAGAAGACTCTGCTTCCTCCCTTTTTGGAATGGTCTTGGTTACCTATTGAAAAATTAATAACAGAATACAGAGATAGTGATGATAAAGGATACATGCTTTCATCCTTTTAGTTTAGCAAGTGGTGACAGCACAATGATTCAATGAGATTCAGAGAGCCAAGAATCATTAGAGAAAGAAAAAGCAAAGAGTGAATTTGTGCTTTCCTGCAATGAAACAGCATTTTTTTTTTTTCTATTAGCCATCTGGATTTTCTATAGAAAGCTGGAAATTTGGGGGGAGATGTTGGTTTACTCTAGATACGTTTTTATGTTAAATCTTTTTCACAGTGTTTTTTGTTTGTTTGTTTGTTTTTGTTTTTCTTCCTCAACTAGACCTGAGTTTCATATATATCAAAACCTGCTGCAGAAGACAATTTTTTCCCCTCCATGTTTTTCATGTGAGAGATCTAAAATAGCAGGGGAAAAAACAAATTAAAATTAGGAAATGCTTTCTGTCATAATGTGAAGAGCTGGAATAGGAGAAGTGTGCAATCTCTCACGCTGAAGGTCTTTAGGAATATATTTAACGAATCTATGTCACAAGTGATATAGATGTAGTTGATTTTGCCTTTTGACTACAGAATAGCATAAAAGACTTCTTAAAATCCTTTCTGTCCCTATTTTTCAATGTTTCAATGACATTCTAGTATGAACCTGAGCTTGCCCTGACCCACAGGCTGATAATGAAACACAGCCAATATTCATTTTACATCACTTGCGGTTTTGCACATCTGCTGGCACCAACAGAAAACAGTTCTTTAGTTTGAAAGTTCAAAGTCACATTTTGGAACTGATAGTATCTGGTCAATTAGAAGAAACATAAAGCTACTTCAAAAGCAACCATTACCATAAAATTTCTATTTTAGACTTGAGCTAAGTTGCTTTGTGATAATGTAAAGTTATGCAAAACAGAAATTAAGCATGAAGATGCCCACTTTCAACTGGTACAAATCAAAATTATTGAGATCAATTAAACCATTGCTGTTTGCTCCAAAGGGTTATCTACTTAGAAGCACTTAACTCTACAATTGGGTGTACATTAGAGAAGTAAAAATTGTTGGCTTCCATGGATTTGGAGAAGATTCTTATTATCCTACCTACTTACCAGGACTTTGAATAAATTGGGTAGCATGAAATATATAAATCTAAAATGTAGATTAAAACAGAAATATGGGAGGTCTACCTGTGGGGAAAAAAAGTGGAATCAGGACCAAAAGGAACTGGAAAGGGTATTGGTATCCTGCACTGTATAGCAAACATTAGTGATTGTCACATCTGCGCCTAGCCTCTGGAATATCCACAGCTTCCAACAGTACTTTGTTGTTATCTTTTCAAGGCACATATAACCAGGCATATAATCTTGTACTTCCTTACTTCTTTTCCTTCATTGCTTGGGCATTAATGTATATGTCTATGTGTATATGCTATGTGTGTGCATGTATGCATATGTATAAATCTGTTCTTTTTACTTGTATTTGCCCCCGCTTTCCAAATCATCTGCCTCTGTGAACTGATCTCGTGTTTCCTGAGCAGCAGACCAATCAGGTCCTGTTGACTCTAAACTCATTAAATTATTAAATGAATAATAAAAAAGTAAAGAGAAGCAGATGTATAAGTACCTTCAGGAACATGGTCTCATCTATCGCTAGCCACCTAAGTTTAGATGTCTGACTAGTGCTTCTAACTAAGCTTATAGTTTCTATGACTTCTATTATAACCAGGCTAACCTAATTGCCTATGTGCTCCTACTGTTCCCTTATTAGATATTGGGAATACTTACACAGTACATTTTCAGTCTTTGCAGATTGTCAATGAATTGCAGTAAGCATTTTCTACCTGTGTGCCTTAATGATTTGTCCCTCTTTCTCTAGGAGTTTATAGCTATGCTGAATTCTGAAGTAAATCTCTATCTGACCAATAAAACTTGTTCCCGTCTTAACCACAGTTAGTAATTAATTACTGACTTTTCCCTCTCATCTACATATATTTAGGATTTTACTATGTTCTGTGATTCTTGTTTCTATTCATTTATTTACTTGTTTTTATTTTTCTAAGCGTTACTTGCCCTCAGAATGCAGCAGTTTTTTGGCTTGACTATGTAGCAAACCCACCAAAACAAAATCTACCTGCCATTAATAACATTAGTTCTGTTAAAATTTATCATGTGTGCATTTATATTTTATAATGCTTATAATCTGTTCATCCAAGTTCATACGCTAGTTCTGTTTTGCTTAAAATTTTATATTGTATTTTCTGACATTATCCTGAAATTCCTATTATCAATCACATTTTTTTAGCCATTCTTTAACAATGTTTTCATGATCTGTAGAGCTGTATGTCTTATAGATGGGCTGCAATTTGCAGTTCTATTAAAAAAATGTACTTGTTCCTTGTTGTGAATGTATATTTTGAATGTTATGAATATATATTCATTCAATATATCAGTTATGATTATGGACTGCTGCAGCTAGGGAGCAAATTTCACATTTGAGGACCTGTTTCCTACAGAAATAAAAGACTTTTCTTTAGAAAACAATCACCCCTCCAAACAAACAAAGAAGTAAGCTGTGTTTTTAAGATCAGTTTTAGCTGGTGGGAAAAAAAATAATCCTAAGCAAAAGAAAGGCAGCAAAAATGGTTCAGACATTACAGCAGTTCAGAATACTTCAGTGAAATAGAAAATTTAAGTCATTACAGAAATAGAAAGGAGAACTGAGGATTTGGGGCAAAAAGTGGCCTCCCTATTCTTCTCTTTCCTTGCTTTTTAGGTTCTGGAACTGACTTTCATGTGTACAGAGCAGACTTGAGGGGTTATTTCTCAGTATTTGAGTCTCACAGCCAGTACTTCAAGTAAGTGGTTAAAAGAGAGATCTTACTAAATTTTTGGAAAAAATTCTGCTACCATTGCTTATTTCAGATAGCATCTTTCTCAACAGCTATTTTGGATCTCTACAGGACTGGAAATAATTTTGGACTTTTGGAAATAGTGGACTTCTATTACATTTGTTAAAGACAGTGATATTAATTTGAAAAACAAAACCAAAAAACAACACACAAAAACTTCTGAGGAAGGAAAATTTGGTCAGAAACTGGAATCCACATTTTATCTTGCAAGTTATTTCTGCAACAATCTATTGTCCTCTAGCTCATCTACCAGATGAATCGTCAAGGTCCAAATCAGTAATTTAACCTACAATAGCCCCTCTTTGTATTTCGGAAGAGCATAACCTGGTGCAGCCTGACCTGAATTAGTTTGGATGAGCTGATGAGATTACGGAACAATGATTACTACTGTTCATTTTTGCCATCATTTAAAAAAAAAAAAAAAAAAAGAGTGAATAGAATGATCATCTTATACAAAGCAGAGCCATAAGGACTTGTTAATTACATGTATTAATTAAATATTAAAATATGCATAATTATCTCACAAGGTAAAGGCTGTAAAATAAGGCACTCATTTGGAATAGGAAAGTTTGATGAATTGTTGGTGTAACTGTTCACTGTGAAGACGGAAGTTCATACTAACTGCCAGCTGGAGAGAGAGACAAGGGAAAATAAGGCATAGAGTAGGTTTTTATCCAGTGATAATTACACCTGTGAAAGGCAAGCACTTTCCTCCATGCTGCTTAGTTTCTAAGACACTTTCTCTACCTATAAATGTCTTCATGGGTAGACAAAAAAGGTTATTGCCTTTTAATAAAGATGTATTGCTTGAAAAGTCTTGGATTTTTAGGCTTCCTCTAAATGAAGCTTTAATTATTTTATTTTTTTTTGTTTTGCTCTATTTTGTTTTGAATATTTCTATTGCAAGTATTTAAGTATTTTCTATATTAACTTATATGATGGGCTAAAACTTTGAGGTATGTATAATGATTACATACCTCTTTGCAATGTTTGAAGTTCTAACTTTTTTTTTTATAGCTTTATCGGAAGATTTCTAATATGCTAGAAATTCTGAACTGGAATAGAGAATGCCTTCTCAACTGCTGGTAGAAATTTGTATGGAGAAGCTTTTCTTTCACCTCATAACTGAAAGACTATATGCCTGGCAGTCTTGTTGCCTAGTCTAATGCAAAATAGGAAAGATGGCTTGGATTGGAAGGGACCTGTCGTGGTTTAACCCAGCTGGCAGCTAAACACCACACAGCCATTCGCTCACCCTTCCCCCTCCCTCTCTGGGACGGGGGAGAGAAATGGCAAAGTGAAGCCCGTGAGTTGAGATAAAGACAGTTTATTAAGACAGGAAAATAATAATAATAATAATAATAATAATAATGATAATAGTACTACGACTAATAATGTGTACAAGCAAGTGATGCACAATGCAATTGCTCACCACTCGATGACCGATGCCCAGCCTAACCCCGAGCAGTCCAGCCCCCCCAGCCCCGGCTAGTCACCCGTATATATTGTTTAGCATGAAGTCAGATGGTATGGAATACCCCTTTGGCTAGTTTGGGTCACCTGTCCTGAGTCTGTCCCCTCCCACCTCCTGCTGCACCCCCAGCCTGCCCGCTGGCAGGACAGAGCAAGAAGCTGAGATGTCCTTGGCTTAGTGTAAGCACTGCTCTGCAACAATTAAAACATCGGGGTGTTATCAGCACTCTTCTCATCCTAAGCCAAAACATAGCATTCTACCAGCTACTAGGAAGAAAATTAACTCTGTCCTAACTGAAATCAGGACAGGACCTTAAAGATCACAAGGTTCCAACCCCCCTGCCATAGGCAGGGATGCCAACCACTCAGTTGGGTAGCCGAGGGCCCCATCCAACCTGGCCTTTAACACATTAAGGGACTTGGCATCCACAGCTTCTCTGGGCAACCTCTTTCTGTGCCTCACTGTCCTCTGAGTGAAAAATTTCCTCCTAACATCTATTCTAAATCTCCCTGTTTTTAGTTTAAAATCATTCCCCCTTGTGCTATTACTACCTGAGCAAAAAGTTGCTCTCCATCTTTTTATAAGCCCCCTTTGAAAAGTTGCAATGAGGTCTTCCTAGGCTGAGCATGCCCAGCTCTCTCAGCATTTCTTCATAGGAGAGGTGCTCCAGCCCTCTGAGAAGCTTTGAACAACTCTGGACCTGCTCTAACACTTCCACATTCTCCTTTGTGCCCCTGACCTGGATGCAGCACTCCAAATGGGGCCACACAAGGGCAGAGTAGATGGGGACAAGCTCCCCAAACCCTAGTTGCAATCCACTTTTTAAAAGTATACTAACTCTTCTTGCAGCATGTGTTTTGTACAGACCTTATGTCTGATTTTACCACAATCACTCACTTACTAACGTTCTGTCAGCTCATATCTTTTTTTTTTTTTTTCTCTTCTTGGCCTGCTCCTTGGACTATATCCAAAATGGTCTGTTATCTTATTGTTTAGTAGGTCATGTATGTGAGAAAACATATCTGATGGTACTTCACAGCTCATCACTACCACTGTATTACTCATACATTTTCTTAGTCCAAGTAGAATTTTTATTTCATTTACTCCACAAATCCAACTGAAATTCCGTAGGACTGGTGAATTAATCCAGGTGACTTTAATGTCCATGCAAATATACAGGCATAACTTTTCTTGCTTTTGTGGATCAGTGCTAGTAGTATTCTGTTAATTCATAGTGGCAAATCTTGTTCTCTGCAATAGTTGAGGTCTAAAGAAACAACCTTATTTGTTCTTCCCCAGACTCTACATTAAGTGGGAGGTTTTTATGTGCCCATTAGCAAGTTCATCCTCCATTATGTGGAGGATGAATATGTGTTTATCTTCAGTCTCCTTACCTGCATTCTGTGTGTGTGTAGATGTGGGTTTATCTGAAGCCTGTTGAAAGAAAGGTGTGTAGTGAGTCTGAAGCATTTCCTTTATTCCATGTTGTTATGGTGTGTCACTTTGAAATGGTGCTCTGATTCCCTCATCCCATCTTTGCGCCCTGAACTTTGCTGGCAGTATTGCTTTCTTTGCTCTGTAGGGTGATTTTCCTCCATCACCGCCCTTGCTTCCACTTTATCCTTTACCTTAGAGTTTGAGGGAAGAATTTCATATGCAGAACATAATGTCTTAATCCAGTAATTTTGATGTATATAAGCTTCTCTTTCAACAGCCTTGTAATTATATTATACTCTCATAAAATAAGCTACAATTATAGTCAATTTCCTGATTTAGCTACTGCCCGGACCAATTGCATTATATTTGTCTTTAAACATATTGTATACATTTGCATTTCTGATACATTGTTTTTCAAACTTCTTAAATGTGTACTGAAACTAAATTACTGTTCTATACTTGTAAGAAAAATGTTTTCCTGCAGTATTTCCATTTCCTTCCTTTGTCCATGTGATGCTTTTTATGAGCATCTAAAACTACTTAAAAAGAACACTTCAAAATGCACTATTTTTTATTTATTTTTTTTTAAAGAACTCTCAGGTGACAGTTTCTTTCCTGCTCTTCTGAGTTAACCTCCTCATAGGATGTAAGAGTGATTTTGATTTCCCTCAGAAACAAGAACCAGATAATTTTGAAATATTTTGGGTTTCTTAATTTAGTGAATGAAAATTTGAAGAGGATGTCCATATGCTTTCCAGCTTTGGACTGGAATGTAATGGTTTAAGGTGCTGATTATAGCGGATTGGGGATTTGTGTTTGAAACATCATTTATCCATATGATGAGAAATGCTACCAGACTCAAAGGTTAGTTTCATATTGCTAACCTACTTTTAAAATAAGAAGAAAACATAGAGATCACTTTGTCACAGAAAGACATAATTTGTTAACTTCTTAAGTTAGTCTGGTGTATATCCTACTTGAATTTCTGTTGAAAAGCAATGCAGTAGAAAACAGCCTGTCAATTTGGACCAGCCAGACATAAATCTATAAAGAAAATATATTTGTACATAGCATCATTGCTGTAAGGCATAATGACACAACGGGTGGCAATTTGTAAGCCAAAACAAAGTGAAAATTATGTTATGATGCTAGCACACAAATGATTTAAAGAAATATTCCAAATATTAATATTCCCGTAAAATAGGCAAAATATCAACTTTTCACCACTGCAGACTATGGATGAGATAAGAAAGGGCACCAACACTGCATAAGAGCAGTGACTGAGAACAAATCTTTTCAAGAATGGTGGGGGAAAGGAGGCCTGAAGAATGTTGAAAACCAGTGCAACTTCACACTCAGTGCTGATGTGAATGGAATTTGATGATGAAGGGAGAACTGCATTGAAGTACTTCTTTCTACAGAGCTGGTGTTGGACAATTTTTTCTCTTGAAAAAAATTCTCTTTCTACTTGAGTAGAAAGACTAAAATGGTGATTTCTTGAAGCAAGAACTTACCAATGGTGGAGACAGAAGACAAAATGCTAAGGTACTATATTTTAATGTGATTCAAAGTTGTACTGAACTTGGTTATCTTCTTTATAATTGAACTGAAATATCAGGTTTGCAGCCTTTAGCAAAAGTAACCTTACTTCGTGTTTCAGCAAACATAGATGAGGAGGCCAAAACACACCCTAAATTCTCAAAAACTGAGATTCCTATCCTTAGAACCCATATTAGCACCTGACATGAGAGTAGTAAGTGTAGATCCTGGGGTAAACAAAAAAAACTTCAGCAGGAGGAATGCTTCAATTATGCTGAAGAAATGGGTGGAAAGAAAAATGTGGCATTTCAGAGGCCTTTTCAGTGCAAAGTAGGACAAGAGAGATGTTATTTGTTGTCAATGAACATCTGGATTGTTCTGTATGATGTACACAGAGAGAACAAAACCCAATATCTTTGTTCTCTTTTTTTCCCCGACTCACATTGAATTTGCAGAGCATCCTTATTAATAAACAGTGAAGGAGATAATGTACTTATCTACTCTGATAGATAATGTGCTCATCTATTTTGAACGCCTTTTTTAAGGAGTCGTGAATGATAAATAAGAAGTGGAATAAAGAGAAAAGAAATCAGAAAAGCCCTTGAGGGAAAGGGGTATTGGGTTCCTGAATGGGCTTACGGATTAATTATTTGGGAGAATGTTTACAACTGACTTGATTCCCAATAATTCAAAGTGATTCTCCAAACCTTTCAAAATGTTATATTGTTTCATATATATATATATTTCAAAATATATATTGTCAAAAAAATGGTATGTTTTATCTAAAGCTCAATAATAGCAACCTGTGTACATGCTCACAGTCTGTTGGAGATAACAGACAATGCTGTTATCTTTCTTGTATTTTTTCCATTTTGAACAGACTGTTCGTTCAAGCATCTTTTCTCAAGTGCAGCATGTTGCTACTTAAGAAAAAAGGCTGCACCAACAAATCTGGCAATCAATTTATATCTGTTCTTTGAAATATAACTTTTCAAAATTCTTGTCAAAGCTTTGGGCTTTCTATTCTGTTTACCCTTTATAAGTAAATGGTATGTGAACCCAATACCGATCCCACTAAAGTTAAAGGTATATGTTCAGTCTTACAGGTATGATCCAAAAACTCTTGGAATTGTATTGCCTCTTCTTTGGCATAAGTAGAAAAACGTGTTGTTTACTTTGTTATTTTGGCAAATCTAACAGTATAGAATAGTATAGGGAGCTTGATATCATTTTCTAATGAACCCTCACACCTGGTCTGTGACCCTTTCCAGATCCTCCAGAGAACAAATCTGTTGTACACTGCATGACCCTAGCATTTTGCTCACTCCTACTGTTCTTGTTAGTTTTGTAGATACTTGCATAATTTCCTCCTTTAATACTTTTCCAACCCCTTATTTCTCTATGCTTCTCTCAATTATTTTTTTTTGTTTGTTTGCTTCCATACCATAGTTCAGATGTCATCAAAAAGTCCTCATGTAAATGCACAATTGTGAGTACCCTATTTCTTTTTGAAAAACCTTTCTCTCCTACAGCATTAGCCAAACAAGCCTTAAAAGCCAGACAAATGTAAAAAATTTCTTATGCTTATCTTTGATAATGTACTAAAGCCTATAAATTACAGCTTTTAAGCCATGTATTAATGCTTACCTAACAATTAGAAAATAGTTCTGGTTGCAAAGAAAGCCACTATGCTGAATTTCTATACTACATTATCAAAAATACTCTATAATTTCACATGCGTCATTTGGCACAGGCAGTTCCCACAGAACAAACCATTCACGACTCAGTCCACAAATGCAACTGGAATAGAACAACTGGGGCCCGATTCATGCTAACACTCTACTAACAAGATTTAAAGGTCAGCCAACAATTATTAAAATATTAAAATCTCAACTCCTAGAACACTTGAAAATACAATTAATTTTTAATTGAAGTGTTGTTCATAAGCACTGAATTAGTGTTTCTATAATATGCATGGCCTATATTTGCATGCTTCATTATTTTGAGGGAAAGTGGGTACCCACCCATATATTATACTTTTAAACTTAGTTTGGAATTTACATTTCCTGATAAGACAATGACCGTACCTAATATATTTCTATAAAACAGATAATACATTCCTGTATTTGCATGAAAAAAGTTTCCAGCAAAATAACCAGCCACTTCTTTTCATAAAAAGGCTCAGGCACATAGGTAACCTAGTCTCCAAATAAGCCTTTCAATTTTGCTACAGAAGATAATCCTTTATTTCAAAATTGTTTAGGACAATGAAGCTTATGAAATGTAAATTGCTTTATCAACTGCTGGAAAATTAATCCTACATTTTAAAATGTTATTAGGGATGTTATGTTGCTAATCACAAGCCAAGCTTTTTCTTCTGTTTTGGGATGGGAGACAAATTCAATTACCTTTCTGCTAATTCTCTGATGTATGTTCATATTGTAATGCATATTCTTTTAAATGCTCAAAGTTCATAATTGCCAGGGGAGACAGCTGTATGGCTAAGATTTGGTGTATCAGGTGGAAAATGCAACTCATTGTCAAGGCAGTAGTGTATGAAGATCTGCACTCATGTTGCTTTAGAATAATCAGTTAAAAGTTTGTAAAATTAGACAGTTGTAGAATAGCAGAAATCTCAGTCTCTCTTTCCAATTAAGCAAATCATCCATGATGATGTCACCTTGCGTCCAGCATTTTCCATGAGAAATAAACCCAAGGGGATGGATCCTCAGCCAAGAATTTTCCCCCTTTAGAAAGAATCAGCTGCGTGTGTGATGGCTGCAACACTGCCAAGGGCAAGCATTCAATGGCACATTCAGTCCAAAGTCCTTGTCCTCCTCTTCAAGGACTGTAATGGGCATTGGCATTAATATTTCAAGGACTTCCTCTAATTTCACATCCCTGCAAGCATTAGCAGTAATCACCTAAGGATGAGATATTATTACAGAATGGTTGCTAAGCTTCCTACTACAGGAAATTAAGATGGGATCATTGCTAGCCTCCCTCTCACTGAAAAGCAAGTAATATCTCTTTGGATTTTTGCGTGAAGATAGCAATCTTTAGGTTAGTAAATTTTCAAGTTTTAAGCTCCTGTCCCTGGGTATTGTCTTCAAATCCAGCTCCATTAAGCCTGGAAAAGAGGATAGAGCAGTGTTGCCAAGTCATATATTCTTTACCATTACTCCTTTTATGTTTAATGCCTTTTTTTTTTTTTTTTTTTTTTTTTTTTCCTGCCTCTAGTTCCTACAGTCAAATGGCTACAACAGAATCTTTGCTTTCACTGCAGGAAAAAAAAATGAGTTCCTAGAGATCACATCTTTGTGTCAGGGAGTGGGAAACAGAATGAGGGGTGGCCCAAAGCCCTTGAAACTGTGAAATATAAAGGTTTAAAGTTTATTGTAAGGTCTCCCTTCATGATTGTGGCTTAGAGATTTTTTTTTTTTTTTTTTTTTTTTTTTTTTTTTAATTTTGGAAGCTGGCATTACTGGTATGCTCGTTGAGCATAACCCTATTCATTCTTAGCTATGTTCTTTAGGGATTCCTGATGAATGAGGATAATCCTTGACTAGCATAAACTTGTGTGGTGAAGAGCAGAGAAGTCCAAGTTGTATACACAAAAGCTAATTCAATCGCCTAAAAACTAGTTGTCCTAAGCTTCCTCTGTCTAAATTAGCTTCTGCACTGCTACACCCTTTAACAGCTTTACTTATGAGCCTTACCTGCTTTCAACAGCTTGCTGGAGCGTTGTACCTCTGACAGGATGCTAAGGCTTAACCGCACTCCTTGCTGTGACTGTTCTCTTCTGTTGCCCCTCTTCCCCAGTACCTCCCCCCCCATCTACCATTGAAAAGATCATCATCTGGCAAAGCACTTGAAATGTGTCTATCTTTAAGCAAGACAACCTGATTTACATGCATCAAGCTAAAAAAGATATGGTGAAATGCTTGTGGTTCAGAGCAAACATGAGGTTACCACAGCAAGTAATTAGGATAGTTAGCAGTACAAGCATTTCTAATAATTATGCAGTGAGTATACGAATATACTCCAGGTTTATGGACCCTTAAGTAAGCCCTGCTGGGTACAACATGCATGCACAAACGGAAGCTGACACGAAGCAGTGTGCTGCCACAGGTACAGCGCTTGTTCGTGGAGACGCCTGGGCTCCTGCCTGCACAGCAATGAGCGGTGTAACCCACCGCAGCAGAGTGTGACTCTTTATTCCCCTCTAGTGGCTGGTTTGCACAATATGAGAGTTACCGGTCTCACCGGCCGATGAAATGGATCAGACTCTTGGGACAGCAGTACGTGCCAAAAGATCTAGCTTTACTCCTCGCTGTCATCCACGCTACCGGAATGACAGAGATGAATGAAGAGAGAGATGCTCCTGTGGCCTGCGTGATAGAGCCATGGAGCACAAGGGAAAGGAACATAGTTTTAAGAACTGTATTTTACACTCTTAGTCACTAGCATTTAATTAAATTATTCTTTGTATCCCTCTGGAAGGAAGAGGACTGTAACTGTAATCTGGTGTTATAAATCTTTTAATTAATTATTTGAGTCCCTGAGTGTTAGTGTTGCTGAATATGGCCCTGGCCTATCCTTTTTTATGATGAGAGCTCTGCTTAGCAGGCTGCCTTGTAGTTGTAAACTGGCTTCCTTACAGTGCCTGTCCATAGTCTTCTGCACTTGAACTGTGAGATCTTGGAGCAGATCTGTCCTTGGAACACATTTCACATTTTGGCATCCCTGCCCATGGCAGCGGGGGGGGTGTAACAAGATGATCTCTAAGGTCCCTTCCAACCCAAACCACTCCATGCTTAACATGTGCAGTCAGGTCCTGCTGTATGATTTGTGTTCTTATATGCAGGGCTACTATTCCTTTTATTAATGTGTTACGATTATGTGTAGCCAACCAGAAGGAAAACAATTATAAACATGCTAAAAATGGATGCAAGTGGCAATCATGACTTGAAATAATAGTGATTTCTATTAATGGTTGCATTAGTAATAGGATGTTAACTATTTTTTTGAAGTTTAGATGCATTTGTCTCCAAATAGAATGAGAGAAGAGTGTTCCTAAACCTGGTATTGGAAGCAGGAAGGTGAATATGAAGAATGAAAAGAAATTACACAATACATCTGACACTAAGAGGAATCAAAGAGATAGTCACTCATCCTCCTAAAGCACAGTGTGGGTTTACGAATCCAGGATTTTCTAGTGGTTTGTTCTTATCCTTATTGAGAGCCTGAGAATAATGCAAGCAAGTTCCCAAGGGTTCCAGTTCTGCAGGGAGTAGGAATGTTTTATTGCAGAGGCTGAGTGTTTGTTGCCAAGATCACAATATGTAATGGACAAAATATCCAACACTTAGAGAGGTTTAATGCTCTGGGAGAGTGATAAAGCAAAGGAAACCTTGTTTTTACAATGAGCCTGAGCCTAGTCCAGATTTTGAAGTTGTATGGCTCTTATCTTGCAGTGAATATAAAAACATAGGACATACATTCAAGGTTGTATAAACTCAAGCTGATAGGGATAGGGATAGCTCATTAGGGATATTATCCTTTACTGAACAGGTTTAAACAAATGCACCAAACAAGATTAGGTATACAAAATCATCAGCATGACCCTTCCAGTGACGTTATTCCCAGTTCTGTCTGCTAACTTGATGTGGGATAAAAGGCAAATTGGATATTTCAGTACAACAAACTAAGATGCTTCAATTTCTTTTGACAACATACTATCTAAGCAGATCCATTTTTAGGGAAATAACTAAATAAAAAGCTAGATGACAGCTTTCTAGGTCAGGAACTGCTAGACCTCCATTATTTTAAACAGCTTGAAGCACTGCAATATTCAGCCAGTGTGTGTGTAAGCTGTTTTAGAAATTTTTTACAACAAGGGTATGTAAAGTTCCCAGGCTGTGCTTTAGCAATAAAAAATAATGACTCGTGTATAAGGTGCGGGAACTGAGGGATTTTTATTTTCCTGAAGGTAATTTCAGCTTCATATTTTAAATACAAACATACTGTAAGAGCTATATTTAGTCAGCTGTTGACTAATGGCTCTCTTTCCTCTTCATGAAGTAGATAATGACTTTGCACAGAATATCAAACTCAATAGAAGCAGGACACAGAAATGGAAGAACTCTTTGTTACAGTTTTAACATTCAAAGAAAAATTGACATATTGAAAGCTTTATCAAGAAAATATAACCAGGTTTTTGAGGAGCACTGTATCTTTTAATGTGCCTGCTAGTTGTTTTCTTTTTTACTAATTGTTTTTGAAAGCTTTGTTAAGGAATTTCCAGTGACAATTTTGATAGTTGAAGCATAAAAAGCTCAGGGAACTACAAAGCCATGTAAAGGCCTGTAATGAATTCATATATTGCTACTATAACTTTCTCTTAGATATTAAGGTATCTTGCACTTCAGATGCCATCTCAAAAAATAATCTTCCTACAGGGCATGCAGATCAAATTTTAGCCAGGAGAAAGAAAATTGTTGACTTGGCAATGGGTATTTGTGACCCACAGAGTACCTTTAGAGACAGCAAAGTCATTGGTTTCCTTTTGTTTTATGCAGTGGCAGCTCTGACTCTCCTGAAATACAACTTTATTTTAGGTGAAGCTTGGGCATTTTAACTCCAATGGGTACTGCAAGTGACCATAACTTTGAAAATTCATTGTTCAGTGTTTGAACTGCAGAAATCTTATTCCTGAAAAATGGATGGAAAGGAATTACATAGAATACTATGGAATTACTTAATGGAACCATACTCTACTTGAACTAAACTTATCAAAACAAAAAGAACCTACCAAAACATGTCAATGTGACTGTACTTTTCTCCCTTTGGTGAGCAAAGAGAATGATGAGAAAACAACCAAATACGATAGTTAATATGTCTGGATCTCAGATATTATAGGTGCAGCCAAAGGATGAAAACTGAAAAGAGTCATCATAAGCATCTTAAAATTACACGCATACCCATTTTTTATATCTAAGGATCATAGGATAGCACAATACAGAGACTATATTCCACAACTGGGCTGTAAAGTAATTGAGTGTTGAGTTGCATGTGCAAAAAAATTGCTGAGAACTGATAGGGACATGCATAAATTTATATTAATTTTAATCCAGGAGGTGGTTGTTTTTTAAAAAAATCTGATGCTTCAATATTAAAATGAAAGTTCATACTTAAAAGACCTGTGTTAATATCTATTTTAAAATAAACCAAGACAAAAGGGACATATCCTGACTCTTGTGTTTATTTGTGAATCACGGACATTTATTGATAGCTGTCTTAGTGTGGCGTATCTTTAATCTACCAACAGTTTTAGTGCTCTCTTTGAAAAAAAGTAAAAAACGCTAACAGTGAAGTTTCTTTTCCTACTCTGTCATGTCACTGAGCCTGTGCTCTCTGCAGGAGATACCTGCACTCCCATACTTCAGCACTCAGAACTTTCTGTTAGAGAGCTGCAGGTGACTTTCCACAAGAGAACAGTAACATGAAGCTCTTGGTAAGGAACAGCCTAACTGAAGTGCCTAATCCATATCAGAGGATAACATCTCAGTTAAGTGTTATGGGAAAATGTGGATTTATGGGGGTGTGTCTGTTTGGAAAGCTAATTCTGCATTTTGCTTTAGATTTCCCACCACAGCAGGATTGTTAGTGTGTTTCCCAAGCCACCTAGAAAGTCTGGATTATATGTTCGGGGGAGAGTTTAGAGAGGGAAAATGTCTAGGGAAACAAAATCACCAAAAAAAATTACAAACGGTATCAGAAAGATCCATCTTTGGAGATGGTCAAAAGCCTTCTGGACATAGGTAGAAGCACTTAGGTCTGGACAGCCCTGTTTGAGCACAGGGTGTGGACCAGAAGACCTCCAGGGGTCCTTTTCAGCCTCAGCCATTCTGTGGTTCTGTGAAAAAGAAACAAAACACTGAAACGAACAACAACAATAACAAAACCTGAAATTTTAACACTGAGATCTTGGGTTCTATCTAATTGTACAACGTGCAACTGTAGACAGTTAAGTTGTCTTTAAAATCTCTTTTATTAAGTCCTCTTTCCTACTTGTATTGCAGATAGTCTCGTTTCTTTTTCTTTTTTTTTTTTTTTTTTTTTTTTTTTTAATGTCTCTTATTGGCCTCTGTAGAGTTTGCAGGTCCTGGTGCGGTCAGGTCTCAGCAGGTCCAGAAGCACTGCTGCTTTGAAAAGTCAGGCTGTGTAGGGCTGTGGAAACATATGTTCTCATTTTTGGATCGTGGGAGGGAGGCATCATTTTGCAAAGTGGGAGACTTTTATCTATTGGAGCAGTCTGGGTTATGGTGAGACTTGTGAAATTTTACAAACATCCTCATCTGATGGGAATCATTAGAGCCATTATAGAGAACCTGCATCACTGGCAATTACCCTTATGATTGTATGATCCTCATTAGACTGATTAAACTCGCTTAGCACCAGCCAAGGTAGCTGTACTTCAGTGGAGACAATATGCTAAAACTTTGAGCTGATATGAATTTTAGAAGACTCGCTAACAGCAGATTAGAAATCCAAATACAAAAAGGGCAGTCCTTCCTAGTACCAAAGAAGACAAAAGCTCTGCCTCACTGGGATGAATAGTGAAACTGAGCGTGTTCCAGCAAAGCTGTTAAAGGATTCTACAAGCTTTTGCTTATGTTACAGGGTATGCAGCAAAGTGTCTATATAACAGACTTACACCTGACCTCCTTCTAGGTAGAGGCACAAGTTTTAGGTCAGTTAAGAGGTCTTTGAAGTCAAACAACAGTCAATGTGGGAGCAGAACTCATGATCTTTTGACTCCTGACAAAATTCATCCTTCTTTAACAGTTTCTGAATCAGGAGAACCTTGTCCTCTTGTATTCGCAGAGCACAGCTTGACTGGGAGCGGGCAGCCTGATTCAGCAGATGTGCGGAATGCTCCCTATACCTCCAATACCTGAGCATTCTTCAAAGCTGTGTTGAGCTTTTAAAAAATTCTCATGAAAATATGAGATGTGCATTTTATTTATTTATTTATTTTTAGGAAAAACAGGTGAATGTTGGTACAGCAGAAACAGTTATTGCAGGGTGTCAAATCCTGAAAAGAATATTTCTGTTTGTTCTTCTCTAAAGAGAAATAATAACACAAAAAGCTGTTTAAGACCCTGCTTGTGGAAAAGGTGGGGGAACTAATTACTTCAAGTGGAGAAGGAATAAATCCTGATGTAGCCATTAACTCACTACTCTGCAAAGCCACCTAGAAATTTCTCATTTACTCCACCAGCCCTTGGCTACTGGATAAGACTTGACACGACCCGTGACCAGCGAGCAACTACTGAGGTACCTGAACTATTTTATTAAGATGCTCGCAGCCACAAATCGGGAATTTCAACAGGATCACGAGAAAGGTAACGTTTTATGTTGAAACCCAGTTAAAAAATGCAGGAAAAGCGCTGGCTGCCCCCCTGCAAGCCCACCGCCCGTTCTGAGGTAGCCCAAGTTTGGGCGCTGCGTTCAAGCCCCTCAGGGCTGAACTTTGAGCTATGGGAGCGGGCAGGGCACGGCCGGGCTGGGCTGGGCAGGGCTGGGTAGAGCAGGGCCGGGCAGGGCAGGGCAGCCCCCGCCTCCCGCCCCTCTTTTCTCGCCGGAGCCCGGCCGTCAACGGGCGCCCAACGCCGCGGCGCTGCCCGGAGCCCCCGGCCGCTGGCTGAGGGAGCGGCGCTGTGGCGAGGGCGGCAGCTCCAGCCGCGGCTGTGCCCGTAACCAAGGCGCTGCCAGGCGGGCACACACACACGCACACACTCACACCCTTCACACGCTCACACACGCACCGCACACACAGCTCGGGGGCCGCCTTTGCAGCTCGTCCCCTCCCTGCACCATGCTCCGCTCCAGGCAGCGCCTGCCCGCGGCTCCCTGAGGGGGCTGAGCCCGCCGCCGCCGCCTCCAGCCCGGCGGAGCGGGCGGCTGGCGCCCGGCTGCCCCCCCCCTTGCTGCCGGGTAGCGGAGTTAGCCCCGGCCCCGGGACTTCGGGCAGCCCTTGGGCGGCGCGGGGAGCGAGCCGGGAGCAGCCGGAGGGACCGCAGCCGCCGCCGCCGCCGGGGGAGAGGAGCTCCAGCCCCCGCCTCCGGAGCTCTTGATGGCGTCTCACCAGCAGACCAGGATCCAAGCCTACCTGGAGAAGAACAAGATCGGGCCCCTCTTCGAGGTGAGGCGGGCTCCCCCCGGCCCCCTGCCCTGCCCTGCCCTGCTCCGCGCCGTGCCCCCGCGCCCCTCCGCCGCGCCCCGCAGCCCGGCTCCCCCTGTGCCGTGTGGCGGCGGGGCCGGAGGGGCAGGTGCCGCTCCCAGCCCAGTCCGGAGACGCGGCCGGGAGGGAGAGAGCCGGAGGGCTGCTGCTGGCCGGGGAGCCCGCCCTCGGGACTCGGCTGTCCTACAAAAAACTCTGTGGCCGGCGGCTCTCCGGGAGGTTTTATCCGCAGGCGTATGCTTGGGAACCTTCCTTCTGCTCCAGGTTTTGCTTGGTGTTACGGAGAGGCACCCGCTTGGGTCTGGAGATGCACAGATGTGCATATTTTACTATTTCTGTGCATGAGCTGTGAATACTTGGAATTTAAAAGGGTACTAGAGCAATCATGCCTATTAGCATTTCATCGTCCTGTTTC
Source organism: Anas platyrhynchos (assembly GCF_047663525.1). NCBI lineage: Eukaryota > Metazoa > Chordata > Aves > Anseriformes > Anatidae > Anas > Anas platyrhynchos. The sequence continues at coordinate 35,370,859 of NC_092588.1, read as the reverse complement.
TCATACGATTTTTAATCTAAATGCACATACATTATTCTACTCTGGCAGTGTTATCCCGAGACACGAGTCTCCCTTTCTTGCTATTCAACTTGCTCTTAGTCAAGCTCGCTACATATGAGATCTCTTTTATTCTGCTTTGTAGGTTCTGAGAGTATAGTGTGGTGGCTATCTGGTCATCAGTACAAGCTTTGGGTAGCCTTTGTCAGCCTGAATAACAGAGGTGAATTATTTTTTTTTAACCGTTTGCTGATGGTCAGTTTTTATATTTTGCGTGGACTGAGGCTAGTACGACACATTACATTGCTTCAGTGTCAGAGGTGTTGGATGTTTTCATTTTGCAATGAATAAAATCCTATTTGATCGAACTGTAACTGGGTACTAGGGAACAGTTGGTGGTTTTTCTAGCCCGAGAATTCACAGGAACTGAAACATTTGTGCAGTTCAATTTCTGAACAAAAGCCTGTTCCAGTCAAGGCAGTTGCTAGGTCTGTGTAGGTAACTGACTCCTGCTTCTTTTGGTGGGAGTTAAGTGCCTCACGGTTGTTGAGGAGTTGGGCCTTGACAGCTGTCACTTTCTTCTAAATTTTCATTAGCTAACACATTGTTTTACACATTAAAATTCAGACGACTTGACATCACTTTTTTATGTTTCAACCTAGTTTCTCAGTAGTGTACGATGCTAATTTCTATTGTGGTAATAGTATGATGCTTTAGCTATCAACGGCAGAGAAAAAAAGGAAGAAGTTGTATTTGTTATAGCATTTCATACATTGCAAAATACTTCACTCGTCGCTATGATATAGGGATTTCGTTGTGGTTGAAAGAGTCTGTGGAAAGCTGTTCACATCCCTTAAACCTTGCAGACCGTCCACAGGTGCTCCTGGGCACCAGGAAGCGATTTTTTGGGTCTAGGTGAATTTTGCACACACAAATACTAACTAGGGAGTGGATACAAAGCAGTAGCATTTGCATAGCTGTCGAAAGTTACTGTAGTCCATAACACTAGGAAGAAAGTGATCATAATTCTCGTCTCTATCACTTCTTTATTATCCATTTAAGATCTACTTGTCTTATTTCATTTTGGTGATGTACTTTTTATTCTCAACAGTTTTTTGAAGATCTACAACCTGTGCTTGATCTTGTCTTCCACTTACCGAGGGCTATGTGTTTTTGAAGTTGACAGGAATTGATCAAAAACTATGCATAGGGTCAAGCTTATGCTCTATATTAGTATTTCTGTTATATATGCATTGTGGTGTAACAAGAATACCATGTGTTCACAGTTAGCACATCATTTTTTCATGTCTGTAAAAGTTCTGATATGTTGAGAGACCTATGTTAGTCTTTCATTCAGAAGCAGCCAGCATTTTCTTACGCCACTTGTGTTTTTGATGCTAATTAATCACCAGTTGTCATAGATGACAGCCATCTTTTTTTTGTTGTTGTTGTTTTTGTTTGGCAGTGAGTGCTAATTTTCTAATACCAAGTCAGAACAGAGTAGACATGGATTCAATTTTCTGCCGTGTTATTTGCTGAGCAGGTTGTGACTGTAATTGCTCAATATATGCTTCAAGCCAACGTTTTAAGGAGCGCATACAATAACATTGTGAAATTGAGGGCAATCACAGGAAAGAAGAAAGTGGAAAGCGAACATGGAGGCTTTCTGAGGTGAAGGCAGGGATGGTGGTGTGCAATCAGACCATATTGCATACCTGCAGAAATGAACGGGCAGGGATCAGGAGGACTTAATACCACAGATCTTAATTAAGACTATTCTGCACAGCGAGCTGATGGCTGGAGTACTAGGTGGCTTTCTGATGATGAGGTGTAATTCCCCTGCATTATAGTCAAGGGTCGTGCATGCAATTAGTTGCCCATTGGTCATTCTATTCCAGTTGCTCGCTCTTCTTCTGATAGTGTATCTTCTCTCCTCTCTGGCCTGTGTTTGTGGCCTTCTCCTACCATCATAAGGGCTTGGTGTACTTCATTAACCAGCAGTATCTACCTAAGAGCATCTGTTCTTTTGGACTTCATCTTTTTTCACCTTCAGCTCATGCTGTATATGCAGATGAGTACACTTTTATTTCTTCACCAAATTTTTGTATGATTTGACACTTGAATTATCTTGCTATGAAAGTGTTCAAGAGAAGTACTGGCATGTGAGGTGCAAGAAGACTATAGGCCCTCCTTTTGTTAAAAAAAGTTGTTTCTATCTCTAAAAGAAAGGTGGGAGTAACCTTCTGGGGAACGAATTAATGAGCAGAGGCTGACTCAGCAAGCATCAGTCTCCTGCTGACTACCAGAACCTGTTAACAGATAGTAGGAAGTCCTATCCAGTCAGCTATGAATGGTAACACACACATTCACTTGACTCCAAGCATTTTTACTAGTTAAATTCTTATTTATGGCTTAAAGGTGGGAAGGAATGTGGGTGGGAACTAGTGTGTACATCTGAGACTGTGTCAATTTTAGGACTTAAGACAGATTGAGAAACAGCTTAGATACTTCAGCCCTATCTCCCTCTGTTGAATGTAGGTCCTGAATTTATTTATTTTTTTCAGAATTGCTACTTAGCTGCCATTTCATTTTACAGGTGCTGAAAGTTTTTTTGCAGGTAAAATTCTCCGTGAACCTATAGGTCAACTTCTAGATGACCCAGGCCATGCAGGTGTTATTAGTACTGACAGTAAGCTTTTAAACTGACCCTCTAAATTCTGTCAGATTCTGTTAGGTTTCAGGAACTGACTTATCTATCCTGTTGTGTGTGTGTATGTTTTTTTCTTTTTGTTGTTCTTTTTTCCACTTTGAAAGTTTAGACATCTCCTGTAAAAGTTTACTGGCATCTGGAAACACTGTGGTCAGACACCTAGTTTAGATTTGAGGAATGCCCCTTAGAAACACCTCTCTTCTGTGATGTTTGTGGCAACGCTTAGCATAGCACTGCCTGGCTTTATTTATTTATTTTCCATTTGAGTCTTGGAATGTAAAAAGAATTCTAAATCTGAATTGTTTCTGTGATGAAGGTTCACTGTTGTTTTTTTCCATCTTTCTAAAATGTGAACAGGAGGTATGTGCCTAAAATTGGCTGGGACAGAGTATTCAGAATCTGCACCCACTCATTTCTGTCTGAGTGAAGTATTGACCCACTTTGCATTTCAAGCATCCAATCCAACAAATTCTTTTCTTGTGCTAATAATCTCAATGAATAATTGTAATGCCTGTGAGTATCTATACATATAGACTTCTGTGCAACTGCATCTCTTCGGCATTTGGTTGTGTTCTCATTTGGGCAACCTGACAGTTTCTACGAATTTGAAAGCTGGATCAGCACTCTTAAGAACAGCTTGCAATAAATCTTCAAGAGCTCTGAGATAAATTTAGTGTTTGGGAGTTTTCTTATTTATAGAACTGCAGCTAAAAAGAATCAAGCAGGTATATTGTTGTTATGCAAACCAGGAAACTGTAATTTGAGTTATAAAACACCAAAATAACTTCTCAAAGTAAACATACTTAAGGATTTTTCTCAAAGTAACGTGGGCTTAGAAATATAATTAATTCTAAACACCATAAAGATTGTGTTCACATGATCACACTTACCTTGTTTTCTTTTAGCAGACAAAATTCCTGAATCAAATACAATAGGATTTTTTTTTTTTTCCCCTAAATGGATTATTACTATTAGTGTATATTGTCCACCAACTTTTATTATTTAATTTTAATAAAGTAGCTATGTTTCTAGCTTAAACGTAAGCCTTAACATACCCTAGTGCACCTGCTTGGTGAATTACACTACTTATAGTGCACCTTGTGACCGAATTAGTCAAAGTTGGGAGTGAATTTTGGAGTATAGGCCATCTTCTGCAGGAACATTTGCCCTCAGTTCTTAAAAGTACAAATGTAGGGACAGTCAACTTCAGTGTCTCAGTTACTGGTTTAAGATTTCTCACAATACCAAAGTATTTTTTAAGGTACAGTATCTGTGATGTGATGGATAGGGATGCTTTCACACAGTTGTTTTCTTTTGAACTTGCTCAAATTATCTTTTATTTTATGTTGATGTTATGCTTAATTGGTTGGATTCTGTCCCTAGGATGGTAGAGTCTGTATTCTGGATGATGTGAAATTATCCAGAGAAGCATTCAGTTTGAGCAATTTAGACGAAGCTTTTGAAAGACCAAGTTTTTCAGTACCTAGACATGATGAGCATAATTTGAAGTACTACCTGGTTATCTAGTGGCATTGTTTCAGCCCAGCAGTCCCTCCGTCTTTCAGAGGAGCCAATGTTTGCTGTTTTTCAAAGGATGTATGGAAGCTAGCATTGGTCTGGAAATGCCTCATTGCTACCCACGTTGGGGCTGGAGGATTGTAGGTAAATTTTAATTACGTTTTTTTTTTTTGTTGTCTGCTGCAGTAGGACTTTATAGTAGCCTTGATGTGCACTGAAGTAAAAGAAAGGAGAATGAAAGTCAAATGGAAAAAATGATGCAGAGAAGTCCTTTGTTTTTCAGAGCGTTCGCTATGCCTTCAACTAGTTGTCTTGGTAAAGTTGTCTTTAAGGGAAAACAAGTCAAAAACCATAATGGAAATGATAAGCAGACCCTTTCCCATTAACAAACAGTTTTATGACCTTTGGTTTTTGGTTTTTGCTTGAGTTCTGTGACCATTAAGGTGCAACAGATGTCAGAAATCTTCCTGTGGATGAGACATGCATAATTCTTCTCTCCTGTGGAACAGGGTTTAAGAAAAGAGGTCTGCCTTGCATGAGATGATACGTTTTGCTCCTACTTCACTAGCTAATCTCCTAACATTTGAAAGAACTTGCATTTTTGTGATGTCTGTATCTTTGAGAAATACTGAAATTAGTCAAAGCCTTAAAAATATTGGAAATAGATAGTGAAAGAGGTCACAGGTACAGGTGTGGTCACAAATATACACAATAATCACAGAAACCTTGTTTCCAAAACATTGCTTTACCAAAAGGGAAATAGGAGCTTTCTTATTTGCTTAAAAAAATTCTTTTTGACACAAGATACCCAAAGAAATCATTATTAAATGATTTAATCTGATTTAAATTATTAAGTCAGAGTTAAATTATTTGTCTAACAGTAATAATCAAATGTGAAAACTTGTATCTAAAATATGAAATTATAAAACGGAGGATGCTTAATAGTTTCATTTTGTTATGCTAGCTTTTAATGTTTTTAAACCTGTAACATGACAATTACTTTGTTTCTTTAGATGGGGTGCAGAAGGCATAACTATCTTGCCATAAAAATAAAATAGCTGGGAAACTGAGGAATAGTTCTCAACTGAGTTGCTCACCATCAAGTCCCTGTGGAGCCTACCTGCTCAGTGCTAAGGTCTAGAGCTAGTAGATGTTCGTGTTTAAAATAAAATGAGTCTAATATCTGCACTCTAGGACATGCAAGGGAACAATGATGGGTTTGGATTTTTTTCTGGCAATCTCTATAGTAATGAGTCAGCCTGGATCAAAATAAGCCTATTATAACTGCTCTTTTTTCTTTGCTTTTTATTACATTGTGAAGTCTCTTCCAAGTTTTGGATGATATTTAGTGCATGGTGTTAATTAAACCTGAAGTAAGCTCTTCAACTGTTTTGATTCTTTTGATTAATCCAATCTCTTGGTACAAAGGACAAATGTAAATGTCAAATATTAAATAAAAACTTTAATGGCCTTAACTCAGACTTTAATTTCTTTCTAATGTACTCTTTGTAGTTACTAACTTACACTTTTCCAAGTGTGCTAGATGCTATCCATACCAGAGAGTGAGCGCTGTCAGCCTTCTGGCTGCTTTGGAGATTCTGAGGGGGAGTACAATTCTAAAAGGGTTGGGCAGCCAGTACCTGAGATGGAACTCCTACTACATGTGATTTGCCTCTTCACTTTACAGAGCAAGTGGGTTTCTTAGTTAGCTTCTTTATTTTGACGTTGACTCAACAGACACACCTAGAAGGATGCTGGCTCTTAGTGTTTGTTTCTTCTAAAAAAAGAAAGTGTTACTTTGTAAACTGAAGCATTAAAATAAATGAGTTAGGAACATAATATTCAAAAGCATTGTAACATCATGTTCTATTACAGTTTGGCTCTTATTTTGAAGGTCTAATCAGCACTCTGTCTTTTTTCAACGTCTTTTCTTCCCACTCTGTCCTTCCCATTTTCTGTCTTGTTTATATCCGCATCCTTTCACTGAATGTCCAGTCCTCCAGCAGCCAAATGTTTTTTTTTTTTTTCCTCATTATCGCCTCTCTTTGCTATTCTTCTGCAGTTTTGTCTTGTTGTTATGTTCTAGCATATTCTGTTATCTGCATTTCCTTTCTGAAATTCCCCCTATATACCCTCAGTTTCCTTTTACCTTTTAGTTTTGCAGACACAAAAAAGGAATAATTAAAAAAAAAAAAAGACTGATAATTTGTTATTGTGATTTGCTTTGTGATTTTTTTTTACTTTTTTTTTTTTTTTAAAGCATATGTTCTTTTGTATGAGTAAGAGATGTACTTTATGTCTGGATAAAGGAATATGACTTCATGCATTTTTATGTTCACCAACTTAAACTTAAATGGAACAAAGACTACACAAACCTCTTATTGTCTGTAATATTCAGATAAAAACGAGGTTATTTACTGTTATTTTCTGTTCTCATTCTTGTACATATGCACACTTTTCTTATTCTCCTAGCTGTGAAATGTGAGAGAGAGAGATCTTCTCTGCTGAGAGATGATGCTTTTCTACCTGAAACCATGAGAAATAGTTAAAACCTAGCTGGAAGCAAAATCACTTTGAAATAGAACTGTGGTAGGAAAATGTTTCTCTCTTGATGGAAGCATTGTACTGCTTGAGTAATCAGTGAAAGTTGTGAAAAGCAGCTCTCATTTGACAGGAGGAACATAAATTTAATTCTGTGATGTAGGTAAGGATGTGTTTCAGGTGATTGTGCTCTTTATGTCTTTACCAATGCCACACAAGCATCCACATCTGCTCTCAGTGTAGAGGGTAATACCTTTTTAAAAGGATTGCAACAGACACATTTTTGATGGCCTTAACTTTTGTGTCAGGTATCCTATGCCATGCTGTGTTAATTTCTCTTCTGGCTACTCCTTTTCACTGAATAGCTATTTTTAGTTCCAGCCATAAGTGTTCAGGGAGAGTCCTTAGGCTGAAGTTACAATGTCCCTCTTGTTTTGCTCTTCTGTTATTTTGGGCACTTTTCTTTCCTTATTCACATAAAATTCAAGTTAATTTTTGAATTAAACATGCAGTGAAACACTTCAGTTTTAAAGGTAAATTCAAATAGCAGTGTGAGAAAATGTGCTACGGTTATAGGAAATGCCCATACAAAATTAAGTACATGTGAACTTGCTTTTCCTTAAGTAGAAGACTTTTATATCAGTCACCTCTTGCAAAATTTCTGTCCATATAGAGAGTGGAAATTGCTACCTTCTTGTGTACTTAAACGAAGGATTCTTTCTCTCTCTGCTTTTTGCCAGCTCTCTGCAAAATTCAATGAGTAAAATCACTCTATTCACACACCAGATTTCTCTATAGTAGCTGGAACAATAAGCTTATCAAGCTCTTTTGTTGGCTTCTGGAGGAGCTGGTTTCTGGGACAAGAATCATGAGAGTTTAGGTCTTTTCAGCTGTGAGTCTTTTTAATTAAATCTTTCCTCCCCTCATACTTGTTTTACTCTTGTAGTTTCACACTCAGAACCACAGGTTCTGAGGCTGATCTAATAGCCAACTGCTGCAGGTCCTGTGTCTTCAGCCCTGGTTGCCCAGTATGTGCTCTCACCAGTATGAGCACTGGTGGCTGTCCTGTCTGGGAAGTTGAAATGGAAGAAAAGGAAGTCTGCAAAGTGAAAAGGGTTCTGTTGGTTTAGCTTGGTGGTTCAGCCTGTGGGCTGATGAGGAGTGAACTGACAGCTCAGGAGAGAAAAAATGCATGGCCAGAGAGTGAGGGCAAAAAGAAGCGCAGCTGCCTTCCTCTGCAGCAACAAGCCGTGATGGGCATAAGTGATCTCTGTATCACTCCCTGAGTTTAAATAACTGCTCAGTCCTGTGTACCACAAGCTTATGTGCTTAAGTTAGCTTCATATTGCTATTGACTTTTAAAGGTGCAGTTCCTCATAGGTGAGGAGAATGTCACGGAACCCGGTCCAGTCCTGTCTGAGAAGGAGCAGCAGAGGGAATTGAATTCCCTAATAATAATTAGTGAAGACAGCCTAAAGAAGTAGGAGGAAAAGAACCATGTGAATAACACTGAATGTGAAATGGAAGGGGATGGGATACAAAGATTAATGCTGCATTGCCAACACATTTTTCTTTTCTATTTGTTTCTAATAATATTGTTCTCTACAGTTATATGGAATCTTTGCTTTTTTTGTTTTTTTCTTTGTAAGAAAGGTACTGGTGTTTGTGGTTGTTGAGAGGTAAATAGAAGAACGTATAACTTCTTCTCATCTGAAGAAATGTGCATGTTTTACAGTGTCTGACTCAGACTTTTACTGCTTGGGTATAGATTTGCCATGCTGTTTGTTAAAGGTGTCTTTAGCACTTATATTATCACTGGCTGCTGTGCCATGAACTCCTTCATCAAGATTGCATTGCACTACAGTTTGGTAAGCATTGCATCTCTGTTGACAGTTGTATGAATGGAAGAGTAATCTGGTGATTGTGGAGAATTCTCTGATCAGATATCTATCTCAAAGGAATTTGGAATGATCCTTTAAGGTCCTTAAGTTCTTTTCTGCACTTCCTAAGTATTTTAAAGATTCTTTTCGTTACTGTTCTAATCAGAACAAAGTAGAGATGCCTAGGAACACACAAGCTGAGGACAAGGACACAGTTTGCACATGCAGAAATCCCTCTGGGTCTGCCATCATGAAGCATCATCCATAACTGCTCTGAGGATTAACTCTGTTCAGGACTAACCTTGGAGAGAATGCAGGCTGCAACTTATTGAGTGTCTTGTTAAGACATGTACTTTTGCATGAACGAGAGCCCCTAGAAAGAAAAAAAATCATATTTCAGAGCTCCTTCTAAGTGCGTCCTGGTTCAGAATAACATCTGTAGATAATAATGCCTGTAGTCTAAGAAGCATAAAGATGGTGAATCTTTTTGGAGATGAAGGCTGAATGGAGACTTACCAACATGGAACAAACGAGAGATGCACAAGGAGAAGACTAAATTACTAGGGCATCAGATTAAACCAAGATTTCTTACCCCGTGATGCAAGAATACCTGAAAGAAAATGATAGCAGGGATGAAAAAGGAACAAAAGTAAATACGAAACTCAAGGTATTTTCTTCTGTGTTTTCCTATGGTAATAGAGGAAAGATTAGAAGAATGAAGTTGTCAAAAATGAAGATCCACTTAACATTTGCTTAAACACCAAAGAACTTAAAGAGTCAGGAGAGGAAATAAAAGCACCCAGTAGGTAGGGTATTGAAATTGAGTTCCATTATCTGGCTTCTGTTCCTGCTTGTGCAACTGTTGTCCTGCTGCACTGCTCACATGTATTATTTGGTGCTTGTGTTTCACCTTCCTTTATCTGTCTTGTTTATCTGCACGAAGACTGCAGGCTCCTCTGGTTCTTACAGGTCTCATTTCGTTTAGGAGCTCTCACAGCAGGGCCCTGAGCTCATACGGCCCTTGAGCTTCCTGCTCTTTCTTTGTACTGCCTCAGTGCCTGACAGTGCTATTAATCCCATTAATTGGTTCCATGTGTTGTTTGTTTTTTTAATTGATTTTTTTTTCTCCCCTTCTCAGTGTGGCCCTTCAGAGCATTTGAGAAGTCTCAAGGCTGCAGCACAGACCATGTGAGCACACCCTGTTCCCACAGGGAGCTCTGCTGTAGCCACTGAGGCCCTGATTTACAAGAGTAAGGCCTTCACTCATAACCAGGCAGAGCTAGTCTAACATTAAATTAGCAGCAATCAAATCATCAGGAAGCTTTAATTGGACAATCACTGTCAGGGTTGGGAAGTTACTTGCTGTGTTAGAAACAAACAAAAACATACATGAGTGATTTGCATGCATTGTTTTCTAAATAAAAAGCATCGGAGAATGAGATTAATAATGCTTTGGCTGTTATTAAAAATAGCTCTGCAACCCAAAAACCTACATGTCTTCTAAAATTACCCAGATCTCAGTTTCTAGAAATGAAGAGATTCTTACTTGCCTGAACCATTGTGCTTTTGATGGTAGAAGTATCTGGTGAGAAACGATGGACTAACTGCAGTTAAAGGTACAACTCATTTATGTTCCCTTAAAAATTACCTTTGCTACCAGCTGAAAGTTCTCAGTCATTAGTACAGTAATACTTACTTAAAAACACAGAAATAACATCTTGATTCTCTAGCTTTCATATAAAACATAGTTCTCTAGTCATTTGTTTCAAAACCTAACCCAGAGGACAGCTTATGGATGCAGCAGTTAGTGTCCTGTGTAGGTTAGCAAGGGCATGCTGACTAGATTGCCTGTGACAGTTTACAGGAAGGAGATATTTGAGGCTCAAATGACAATTTTTGGAAATATACTAGTTTTGTTTCTATGCTGTACCTTGTTACCAGTTACCTTGTTTGAACCATATAGTTATTTTAATAAATTGATCCATATAACTTAATTATTAGAGCTCATGATTTCTGATGACTTTTTTTTAATGCTGTCTTTTTCCTTTTTACTACACTCTTTTTCTTGTGAAAATATTTAGTCATTAACTTACATTTTTATTACACAGAGCCCTATATTCATATTTTTTATTTTTTTTCACACTTATGCTTTGCATAATATAAAAATGGTTTTATTTTTGTGATCATATATGTAACTTATAGGTTAAATAACTGACTGAAAAGTACATCCTGATTATGTAAGCTGATATTTATTTAGCTGTCCCCATTATCTCAGGCCTACTTTATTTGTGGGCACGATATGATAAGTGTCAGCTTTAAGCCTCTGCAGCCAATGCACTTGTCCTCCCAGAGGCCAAACAGAAGTATCTAACATCCCCTTATTTCAGGGACTCTTTTCAGTTCAGTATTGACATAGTTTTCGGCTGCTCTTTAAAGCTAGTGTGAGGAAGATTTTTTTACATTACACACTTTGGTGAAGAGTCCATAAAGACTTGAGCATTCAAGTAACTTTTTGATGGAAGGAATCAGGAGTAATCCATGAGACAAATCATGAAGGTAAAACTATATACATATTTCAGCTTTTTTTTCCCAGTAGCATTGCTTATGAATTGGATTTGAATGATCTAACTTTCATCCATAAGTGCTGGTGGTATACTGAGAAGTAAAACAGAAAAAGATCCAATAATATGATTGATAATATGAATATGAATTAATATGAATAGTTGGGCCACTCATGCTTTGGCTTATGTTTTCATATATATTTCCATGTGTCCTTAGAATGCAGGGTATGCTATATTAAATTCCTTCCTAATGATATGATGATGACTGTATGTGGGTAGATCATAGAATAGCCTGAGTTGGAAGAGACCCACAAGGATCATCAAGTTGAACTCCTGGCTCCACACAGGTCTACCCAAAAATTCAGACCATATGACTGAACTGCACAGTCCAAACTTCTTAAACTCCAACAGGTTTGGTGCCATGACTACGTCCGTGGAGAGCCTGTTCTAGTACATAACATCCATCTCAGTGGTACCTCTTCCTGATATCCAGCCTGAACCTCCCCTGTCACAGTTTGACACCATTCCTGTGGGTCCTATCACTGATCACTAAAGAGAATAGATCAGCGCCTGCCCCTCCACTCCCCTTGTGAGGAAGCTGTAGACTGCGATGAGGTCTCCCTTCAGTCTTCTCTTTTCCAGGCTGAACAGGTCAAGTGACCTCAGCTGCTCCTCATATGTCTTCCCCTCTAGGTTCTTCAACATCTTTGTAGCCGTACTCTGGACGCTCTCCAATAGTTTCACGTCCTTTTTGTACTGTGGTACCCAGAACTGCACTCAGCACTTGAGGTGAGGCCGCACAAGCGCAAAGCACAGTGGGACAATCCCTTCCCCCAACCAGGTAGCAGTGCTATGCTTGATGCACCCCAGGATACAGCTGGCCCTCCTGGCTGCCAGGGCACACTGCTGGCTCATATTCAGCTTGCTGTCAACCACAACCCCCAGATCCCTCTCTGCAGGACTGCTCTCCAGAGTCTTATCACACAGTCTGTACGTATAGCCAGGGTTGCCCCTTCCCAGTTGCAGGACCTGGCACTTGATCTGATAGTGTAAAATTTATAGCCATCGTTTTTGGAAGATTGACAGAAACCTGCAAGTTAAAGCGGACTACAAATCTGTTATTCTTTTGTTGTTGTTGAAAAGCACGTATCCTTTAAACCTTTAAGTCTAATAAATTGAAATATTTTGCTAAAGCCGCCTGCAGTGTTTTTGTGATGAGTTGACTTTGAACTATACTTACTTGGCTGACCTGCTTGATATTTTGGTTGTCTCTGTAAGCTCCTACAAGCTATCTCTGTGGCTTGACTATAGAGAACAAACTGATAAATCATCTGTGGAAAACATAGGCCATCAAGATCAATGACATATTCTGTCCTCCCTCTTCATGGTTCTCTTATACATTGACCAGTAAATGCAAATTTAAATGCATTTTTTTACCTTTGTTTATGTCATGTTACCTTTTGTGTTCAACTGTAATAAAGTCCTAGGTATTTTGAGGCTTTTTCTGATTCAAAAAAAAAAAAAAAAGGAAGCATTTGAATTTAGGACATTGTTAATGATAGCTATTCTCCTGTAAATGTGCTTGAATGTTTTTTCCATAACTACTTCTACAGTGTTTCTGTTTAATATTTGAGCATATAAAAATTGCCATATCATTACAGAAAATGGGATCTGATAATAATAAGGGCCATTATAATAATCAAAATGTCCTTTTATCATCTTTTTGCTATATCTTTATTGGAACACTCAGTTTTTTTCTTCTAGTGTTCTGGAACACCAAAATAATTATGTGACCTAGGCTCATTTAAAGTGTTTCCAAATTTCAGTAGTACTTCATTATAGTGCTTAAATCCAAATCTGGTAATAGTAACAGGCCTATTGATTGATGCAACATTGAAGAGCATGGAATTCGTTTAGATGCCTGGTAAAATTCATCAGTTTATTACGGAGAGCTCTGCAAGTTTTAGACAATCCATAATTCTTTTCTCAGTTGAATTCAGAATTGTTTATTGATATATATCAATAATATTGATGTTATATATATATATATATTTGTGGGGAAAAGGAATGCTATATGTGCTTTCTACCAGATGGTTGCTTTTTGCATTTAAGCCAGTATTTGAGTGTTATTTTTATATTTTGTACAAAAGCTGTTCAAATAATGATATTCAAGTTGAAAGGGAAGCTGTGTGAGTTTTATGGAATGTGTTTTTAGAGTATGAGATTACTGTGATTTATATCAAATGAACCACAAGTTTCTGCAAGCAGTTATAAACCTTTCAAGTATGGTGGTTTGTTTGCTTGTTTGTTGTTTGTTGCCTTTTTTTTTTTTTTTTTTTTTTTTTTAACTCTGAAGCATAGCCTTTTAACATAGGAAATGAGATTTGCAAAAGAAAAACAAACAAGACATTTATCTAAATATGAAATGAAGAGGACAGAACCCAGTCATGTGCCACTATAGTTCCTTTAGCAGAGCCTGCACCAACCCTGCAGCTGTGTAGTTGAGTGTTTAGAAATGTGCAGTTGGCATTGGACCATCTCCTCCATTAAATGTGTGCCTGGCTGTAATCCACTGTATCCAACATCTATTGTATATTGTCAGCACAGTTAGATATTTTCCTGTGCAGGGTACAGCAGACACACTGTTCTTTCACTTCAGTTAATTAGTTCTCTTTTGCTGAAGAGAGCGGTTGTTTTCTGGGGCCATGTTCTCTGGGCACGATTGTAGGGCATCCAGCCTGGGAGGAGGAAGTGTCTGAGGCATGTCCCCCAGTGCTCCTTTCTGTGCAGATGTGTGTTCTTCTCATGCATGGTGCTTCAGAGGAAGAGACTTTGTAATACAATGAGTCTGGAAGGCGTGGGAGTAGGGTACGAGGCTTGTCTCTTCTGGCAGTGATCAGATCTCTCTCTGATTTGTAACACCACCTGTGTAAATGCAACTGTATGCTGGTTGGAGGTATATTCTGGCACTGTGATTGCAGTAGCTAAACCTGTGTGGGAAAAACAACAACAAAAAACAGTCAAATAACATTTGTATTACTGGTTACAAGGTGATATTACTATGTTTTTGCATAGGGAATTATTTAGGTGTAGAAATAACTTGATTAATGCACTGTCCTGATAAAAGAGCTCAAGATGAATCTTTGACATTAAATCCTTCAGGATTAGAATAAAGTACAGTATTTTTTTTAAATAATAAACAAAGCTGAACGTTCTGTGGATGATAGGATTGTTCTTAATATGACTACTGAATTATGCCTGCCAGTTTCTGTCTTTCTATGCCTATAAGGAATGCGGCGGTATTTTTTTACTGGGTATATTTCAAGATGTGCAAAAGGAAGGTAATAGGCTATCCTTCCTATAGGTATTTTAATCCATATCAGCTGAAAAACTCCATTATCTTTATATTGTATTTTATTCTGCTGGCTGCAACAAGGGAAAGGTACTGTACAGTGCTAGAAATAGTCTAGACACATTGCAAATGAGAACTCCTGGTAGATGAGGTAAGCAAATAAATGTGAGGAGGGGATCTGAGAATAATAGTTGGAGCATGCCTTTACAGAAGGTAAGCTGGGTACTTCTTTGCAAGTATAGACAGTTAGACAGATCACTGTTTGTCTTCAGTAGGCTCCATATTCTCTGGGCTTCAATCCGCAGACATGCCAGGTGTGTTTTTATTCAGACCTTGACACTAAAGGGCCCTGCTTCTCAGGGGTGTCCCAGGCAGCAGTTTGAGGATTGTTCCATGAGCTTGGGCCATTTGCACAGGCAGAGGCAATGCCTGTACCTTCTCGGGGCTCAGGCAGAGCAATGAATCTGGTAGTGCTAGCAGCAAACAGCTGGGGAATCGCAGAAGGTGGCTGGAGACATGTGGCCCACGGTAGCTCTGTGATAACCTTTTCTGCTCCTGGTTCTGCATTTCTCACATCTGATTCTTCTTGTTCATGTTGTACTCTAACCTGTAATACTTCTAGCCTGTATTGTTTAGGTAAAAATTGACACCTGTGTCTTTTTTTTTTTTTTTTTTTTTTTTTTTTTTCCCCTGTGTGCGCCTCATATTCAGTTTGGTTTTTAGTTTGACTATGATGTTATTCATTCTCAGAGGTTTCTCTGCTCTGAGTAGCAGAAATGTCTATTTTAATTTAACTTGAAATGAAGAGATTATCCGTGAAGGCAAAGCATGTTAGAAAACTGAATTTTGAAAGCAATATTAAGAAAAATGATTTTTAAAAAATATTAATTAAAGCAGTTTCTCTGTCTTCTCCCCCACAGAGGGGGGAAGTTATACAAGTAATTTTGACTTAAATGATGGATGGTAAAAATGCACGTGGAAGCAATCACAGGCAGATTTTAATTCCAACTGGACTAGAATCACTAATGTATCTTCCCAGTTGGGCCTGAAGTTCAATGTAGATACACCGATATCATAACAGTTGCCAGTACCATATGCTAGCATGTAATAGATGTCAATACAAGAAATGATAGAAGACTCCCTAAAGTATAGTAAAAAAAAAAAAAAAAAAGTAATTTTTTTTGGTTAGTTATCATAGTTATTTAAGTACTTATTGTTGTATTATAAATTCATGTGTTTGTTATCAAACTTTATTATTATATCTTTGTTCTGATGGCTTCTCCATGGCAAAAGATTACTGTATTCTTGCATTTAAAGAAACCAAAATCTTTCCATTCTGATTCCATTGTGGGTTTTGCATTTTTTTCACTGGAAAGTACAAATGCGTATTTAATTAGAGAAAAACTTCAACTGCACCAAACTGAATACATTTTAAATTACTACTAATGTAAAAGTGTTACTTAGAAATTATAGTAGTAAAAAAGGAGATTTTTATATTTATGATAAGCACAGAGTGTGAGCTGTGTAGAACCAAACTGAACAAGGTTGTGTGTTCCCAAAGGCATTTGAGAGCTATCGGGTATCTGCTTGCAAATAGTCTTCAGTGGCTTTGCTGATTACTCTGGTAAGATATTGTGTATCTTGTGTTACATGAAGAAGGCAAATCAGGGTAGCCTTTCCCATAGCCGTTAAAAAGGATACAAGTGGCTTTAAATCAATCAAGTAGATGTTTATATGTGAAATATCCTTTTGTATTTTAGCATGCTGTATTAAAGCTATTCTGATCACTACTCCTTAGTTTTATCTAAGGAGTTCTAGCCACACTTGCAGTATATAAATTCTACAGATATAAAAGAACCCTTTGTATTTTGCTGTGGTGAAAATGAATATCCTGATTTTTCTATGGCAACAAATTCTAACCTTTCTAGTTCAGAAATATTTGTTGTAATGGTGCATAATAAACATGTAGTTCTATTTAAAAAGCTGATTATGAAATTGGTATGAAGTCTTATGAGACCAAGTCAGCCTCTCACAGGTAAATAATAGGAAATTAAGATGCATATCTGCATAGATATTCATCTTTTGAAAATGCATGAATAAAACTTGTGATTAGACTATTACCAGCAATTATTTATCTGCTTTACTAGAGAAAATTCTGTAAATGACATAATTTAAATTCTAAGCACCTGTTAACTTCATTACTTGAGTAAATACAGGGTTAACTTTGACAGCTAAAGTCAGGAAGTCAGGATAATTAAATCTGTATTAGATCTTCCCTATTTAGTCCTCTGGTAAGTCCTGTCCTCAAATTTGTATGACTGTAATTGCTGGGTATTATTCGAACTTCCCTATGAATAGTTTTTTTTGTTTTGTTTTTTTTTTGGGCGGTCAAGATTAAAAAAAAAAAAATGTACTTTGGCTACATAACTGGAAAGTAAAATTTATTTAAACATTAGCTCATGTTTATCTTTCTATACAGCTTGAGTAAATGTGACGTTGTAACGCAATGTTCCTTGTATTCTTTTTCCACGGGAGAAGTAATATTGATTTGCCTTTTACAGATAAAGCAAGATATACTGTCTCTTGTTCCAAAAGCTATCAGAATAGTGTCTGCTAATGGATATCTGATAGCTATGAATATTTATTTTTCTGCCATCATAGGCTCATCTGTCTGCTGCTTCATGATGTCCATTATCCGATGGTTTATATATTATGGGTTACTTGCATGGGCTGATGAAGGTGTGGAAGACATTCAAGTAGCAGTTTGCAGAGGCAAACTTCATATTCTGGAACGATCAGGCCAAGGCTTCATTGAAAATAAGTCTTTAAAGTCTGAATGAGATTTTGTGTGTGCAACACTAGCTTTGGCTTTACTGCATTTCTAAGGCATTAATGTTGGGCACACAGTAGGCATAGTCAGAGAACACCAACTCTATCAGACCTCTCAGGAGATAAGAATCTCCACAACTGTTTACATCTAAGGACTCTGTTATATGGACAGAAGATCCCGTAGTGGCCTTACAAAACCAATATTCTAAATTCTTTTTGAGTCATTACTCTTTAAGTGTGAGACTTTAAACATGTTAAGTGTGTTTCATACATCTTTAAAAACGATGAACTTTTATACTTGATAGGTTTCTAACTTTGAGAAGCTTAAACTAATCTATATGAATCCAATCCTATTCAGAAACCTGAAATCCAATGTCACTATCACCTCTCTCTTCCTGCAGCTGGGGTTGCTTGACACAGTTTTGTATGCAGCCAAGATAAAAATTTTATTCATACTAATCTAAAGCTCATAGGTACTTGCATCCTGTAACTTCATGCAGTCTAACCGTCTATTCCCAGTTGTTACTTCTATTATACTTCAGGGCATTCTGCCCCAGGTATCCTATTGTATTTGTGTGTGAAAGCACCATCCAAAGCCTTAACTAGGAAAGCAAAGAACCTGTTTACCCAGGGTTTGTGTTTTTATGTTGATTTTTAATTTTTATTATTTCTTTTATTTATTTATTTATTTTTAGAGCACTCCATCTTTTCTAGAAGATCAAAAACTGTCTTTCTTAAAATAAAAAAAGCACAGATCAAAGCTTACTTTTTAAATTTAAAATATGGTTAGCAGAAGTAAAAACAGAATCCTTCTGTTGTTCACTTGCTCAGAGACTGTGATATCCTGTGCTCAGTGTCCTGTTCAGCCTGCAGGGATTAGACACCCATCCCCCCTCCTTGTAGAGCAATGTCAGCAGGCTGTAGTATGGTTATTTAGGCAGCTACCTTAAAAAAGCAATCTTGCGTTCTGGTCACTTCTTCATGATTGGCTTTGTTTGATCCTGAAGTGTTTGGATTAAAAAAAAAAAAAAAGTGCATTCCTAAAGTGTATCAGATTACAGAGGTTCACTTACAGTTTCTGTACCTGGGGTACTGTCAGGTCAAACAGATGCTATGAATATTATGGAGACTGTCAAGATGCGATTTTAGTTTGGGGTAACTAAATTTCCCGGAACTCCCAGTTAAGATACTGAAATCTTTTATTGGCCCATGGTGTCCCCAGTGCAGTCATGCATAAGCCTGCAAGCATTAAAATTATTGTTTGAAATCTGGTAATAAAAACTTTAATTTTAAATGATTGAACTGAAAATTAAAAAGATTCACTCACTCTCTCGTGTAATAAGCCATGCTCAACAACAGAAAAAAAATCTATTAGATTAAAATCATCCATTTGATTGTGCTTATACTTCAGAATTAAATTTATTAGAAGGACCCTGATTAAATAAAGTAGGTATATCAGTGGATAGAAATATTACTTCTAGTTCCAAATTTATGGTCAGTGTATGATTCTGGTATCTTAGTGTAACGAGTAATTTCAGAACAGTTTATATAGTAAAGCCACTACCAAAATTCTGCTATGCAAGTGACTTGATTTCAACTTCAGTCCAAACCATGAATTCGGTCACAACCTCAAAATGGTCCAAAAGGTCTGAAAATGTATGCTGAAATTTTTACTTGGGCAGTTTTATAATACTAGGATTTCTTTTTTTTAGTCTTGCAAATTCACAGAACCCCAGAATGGCTGAAGTTGGAAGGGGCTTCTGGAGGCCATCTGGTCCAACCCCTCTGTTCATGCAGGACCACCCAAAACAGGTTGCCCAGGACCCTGTCTGGGTGGCTTTTAAAGATCTCCAAGGAGGGAGACTCCACAATGTCTCTGGGCAACCTGGGCCAGTGCTTGGTCACTTGCACAGTAAGGAAGTGTGTCTTGCTTTCCAGATTGTACCCATTGCCTCTTGTGCTGTCACTGGGCACCACTGGAAAGAGTCTGACTCTGTCTTCTTTACATTTCCCCTTCATGTATTTATAGACACTGATGAGATCATCCCTGAGCCTCCTTTTCTCCAGGCTGAACAGTCCCAGCTTCCTTAGCCTCTCACAGGGGATGTGCTCCAGTTCCTTTATCATTTTGATAGTTCTCTGCTGGCCCCTCTCCAGTAGCTCCACGTCTCTCTTGTATTTGGGGCCCAGAACTGGACACACCACTCCAGATGCTGTCTCACCAATGATGAGTAGAGGGGAAAGATCACCTTTTGTGACCTGCTGGCAATACTTTGCCTGATGCAGCCAAGAATACTGTTAGCTTTCTTAGCAGCAAAGGTGCATTACTGACTCACGTTCCTCTTGATGTCTACTGGGACTTTTTCTACAGAGCTGCTTTCCAGCTGGGTGGACCCCCAGCATGTGCTAGTTGTTCCTTCCAAGCTGCAGGACTCTGCACTTCTCCATGCTGAACTTCATGAGGTTCTTGTCAGCCCACCTCTGCAACCTGGTGAGGTCCCTCTGGATGGCTGTGCAGCCCTCTGGTGAGTTAGCTGCTCCCCCCAGTTGTTTTGTCACCTGCAAATTTACTGAGGGTGCACTCTATGCCATTGTAAATATGATTAATGAAGGCGTTAAACAAGACTGGACCTGGTACTGGCCCCGGGGTACTCCACTTGTTACTGGTGTCTAACTAGGCTTTGCACCACTGAAAACTTGCCCTCTGGGCCAGCTGTTCAGCCAGTTTTTTCAGTCTACCTCACTGTCTTCTCATCCAGTCCATACTTCAACACCTTCTCTATGACGATCTTATGGGGTTCAGTGCCAAAGGCCTTAATGAAGTCCAGGAAGACAATATACACTGCTCCCCTCCTCATCCATCAGACTGTTGATTTCATTATAGAATATTATCAGGTTGGTCAAGCATGACTTCCCCTTGGTGAATCCATGCTGACTGCTTCTGGTGGTTTTCTTCTCCTTCATGTGCCTGGAAATGTTTTTTAAAAGTAGTCCAGGCATTACTCCATCACTCCATCACCTTCCAAGGGATTGAGATGAGGCTGACTGGTCTGTAGTTCCCTGGATCCTTCTTCCTGCTTTTCTTGAGGATAGGAATGACATTTGCTTTCCTCCTGTCTTCAGGCACTTCTGCCAGGTGTTTTTTTGTTTGTTTGTTTGTTTTTCATTTCCTTAATTCATGTGCGATATCAGGCTTAGAAATCTTCCTCATGCCTGCTGGTAAATTATTTGGATAAAGAAACAGTTGATGGCTACCTGCTATGCTAAGACAAATGGGTAGGCAAAGCAGAATGGCCAAGTTGAGTGCAGGACCTGGAGTTCTGTTATGTATGCCCAGAGCTCACCCCATAATTTTGAGTGCGCTTTCCTTCTCTTTTTCTGGGTGGGTGACTGCAAAACAGTTTCCAGTGGGAAATTCCTCTAGTGGTATGCTCCATTAATGTACTTGCAGTAATTTCCTAAGGAAACTGTTGTTTGGAAGAGAGTGGAAGAGCTCCACTCACTATTGCTGGTGTTCTGCTTTGGGTGCTATGGTTTTCCATACGGTTAGTAGCTTTTAAAAATATATATATATATTTAAAGTAGGAAAATGATTTTAAGCAAAATTTCCAATGTTAACAGATGACATGTAAATGTTATAAAAGTTCTGTTGTCACTTTTTCTTCACTCTAGTACTGCTATCTACAGAGGACATTGAGTAAAATATCAGGTCTTTCTAATGTGACTAGTCATCACCAGTTGTTTTTTTTTTACACAGCTAGCAAAATTTTGACAAGCTTTTAAAGTGATGAAATATGAAGTGGAGAAAACTTGGCATGTTCATTTTGAATGTCAATATTTCATGTATATGAAGAGCCATTTTGTTATGTGTAGATGTTTCTAACTTGACTTGTTTACATGGAAAATTCGTGGACTATGCACATTTGTAACTCGAAGATACATCACAGCCTGTAATATCACATTTGTGTTAAAGTAATTTTACAGCAAATAAGTCTTCTACAGACAGAAGGAATTATGCTTTTATGTTTTAGGTGGAATTTGGATTTTGTATTATGAATACATTAATGAATATATAAATTACTATTTACCTCAGTTGTCCAGTCATTACAATTCTAATGAATGCATTCACTTGAATAAATGCAAAACACTGGAGTATATATTTCACTTTTTTTCCACTTATGCCAATAATGATGATAATAA
Organism: Anas platyrhynchos; assembly: GCF_047663525.1. Taxonomy (NCBI): domain Eukaryota; kingdom Metazoa; phylum Chordata; class Aves; order Anseriformes; family Anatidae; genus Anas; species Anas platyrhynchos. Next base: position 35,349,271 of record NC_092588.1, on the reverse strand, counting down.
AAGAGTGTATTCAGTATTTCCAGCCCTGAATGTTTTGCTCCAGTATGTATGTATTTTTTTATGCATTAGAACAAGAAATCCTATTCCTCTAACAAATTGTTATTGTGTTTAAGCCAGGTATTTGTCATCTATTTCAGATTGCTTTGAGATATTTCACTGATTCTTTTCTGAGTTAGCCTGACACTTTTTTTCTTAGGAAAATTCCATGCTGTGAAATTAAACAATTCCGAAATGTTTGGTGTTAGAAAAGAATCTTTACTTAGGCTATGAATTTATTTTGGATGTGGCTGAGCTTTTCAGAAGTTGACTTTTCCTTTTGCTTCTGGTGTTAACAGCATTTTGGCTGTTGACCCAAATGAGAATTTCACTGGACTTCTAAAGCAATGACTCGATCACAAGTGGATTCAATTTGTGTTGCCACTAGGCACTTAGTGATTTTCTACAAAACCATAATCTTATTATTCAGTTGTATATGCTGCATGTGTACAATAGACAAAAGGGTAGAGAGTACTAGACAGTCATATGAAATGGAGGAGACTGGAGCACAGTCTATCAAGCTTGTAGCCTTTAGGAGTTCTGTCCATATGGATTGGATGTTGCCTTCTGTGAGGCTGTGCTGCCTTTGGGGGAACAAAACCCAGCGTCCAACCTACAGATAATAGTAGAGTAAAGAAAGTAGGGGTACCTGGGTTGTTGCTTCTGCCCTATAGGTAGGCCTGTTATTTGCTGGTTGTAACACAGCTTCAGGCTATGGATGGGATGGGTGTGTTCCTTGCAAGGAATTTTAGGTAGAACTTCCATGAGCTTTTAGACAAAACATCATGTTGCCCAACTTTGGATTTAGGTGCTTCTTCTGCCAGAAAATTTAAGAGTAACTGTGTTGAAAACTGTGAATTACAAGTAGTGTGAAATTGGGACTCTTAATTCCTAGACCAAGTTTATTAATATCATATTTCTGATATTGTGCATAGATATTACGAGACACTTACTGGAAAAAAATATAAAATCTTCTCCTGCATAGTAATTTTCTTTAAGCACTGATGAATTGATCAGTTTAGTTCCCCTAAATTGTCACAACCCACAATATGAGAACTGTTAAATGGCAACATGTATGTCTGATAAATTTTTCTTCTTTTAATTTATCAGCAGCATATCTAATGTGTGATCTAATTTTGAAACATATACTTGCATTTTTAAACTTTACTGGGATAAGTGATACAGCTTAAAACAAAAAACAAAACATCAAAAGCATAAAAGCACGTGTTGGGGGTGGTTGGTTGCTGCACACATTATGAAAATATGTATTGTCCAAGTTATCCTGTTAACTTATCCTGTTAACTATCCTGTTAACAGTTATTAACTAATAACTGTTAGAAGTCTGCAAAATGTTTGTATAGATAAATTCTAAAAGAGACCTAAAGGTTTTTTTTGGGTAGGCTTCTGGAAGGAAAGAAATGCTTAATTTTTTTTTTTTTTTCATTCACAGAGCAGTGATCTGATTATCAAGGCATTTTAAGCAGACACATGGCTTTATAATTATTTACTTCTGATGCACCAAAACTAACTAAGGTTAAGTCCTTTTCTGAGTCCCTTCCTCCCTTCCTTCCTTTTCCCAAATACAACTTTTTCCTTCTAATCTCCAACTATAAGCCCTTAATAACCATTACTATAGTGGTACTGTACTGGGTCTGGCTGGGATGGAGTCAATTTTCTTCACAGCAGTCCATATGGTGCTGTGTTTTAGATTTGTGACTAAGACTGTATCAGTAACACCCCACCAATGTTTTAGCTGTTGCTGAACAGTGCTTGCACAGTGTCAAGGTCTTCTCTGTTTCTTGTACCACCCCCTCAGTGAGCAAGCTGGGATGGGCAAGAGATTAAGAAATGACACTGCCAGAACAGCTGACCTGAGCTGACCAAACAGATATTCGATATTGTGTAATGTCATGCTCAGCAGTAAAAAAACGGGGGATTATTTTGTTTCAAACTAGTCATTGCTTGGGCATTGCCTGGGCATCAGTCTGCTTGTGGGAGGTGGTGAGTGAGTGCCTTTGGGATGAGCCCAGCCATTTTCATAATATCTCAGTGGGATCAAAATAACTAGGGTTGTTTCGTCTGGAGGAGTCTCAGGAGAGACTGTATTGCTCTCTACAACTACCCGAAGGAAGTTGTGGGGAGCTGGGAGTCAATCTCACAGATAACCAGTCATAGGAGTAGAGGGAATGGCCTCAAGTTGTGCCAGGGGAGGTTCAGGTTGGAAATTTGAAGAAATTTCTTCTCAGAAAGAGTAGTCAGACATTGGAACTGGAGGAGGTGGTTGAGTCAGTTTCCCTGGGGGTGTTTAAGGAAAGGTTGGACGTGGCGCTTAGGGACATGGTGTAGTGGATGATATTGTTGATAGGGGGACAGTTGGACCTTCTGATCTTGGAGGTCTTTTACAACCTTAATGATTCAATGATTCACTTATTATGCATTTATGTTTGTTTGTTTCCTTTCTTCATTTACTGAATTTTCTCCATCTTGACCCACAATTTTTTCCTGCTTTTGCTTTTCCTGTTCTCTCCCCCATTCTGCAGGGGGCAGGAGTGAGTGACCAACTGATGGGTGCTTAGCAGCCATGAAAATACCTACCTTTAATTCCCAGTATAACTCTCCCTCAAAGAAAAAAAAAAAAAAAAAAAAAAAAGGTCTATTCCAGGTATGTAGTAATTGTCAATGAAACTTAAACTGGAAATATGATGCGATTTTTTTTTTTTTTTAACAGTTAGAGTAATGAATCATTGAACACTGAGGAATGAATAGCTTCAACTTAAACCTTGAAATGAAAAAAAGATTACTTCAGCTGATCAGAAAAAGATCAGCTATAACCTGTTAAGCTAGGCTTTAGGAAAGACAGGAATGCACAGTCTGTGTTGTTTTAGGGCTGTAATTTAAGGAAATCAGTTTAGGTTGTAACACTTTCTTAGCTCTTGTCCTTTTGATTTACATCCTACAAACCTTTCGGAAGACCAGTAGTTTTCATTTTCTCTTGGTTGAACTGTGAAGTGCTTTGTCTTCAGGATAGAATTACACTTGAGGGAAACCTTACAGTGTTTCTACTTCAGTATGAACTATCCTTGCTTGATAAATCCTTGCTGAGTCCAGATAATGATATAGGAAGAATGGTTCCACAACTGTGAGATTGTTATGCGGAGAGAGAGAACTGCTGAAAGAAATGTCTATCATGGAAAATTGTTGTGATTTGAAAAGCAAGGGAGGAAAAGAGATACTGCTGACCTGCTTGACATATGTGAGAGATAGCATGTCTTTACCTTTTGTTCTACTACCATGAAGTAGTTAATGTTTTAGAGTAACTTAGTACCTCCCTTTTGACAGCATTCTTGTCTGAAACGATTGAAAGGAAGAAAGAAAAACTTTCATCAATAAAACCAAAGAGTAAAGGTGTTTGAAGTTATGTTGTGAATTCAAAGTGTTATAATGAATTAGGGACAAAGATATTTGAAATATAGAGGATAAGATGTGAGGAAGAAACCCTCAAAGGGAAAAATACAGCAAGAGATTCAGGTAGATATTAGAAAAGAATAATTGAATTGGAAGGGACCTTTAAAGCTAATATAGTCCAACTGCCTGACCTCTTCAGGGTTAAGCAAAAGTTAAATCATATTATTGAGGGCATTTTCCAAATGTCTCTTGAACACTGACAGGCATGAGGCATCAACCACCTCTCTAGGAAGCCTATTTCAGTGTCTAACCATCCTTGTGGTAAAGAAATTTTTCATAAAGTCCAGTCTGAACCTCTTCTGATACAGCTTTGTGCTGTTTCTGCATGTTCTGCCATCAGTTACTAAGGAGAATAGACAGACACTTCCCTGTCCATTTCCTCTCAGGAATGTGCAGAGAGCAGTGAGGTTGCCTCTCAGCCTCCTTTTCTCTAGATCAGACAACACAATTGTCCTCAGCCTCTCCTCACAAGACATGTTCCAGTCCTTTTACAAGCTTTGTTTCTCTGCTCTGGATGCTTTGAAGTACCTGCATGAATTATTCAAGGTGAGACTGCAGCAACGCTAAATATAGCAGGAGAATCACTGCTCTTGACCATCTGGCTGTGCTGTGTTAAATACACCCCAAAATGGAGTTTGCCCTCCTGGCTTCCAGGGCACGCAGCTGGCTCATGTTGACCCTGCTGTGGACCCGCACCCCCAGGTCCCTTTCTGCTGAGCTGCTCTCCAGCTACTCATCTCCAAGTCTTTACATGTGTCTGGCATTGCTCCACCACAGGTGAAGACCCTGGCATTTTCCTTGCTGAACTTCATGCCATTGCTGATTGCCCAGTGCTCCAATATATTTACATCCCTTTACAAGGCCTCTCATCCCACTACTGAGTCAACAGTACCTGCCAGTTTAGTATCATCAGCAAACTTGCCAAGGATGCACTCCAGTCCTGCAACCAGATCACTGATAAAAATACTGAAGGGGACTGACCCGAGAACTGAGCCCTGGGGAACACCATTGGTGACTGTCCGCCAGCCAGATGTGTCTCCATTTACTACAACACTTTGAGTTCTAACATTGAGTCAGTTCATCACCCAGTACAGTGTGAACCTGTATCTCACAGTTGGACGATTTGTCCAGCAAGATGCCATGAAGGACAGTATCAAAGGCCTTATTGAAATCCACAAGGATTATGTCTGCTGTGTTCCTTTCATCCACCAAGTGGGTGACCTTATGACAGAAGGAGATCAAATTATGAAGGCAGGATGAGCCCTCTTTGACTATGTCTGCTAATAGCTTTGTTCTTTAAGTGCCTATAGCACCCAGGACAATCTTCATAACTTTTCCAGGGACTGAGGTTAGACTACTAAGTCTGTAATTTCCTGGGTCTTCTCTTATGCCCTTCTTGTAGGTGGGTGTAATGTTGTCTAGCTTCCAGTCAGCAGGGACCTTCCCAGACTCCAATGACTTCTGGTAAACTGTTGAGAGGGGTCTATGTATGACATCCACTAATTCCTTCAGCACTCTGGAGTGAATAGCCTCTGACCCCATGGACCTGTTGAATGTTGTTCCCTCACAATTCCAGTGACCACACGTGGAAAGTCACAGTTCCCACAGTTATGATCCTCCAACTCTGAGGTCCAGGAAGCCCCAAAACTGTCATTACTAGTAAATACTGAGACAAAAAAAATGTCATTAAGTGCCTATGCCTTACTTCCTCCTTACTTGTTAGGTGACCATCTGCTCCAAGTATTAGCCCAGGTTTTCTTGTTCACCTGCTGTTGCTGTTGACCTACTTGAAGAAGTTTTTTTGTTGTTGTTGTTGTTGTCCAGCACCACAGTGGCCAGTATCAACTCAAATTGGGCTTTGAATTTTTCTTGTTTTCTCCCTGCATATGCAAACTGCAGCTCTGTACTCTCCCTGTCAAGTGAGACCTTGCTTCCAGAGCTCATATATTTTGTTCTGCCCTATTTATAAGCAGAGTTCCCTGTTCAGCATGGCCAGTCTTTTACCTTGTTTTCTTGACATGCAGCACAGGGGATTTCCTGCTCCTGAGCTTTTAAAAGGTGGATTTTGAAAAGTGGCTATCGCTCATGGATCTATAAATCCTTTAGAGCTGATCCCCGGAGGACACTGCTCACTAGCTCCCTGAGAAGCTTAAAGTTTGCTCACCTAAAGTCTGGGGTGGCAACCCTGCTGACCTTTTGTTTCCTTACACCAAAAATTTTGAACTCAGCTAATTCATGATCACTGTGGCCAAGGCAGCCATCTACTGCTACCTTTGCCACAAGCCATTCCCTGTTCTCAAACAACAGATCCAGGAGGGCTCATTCCTAGATGCCTCATTCAGTGCCTGTAATGGGAAGTTGCCTTAAGAATTTTCTGGCCTTACTTGCTGTGGCAGCATGGTATTCCTAGTTTATGTCTGGGAAGTTGAAGCCCTCCATAAGAATGAAGGCAACTAATCCTTATATTTCCCTTATTTGCTTATGGAATAGCTCGTCTGTGCCATTGCCCTGGTTAGGTGGTTGATAGTAAACACTCAATATAATGTCTGCTTTGCAATCCATCCCCTTAATCCTCACCCAGAGGCTCTTTACTGCATCACCCTAATTGCAGTGGCTGTACAGTCTAATTGCTCCCTTATGTAGCACACAACAGCTCCACCTCACCTGCCCTCCACTCCACTTGTGGGTCTTGTCTCACCAAGTCTTGCTAATACGAATGATGTCATAGCTCTGGGAAAGGATCAAAGCTTCCAGTTCATCCCATTTATTCCTCATACTGTGTGCATTGGTATGCAAGCATTTCTGATGCTCTCCTGAACCCACAGCGCTCCCTGGAGTGGCATAGTTGCCCTTATCCTTTCCACCCTCAGGCAATGCTGCATCATCACTTGGCATATCCTCAGTGTTCCTAATGTTCCCTTCCAAATTTACTCTTAGTTTAAAGCCATCTCAATCAGTCTCACCAGGCTACAGACCAAGAAATATTCCCCCCATGGATACAGGTGGGTCCTGTCAGGCCCCAGCAAATCTTTTGTCTCAAAGATTTTTCTATGATGATAAAACCCAAAGTTCTGGTGGAGGCACCTGTCTTGAAGCCAGGCATTGATGACTTGGACTCACCTGTTTCTTTCCTAGCCTCTCCACATTACTGGGGGTATTGAGGAAAACACTACTTGTGCTCCTGAGTCCTTTAGTTGTCTCCCCAGGGCCCTAAAATCTCTTTTGATAGGTCTCAGGCTTCCTGTAGCTCTGTCATCGGCACTCATTTGAAAGAGGAGTGGATTATATTCTGAAGGCTGTATTACGCTCAGAAGCTTCCTGGTCTGAGCCCCAGGGAGACAGCAAACTTTTCTGTGAAGAGGATCTGGCCTGCACATGGGAGCCTCTGTTCCCTTGAGGAAGGAGTTACCACCTCTGACTACAACCCACTGCTGTTTTTACATGGCACTGGTCTTGATGCTACACTTGCTATGAGGCCTCTGTTGATCTGACCTTGGAGGGTGAACTTGCACAGATACTTCTTCTTCCCTCTTTTTGCATCCCTCACCTGCCCCACCCTGAGCCTCATGCCTCCTTGGTAGTGGAAGCTGAGCAGGCAGATGGGGCTCTTCCTCCAGCTCCATGCAGTAGCTTGCTTCCACTCCTCAGTGTCCCTCAAGTTGCTGCCTTCATCCTGATGATCTTCAGATGCCAAGCCTGTTTCAGTGGTGGCTGTGCCAGGTTGGCATGTGCTTACCTGAGAAGGCTGCATTGACCTTTTCAGACTCCGAGATACTCTTCAGTCTCCCCGACTCTTCCTGATGTGTGGCCACCAGGCAGAGCAGTTCATCTATCTGGGCAAACCTCACACACGTGCTTTGCCCTCCATCCCAGGGAGCAGCACCAGGCACAACCCACAGCCTGAGAGCTGGGTGGTCGTGTGGACTGCCTGCAGCTCTGTCTGCATTGCTGGACTGGTCCTATTGGGTGCCAGAGCAACAGAAGTGGCGAGCGCTAGACAGAAAGCCATGCCTTCCATGTCTGCATCTCCATCAGGGCTGCAGCCTATGCCTGCTGGAGAGCTGAGCACCCTTCCATGAGAACTGCACCAACCCCCCTCTCTGGGTGCTGGTGCTCCCTGGGGCAGGTGTCATGCGACCTTCTGCCCTTTGAACTGGCTGTGTGTTTTGACGGCTGTGCTGAACTCTTGCCTGGACCTCTCACAACACCAGTCACCTGCTGGCCAGCACCTCCACACCTACAGCACCCACAGTGCCGGGGCTCAGAAACACCATCAGCCTCCCCCTGGGAACTGGCAGAATCGTAGGGGTTAGAAGGGACCTCTGGGCATCATTGAGTCCAATACCCCTGCTAAAAGCAGATTCTCTCTAGTTGGTTGAGCAGGAAAGTGTCCAGGTGGGTCAGAGGAGACTACACAACTCTCTGGACAGCCTGTTCCAGTGCTCTGTCACCACCACTGGGGTGACTGGAAGTTCTTATGCATGTTTGTGTGGACCTTCTGGTGTTCCAGTTTTTGGTCATTGCCCATTGTCTGTTTGCTGCACACCACTGAAAAGAGGCTGAACCGGTCCATTCTCCAGCACTTTAAATATTTATAAACATTGATCGGATCACCTCTCAGGCTTCTCTAGGCTGAACAGACCTGGGTCTCTCAGCCTTTCCTCATATCAGAGGTGCTCTAGGCCCTTAATCATCTTTGTGGCCCTCCTTGGATTCTCTCTAGAAGATCCCTACCTTTTTGAACTGGGAGCTCTGAACTGGACGTAGTACTCCAGATGTAGCCTCACCATGGCAGAGTGGAACAGGAATGCACCCCAGGATGCCATTGGCCTTCTTGGCCACAAGGGCACACTGCTGGCTCGTGGCCAACCTGTTGTCCACCAGGACCCCTAGGTCCTCTGCGGAGCTCCTCTCTTCTCAGCACTTGTCGACCGCTATTGCTGTTACTGCACATGCTATAACCTGCATGGTGAAGTTTGATAAATTATCATGAGATTACTCAGTGGAACTTTGAAATTGTCCACCAGACCTCATACATGCAAAAGGTTTTTGTTTCTGGATGATTAAGTAAGATCAGTGATGCATATTTTATCAAATGCTATGTGCATGAGTTGGATTTATGTTAGACAGGGCTAGTTCATCCAACCGAGGGAACTGATGATGTGGTTTGCAGAATTTGTAGTGTATGGAATATGTTGTGTCTATGAGGCTCCCTAAATGTATGGTTAGTAACATAGCACCAGGAATTGATCTTTTGTTATGGAACTGGTAAAGATAATTAATAGATGAACATTTAAGGAGGACTTCTACTTATTCAGTGATTTATTTTTATTTTTTTTTCAGAATCTGTCATTGCACAAACCAAAAGTTTGTTTTGTATATTGGGACCTGTTTTGAGATATGAAAAAATCAGCTTGAGACTTAGAATAATATTATTCTAAGTCTGAAAATGTTACCATGCTGTGGGTTTCCTTAACAGTACCACCTTTGGGGGAATTTTATTTGCATCAGTACTTTGAGGACTGTGATATCATCTTTGCACTTTCTCTTTAGTTGTATTTCCAAGCTAATTTCTGTGTGGAGTGTGTGCCATGATACGTAGGGCCAATTCTGAATTCATCTGCACAGGTAGGGCTGAAATGGGTGGTGTTGAGGCTTTGAGTAAAGAAAGAGGTGTTTTTGTTGGTTGGTAAATGTCTGAATATTTTTTGCAAACAGGCTGAATAAATAGTACTACTAATCCTGGAGGGCTTTCCTCTCAACTGTTCTTCTGACTCTATTAGTTTGAAACAAGTATGGTGCAGGGACATGAACCATATTTATGCAGGGATTTGCTTTGTGTTGAATAATTTATTTCATAGAGAGGTGATAATTTAATGAGTGCTTAAAATATGTTGAAGTCTGTTTTGAATATATTCCATAAGTTTTTGTTTGTTTGGTTGGTTGGTTTTGTTTTTTATTCTGAATTGCTCAAGAAGGTTTAAGGTCTGGCTATTTTCTGAAAGAAGGAAGCTGGTATTTTTCCTTTATTTCTGTACAACATAACCTTTTCTGGTAGAAGCAGTGATGATTACCTTTCCATTCTCATTTAAGAACTGCAAAATTTAATTTTACCCCTTGGTTGCTTTTTAAAAATTTATTGGGTTATTACTGTACAAATCGGAAAGGGGTTCTAGAGAACACATTTCAATCACTAGAACTATCTATTAAAATTACCTACCTTACACAGATTTTCACTTAGTTTTATTATCTTATTTGTTCACTTACAGCCTGCCATGAAATGATTATCAAGGCTAAGTTTATATGTCTGCATATCTTCTAAGCGTCTAAACTCCATTGTGGTCAATGGATAAATAATCAAGTAGAGCCTGGAGAGCAATTCTTCTTATCCTAATCAGACATACACTGGCTAGTCAACTGAGCAGCTTTCTAGGTTCCCTTGACTTCATTGACTAACATCTGTGTGAAGGCTATTGTATTTAATTGTTTTAATTTTGAACTGAATCTCACCCAAACCTTGAAGATCAAGCTAAGCCACCTAGTCTCTTTATTTGATCAGGAGAGAGACAGACGTCTTTCAAGGGCAATTCACTCTGACTACTTTAAACATCTTATTTAAACCATGAAGTAAGAACGCAGTACAGACAAAATCTGTGCGTGCTGTACTGTAGGCTGTAGATGTCTATATAGTTAAAAGCAAAACCTGTGATTGTTGTGTAGTTACTGTTATCAATTACAGTGTAAGATAGAATGTCTCTTAATTAACTTAATAACCTGGTAGGTACATTTAGACATAGCTAATTAGAACCTTCTTGTAATTGGGCCTATGATTAATAGACTGTGAAGACTGTTTCGTTTGTATTAAATGCATGGACAGTCACAGGGAAATTAAAATTTGAGCCTGCAGTGAATAACTAATAGAGGACATCAGGACAGCACACTAGTGAACAATTATTCCCTTTCTAAAGAATTAATATATTAAATATATTGTCACTTTGGACCCTTCCCCTGCACCCCAAGATCTTTTGCAGCCTTCTTTAATATGTGTATGAATATCTGTCTTGGAAATGTCCATAACTTTTTGAAACAGTCTAACATATATAGTTTAGTAAAATTAGAGAATGCAGAAGTATATAAATGTAAAATTACAGAAGAAAGTATACATAACTCATTTTATTATTGATTAGTGCATTACAAGTTAACATCCTTGGAAAAATTGACTGCAAGTGTTTCTGGAGCTTGTATCACCTTTCTGCCCATTGTTCTCACTCTGGTCAGGGCAGAACCTGATTTGGGGCAGTACAATGGGGAAGCAGCAGAAATTAATGTCTTCACCCTAGTGCTGTAGTCTGTAGCAATCTTGCAATCTTGCAGTTCCCTTTCACCTCTTTTTTTTTTTTTTTTTTTTTGCTGCACCATCTCATGAGTACACAGGGGTTGACTATACCTTTGAACAGTCTTCTTCACCCGTTACACAGCTGGAAGGGAGATAGATGCTGAGGAGAGTCCCACTGATAGAGAAGAGAAAAAGACATAGATTGAAATGAAGATGTAGCAGTGGAAAGAAGATAGGAGGAAAGAGATCATGTGTGATGGACAGTTGTGATCAGGGTGATGGCATCAGGGAGACCCAATCTGCCATTACTTTGTATTCATTGTCATAAGATATACTATATATAGAAAAACATGTTGTAAAGGTAGACAACAGTTTTTTGTTTTTTTGTTTTTTGTTTTTTTTTTTTTTTTTTTTTTATTAAGTGAAATTGGGAAAAAGTAAAAAATGTAGGAATTTGGGTGAGAAACGCAAAAAGTGTAGTTAATATTTTTAGACATGTAAAAACATCTTGTGTTGCTTTTTTTATGCATGGTTGAAACTTATCTGTTGAATTTTTCATAAGAAATGGATCCCAGCTTTAATTATCTTGTGCCATTTTTATTCTGCTGTTAATGCAGAGGCGGCTTCATTGAGAATGTTGGTCTATTTTCTTTTTTTGTGTGTGTTTGAGAACTTAGCACATTGTGAGTCATATCAGACTGCTGCTAACCAGAAAGGAATTTTTATTTTTGTAACTTGTTGTACACTTTAGTTTTTCTATTTAATAACTTCAGTTTTGTCATCGTTTTTGAACTTTTTTAAAATTGTGAGAGTATATTTAGAATACCATGGCATAGATTTATCTTGCTGTCTATTAAGATGTCATCTAAGCAACAGATGAGAGCATCAAATGAACTTCAGATAATTTGAATGGAAGTTTAAGACAGTTTCTCTTTTAATAGGGAATGGTGGTAAAATGAGAATTCCCCTAATGTAGGCATTCCTTAACTGTACTATACACTTCATTGAAGGTGAAATGAGGCTTTTACGTAAAATGTGAGCTGAGTGCTAAGTACAGTTATTGCCTGTGTGAAATTTTTCCTCCCTGCCGTGTCCTAGCCAAACACAGGCAAATAACATATTTCCTTGTAATTGCCTGCTTGCTAGGGATGGCAAGAGTATTATCCTTCCACTTGTCACAAGCTTGGAGAGCATAGGTTGAGGCCTGAGTGAATGGAGCTAGGTCCTTTGATGCCACATAAATGTTTTGTTTTTGTTTTTGTTTTTGTTTTTGTTTTTGTTTTTTAATCTGTCTACTATTTTCATTTTATGAAGATTCTTTATAAAGAAGGAACATAATTTTTTTTTCTCCATCTCCATAGTGAGACCATTTCTTACTATGACGAGTAAGTCAATAATAATAACAATCGAGTAATATTGGTTGTATATTGACATGTAGGCATCTCCATATTGTCTGTTCTAGAGCTACATTAATTTTGTAGTGTATTATTAACATTGCCACCCATGCATCTCTTAAAAAATTAATAGTATCAATGCATGTCTCTCAGTTCTTATCATCTTGTTTTTATTAATCTAAGACAGAAAAATTATATTTTCAGACCATGATTCAAAGAAATTATTTAAATTACAAGTCAGCTTTTACAGAATTACACTTTTCCTTTTGTAATAGAATCCTCTGCAGTGGAATTCCTGCTGCTATGGTGGCCCATTACAAGCACAAGATTACATCTTTCCACTTCTTGCTAATTTTGCATTTTGGCAGAGAAAAAAAAGGTTTGCTGTTAGAGTGTTGCTAAGCAACCAAAAGATGAATTACTCCAACTTCTGGATTTTTCTTGTATGATATATGTCACCTTGGTGTGAGATAGTCTAGATTTAGTTACACCTTTTTAGGTTCACTGTAGATAGTTGTCAAAAATCAAATCACAGATGATCCTCATTTAATGTTTTAAAGTTGAGATATTTTCTACTTTTTGTTTTTTGAAATCTGATTTCTCTGTTTGAAATGGAAAGCTTACTTCTGTTTCATTTTTCACCTATACCTAATTCTTTATACTACTACTTGAATAAAAAGAATAGAAAGTCTTGGCATGTAACTTAGTGCATCTTACCAGTACTGCATGCTGTTACTCTTCTTTTACTGTTTTTTGTTTGTTTGTTTGTTTGTTTAGAATAGAATAGAATAATTCAGTTGGAAGGGATCTGCAAAAATCATCAAGGCCACTTGCCTGATCACTTCAGGGCTAACCAAAAGTTAAAGCATATTATTGAGGTATTATCCAAATACCTCTTGAACACTGACAGACATTTTGTTTATTCTCACTGTTAATGGATTTCTTCCAACACAACTAACTGATGGTAATACCAAGTAATTAGTAATATTTGAAAAATTGTTCATTAAATGACAGTGTATGGAAGAGAGAAACTTAAGTCTGTGGAAGTTCTGGTAAGATTTATGTTTGCAAATATGTTAGAGAATCATAAGGTCCCTTTAAGGGACCCTCAAAGATCATCTGTGGCAGGGGCATCTTTTACTGGATCAGGTTGCTCATAGTCCCATCTAACCTCACTTTGAACTCTTCATATGATGAGGCTTCCATAAGTTCTCTAAACAAGCTGTTCCAGTATGGTAATGCTCTGAATAACTTGTTTGTTTTGCTCTTAATAACTTGAGTGTTTGTTTTTTGTTGTTGTTGTGTTTTTTTTTTTTTTTTCCTGATTTTGTTGTACATTGCTGTAATTCATTGACTTCAGTGGAGCTTTTCCCTTTTCCCTTTTCCCTCTTCCCTTTTCCCGTTTCGCTTTTTTTTTTATTATTATTATTATTATTTTTTTTCCTCCTGTGAAATTGTGTGTATTTCAGGGTCACCCCCCACTTTAGTCATTGATTTCCACTCAGAACATGTGCTGAGCACAGAGCTGCATCTTCCTTCTAAATTCCTAATCTGTGTTTCATGTGTAGGGAGCCAGGAAGAATTTGAGCAACAAATAGAGACTGTTTCTCTTTCTGCAACCCTGTGAGGCCAGCAGTAAGGAAGTATCAGCAGTAAGGAAGTATCAGTATACATAGGGTTGCAATGGTTTCCTGCCTATGTTGGTTTTGTATCCATGTGTGGACCATAGTAATAAAGTATTTGATTGTGCCTATACAGTAAAGTTTTTGGAGGACTTCTTTTAAAAGATAGCTGTCTCAGTTTGATCAGACCTTGAAGTTCAAAGGTATGAATGTGTATTCACTATTTCACGTCTGGGTGAAATTAAAAAATGGATGAACCCTCCAGCTTCCATGCAGAAGAAACCTGGCTATGTGGGTCAGGGAAGAGCTACTCACTGCTCTGAAAAGGTTCTTGTTCTGAATGGTTGAATGAATAGGTTGTTCTGGGTAAATTCTGACAGGTAGCAGTGGTGAAGTTATTTGTGTAAATTTTTGTATAAATTATACCAGGTAAATGTATGTACAAGCTAAAATAATTTCAGATGTGATCACTTCATTGGGCAAAGCTAACATTAGTTTGAGGAGATGGATGTTACCAGCAGTTTTTTTAAAACCTGCAGACAGGCTTTTCCTTTATTAATGGTCCTCTACCTTGGTAAATATAAGTTTAGGTGCAATATTCCATTAATTTTTCATTTTTTGTCTAAATTTTCTAAAGGAGTTGATGACAAAGCTGATAACGGAGACACCTGACCAGCCAATCCCATTTCTAATTGATCATCTTCAATCCAAACAAGGAAACCGCGGTCAGCTTCAGAGAACATTGTCTGGCTCTGCTGCTCTTTGGGCAGAGAGTGAAACATCAGGTATGTTCTGTATGCTGGAAGGGGATAGTCTCCACTATAGTTTTCCCACACTTTTCCTAGATTATTTCTTGGATGTACATGTTCATACTGAGGAGGTGTTACTCTGTGGTTTTGGACATGTACAATAAATCCTGTTTGTCCAGTACATATTGAATTAATTTCATGTGCATAGGCTGAGCTGGTAGCCAGCAGTACACTTATAATGAATATGGGTGTGAAAGTTAGCTTCTATTGAGCTTTGCTCTTTTTTTTTTTTTTTTTTTTTTTTTTCCTTTACTACCCACATTTTCAAGAACAAGCTATCATTGCAGCACTTATGATGCTATCACTATGTTGTGAACTCCACTGTGAATTATTTATGACTGGAGATCTTCAGAGGCATTAAAAACAAATCTGAAATAATATTCACTATGATTCTAAAGTAGAAATTCTAACTTTGATATTCTGTGACAAGCTCTTCTTAGAATTTTGGGTTTGTATCTAAAAATTGACTGATGATCTGTTTCAGACTGTAATAGATCTCCAACAGTTGTTTGTAGTCAATTGCTTGACAAATTAACTTTTTATTTATGTACAATTTAAAGTTTTAAGCATAGGCAGTCAAATGTTACAGAACAAACAGAAGGTAAAGACTTCTCCCTAACAAAAAATAATATGTGTTTTTAAGTGAAAAACATTAATGAATTTCTCAATTTTGGTGTTCAGGAAAATGAAGAAATATATGAGATATATCATGTGGAAAAAGAGCTGACTTCAATTTACATTGATAAGACTAGAATTTTCTGGATTGTTTATGAAGGATTTGAAAAATGACCCTAAAAATATTATAATTGCCCGATATTATTCTTTTAACAGAAAATAAAGGAACAAGGAGAGATTTCAGAAGTTATGATAAACCCTGGCAGGTAAATGCAAAGAAGCCTAAAAAGTCAAAGAGTGACCTTGCCGTGTCCAACATCTCTCCACCGTCACCAGAGTCCAAGTCATGTAAGCTTCACTACATTATTAATTTATGCATATTTCTAAACCCATAGTCTGTTTTTCTTTTTTCAGTTGAATTAGGCTTAAAATGTGAAGTGAACTGTGAGCTGTTGAAATGACTAGATACACACATTAGAAGAGTTCGAGCCTTGCTTTAATTTCATTGGCATTATGAATTTTTAATAATACCCTATGTTGTCATCTATAGATAGAATAGAACTCTAGATAGATAGATACAGAAGACAGAAAAATATCTGGGTGTCATGCAGAAGTTTGTGTTCAGATACCAGTTTTGATCTGTTGTGTTAGTTTGCACTGCTATTTTGTACGTGTAAAATATGTTCTGTTGATACTGATCCTAATAACAGCTTTTTTCTGTGGGTAAGGCAATGCAAAACCACGAATTACAAAGAGATACCATTCAAGATATGGGGACAGTGTCAGCAGAAACAGGTATAACTGTTCTAAGAGTTGCTAAATGTATGCTGAAAGAAAAGGTAGTTGAGAAATTGAATGACTAAAGGGAATATTGTCAATTACCTGTAAAATAGAAGCAGTAAAAGTAGAGGCAACAAGCCTTAATGAAATACAGTGGTTTCTGTATACTGGCTATTAAAGAGATGTAGTTTTTAAGCTTGAGGATTTTTACACAAAATAATATATATATATATATAGTACATGTATGCATGTATATGTATACAGTATTTGTATACATGTAAACATTGTATACATTTGTAAACATGTAAGTATACAATATTTGTTATCCAAAATAAATCTAGAAGTTATATTTTATTGTTTCGTATTCTAGCTTTTTAAAGTTCTTATTTATAATAGCCATACCTTTTAAATAACTTTGAGCATAATAAAGTGGACTAGGTGAGAACAGTATGTTGCAATAGAAAACTTTCTGTTTTTCCTATAAAAAGCCAGCTGCGGAAGTCCAGGCTTCAGTGGAATCAATGGAAAAGCTCAACAGGTCAAAATCAGGTGTAAACAGGAACATTCATAGAAGGGGACGGTCACTCATAATCTGCAGTGTTTTCTGGGTAACAGCAATTTACAGAAACAATGGCCAAGAGTGGTGTGAGTTACTCCTGTGATCATACTTTATTTCTTCTCTTCCCTCCCAGTGCTTGTGCTTCAGACTCAGCGGTGTGAGTCAAGTAACTTTCATGTCATTTCTCAAAGTCCAGTTGGAAGCCTATCACTAGTGGCATGCTTAGGGGACCAGTACTGAGACCAATACTATTTAAAAGTCTTTATTAATGCCCTGGATGATGAGATAGCATGTTTTCTTGAATGCGCGCAGATTAGACCAAATCGTGGGAAGCAGTTGGTATTCTGGGTGGCAGGGCTGCTATTAAGAAGGGACCTCAGCAGGCTGAGAAGTAGGCTGAGAGGAGCATCATGTTGTTCAATAAAGGCAAATGCAAAATCTTGCATCTTGGATGGAAATGCCTTGTGCAATAGTATAAACTGATGTCTGAATGGCTAAAAATAGCTTTGCAGAAAAGGACCTGGGGTGCTGGTGAACAAGAACTTAAATACAAAACATCTGTTGCCGTGTGCTCTTGCAGCACTAAAAGTAAGCTGCATATTGGGCTGCATTATCAAGTGTAGCCAGCAGTGTTTGATGCTTTTGAGATGGCATCTGGAGTATGTCACACTAGGCACTGATGCAAGTCCCCCAGAGGTGCACCAAGATGATTAGTGGTCTAGAGCACATGAAGTACAAGGAAAAGCTGAAGGACATTGGTTTGTCCATTTGGATGAATGCTAAGGAGAAAGGTCATTGTCATCTCCAACTGTCACATTGGAGGGTATACAGAAGACATACCAAATTCTTCTTAGAGGTGTGCAGTGAAAGAGGCAATAAAAATGACATGGTCTGATTTTTGGGTGGTTCTGTGCAGAGTGAGCTGGCTCGATGATCTTTGTGGGTCCTTTCTAACTTAGAATATTCTATGATTTTAGAAATCCTTTCCATGCTTTCCTGTTTATACCCTTTCCCTTTTTAATTCATAGCACTGTTGTAAACCTTGTGTACTTGTGTTATTGTCACAAAACGTTCACCCTTGAAAATATCTCTATTCAACTTTTTGAAAATATATTAAGCACATAATCAATTTTCTTGTGAATATAAACTACATCTTTTTAATTGCGATCACAGCAATGTGCCTTTTTGTCGTATCTTGCTTCTCTTATTTTCTGCCAACAACCAAATTAATACTGACCTTTTTTGCTGGGTTTACACCATAATCCGTGGCCCTTTCAGCCACTCAGATCAGTGGAAAGCAATCATGTTCAGCAGCAATGCATTACTCTGTCCAGACTTGCACAACATATTCTATCTGTTTTGTGCCTTCAGTTTGTACGTCAAAACATTGTTGGGACTCAATGTAAGTTGTTCCCAAAACCTCTTCAAAGAGGTAGTAAGGACTCTACCTAAGACATGGAATATTTGTGGTCTGCTGAGAGCTAAAGATTTATTCCCTGATTTGTGTAAAATAAACAAACAAAAAACCCCGCAAACCTCTCCCCACATTTCCTACAAGCACACATGATAACCTAAAATGCCTCCCCAAAGCTGCCAAAACAAAACAAGAATTTAATGGATTCCATTAGTTGTAAGAGGTTCTGTTGCAGAACTTTGTCTAAGGACTGTCTTGCTGAAATGATCCTGAACTTGTAAGTTTATTCAGGGCTAAGAACTGTCAATTCATAGGAATCTTTGAAAACACCAGGAGAATTGATTTATTTAATTAGTAAATATTTTTACCTTCAGCAAAGCTGATGTTGACTGCAGTGTTCATGTTATTCCTGCACAGATCTCTCTTATGCATTCAACTTTTTTTACTGCAGAGACTCCTCCAGTTTCTCCTTCTGACTGCTATGATCTCAGTTGCACCTGAAACAAACAGGAAAGCCTGGTGTCTTAGGGATCTGAGTACTTGTTTGTAAAAGCATGTTTAAGCTTCTTCTCTTGTATGGCAAGGGAAGAGTCCTGATGCTAGAGCTCAGTGTGTGTGTGTGTGTGTGTGTGTGTGTGTGTGTGTGTTTAATTAAATGTTTGTATGATGACATTCTATATTTGAAGAATAATAAATTTTAAAGTAATTTGTGAAACAGACTTGCTTCCCAGCAAGCAACTCAGGTAAATTAGGTTGATCTCTTTACCACTTTCATATTAAATCAGATCACAGATCATTCTTTTACTCTGCTTCAGTTCACCATTCTCTTTCCAGGTTTCCATATCCCATTTACAGTGTTGTATGTTTCTAATTGCCCGTGGTCTGTCTAGTACTGTAGGCCATCATTCACTTAGCCTTTTAATATCCAGCTACTGTGTAAACCAGTTTCATCTGAATGCTCTTACAAGATTTAAATACCTGGGTAATTTTACAATCAATAATAACACCTATATATATATATATATTTTTTTTTTTTTTGGGGGGGGGATGTAAGGTGGACATACTATGTATTAGTGAAATATAGCATCTAGTCTAAGGACTTTTCTCCTGCAATGAGCAGATATGTGCACGAGTAAGTGGCCTCTTGCCATATGATAGGAATGAATTTTCCATGAACCTACCACTGGAGAATTTAATGAGTCATTGGTCTGATTCTGTCTGCAAATTATGTTTTGAAAAGACAGGTATATGTAGATGAAAACAATACTGATCTTATACTATCATCCAATGGAAAATAATAGTCAGGTGATTTATGACAGAATTCATAGCAAATCTGACATGATTTTGAGGAATGAGTGAGTATAAAAAAAGGGAAGAAAAAGGTTCGAATTTAATGAATGGATTCTACTAAATGTGAAAAGAGATACAGATGTTAATGATGTATGATGGACTTCATACGGAAGAAGATCGTGTATGGAATGTGTCCAGAGAATGACTGTGAAGCTTCTGAATGGCCTGGAACACAAGTCTTATGAGGAGTGGCTGAGGAAACTGGGGTTGTTTAGTCTGGAGAAGAGAAGGCTCAGGGGAGACCTTATTGCTCTCTACAGCTACCTGAAAGGAAGTTGTGGGGAGATGGGGATCGGCTTCTTCTCACAGATAACTAGCAATAGGATGAGAGGGAATGGCCTCAAGTTGCACCAGGGGAGGTTCGGGTTGGAAGTTAGGAGACATTTCTTCTCAGAAAGAGTAGTCAGGCATTGGAACGTTTGCCCAGGGAGGTGGTGGCATCACTGTCCCTGGGGAGGATGTTTAAGGTAAGGTTGGACATGGTTTAGTGGGTGATATTGGTGGTTGGGGGACAGTTGGACCATCTGATCTTGGAGGTCTTTTACAACCTTAATTATTCTATGATTTCAAAAGATATCAAGGAAGGGTCATATAATGTTTATACAGTTCTGCATGCTTCACATAAAGCCATTTACTTAAAATGACCAGAATTTAGTATCCACTCATTATGTGGATGACTAGGTAAGTAAAAAGAACTGTGTCTTCTAGAAGTAATAAAAGTTTCAGTCAGATCTAATTCTGCATTTCTTCCCCCTCAGTTTTGGCTCAACAGAGTAAGTGTTGAAACAGAAGTGTTCCATGACAGGATATCTGTTTTGATACATTTTCATCAAAATACAAAATGGTTCATTGAAACACAGACTGTACTGACCAACAAACAGAGCAAATTTCCACTAGGCTTTTGAATGCTTTCCCACCATCTATCCCATCCCACCATCCCAGGGAGATGCAGGACAATCCAAGCTTCTGGTGTTTGTGGAACGTTTTCCCTGTAAGTAGGGACCAGACCATCATCTCTTGGGCAAGTTTCCCTACTTTCCAAGGACAAAGTAATGAAACTCTCATGTTCCTGATGCAGGTTGGTTCATATATCAATCAATTGCTAATCCTGGAAGCTCCACAGCTGTTGAGTGTAACTGATGTTTGTTTCATTCAGCATCTGTCATGGGTCCCATGACAAATTTTATTGTGAAAATATATGGTTTCTCAAAAAAATCTATCCTTTGGTATTTTGAAAAATGTCACTTTTTTCAAATTGACATGATACTTGTTGAAATTTTCTGCAGCTTGGAAGCTCTAAGCTTTGGCTATATTTGTACTTGTTTTTACTGTATGAAATTATTTTCTGCTTTTACTTTGGTGGTACTGTGAAGTTTCTGTACTATGGTGAATTCAGTAAAGTGTTGTACACAGAAAGAAAATTCTGTCAAGCTGGTAGTAAGTAGGTTAGAGTGAGTGATGGTATAGAATATATTGTTTGTACAATGAAGGGAGAAGGTGAGATTGCTGAAAAAGTAGGCAATAAAAGCGCATGTGATCTCAGTATGAAACTAAAGTGAGTAAAACTAGAATAAATGTAGAATTTCTTTGCTAGTTTACAAAATATTTGTATTTAGAGTTGGTAGAAGTCTGAAAAGTTTAGAAAAATACTAAAAGGAACATTTTGTTTTCTGTAACTAAGAAAAATAAGAAAAATACTGAAATTGTGCTGTTTAGTTGAAGTTACTTATGAATGGAGGGAATTTTTGGTCACACAGAAATTTCCATAACTTAATGAATGTTGTGCTTCATAAAACGAGGAATCATAAGGTAAATGATTGACTTTCAAAAGTAATAATAAAAATTCTAAAGCTGTCCATCTGAGTAGAGGCCAGTCACCATCCTAATACGTTAATGACTCTTTCTGTTCACTAGAAACCACTATTGTTTGTTATTGCCAGTCCTCAGAAGGAGGCAATGGCATCTTTTTTGAAGACAAAGCAGAACCAGGCTTACATTTTCACTCCAATTTCCCTTCTCCTTTCTGAGACTTCCTGTGTCTCTTTCATCCTACTCTTTACTGTGTATGTCCTTTTAAAAACCTCCTTTGTCTTCTGTTTTTGAGAATGTCTGTAATTGCAGTCTAATATATTCACATTCCTAATACTTACTCAGGTTCCTGAGTCGGTGTTACAGAAGAAACCCTGGGTTATCAGACTCTGTATATATGTCCAGTTTATTGATAATTTGGTGTATGTCTACAGTAAAGGGAATCACATTTTTCTATTCTATTCTATTCTATTCTATTCTATTCTATTCTATTCTATTCTATTCTATTCTATTCTATTCTATTCTATTCTATTCTATTCTATTCATGTGACAGAAGGACTTAAACATAATATTGTCCTTTTCCTTATCTGGCTATTGAATGAACTTCAACTTTCCATTTTGGAGTTGATCCAAAGTGGAACAGATTTGGTATTTGCAGATAGGGCAGTCAGGAATAAGGAAGATTTCAATAGCAGCACTTATTTAACATATTTTGCAATAGCTACCAGAACTTGAAGTCTTAGAGTAATTTCTCCATGTCATCATAAAAGTACTTTGAAATTACAAATGATCATAGGATTCCACTTGTTGTTGTTGTTGCAGTCTTACAGGAGTCGGCAAGTTTCTTTTTAGTGTTTAATGAAAATTAAGTTTGTAAGCATAGATTAGTTGACAGCTTTCAAAATTGAAAATAAAAATTTCAAAGCTAACCAGAATATATTGGACATATCTTTATAGGTTTTGTTTTTGAAGTTATTTTTAAATGAGTAGTGATCAACCACTGATAAATGCAGCCGTTTTTTCTGTTGGGAATGTGGACAAAACATCGTCATCTTCATGGCAGCATGTGCATTTCTCAGTGTGGTTATGCTGTGTTTGAAGACAACTCAACTATTTCATTTGGTTGAGAAGGTAGTAGTTCCAGACATAGAGTTACTTTTGCTTTAATTTCTAAAAATTGTTAAAATGTTCACATTGGTCAGTGCAACTCTAAGTACTGTGAGTCTGAAACACCTCATGGAAATTCTTCTCTTTTTCTCAGCTATTGCAGGTGAGGTTAGCTCAGCAGTTGAGAAACTTATTTTAAAATTGAGTCAAAGGTTTTGGTTTATAGGTAACATGTAGAAGACTGAGCTCAGGACTGCACTTCCCAAAGACTCTGTTTATTTACTCTGTCAGAATAAAGGCTATACAGCTTGAGTTATAGTGATATGTTTTGTTTCACTGTTTTTATGGACTGTGCTAGCCACACTTTATGATTTTATTTATTTTTTCAATTTTTTATTTTCATGTTGGTTAGAAAGCTTTATGTAAAATGTTTTTTTCTTTTTGAAAAAATGACCAGAAAAGCCAAAAGTACTGTTCATTTTTGTCATTTTTCCTTACTGACCCCTAAGACACATTTTTATTTTGATGTATTTGAAGCACCTTCATATGCTACTTTTTAATCTCATTTTTATGTTACTGTATTATTTTTATTATTTTTAATTGTTAGCATTAATTATTCCTGTTTGCTGATTAATTCAGCCATAATAATCATCCTGAGTATGCATTTGTTCATGTTTTCATTTTTATTTCACATTGACCAAAGAAAATATTTCCAGCTGTTAAAATAGGATAATTAAGCAATTTCCACTCAAGATTCTTGAGCTTGTAAACACATTGTGCAGCTTTTTTTTTTTTTTTTTTTTTCTGCTGTAGGAGTATGAACTACCAAATCTAAACTTCATGTATATATCTGTGTATATTTAGTGCCAAGGTCAATAGAGCATCCTAAATGGGATTGGAGGACAAAACCGGAGAACCATGATTTTGATGAGCTAAATCATATTCTTCAAGAGAGCAAAAAACTTGGAAAAGCCCTTGAGAATCTGTCTCGCAGTAAGTTGATTGATTTTAGTTTTTTAATGTAACCATGCAGCCTGAATTGTAATCTGGAAGTATATATCAAGAAGGTGGTCTTCCATTCAGTTAAAAGTTCATTGACATCTGCAGTGAAATTCTGGTTGAGGAGGTTCACAGAATGTCTGAGGCAATTTAGCAGCTTGCATGCTGACTGAAACTACTTCCCCTGTACCTCCTCTTTTCTTGCATTGGTTTTCTGCCAGCTTAGTGAGATGAATTAGTTCATAAAGAAATCAAACATAAGAACCTGGTGTAAGGAAAATGGTGGGAACATGCAGCAGTGAGACCGCTCCTTTGGGTGTTAACAGTTAGGTAGGTTTAACCATTTGTTAAACCTTAACCCTCACTGATGGAGATCAGACCTGCTACTGAAAAGCAATTAGGTATTTTATATCCTTGATCCCAACTGATTCCTTACAGTTTTCAAAAGCCATTCAGATAATTCCAAACATGTTAAATAAATACTCTGAAATTTGGTAACCAATTATAAAAAAGAATCTCAAGGCTTATCCCTTAAGAGACATAGTGAAACAGGAGCAGCGTTTAAAAATAGCATTCTCACGTAAGGAATAGCTCTGAGGTATGTTGTTAGTCTGAAGTATGTTGATGAGAACAAACATTACTAACAACTATCAAAGTGTGAAAAGTACTCAGCCATGGAACATGAAAACTGAATATGATGTGGTCTGTGAGCCAGGATATGGGAGACATTTGAATGACAAATATTTAATTTATCCTCTCATTAAATTTTATCCCTGTCACTTCTTGATTCAATGAAGAAATTTCAGATGGTGATACCAGAAAAAAAGCTGAACGAAGAATGGAAAATCTGTTTTGTTAAGTACTTTGAGATTTGATGTTTTTCTGAGTTGGGTCAAAAACACAAAATTAGTTTGCCCAAATTCCCTCTCTCTCAAATGTTTTAGGTTGATCACATGAATTATACTCTGAGAAATTTTTGTATTACTTATAGTAGTATAGTACAGGTCTCTTTTCAAATACATTTCTCATACACTGGTCTATCTGCGTTTTCTCCTCTAAGGAGCTGAAACAACTCCTGACTGGATCTCTGGTTTGCAGCCCCAGCATTGCCTGACAGTATTACTGTGACATGTGTGAGTCTATCATTTTCAAGCCTTTCTTCTTGTAACCAGGCTTAACACAGATTCAGAAGCAACGTGTGTTGTTTTTTTTTTTCCTTTTTTTTCTTTTTCAGTTTCAGGGAGAGTTATTTATTCACTGTCTGGAAATACAAAGTAATCAGAGGCAAGTGGTCAGTAACAAAGGCCTAAATCCACTCTTCAGTCCTACGTCTTTTCTGTCCTTGTGAATATTGTGTAGGTTCCACTGAGCTCCCACATTCTTATACTTAAAATACAGTTTGCAGCATTCTGTGCCTCTTTTTGCCAAAGAGTTTTCTAATTGGAGTGCAAAACCACTGCAGCTCTTCCGCCTGGAGAAGTTCAGCCTGGAGAAAAGGAGGCTCAGGGGCGACCTTATTGCTCTTTTAAGTACCTTAAAGGAGGCTGTACCGAGGTGGGGGCTGGTCTATTCTCCCATGTGCCTGGTGACAGGATGTGGGGAAATGGACTAAAGTTGCTCC
Source organism: Anas platyrhynchos (assembly GCF_047663525.1). Lineage (NCBI taxonomy): Eukaryota > Metazoa > Chordata > Aves > Anseriformes > Anatidae > Anas > Anas platyrhynchos. The sequence goes on along the minus strand of NC_092588.1, from coordinate 35,324,355 downwards.
AGGGGTGTTTTAGGTTGGATATTAGGAAGAACTTCTTTACTGAGAGGGTTGTTAGGCATTGGAGTGGGCTGCCCTGGGAAGTGGTTGAGTCACCATTCCTGGAGGTCTTTAAAAAATGTTCAGATGTTGAACTTAGCTATATGGTTTAGTGGAGGACTTGTTAGGGTTAGGTCAGAGACTGGACTCGATGATCTTGTGGTCTCTTCCAACCTAGATAATTCTGTGATTCTGAGTCCTATGCTTGGACTGAACGTGAATATGTAGGTCAATGTAGTTGGAGTCAGGTTTTTTTTATGTCACAAATGATTCATTCTTTTGTATTTCTTGCTAATACTTGATGTTTTCTGGTGGTTTGTCTAGATAATACAGAATTTTGCTCCTATCCTCCAGGGTCTTTTAATTCACTTGCAATGTGATGTAACATTCACTTTCATGAATGTGCTTTCTATTTCTTCATCCAGATAATTAATGGAAATATTGTCAGACCTCTTCATGATTCCATTTAAGATCTGACAACCAGCCCTTGAAAGCTACTCAGTAAGTGCATTTTTCCCACCAGATGTTTATCTACCTAGCAATGATTTCACCTAGAATGTATTTCTCTAAATTGACTATCACCTAGGACAGTAGACAAAGTCTTATAATAACTTAAGTATTTTACATCTACTTCTTCCTCTTATCCTCTAAGCAAGTTTCCGAGCTGAGAAAACAATTAGACTAATATCATATGATTTATTCTTGGTAACTTCGCATCAGCTGGTTCTTATCATCTTTCCTATCCATTAGATATCTATAAACAATTTATTTAACAATTTTGTAAAATATTTTTGCTGCTGTCAGATTTCAGCTGCCTGGTTAGTAATTCCCCATGTCCTCTCATTTTCTTTTCTAAAGAAGGATAGGGTATTTGCACTTTTCTGTCCTCTATTCATTATAGACAGTTGTTAATGGTTCCAAGGTTTCTTCAACTAGTTTGTTAGGTGCTTTAGAGTGAATTTCAGAAGATTCTGTCAACGTGAGTGTATCTAAGTGATCAGAATATCTTTCAACTTTCTCTCATCTGGGTTGTAATTTTCCCATCTCAAAATCACTAGCATTAAGCATCTGGCCACAACTAATCAATTAATCTTTTTTTTTTTTTGTTTTTTGTAGAGAATGAAGAAGTGCAGTAAAGCTATTGAACATTGAGATTTCCTTGTATCATCCATTGTTTGTTTCCCTTCTCTATGACACAGTAGTTCTGTATTTTACTTTATTCTCCTCTCCTAGTGTGTTTATAGTATCTTTTCTTGTGACTTTATTTTTCTTCTTTGATAGTTGTTACTCATTTTCACTTTAGCCTTTTTGGTTGTATTATTTAAACATTTGTGTCAGATTAATTCTAAATTGTATGTCCCTGTTTCCAATCTTTGTACTTCTTTTCAGATAATTTCAGGAAATAAATCTGTTCTCTGCTGTGATTTCTTCCATATTAGGATGATATAAAATAAAAATAAAATAAAAATTCAAACTGAAATATATGAAAAGTTTGGAAAAAAATAAGAGGTATAATTTTGAAAATAAAATCTAGTCTTATTATTCCAGAGGGAATAGAGTTTGCACATAGCAAATATTGTGGAGGGATTCAACAAAGGGACAAAGTCCAGGGCTTTGAAAGTCAGACATGAGAAATTCATTCTGTGCTAGATCCAATGATTCCTTATGGTGAATTTTACAAAAACCATGACAGGGTCCCCCAACTATCTTTGTCTGTGTTACTACTTGCTTTTGGCATATAAGTCATTGCTTTTGATTCTACAGGCATGTCAGGTCTATAAGTCCAGTGCTACATTTGATGCTAATCATGTTTCCAAGCAGTATGTGACAGGCAGTGGGCACAACAAATGGATCCCAATATACTGTCCATGGCTCTTTACAACACATTTCATTTTCCAGTATTTTAACAGGGAAGAATGCCATATAAAGTTGGTCATTTGAAATTTTTGGAATCATCTTCCCAAGTACCATCAAGACAGCATGTAAGCAATTCTGTACTCTGGTAGATCCAAGAAAACAATAGAAACTTCACACTCAATGCTAAAGATATCTTGAGTATTGAGAGACCTCAGAATAATATTGCCATAATAATGGCAATATTATGGCAAGTGTATTGGAGCTTGGTGACTCAAGTATACCATTTTCTAGAGGTCAACCCATGTCAAGAACATGGGTTTCATTTGCTTCTCCAATCACCTATGTGTCATTGAAGTGTATTTTGAACTATCAAGTCAATTATTTTGGAGACACTTTGGTTTATGAAACGACAGGAATATGCTGCATTTTCCTTATGCATGTTTCTTTTTCTTTGATTGAGAGGCCACTCTTTATTGCCATACTTCTTCCTTTGCTGATCCTAAATACGAAGTGTCATGCCGTTTCACGTGTATGCTCTTCTATTTCCAACTCTGGCCTGTTTTCTTTTTAAAAAGAGTTAAAATCTCCTGCATAGCTGAGGATCTTTCTCATAAATAGACCTCTTAATCCCCACTCTAAGGTTAGAAAGATGCATAACAAGAGATGGAATACAGTGAATAATGAATGTTATGAGTGGGGGGAAATAAGGACTAAATCAGCAAGAGTTTACTTCAAAGCAGGCATGAAGTCTGACTGCTTTGTGAGTACCTTTGCATCTTGTATATGAACAACTAAGGACTTGAGTGCATATTGGACATTTCCATTTACACACGGTAACAGCATTACATGACATTTAATGGATTCTACTGTGGGATGGGTATGTTTTCATAGTTACACATAGACTTTTAACAGAGTTAACCAATGGTTTGTTAGTAATGTTTGGATTCTTGTTGAATCCAGGTGTATACCACAAATGAGGAGGGAAGAAACAAATGTGCTTTGAATTCAATAGGTGTTCTAAGGTCAGAAGAAGGGTAGTAAGTTAACATTAACCAAAGCTATTTGGGAATCCATCCAACTCAGTCTGAGGGAACCCCCAAAATAATGGTACCTAGCTATAGCCAATAGAAAAAAAAAGTAGTCTGTTCTGTATTTCTTAGTTTGGAAGAGGAGTAATCAACAATGCATCAATACATTAGAAAGCCTCCAACAATCTAGTAGGAAATATTGTTGCAAGAGGACTATAAAGAATTGTAGAATCACTGAATGGTTGAGGTTGGAAGGGACCTCTGGAGGTCATCTGGTCCAAGCCCCTGCTCAAGCAGGCCTGCCTAGAGCTAGTTTACCAGGACCACATATAGGTGTCTTTTGAATATCTCCAAGAATGAAAGAGCTCTGAATCCCTCCAGAGTATCTCAGACGGTTACTTCTTATAATGTTAGAGAATCAGCTGCTTTTTATATATAGCCTAAGAAAGACAAGTGTGATCTTATGGGGAGGAGGATAAGCAACAAGAGTAAAACTCTCATAATAACAGTACAACTAGTTCAAAAAAATGATCAGAATATGTTAGCAAACTACTAAAATATGTTCTGTTTATGGATGAACCTGTGAGTACGTGGGATGTGAGAAGATGGATATACACCATGAACTATTTCAGTGTGTTTAGCAGTCTCTGAAACACATTAGGATGGGTTTTTACTAGTAAGATTCTACACTATAGAAAGTTATTAATGATTTACAGACTACTTATGGAAGATGTACTTTAATGGAATGCCAGTAACATGTATCAGAGACCTCTAAAGTTTCCCATTGAAACGAGATATTTCTGACGATGATACAACTATGAATGCAGCTTGCATGTCATCTTACTAGACTTTTATCAGTCACATCTTACAGGTGGCATTGTTTTAAGACTTAATACTTTATTTATTTATTTATTTTTCAGTCATGCATAGCTGTTGGTCTGAAATACACTTTAGTCTATAAAATAACTTAACCAGTCAGTTGAGAATCTAGCTGTAAATATGTTCTCTTAATTGAACCAAAAAAACTAGTCAGTATTCTGTTGAGGCTTTTTTCTTTCTTCTGTTCAGGCTGAACTTTAAAATCATGTTATCCTTGTGTGAGATCAATGTTTGTGATTTATTTTGAGATCGACATTTTTAGATAAGCTCAATCAAACCTTTAAGGAAGATAATTTTATCTCAGTACTGCAGCTGTTATCCAATACTTCTTTTGCTTATAAAATCCTTTTGCTTTTAGTGTGATCTATGAATAATAATAGAAAACAATGATATTTTTTGAGATTGAAACAGGAAGAATGTGAACATAATTATTTCTCTTCACTTATAAAATAGGGCTTATGTGGCATGGAGATCACCATGACTTCAGTTATCTTTTTTTCCTACAGATGTTAAATTTTTTATTACCTTTGTTGAGGTATTTGCCATTCTGATCCAATGTGCTATAAGCTTCAGGAATAGAGTCTCTTCCTGAGTTATAGTGCCTTTTCTGCAACATTATTTGACTTGGTAAAAAAAACAATCCCTAATGCTATTGTGGAACTGGGACTTGTGTGACTGCCATTTCAGATGTGCTACTTTCTAATCCTTAGATAAAAGTGGTTGGCATTCATGGGGTAGTGGGAAGGTGGGCTCTGTCCTTGGCTACTGACTGTTTTGGGCTACTCACTTTAACTAACCTACTGCAGTATACACCTTTCTCTGATTATTCTCTTCTGATGTGACCTTGGTTTAGAAAAGTGTCTGGGACATAATATTTGATACTTTCTTTGTATTTTGTTTGTTTTACGGATTCATTTACTGATTTGTTGCTCTCTAATCCTGAAATTTGTATTCTCCGTTGGAGCCATTCAGGAATTTGGATATAACAATGCTGCATGCCTGGAGCACAAATTCTTTTCCTGGGGATTTTATTATTATTATTATTATATAAGTTGCCATTGGGAAGAGAGTTTAAATCCATCTTTCCTAGATGACGACTGTACTAATGTATAGTGTGTTGCTTTGCTAGTATTTGGTGCCGTGTAGATGACACTGTTTTCCTTTTTCATGTATGGCTAGATGTTGAAAGGCATTTTGTCCTCACTCAATATGGATACACTGACATAAATTTTATGCATAGTTTCTTGATAATATATTGATAATTTTATGAATAATTGCTTAATAATATAGTGATATGTGGCATCACTGGCAATAAAAAATTACTGAATTATTACTGGAGGAAATAGGGCTTATTTTGAAAGTTGTAAAATGACTCAGTGTATGTAAATAATATAAGAATGTCAATTATGTCAGTCAATGGCAAATCTATATCTATTACAATATTCCTACATAGAAGAGTCTGAGCTGGTTTGGTTCCTGTGTACGTTTTCCAAATCAGGGGGGAAATGTTTTGTTTGCTGCAACCAGAGCAACCATTTTCTGTCCTTTTTAATCCAAGGATGCTGTGAAATAGGAAATCTCAATATACATTAACTACTTGATGCAAAAAGGCACAGGAGCAGTAATTGAGTAATCTGCTATCCTGCCAACAGCAGTATGGCAACTGTCTGGCGCATGAAGTTTTGCTGTGGGAAACGTAAGTACAGCTGAGATGACTTGACCCACCAGCAAGGGAACATATGCTTCTCCCGATTTGCTGTGAATGGGAGTTAAGTGCTGGTCAGTTGATATACAGTGATATGTATTCCTGTGTTCATGCTCAAAGCTGCAGTATTAATAATGGTAGAATAATAATGGAGTTTGTTACAGAACCTGTAATGCGCTATGAGTTTGACAGTCCAGCTATCCACAAGTTCCCTGGCCTAAACCAATCATAAGAACGAATTTTCTAAAGTTAGTCAGGATTGCCTTAGGAGGTCTTAGTTCCAAACTCTGTATGTCAAAACCAGAATGCTTTGTTTGCTATGTAGGAAAACTGGCTGTTGGGAGCTCTGTGGCCATCTTCTGGATGTTTAGGAAAATGCATAACGTATTTGTAACTCCCACTGGGCAGAATGATGGTATTCTAACATAAATTAAAGTAGTAACATTTTATTTTCTTCTGACTAGGAATGCATTGTGCATTTGGAAAATATGTGTCTTTAAAAAAGCAAACAAGCAAACAAACAAAAAAAAACAACAAACAGCTTATTTTTATTATGTTATTTCTTCCTGTAGTTATTTAAGGAGCACAAATAAAAATAAAAATGGTAGATGTCTCTGAAGTTTCACAACTTTTATTCTCATTGGAATACCTGTTCTATAGTTTCAGGTTTGTATAGAATATGAAGATATTGCAAGAATTTGAACTAGTATAAAGCTTCTCAGGAACAATGCAACAGGAAGGTAATTTAAGACTTGCCATTTCAAAAAGACCCGAACTCACACAGTACCTACTGTTTTGAAAATGAATTTTATGTTATTGAACTTTGAACATCAAAGTCTTAAAATCACTTTCCAAAGAGGAATAATACCACAGAGTGGAGAGACATTCTGTACTTCATTAGGTACTTCATTAGTTGTATTTGTTACAGGGGAGCAGCAGCAAGTGAAACTGTTCTGCTAAGAACTGCATATGAAAGAGCTAGGCATTTTTAAGGTTCATAGAATTATTAACAATGTGTTTTATGTTTTCTTTTGTTTTTGAAAGAAAGTTAATTCCTGATAAACTAGAAATTAAGCAGGATGTCCCAGGCAGAAGGTCTTTATTGTGGAAGATACCCTTTACAAGCTGGAAAAAAAAATAAATCATTATAACATGGTTCAGATACATTTGAGAGGTGGCATTTTCATCAAAGAATGTGCTTTAATGATCACTTTCACTTCTCCATTCTTACTGTTCTGCTGTTTCAAAATTACCATAGGGGTGGAAGATTGGAAACAGAAATCTAAGATATCTGTGAAAGAACAAATAAGAGTTCTGTACTTGTATGGTCAATTTAATAAACCATGTTTGTTGCTATTTTTTGATTTTTTTTGGCTTTTTTGTTTGTTTGTTTTTTAAAGGCATGATAATCAACCAGTCTAATATTTTAGGTACAAAAACCAAACAAACAAAACATGTAAGTTGCAGGGTTAATACACTGTGATATGCTTTTGGGGAATCTGCTTAATGCAGGCGTGATAATACTAAAGTATAAATATAAAGTTGCATTATTATATTACATTGGCTTGTAGATGTGTTTCCTTTAATCCTATTGTGCCAGAACTTTCTTGCAATCAGAAGGTACCTTGTTTTTCCATTTATTTTCAAAAACTATGCTATTGACAAGATGAAAGTGTTTCAGTTAAGACTGGCTGTGGCAGCATGAACAGCCCCACTCCAGATTTGCTGCTGATCGGAGGTGGCAGTAGTTGTGGCTGTGGAGCATTTCTGAAGGACTGTGAAAGCATGTTCAGACCAATTACTTTGTTGTTCCAGCACCCTCATAGCACAGAGAGTCATTACATTCAAAAGTAGAAACAAGTGCCCTGAATCTGTCTGTGTAATTCACTGGACAGCCAAGTGGGCTATGTCCTTGTGAAGCCTGATCAAAATTCAACACCCTTAATTAATTACCAAAGGGAGGATTTTTACAGACATAAAATTGGCAGACAGATAGCTAACTAATTCCCACTGTAAACCATGCCTGTGAACCTAAGCTGATGGTGGCAAGCAAAGCTCTCACCCCTTTAATCAGAGTACTGCACTTTTTCATTGCAAGAAGTGAAAATGGTGGGACTATTGTGTAGTTGTCAATCACAGTATGATATAAAACTATAGCAAATGTTGTCTGTGAGAAACAGCTGCTCTGAGAGAAAGGGTAAAGTACACTCCTTTATTTCTGAAGGATTTGCCTTTGACATCAGAAGACTTTCCCCAACAAAGGGAGAAGAACTTTTTCAACAGTCCCCTTCTTATCCACTGCTCAGTCAGTGGCTTTAGGCAGAGCAATGATGAAGCAGCCCTAAAACTTCCATTCTCTACATTCAGCATCACGTAGAGTCTGGCTTTAAATACTTTAAATTGAAGGAAGTCAGAAACATTTGTTCCTAATAACTTATATTCATACAAAGCTATTGGATTCAAGCTTGAACAAACTGGGTACGCCAGTTTCTCTGGTATTAGAGTTTTTTGGTGATTTGGATTAAGTTGTTATGAGAAACGGCCCCTTCTCGTGGAATATGCTGACCCTTTGTCTCTAGCATTCTGTGATATTTATAATATATAAATTATAAATAATATAAATATATTATATAAATATAATATAATTATATTTATTTTCCTATTTAGAATATATTAAAAGTATTTCTCTTTTCTATTGCATAAAAGCCACATAGAAACAATGGAAATAACTATACCAGGTACAGAGAGCATAACCAATTATTTGTTGACAGATATACAAAATAAAGTGGAAAGAGTGCTGTTTGCAAAACTCTGATCTCAAGATATTAGTAATTATAGGTATCAGAGACAGCAAACATTGTTACTGTTATTTTATAGAAATTAATGTTTTTTGAAGTTGTCACTGTACTGCTTGAAAATAGTGTAACTGACAGTAACCTATATGACTACCAAAAAGTCAAGTGTGCTAAGAGTTAAGAGAATAATAGAAATCCTAAATACTCTTGTATGATAATTAGGAATATCAATTTCTCTAGTTGCTTTCTCCACGATTCTGGATTAAACTGTTTCCCTTTTTGATATTGTGGTAGTATATACAATGAGATTAATTCTGTCTTTCATCCTCAGATTATATTATTTTTTACAGTCATTCCAGGTTTTTACTTGAAGAACCACAGTATGAAAACTGGAGCCTGTATTATTCCACATGCACCCAAAAAATCAACTCACTCTTACGATTTTCTGTCTGCTGCACACAGGAGGAGTGCTGTTCCTCAATTTCAGCAATCACATTTTGTTAGTTTGGCAACTACAAAAGAAAATTTGTAAGAGTGGGCATACACTAACACAGTAAAATCTTGGGGAAAAAATGGGCAGCTTTTTTAAACCTACCTTTTATGGCTTAATTTAGTCTGGTCTCTGCTAGTTGAGTTGTTTTACCAGTAATTAAGAGTTCTGTTAATATTAATGGGGCTTAAGCCATGACATAAAAATCTTTATGACTGGCAGTATGGTAAATCCTACCTCCTATCCTTTTTATTTTCTATTGATTCCACATCAAAGAGAGAGAGGAAAAGGTTTTTCAGGTTTGGTTACATGATTGCAGAGATAAGATTTCTAAGTTTTTAAAATCTTATTTTGGTAAGATGCCCTCAGATACTGCTATACATCTACTCTTTTATCTGAGAAATATATTTTTTTTGCTATCAAGGTAGTGCTTGCAATTTAGCAGACAGGAAACTTGAGGCATTCTGGTAAGTTGAATTACCAAGCTTATTCTATCCTCTAAATTCAGAGTAAAAACTTTGGATGTTTCTCACTTTATGTGTTTACATGTAACAGTCATGTAACAGTCAGAGAAGCTAATAGATCTTTTTGAGTGGAGCACATAGTTGTGCATGCATTTTTTCTCCAATTTGCCATTCAGTACTTCCAGTAATGATCTTTGATTAGCAAGATAGGCAGTTGAGTAGTGAAAGCATTTGTCTTTTTTTTTTTTTTTTTTTTTGTAGAGAGTCTTGCAAATGACATGGTTACCTTTTGTAGTTTCCTTTGCCATACATGAAAATAAATATACTTAATCAGTAAGTCAGCACAGGGAAAAATTGCTCCTATTTATTCATAGTTTAAATTCTAGCATCCGTTTTATGCTCTGCAATGAACCTGCTTCTTTTCTGGGTTTACTCCCAGGTTTCAAAGACCAATTCACAGAGCATCATCCTCTGTGAAAGCACATGAAAAGGGCTGTAATTTGAGGAAATAAACTCAAATCAAAACAAAATGAACTGTATTAAAATTATAGGAACTTGCTGAGAAGTTTGTATGTTTGGAGAAAGCATTGTGGTTGTAAAATGAATTGACCGTGGTTGTGCAAAATAAGCCAAATGTGATGGAGAGCTTGTTGATGGGAATCAAGTTTTCAGGGCTGATATAAAGAGAATTTTGAATTACATTTTTTTTTGCTACCTCTAAGAAAATATTTATCTGCTCTCTAAGTGCCCATACAGCTTTGGGGATTGAAGAAAATAGATTTTATAACACATTAAAGTTCTCTTGAATGATTCAGATTGGTGCAACTTGCTGATTATACCGTATGGACGTTAGTGTAGTGTCTGGCCTAAATAAAAAAAACTCAAGTTCTTAAAACATACAAATAGCTGTGAGGGATGGAACAGTTAGACAAAATGGGTCTTTTTCAACGTAATCTACTTTATCGTCTATCTCCTTTATAGTCGTGGAATTTTTGACAGTATTCTGTTAACTCTTGACATATTTCTTATGGGTTGATCAGGTCTTAAAATACTAATTGCAATCCTTAAGCAGTTCACTGTATTTAAAACAAAAATCAATATAAGGAAGTCATCTGAACTCAGAATTAGTAATGTGGAGTTAATGGTTAAACCTACAGTAATAAAAGCAAAATTCATATAGTTAAGGTATACCAAATAGTGATGAATAAAAATGTTATGGAAATAAGCTTTTACTGTTGCAATCTTTAGTGCGATTTTAGAAAGAATAATTCTGTTCAGCTGAAACCGCATATTTTGCAATATATCACCAGTTGTGTTCCTTACAAGATGTCTTGATTACTCAATATGAATTAGAAAACAACTATTAAGTACATATTCTTTTTATGCATGGGTACTTCCCCTCTATTTTGACTACCTGGAGATGCTTTTCTTTGTTTTTTGAATGGAAGTTCTATGCTGATAATTTTTCTTATCAAACCTCACGGGAACCTGGGAAATGCTTTGCTTTCAATAAATCAGAATTTTCAATATGATGGTATTAAATGTGTGATTAGTTGATCTCACCTCATGATGTGACTGAGACGTAGATATGTCATAAATTCTGAGACCAGCTGTGCATATCTAATTTGCTACAGGACAGTCATAGTTAAGAGAGTTTTGTGACATAATGAAAGCAAACACAGGAAAGGCTCAGGCAGAAAGGCATGAGTCATGAAAAACTGTTTTGCCTTGGATTGTGAAATTTTATGAGATTTTACTCTCTTTAAATTCCTTTGGTTTTCATAGAAACATCTTTATGTTGAACCATGGAAAAAGAGAGAAAGGTCATGCCCCTTTGCCCTTGTAATTGTATCATAATACTGTGCATTCTGGTCAGGATGAGATTTGCATAATAACGTGCCCATATTTAAATACTAAACTGATGTTTTAAATTTAGAAATCAGGTAGAAGTATACTTAAGCTTTACTATCACCTCTATTGTATCCATTTCCATATTTTTTTGATAATTCATTTTGATAACATTGCAGCTGAAGAAAGTTAAGAGCATATTGTTTCTAGGCAATTTCACTAATGCAGCAAAATATGATGCATCGAATGGTACAGAACAATATGGAAACTTTTCAGAGTTAACTTATTTATTTATTGCAGTGAAATACATTTCTAGAAAGGATGTTTCTAATTTTTTACTTTTTTAATGTTGTTTTTTTCAGGCATTGCTATTTCTGATGAACTTGATAAGGTAAGATTTAGTGTATGCCTGATGAACAGGCAGCTGGTTGTGATAATTTTAGGCAATGAGAACTACTTATGCCTGTCCAGGTACACACTCTTCAGTTCTTTTGGGTTCAAAGGAAGCTTGGGTATGGAAAGCTATATGGGTAAGTACTGCATATGTTGATGCATTAAGAGCTTGATCCAGGATGGGCTGTTAATTATGGAAAAAAAAACCTCACTGAGATTTAAGGGACTCTTAATGAGGCCACGAAAATGCTTTTGATCTTAATATACCATCTTTGCTTAATGTCTGTTGTGTTACTTTAATGGTGTTCTTTTGGAAATATTAAGTTTTGAGTATCTTTAATTCACAAAGTCATATGATTGGGTGACTTTCTCACTGTCAGATATGATTCGAGAAAATATTTAGGAATATTTTCTGATCTGATCACAAATTCACAGGCCATAAAGATCAGTCTTCAATTTTTTGCTGAATTCTCCATACAATAATCTCTTCTGTTTTGACTATTTTGATATGCTACACAGTGAATTTTAATTTTAACTGTAACGAACTCTATGCTAAAAGAGTAATCCATCTGATTTATCAATGTTCCAAAGGAAACAGAACACATTTTCCTTTCCTATTCTCACCACTGGGCAGCAGGACATGTACAGTGCTGAGAATAATAGGTTGTGTTCTTGGTGTCAGAAACTATTACTGTCAGGGAGATAAAATCAAAAAGCATATAAGGCACAGGAATATTTCCTGATATAAGATACAATTTTTAAAATGTCTTCTCCTGGTAAGATGAGAGTACAATCCTTCTTGACACAAATGCATATGAAATAGCTCCCCTGGGTTCTGCAGGAAGGGCCAGTGAGACAACGTTGATCGGTTACCATGCAATCATGTGCATGTGAAGCTGCCATTTCAAAACCATGGCCTTTATTTATCATTTTGGCCTTGATCTTGCTCTATTCCATTGCTCGTATTAAAAATATAAAAGGAAACTTAAGTCATCCTTCCCACCATTACCTTAATTGTGCTCAGAAGTGATGAGAAAAACATCTAGCAAAGCATTTCCTTTACAACCCTTTTATTTAAAAATATTAACAAAGAAGTCATATTAATTTAGCTTTGTTGAAATAAATATGAAAAGCTGCTTTGAGAGCGTGGGGGATGGGGGAGGACTAGAGCCTGTTATCACATACTTCTCCACTTATAAAGAGAAATTTCTGTCGGATTTGTTTTTTTTTCCAAGACGATAGATTATTTCTCAAAAAAGTGTGAAGGTTGAGGTGGGGAACATCATCGGTAAATTTCTTCAGGATGTACTCTGAGTGAAGAGTTAATTTTCCTTTCATCACCATATAATTTATTTTTTTGAATTTAAAATTGGAAATATTTTTGTATAAAACTTGATATGTTACATGCAGCGAATAGCGCACGCTGTCTGACCTTTACAACAACTTTACAATATTACATCTGCTGTAAGATCTGTTTTTGATGAGGACAGGTAATGTGAATGCTCTTGAAATCAAAAATTACTTGGAAAATAAAAAAATTTAAATACAAAACTCTTAACATACTTCCTTTGTGCAGCCCTGCTCAACTGGCTTACAGGATAGATGTACTGAAAATACATAATTTCTGTCTCCACGGGCTTAAGTGAGCTTCAGTACTCTTGTTTTGCCCCTTAAGGATTTTGAATGGACGTAAAAGCTACACCTGTATGAAGAAGTTAAGCATGGCAAGGATCATTCTGTGAAAGGAAGCAGCCCAGGTTCATGTTGTCAAGCCCTCTGTCCTCCAACAGGGCAGCTACAAGCAGCCTTTCCCCTAGGAATGATCCCTTGCACATATTAATTCCCCAAAGTTTCTTGTGACCTGTTTGTAAGAGTGTTATTTGTCTTGGGCCAGAATCAACCAAGGACTGCCTGATAATGGTTTCACAGTATATACAATTTAGTTTGATCTCAGCTGAGCATGTTCCTATGCAATGTTTATATTTTGGGTATAAATGTAGCCAAGTTCATTGTAATTCCCTTCCCAGAAATACATGCTGATACTACAGCTTCCTTATCTGGGCTGCAGCAGCAAGGAATCATTTTTAAAACCACATTCACATCTGGATATTGGATATAACCCTTCAGGTGCATGTGGTAGGTCCCAAACTTGGTATTGGATTCTTTTATACTGTTGGCATTAGTTAGACATCAAGAGAAGCATAAAATTAAGCATTGTAATAAATTACTCTATATGCTTTTCCTTGCTTTATTTTTCTGACAGTTGAGAGCATCCTTGCCAATTGGGAAAGAGCCCATAATCCTGCTCTTTAATCTGTGGTTTAAATTATGAGCCAAGAGAAAACAGAGAAAGCTAGTGTATGTTTATCTTTGTTAACATTCAAGGATATGTTTTTTTAAAAAATAATTTCATTCTGGCTGCAATAACCTTTAGCCACTTTTGTCAGGTGAGTACTTGATCAATATCTCTGGATGATGTAACTCCACCTCCAAGTAATCCAGTTAATTTGTTTGTTGCTTAGTTACCCAAGCATTTGATTTTGGAAAACTAGTTTGCTCTGAATTGCAATCACTGCTCTGGAAGGGCATTTCATTTAAATAGACTCACATCAAATACCTGCTATTATTACCTTTGTGCCAGTACTCAGGAGTTTAGACCAAGATAAAGGTAGAGAAAACATGGGCAGACTTAGTCTTTTAGTTGCATCGGAAGCTTTCAGTTTGATAGAGTCTAATAAAATTTCAGAATTTTATTGGCATAATTGCACAAAAAATCCCTAAAACTACTGCATTTAAACCAGATTTATTGTATAGATTTCCTCCTCCTTCATTTCATTTATTTCAGATTTGCAGTTTGGTTTCATTTCTCTTGATGATTCAGCCCACTTCTTAATCTAGGCTGGGGAAGCTGTATAAAATCAGCAACTGACACTGCAAGTACAGTGTGTAAGGAAAGAAAATGAGAAGGGATGTCTTGTGACTCACAGATTTTAGGGCTAAAGTACAGAGTTAATATGTTACAAATTTCTGAATTAACTCACCTTTTTTACTGCTGAACAGAAGCAACGCATGAAGGGTGCATTTTTTAAAGATCCTCATAAATGCCAAGAATTTTCTGTAAACAGATAAAGAAATTGAGCTAGAATTTTACCCTTTCTGTGAAATTTTGATTTGATTAATACATTCTGGAAAAACGCATTGAGTTCACTATGAGTTTGTGTTTTCCCCAAGTCTGTGAGGACTCTAGAAGACCCTACTTCTCTGTAAATCACATAGTAAATTGTAGTATGTGTTGCATTGTAACATGTCTGCATTGTAAGGTACATTGAGGTAAAATGCAGCCAGGATGCTACAGTGCGTATTTCATGCAGTATGTTTCAAATTTGTATAATTGTTCCCATTTCAGCAATATTTCTGAGTCAGACCGTGGAAAATAAGGACTCACACCTTTTCGTCTTGCCAGTCAGAGACTGACTAAAATAATGACATTATAAAACTATTTAAAGGGGTATAAGGGAAGGTTTATTCATCTTCTGGCTTTTAATTCTCTAAAAGCTTTACAAATATTTTCCAAGAGTTATTCATTTATTTTTCTTTTTCTGTGCTGTGTCTAGGGTGTGCTTTCTTCTGAGTAGTATTACTACAAATAGTACAGCTTATATTTAACAACCACTCTACGTCATCAAAAAAAAAAAAGAAGTCTGCTCACACCAAAGTTTCCCTCACTGTGGAGGTTTTCTCGAAATCCATATAGGCGATTAGAAATACAGAGCTTTTAAAGTTATGCTTAAGCAAACAGGTACACAGATATTGATATGCTCCCTCATAGTGGCTGCACATCACAACCACATCTCAAGTCAATGTAGATGAGACTTAACTTCCCTCCAGTCTTCCTGTCTCCTCATTTCCACATCAAGTAAGCTTGAGGCTGTCAAGTTGGTAGCTACTGATAGGGATGCTAAGTGGATGACACTGGACAGAACCATAAGACAATGCTGCACACCAATGTCACTACCAATCTCTTTTTTTATGGGGGAATAAAAATTGGAAATCAGTTAAGATTCTAAGGTTTGTATTAAACAAACAAACAAACAAAAAAGAATAAAAACTTGACTGGGAACAGAATGCTTCATCTAAATTGATTAAAGCTTTTGAAATAAGGTGCCAAACGCCTCAGTGTTCTCAACAGAGCTGTCTCTGATTCCCCATTTTCTGTTTTCACTGTGGTTGCTTATGTAGTTGAAAGGAGGAAAATAAATTAGGTCACTGAAACTGTGGTGCACTAATTAACAAGATTCAAAAATGGAAGCAAGGTAATAAAGTGAGGCAAAGCATGACTATGTAATGTAAATTACATTTCTGTTAAGCAGAGTATGAAAGTACTACTTTAATCCATGAAATGTCTAGAGAAGAAATCAGTATAACAAGGACAGACACCGCATTCACGGTTTACTTATTCACATTCTGGTGGTGCAGTGTACAGTGTCTGGAAAAAGTTGCAGTACTGAAAAAAGGCAAATTTTTAGCCATTCTTCCCTTTTTCGCTTAGGTAACTGACAGCTTTTAACAAGATTGACACTGCCAGTTGTTGCAAAGTTAAACTAGCACAGACCTTTTTTTTTTTTTTTTTAATTATGTGTTCATTATTAGAAATTATCCAAGGGAGAAACAGAAGAGAGAAAATGGCTAGGGTAACAGAAAGAAACTTCAGAAGGGGCCAAATACTTACTACTTACAGAAACTATTGTAGACACCAATAATGAAGGCATTATGTGCAGTGAATTTTTCCTATCTCATAGGCATATGATGGTAGTCACACCTATTACAGGTTATACCTGTCAAGTGACCTGAGGCCACCATCTACATTACCCGGCTATGCCACAGCACCAGACAGATACATAAAATATATCTTAATAAGAACATAAGATTAAAAAAAAAAAAGACATCAGTGTTTAGATATCCGAAAACCACTGAAGTCATGGTGTTTTTCTCAGATTTCTGTATCAGCTGTGTTTAATTTTCAGTGGTCATACCTTGCAGAAAATAGGCATAGTGTGAAAAGTAAATTCAGTTGATGGAAAACTCTGGACAGATTAGTATAGAGAGTGCAGTGTGCACTCCACACACACAATGCAAATTGCAGAAAACAAAATAACAAGAGTGAGTGAGTCAAATCCAGGGGCTATTTTGTCAGATAGAAGCTTTTGGAATTTGGCTAAGCAAAAGTACAACATCTAGCCAGAGTGGGATAGGTATATTTGTATAAAAGCAGTTTGCACATTTTTTTGTTTTTTGTTTACTTTGTTTAATTTCAGTAAAGACCTCTACTTCAAATGGGCTTTTACCATATCTGTATCAATTAGTAGGAGACTTTGGTTTGTTTTCAGGAAGATAGGAAAATATGGTTGCTAAGCTAACTAATCACTGTCCTGTAGTTTTTCTAGATGCTTCTTGTTTGGGAAGTGTTGTTTTATGGTAGGAATATTTACTGAGATACTGATCTAAGTAACACACCAAAGGATTTGTTTTCCTATTTCTTTCTGTATTTAGAAGATAGGAATAGACTATATCTCTCCTAATTAGGAACATTGTCTTTGAAATGTCTTTGCTATACTAGAAGAGTTTATTAAAGCAAAATTAATATTTCTGCTCCATTGTTTCATTATGTCTATTTTTTTGTATCTATGCTCAATGCTTTTTTTCCTTCAGTTCGATTGCACTGTTGTACTTGACCCTTTCTCAACAACCTTTCTCATAACACTGAAAAAAGAAATACTCACCATTTCACAACAGTTTTCACATACAATTTTTAGAGACAATTTGTTTTCATTATTCTATATCCCTAATATAAATTCAAAGCAAATCACCACTATTGTTTTGAATATTTCAGTTGCATTTTGCTTAGTTCTAGTAATCCTCTTCAGCTATCTTCTTCCAGTAAGTGGTTAAAAATATGAGTACTAGTTTCAGAAATGCATTTTATTAAAACGTTAATACCATTTTCAGAATTGAAGGATACATTATGTAAATCCCAGCAGGGTTATTTTTAAAATGCCAAATGCAGATGTATTTATCAGTTTTGCATTTATACATCATGCAAATAAGAGAGATGCTATTAATCTACAACAGTCTTTTGGTTGGGGTGTTCATTATGCAAGTGACCTCATCTGTTGCTTAACATAACTGACACCATATGGGTTCTAAGAATTGTGCATTTATTAAAAATATGTAATTTTTCAATATGAATTGATAAATACCAGATTCCTCCAGTTGATATTGAAAAGCAAGGAGAGGTTTGAGGCACCAGGGTGGGCAAATTTTTCTTGGAATTTTTTTTAACAGAAATCTTTAACATACTTTTAACATACTGCTTTAACATATATAACATATTGCCTCTTTTTTTTTTTTTTTTTTTTTTTTTTTAATGAATTGCATTATTTTCTGTCTTTTCCTCATTACATGTCCAGTTGAAAACAAGTACAGTGCTTTTTTATTTTATTTTGTATTTTCTCTTCAGGACACAACAGGTTTTAATACCCCCCTTCTCAGACCTCGTGTGATTGGAGAATGGATTGGTCGTGAAGAGAATGATGCAGATCCACTAGCCGCTGAGATGCTGCAGCCACCAATACCAAGAAGTAAAAATGAGCAGTGGGACAGTGAGGATAGCAGCAGTCCTGGTGGAAGGTGGGATTTTTGTTCTGCCTAGAAATTTTATATATTTTTTTCATTTCTGTAGGAGAGCTTTTATTGTTTATGAGAGCAGAATGCAGGACTTCTAAAGTCCAATCTGTAGTGTGGCAGCATGCACAATAAATGGGAGACACTGTTATGTGACTAGTTTCTTACGGCGCTTTTGCATATGATTAACTTTATACGAATTACCAATCCCATGGTTTTATTCCCAAGCATAAAGCTAAGTGCATGTTGACAAAGTGTAATGTACATTGTGTAATGTTGTGATGTATAGCTTCATTCAGGTCCTTCAAACCCTTTTATCTTTCAATGATAGGTAATAGATGTAAGTTAATCTTCTTGGCACTTTAGAGATAAATCTGATTTTTTCTTTTTAAAGGAAAGCTACACAAGGGAAACAATAGCTATGTTGTTTCTAGCAGGACTTCCAAAATTCGTCTTCAGTTCTTAAACTTCTTTCTTGAAGAGAAAATTGTATTCTCTTCAGTAAATACCTTCCAACGATTCAGTGTGCTTGACTAAGGTTGGGGGAGTGTGTTTTTTTGTTAATGTGCTTTAGCTACATAGAAGAGTTCATCATTTTTCCAAGTTGTCCATTCGACATGATTTAAAGATATCTCTTTCTCACAGAAAGTTAAGCATTTGCAGCCATGCTTCTGTTAATTACCTAAACACCTGCTGTTCTCCCTCAACCCTGTAGCTTTTCTCTTTGGTTATAACTAGTACACTGACTGCAGCAGACACATTTTGCTCCCTCTTTTAAGGATGCAGAAACTCTGATTTCCCTTTGAAAAGGTGTATATGCCTTCGCTATGTCCTCCATGTGTTCTCTACATTGGAATTCTCTTCCCTGTCACATAAGAAACGAGTCTGTCATTCGCTGGACTCTTAGAAGCTGTATTTATTAACTATCCATGCATGTTGGGAGTGATTGTTAACCATGAACACATCATAGTGTTTGTTGTTTTTTTTTTGTGGAGGGTGGGGTGGAGAGGAAGGGGAGAACAAGGGGGTCAATGGGAAGCTGCAAATACTACAATTTCGAAGTAGCAGCAGCATGTACTAATGATCCCTTAGCCAGACTTTGGACTGGAACTAACAGAACTCAAAGACTGAGTCCCTCTACTGCAATTCCTGGGAAAGTAATGGAGCCAGCAGCTGTCATTGCAGGTTCATTGTGAGGGTCTGGGTTTCTATTTATCCTTATTCAGCATTCCAGTAAGGACACCAAGTAAAGATTTGTTGCAAGTTGCAGAGGGTATTGAGAATATTGGATCCCTTCTCTTAATAGGAAGAAGCAGAAATAGGCTGATCTCTAGATGGGAGCAAAGAGATTTAGTTCTGAGTGACAAAGATCATTTGGTACAGAGTATTTTTCTCTGTAGAAGGTGGTACAAGCTGTGAGAACCATTATAGATAATGGTATAATGAAGAAAAATACTAATGGCTTTGAAAGTAGTATTTGAGAAGTCTTGTTGAGTATCATGAAAAAAATCACATTGCCAGAAGTATGGAATAAGGAGAGTATGGGGTACTTGATGTAAGAAAAGAATCATGGGACACTGATATCTTTTCAGGTGTTTTAGATGCAGAAGAGATGTTGAAAAATATGTATCATTAAATGGGAATACTGATTTTCAGTGGAAATTAATGACTACTAAATTATGTGCTGCATATGGATTTAAATTTGGATGACTGATTTTATGCCTGGGATAATTCTTTGCTTCATTAGCATTTCATCAGGTTTTGTAAAGCATTTAAATAAAGCATGTTTGCAGTCTTGCAAACTAATATAAAATTGCAGTACTTCAAGATAGTGATAATAATGAAATTGATGCTACCTATATGTGGAAGTTCAAAAGACCCATATTGATCAAGGTTAATCTGAATGTTCACTAATAATAGGAAATTTCTTCAAGGTCTGATTCAGTTATTGAGAATTAAAGTACTACGAGCAGACTTTGGAATTGGCTATACACCAAATGCATGAGACAATAGGAAATAATAATTTAGTTTTAATGTAACATTTATCTAGTACATCCAAAAGTAGATGGAATAGCATGTTTTTTATTAGACTAAATGAAACTCAAAGTTGCTATCACTTGTTGATATAGGCTAAAATAATCCAGTTACATTTTTATCTGACAACTGAAGGAGGGAGTGATTTAAAATTCATATTCAATGTTTACAATTATGTTGTGTAAAATCTGATTTATTAACACTTTCAATTAGAAGTGATATTTTGTTCATCAGTAACTATCAGGATTTATGTGATAGACCAGCAAACTCTAAAAATTAATTTGAATCTTACAGCATAAGAACAAGAATGTAATTGTCCTATTATTTCAAAGTAGTAATGTTTCCTTACACCTATCACTAAACATAATGAAATATTACATAAATAACATTTAACAATGACTATATACGTAGTCACATACACCCACCCCCATATATATATATACACATGTATATGTATATATATATAAAATCATAGGATATATATATAGTCAGAAGATAATTTTCATATTCATTTTTAGAGTAATTGCCATCAGTGTCCTATATGACTGCCTGTTTCTCTGTATTGTTCTCACAGAGCTTAGCATATAAGTTTTTTTCTGTTGGGTGGAAGGGGAAGTTGTGCATTCTATAGTATCTATAGCATTCTATAGGGGACTGAATATGCTGCAGAGAATGGCATATTCCTGTCGACCAGTGCTTTGTTGATAACCTGTCCATTTTCCATATCGTTTGCAGCATAAGGCAGATCATAGAGCATAGTACCTGAAGTCTGGGAATGTACGAGCTGTCTGCTTTTTCTGTATTTGCAGCCACGATCCTCACTTGTCAGTCCATTCATACTGGAAACCACTATTCCCTCTGTGAGAATTCCTGTGATCGTGAGCAACAGAGGTTTCATACAGTTTTTATCTGAAAGCCAGACCCAGTTACTTAAAAAGGAAGGGGATGAATTTGGAGCAACTGAAAGGAAAGATTTCACTATTACTTTGACTGGGAAAGGTAGTGTAGCCACACTACCGCAGCTGTTTTGGTGATGTCTTGTCAAACTGATGAAGGGTCACCATTTTGCCCTTAATGTTCTGGGTTGCTGCAGAGGAAAGACTATACGTGTCATTGGTTTTATACAGCTCTCTGTTGCTGCTGAAGGAGTAAGACAAGCTATTAACATTGGATAGGGGACCATATAAAAGTGCTAATAGGAATCCTGCTGGTACTGAGCTCATCTTTCAGAAATCCAGGAACCATGAAAACAGGATTAAATTAATTTCCATGCCATTGCCACTATTTTCCTACATGAAAAAAATATTGTGGAAATTCTGAGAAGAAGCATAGTTCTTGGGAAACTTCCCTAAGGGGCAGCGAATGTACACAGTGTGGAATCTGGGTGGTTTTTCATTTGATGATGTTGATTCTGTTACTTAGGTTAGGGGCACAAGTCAAAAAACTATAGTGAAGATTGTTGTAACTATGAAAACCTTAATCCCATGTGATTGTGATAACATAACTACACAGTGGAGTAGTTTTTTGTTCTCAGCTTTGTTGTTGTGCGACCAATGCCTTAACAATACTCATCAGTAATTAACATCCTGTTGTGTATGTAACTTATTTAGACTTGATAAATACCCATAAAGTCAATGGAAATTTTCCCATCATTGTTCAGTCAAAATTGTAGGTAAGAACTAAAAGCACAGTCTGATTTATAGCATCTAATGATCAAGGCATGAGAGGTTACCAGTAGGTTTCTGTGGTCTGATGGTGCTAACCTTCAGATCTGGATGACATCATGGGCTACAGTGATTTGAAAAATGTGTGACATATTTTATAGACAGTATCAGTAAGAGAAAGTTGTTTTCCTCCCTTGCAGCCTAAAAATGGAGCCAAAGAGCAAAGGACTGAAACAGCAACAACAACAACATAAGAAACTGCTGGCTGCCATGCTTTCTCAAGACTCCTTTGATTCTGCTCACAGCACAGCTCCATCTGTAACTGAAGAAGATATTGACAATGAAGATGATGCAATGGAACTGCTGGGTAACTGCAAAAAATTATATGTATTTTCTGATGCTTGTTTTTTTAATTAGAGGTTAAGCTTAAAAGTGTAGTATTCAATCACTCACAGATTAGTTTGAATCTTCTTCCTGTTTTTGAAATATCCAGTAACTGTGTTAGGTTAAGGTTCTTAAGGTTTAACTTACGACTTTCAGGAATGTCATGAAGGCCATACATATATATGTGAAGAAACTGCCAGCTGCATCAAAATTCCATGCAAGTATCAAATATTTCAGGTGTTTAAAGTAAAATTAATTTGATTTCCTACATAATGCACTTGCAGGTTCGTCTTGGAGAACATACTTAAGTACAAAGAGCAGAAGTAACTTTTACAGGCTTTTATCTTGTTCTTCTTTTACTTAGATATTTCATAGTCCTAACTTCATTGAGTTTTTGAGACTTACTAACTACATAAGGCTTGCACAATATTAATTAATAACCTCTACAGAGGATTTGATTGTAATGTTTCCAGAAGATTGTATTATATATTAAATCACACTCTAGAAACTTCTATGTGCACTGCAACTTCCTTTTCTTGGAACTGCCATTTACAAAAGCATGGAAATTTTTGTAGAAATTTAATTACTCTCTTTTCTGCCATTTTTAAAAACTTCAGCATAAGATGCTTGAAAAGTACTCCTAGACTTCAATTATTTATTTACTTAGTTTTAGTTTTTGCTGTATAGAACTTTCTGAGAATCAAGGCACATGAAATAATAGAGCCTCAGGACAGTTCAACATTCTTATATTTGGGAATTCTATCACAAACCCTTTGTTCCAGATTGGATGCCAATCTAAAAATTAGAAAAATATATGGTGCTTTACTGTGATTCTGTTATTTTTCTGTTGCTTTCTTATTGAAGTTTTCATAGAATCACAGAATAATTGATGTTGGAAGGGACTGCTGGATTTATCTAGTCCAACCCGTTGCTCAAAACAGTCGACTAGAGCAGGTTGTTCTGGACGTTGAACAGTTGGATTTTGAACCTCTACAAAGACGGAGACTAGAATGTGTCGGGGCAACAAGTTTCAGTGCTTGACTGTGATGACAAAAAAAAATATATTTTTTTTCTCCTTTTTTTTTTTTCCTCCAGTAATTTTAAGCTTGATTTATTTGTATTTCTGAAAAAGAAGACATAATAGGCTGGATCTCTTCTGTGCCACAGTGGGCCATTCATTTACTCTTATAGGAAGTCACACTATTTGTGTCTAAGGTATTGCTATCTCCACAGCATCAGTTATTATTTCCAGAAATAATATGTGGATCCCAGTGAACGCCATAATTAGTCTGTAGCTGTCTCATCTCTTTTTTTCCTGAAGTTTACTAATCATTCCCACTTTATTATCATAACATAAAAAGAAAGCTGAATGACTATCTTGTGCTGTTATAAACCACAAGACTTTTCCAAAGTAAAATTAAGTAGGCATTCTGTGGCATTTAGAAGGAACAGTAGGTAAAAGAGAGAGAGTTATTAACCTCATTACATGTGACATAGAATAGAACCTTTTATTAACTTCTGTGGAGATAGTGAGGCCAAAGGTACCCAGTACAGGTTTGCTTCTCCTATGTGTAGGTTTTCCTCTAGCCACTTGAATCTCTCAAAGACTCTGTATTCAGAAAGTCAGTATGAAGAAAATTATCTTTTTTTGTGGCTTGACCTTTGTGCGGAATATTATTGGTGTACAAACCACCGTGTTTTTTATTTCAGTATGTTTGCTTGTTTTGTTTCTTTTGTTTTCTTTTAAATAAGGACTCAATTGTAAGAGTTTATCCTGGTATTTTTCCTGGTTTTAAGCCATGTAAAACTTAGTACATTTTTCTACCATGCATTTCACTGAAACTGGCTGAGTTTATGCAAAATCAACTTAAATTCCTGAAAGGACACAAACAAGACCTCTGATCTGAGTAGTGGTTGTATAAGCACTTCTCAGATTCTGAAGCAAAATCATATCATATCCAATGAATAACCGTGCTTATTGTTATTATATATGACCATGTTATAGTAATTAACACTGATAGCAAGGTCAATATATACCTATTAGTTTTGAAAATTCTGTGCTTCTGAAAGGCTGTTTTTTATTTTCATTCTTGTTTTCCTTTGGGCTTATAGTACATTTTATACTGGGTATAGCTTTTAGGTTATACTCTGCAGAACTGCTCAAAAATTGAGGCTATAACAAAATGTTACACAGGAAGGGCATTTTATTTTATTTTGAAGGTAACATAAAAAAAATTAAGTTTCTATCTGCAAACATAGGTATCTTTCATTGCGGTGTTTTCCAGATCAGTAACTGTATGATACTGGGACTGAATTTTCTTATGTACTGCATTAATCCATTAACTGCTTTGATGCTTTTTACAGATTCCGTATAACTACTTCCAAATCATGTCTTTCACTGAACTGCAGGGCATTGTTGCATATAGCTGCACAACTAGTCCCATTTAGAGTTCATTATTCATTGCATATACCGCCCTTTCTTAAAAAACAAACAAACAAACAAACAAAAAAAAAACGAAACCACATGCTTCCATGTTTGGTTTCTGGGAAAACAAATTCCAGTATTGATAATAGAGGATTTTGATCTGTACCGTACTTATAATGCAGGTTTCTGCAGAGCAGAGACTTCCATCTTTATATGTATGTCTTGATTCTCTTTAAGAGAATCTTTGTCAAAGATTAGTTGACTGATTTGGGCAGTAAAAGTATGAAACTGACTTTTGGTACATTTTCTTCTAAAAAACACCCAGTAATTATACCAGAATTGTCAATGAAGGTTTAGCTAGAATGGAACATTCAAAACAGCTAAGCTATTGCACTTTTAATGGGAAGAATGAATTTCAGAAGAAATATACTTCATTCTTATTTCAGTTATTACTGTTTATGTGCAATTTAGAATGCATAGGAGGGCTGATAACACACTGGTAATTTTTTAAGTGGGTTCAGCTGTGTGGGTGGTTGACACAGATTACTAGCAGATAACATCAGAGTGGAAAGGATTTCCTGACTTAAAAAAAAAAGAAAAAAAAAGAAAAAAAAAAGAACTGTAGCTATAAAATCACATGTATTTGTAAATATAAAAAAGGTAATGGGATTGAGATCTGTGACTGAAAGTTATATCAGGTCCTCATTTTATATGTATAGCCATGCCAAGTATTGTTTTGTAATATAGCAAGCTAAAGTAGTTCTTTGTGAAAGTCCACAGTCCTTTTGGAATTCCATGACATTTTGGCCTAAGCTTTTCTTTGTATTTAGCTCAAGTCCACTGAGACTTTGAAATCATGTTATTTTCTCAGTTGACACTGATGTCCATTGGAGTGGATTGTACTCAGTCACCAAATTGTGTCTTAATCGGTTTTAAAACAGTCAATTCTTTGGCTTAGCGTAAGAATATTGAGTTGTTTTTTGGACACTTGAACCTATATTTATATTCTTGAACTTTTAACAAGTAAGGAAGATGGAAAAGAAATTATGTCTTGTTTTTCAGAATATTAATATTTGGTCATAAAGCTCATTTACATTTTTTGTTGTCGTCTGATCTTTAGGTATACTCACAATGTTAAAAAATGTTAAGCTATGCTATGTATGACAGCATAGAATATAATAGGTAACTGTGAAGCACCACTCTAAAGATAAGCATAGCAAGGAAGATCATATTTGCATCATATCCATGATCTCAATGCAAACAATCACATTTCTGAGCTAAATTTAAGTGTTTGCGGTATCAGGGCTTGTAAAAATATCTATTTTCTTCTGAGCTGTTCTCATAGTAATGGTGTTTTTTTGCTCAATGTGTAAGTCTTAAGTGAAAGTTCAGTCTTTTACGTTGTCTTCATCATGTTTGTTATGTGTAATTCTTGTAATGCAGTAAGAAACCAGAATTTTTAAAGTTAGAAATGCTATTTAAGTAATAATATTTTTTTTTGTTTATGACTTTGGGAGATACCTGAAGTGTTCTGTTTGCTTTAATAACTGTTCTAATTTTTACAAGTTCTTTTTTTTTCCTTTCTTTCCTCAAGAGGTTCCTAAATGTCAAGTATTTAACCATTGTGAAACCCCTGAAAGATCGACAGTTGATATATTTACATTTTATAACAAGGGGTCATAAACAGAATTTAATTGAGATTGAGTTGTTTTACCTTACGAACAAAAGCAGTGTCCAGTAGCCTATTCCTTATATAGCCTATATTGTTTTTGCAGTAATCTCTGAGTGTCTGAATGTGAAAGGGTGCACAATCTGCAGTGCTTTCAGTACAGTTCTTCTCGTTCATCAAAAAATCCTGATTTCCCTGTTTCCTAGAGTTCAGCAACATGCAGGAAACAGACTCTAAACTTGATAAATTATTCCAATATTAGCAGCAGGTTG
Source organism: Anas platyrhynchos (assembly GCF_047663525.1). Lineage (NCBI taxonomy): Eukaryota > Metazoa > Chordata > Aves > Anseriformes > Anatidae > Anas > Anas platyrhynchos. The sequence continues at coordinate 35,297,731 of NC_092588.1, read as the reverse complement.
CTCCTCTTTGTTGTCTCTCCCAAGTGGACAAAAGCTTGTCTTCCAGTATGTGACTGGAATATATCATTTGACAGAAGAGGAGCGGCAAGGCCCTGGGAAAGGTGATATACAAGTTGTACTACATCTTCAGAACAGTTTTCTGGCCCACAGCCTGTTTTGTTTAAGTAGAACGATTGTGTGGGAGAAAGATGCATGAATTGCTCATCATGGTGTCCTTTTGCTGACTTTTCTTATTTGGAAATTATTGAGAAATCAGCAACATTACCTGTTGAACATCTGCTGTGTAGTGCATGCACAGAAGCTGACAGTACTGGAAGACAGTAGGCCTCTGGCATGCAGAGGCTAGCTGTACTATACATTGCAAAGTCTTCAGTGATGGATGTAATGCACTGGCACCAGTATTTGTTATAGACTCCACAAGGTGCTGATTTAAATATCCCCTTTTTATGTCTCAAAAAGCTTAGGTAATCTTATATCCCTTCAGATGCTGAGAACCCTGTGTTGCATAACAAGGGCATGGTATGCTACACAGATCCAGCTGTGCTGAGATGGAGGCGCATTATGGTCCTGAGAGCACTTAAAATAAAGAATTCAGTTTAACTTTTCTTATAAGTAGAGAATTCCATTTGGTATTTATATTGTCAAACAAAAAGATGTTCACATGAGAACATGGTCTTCACTTTTATGATAGCTGCCAAGTGGAAATTGACTACAGTCTTCTCCCTTGTGATTAGCAGACTAACTATACCCTGCAGCCAAGTGATATGTGCAGCATAGCACAGACAAGTGATATGTGCAGCATAGCACAGACCTGCTCATACTCAGGTTAGTTGTTATTTTGATCATGAACTCCTTGTTGTACATTAATCCTTGGGTATGGATCACCAGCAAGCAGAAAAGTCAGTGTAGCACTGTATTTTCTTTACATTGGAAGAAGGTAAATTTATCTCTGTCTAGTCAGAGATAGTGATCACTGCCTTAACCCAAATGAAGGGAAAGTGATGATGGCAGCTATTTATCTCGTGTTCTTATCACCAAAAGCTAAATCTTTACATTCAGTGCAACAATTAACATTGATGTTCTCAGATTTAAAAAATAAAAATAAAAATTAGTAAGGTGTAATTCAGCATTATTATTCTGTTAAAAAAACAAGTGTGAAGTGGTTCATTTTACAGTCTTCAAAAGTCAAGTGAAATGTGTGTATGCATGATTCTACTGTCCTGCATTGCTACTGCCCTCCTACTGAAATTTCTGAAAAAGGTTACTGTGGAAATAAATACTTATATTCAGATTTTTTGGAAGCTTCTCTATGGTAGGCAATTTCTGATAATCTTAATTACCAGGTGCTTTGAAACTTGAAAGATTTGGAATTTAGATAGACAGCTAACAACTGACGGCAAAAGTTCCAGAAGGTAATTCTTTCCTTTGTGGTGGATTGAGCTCTGACGGCAGCTAAGTACCACACAAGCCCCTTGCTCACTCACTACCCTGCAGCACGATGGGGGAGAGAACAGGAAGATCAAAAGCAAGAAAACTTATGGGTGGAGATAAAAAGAGTTTACTAAGTGAAGGAAAAAAAGTAAAGCAAAGAAAACCCCCAAAACAAAACCAAGGTTTTATTGCAGAGCCTGACTGAATTTAAGAAGAGATTGGACTGTGCACTTAGTCACATGGTCTGAACTTTTGGGTAGACCTGTGCGGTGTCAAGAGTTGGACTTGATGATCCTTAAGGGTCCCTTCCAACTCAGGATATTCTATGATTCTATGAATATATGATGTGGAATATTCCTTTGGTTAGTTTGGGTCAGCTGTCCTGGCTGCATCCCCTCCCAACTTCTTGCCCACCCAGCCTGCTCACCAGAGAAGCAGGGAGCAGGGAAGGGGTTTGTGGTGAAGATGGAGAAACACAGAAGGTCTTGATGCAGTGCAAGCAACTGTTCAGCAATAGCTAAGATTGTGTTGCCTTGTTTGTGTGCCTCTGTTTTGGTTGTGGATCTTAAACACAACACCATATGGATTACTAAGATATACTTTAACTCAATCCTAGCCTGACTCAGGACATCCTTTAAAGGATCCTTTTTTCCTTTTTTCCAAGTCACATCTGCCTTTTTGAGGACTGAGAGATTCTATTGATGTGATGAAGTGTTCTACTTGCTCTGTCATTTCCAGGGATGTTGTCCTGATTCCTTTTAGATAAAGGCTCTTCTTCTCTTCCTAAGACAGGCTGATCATTTTAGTCAGGTCTCTTGAAACTGTTCTCCAATTTTATGTCACTGTTCACTTATAGCTGATTCTATTCTTCCCAGAGTTCTTTTAGACCATAATGATAGATTCCAGAATGTCTTTCATGCTTACCCTGTGTCTCTTGTGTTCTTAGCTTCTTAATTAGTCTTTGTTGTGCACAAAGGCCTTAGTGCACTTCTAAGAAGTGACTATATTTGTCACAGAGGGTACAGTTTGTAAATGATGATACCTGTCTGGGATTCTTATGCTATTTCTTAAGTGTGTTGTAAGTGGAAAAGATTGTAAGACCTGCAGAGCTCAAAAGAGAGCACTTTGGTTACTATACAGATGATTATTGATCTTCTGTGGATTTAAGAAACAGTCTTTCCTTCATGCAATGGTATTTGCAGTGGTATTGGTACTTACTTCTCACATTCTTCCTTTTTAAAATGTATGTTTAATTATTTATTTACTGTAGTTGGTTACATGCCATTTTCCTACAGTGATCCATGCTCAAGATCTAATCTTGAGAATGCATAAGGAATACTGAAGACCAGTGGAAGGGGCAGGAGAAAGAGAGTAGCAAAGAATCAGCTAAGGCTGTGAAAAGGAATTTCTATTTTTAAAATGGGAAGTTATGGATACTTATTTACTCATATTTACTCATAGCTTTTCTTCAGGCTACAATGACTAGCTTGTTAGTAAGTGTCAATAAATCCTCAGCTTTTTGCTTTTAATAAAATATATGAATTGCTATGCTATCCCTCAAACAATTAAAAATAAAGCAAATCTGCAAGGATCTTTTTTCTAGAGAGAAGTCATAAACTTGAAAACTACTAATTTTAAAACAATTTTTAATGTATTACACCTGTCACTGAATACCTGTGTAAAAATGTAACAAATGCCATATTTTTCTGTTTTTGCCAATATATGAAGTCACTGATGCAAGAGACACCTGCAGGTGTGTTTAATGTCATTCACAGAGTCCATTGATTTCGGTTCATCTTGTGGTCCTACGATGAAAGACAGCAATATCAGTGAGAATCTTTTAGTTGATATGAGTTTAAGCATCAGTCTATCTGGTTATTCAAAGAATAAGACTTTGATGTTAAATGCCTTAAAACAGTAGAATCCTGTTCTTCAGTTTTACTGTTGGCAATATTACAATTCATATTTGATGAATTAGACTTTTTAGACTGTCAGTAACTTCTAGTTATCTTAGTAAGTTTTACAGTTTAGTTAAGAGGCTCTTTGTAAGGTTAGAATAAATTATGAAGTGAATTAGTCATTTATTGCAACACTTGTGTAGTTATTTCTGGTTTGATAAGCATAACATGGGTTGGTACTGAAGCTGATCGTGCTTCATATTGCTAAAGGGAAAAGGGAGAGAGAAAATCAATCATAGAGTTACTAGATTCTCTTCAGCTGAAATGAGTTATGTATGAGCCAATAAAATGTTTCAAAAGAATGATTCATTTTCAAGAGATATATGTGTACCGTGCACATCTCATGATGTGCAAGAGCCTGAAATATCATTTATGTAGAGTTCACATAGGGAACCAAGGCTTATTTTAAACCTACACCAAGAAAACAGAGCAGGGACAGTGTGCAATCCTAGTCCCCTGTTTGTCTAGATCAGAGACCTAAATGTCTGTACTAACTTTTATGGTCCATATACTTGAGATTTCTTTTCAAGAAAGGCAGGGGGACATGGCAACTTGGTATACATTGGGTCTCATTATGACATGATACTGATCCCAATACCATGGGATCTGTCAGATAGTCTTCTACACTTGTAAATGCTCACAACTCTGATGTTTCATGGCTGTGGAGATACAGAGATTGCTTTACATCAGGTATAAATAAGAAGCAGCTTCTTCCCACCCAAGCACATAAGAAGGAAAAGAAGGTGGTTCTTCTTAGCCCACTCTCTCCAATCCCCAGTCTTACTTCTCTCCTCACCTCCAGATATGCCAAGAACATCTGGTGTCAGGGAAATAGTAAAGAGCTGTGATCAAGTCAGGTGACATCTATTAGATAACGTTTTAAGCTATGAAGTTGCTATGAAGTGTGTTTTGATGAGTACAACAGTTTTGTGGAATGCATTGCCACAAAAAGTTGTGGAGATGACAAATGTAAATATACAAGACTAGATACATTCATGGAAGATCACAGAATAGTTAAGTTTGGAATGAACCTCTGGAGGTCATCTGTTCCAACTCCACTGCTCAAGCAGGGATACCTAGAGCAGTTTGCTTAAGACCATGTCCAGACATCTTTTGAAAATCTCCAATGAGGGAGACTCCACAACCTCCCTGGGCAACCTGTGCTAGTGTTCAATCACCTGTACAGTAAACATGTGCTTCCTGATATTTGACATGCTGGCAATACTTTGTCTGATGCATCCAAGAATACTGCCGGCCTTCTTAGCAGCAAGGGCACATTGCTGACTGATGTTCTGCTTGGTATCTACAAGGACTCCCAGGTGCTTTTCTACAGAGCTGCTTTTCAGATGGGTGGCCTCCAGCATGTGCTAGTGCCTGGAGTTGTTCCTTCCAAGCTGCAGGACTCTGCATTTCTCCATGTTGAATTTCATGAGGTTCTTTCAGCCCACTTCTGCAGCCTGTTGAGGTCCCTCTGGATGGCTGTGCAGCCCTGTGGTGAGTTAGCTGCTCCCCCCAGTTGTTTTGTCACCTGCAAATTTACTGAGGGTGCACTCTATAACATTTTCAAGATCATTAATGTAGGTGTTAAACAAGACTGGACCTGGTATTGGCCCCTGGGGTACTCCACTTGTTATTGGCGTCTAACTAGGCTTTGCACAACTGACAACTTGCCCTCTGGGCCAGCTGTTCAGCCAGTTTTCAGTCCACCTCAGTCTGCTCATCCAGCCCAGATTGGTATCTTGATCATTTGAAGAGATATAATCTGAACCTATGTATTTGAGCACTGCCTCCTATACAATTCTGATCCCTTTTAGGGATGTTAGTGGCTGAATTCTTGTCTTATGACTGTCACAACTACCTCATACTTTTCTACCATATCCTGTCAAGTCTGTTTAAAGACACTTTCTAACATATGCACACCTGATACTCTATTTTTAGTATCTAGAGGTGAAAGCCCTCTACAGTCATCTGTCAGTCTGTCCAGCAAGTGTAATTGCAGTCTTTGCAAAATGGCAACATTTTCTTTCCACATGCAGAATCATTTACATTATGTTGTCATTGAGAAATGACATTACTGGACTTGTAAAAAAAAATCCACAAAAAGCTGTGATAATTTTGAATATTTTAAAACAGTTTTTTCTTGCTTTTTTTTTTTTTGTTTGTGATGAAATTCTGCCTTCTAGTTTATATGCATTCTTGCCCAGCTGAAACTCCTTCAACAGAAATCTTTGCAAGTGTGTTTGATGTTTGTGCTATTTGAAGTAATTTTCTATAAAATTATTCATGACCTTGAGAAGAGAGACTATTGAAAATAAATTGTGCTGTAAATTAATAAGAAAAGTATGTTATTTCTTCTTTATGTCAAACACCTTTCTGTGATGTTACTTAAACCTTATTTAAGTAGTCCCCGGCATTTAAGCAGCTGGACCTGTAAGATAAATCTCACTGATTCATGGAAGCAGAATTTGGTACCAGTGACATACAGATAAATGAAGAAAAAATTTGTTCTTCTGGTGGCTTTGTGTCCAAATCTTTTAGGTTATTAATCTGTAGCAGTTAACTACAGTATTGGATCAACTCAATTCAATTTAAATAGGCCTTTTGAACATTCTAGCATTTTCTGCCTGTTGTTTGTTTGTTTGTTTGTTTTTTAAATTCAGTTTCTTTCATAAAAACTTCTTTAGCATTTTTTTGACAATTTCAGACTTCTTCCACATAAGACTTCTTCACTGTGGAAAATTTTTGCTAATTCATTTTCACTCCAAAACAGACAAATAAATAAGAACAAGACAACTCTACTCAGTTTCTAATGCATGACATGTTGGTCTTCTTTGAAGTTAGGCAAAGCCTTTTTTTTTTTTTTTTAAGGTGATTTTTGTTCTGGATATAAGTGCATAACTTTTTTTAGTGATACTCACTTGAGCTGCAAGTATATGTGTACCTTCAGGGCTTGAGGAATATTTAAAGCTCTCATCTGGAAATAAGATTCTTGAAGTTTTGAGAAATACGAAACACCTGCTCAAGGAAGACTAACATATATCTATATATATCTATATATCTCTCTATATATATGGAAGAGAAAAAAATACTGCAAGAAAACTCCAAGTTATTAGGACCCCACTTCAAGATCATGTTTATGTCTGACGTGGTATGTGCTAGATAACAAGTTAGAATTGTAAGCAAAATGAACAAAGACAGGACTATAAATGAAACACTTCAAATTATGTTTTTCTGTCTTTCCTTTCTAAACTGGAGTCTGTTGGGAGAAAGGTTTTGGAGACATCTCTAGAAACACTGACTGCTGTTTTCATCTACTGCAAAATCACACAACTTTTTCCAAAGATTCATATTTTTTTCTGATGCTTTCATTACTTGGTGAAGCCTTCCAATTACTGAAACTGTAATTTAATGCTAGTCACAGAAAATAGTTTTTGATTTACATTTCATAATGCATAAGAAATTTTATACTCTGGTACAGTTAGTGGAAAGTGTGTCAAATTTCTAAAGTGAAATATTTATTGTATTTGAAACACTCCAAGCCCAAGGAAGTAGTATTTTAAATTCAGAATCCTACAAACAACTTACCTGCTTATATGAACATTATGCTTAAAAAATTATTAGGTATTGTTTCCCAGTAGTTTATACTGTATTCAGTTAGTTTTTCTCTCTTATTGGGATTTGATAGTTGAGTTTGGCAATTTAAATGTATTTGAGCATTGGTTATTTGTTTAATTCCTAATTAACATAGTAAGATAATTTTAATTACTGCTTTTAATTGCAGTTGTTCAGTAATATTACTGTTTTTTATTAAGAGTTAGATTCAAAAGTTCTGTTTAGTCTGTTTTCCCAACAATGATAATGTAATGTAAAATGGCCACCAAAATGTGTTCATAATCATAGTATATTATTTTTGTTGCATCTGTAGTCTTATAAACTTCTTTTTAAAATTCATTGAACATAGGGAAATTGTATGGGTGCTTTTCAAGACTTGCGATTTTTTCCTTCTCAAGTGGAGCACTGTGGTTCTTTCAGTAGTGTTTTGGGAGAAACTAGTAACAGTTCTGTATTAGACAGTGCTGAAGCTACTCCTTCCTCTGCCTTCTGTCAGATAAGAAATTGTTTCTCTAAGAGCCTTGCAGCTCACATAGCAAATGCCAGAAATGTTGAAGGGAAGTTTACAATGATAGAATTCATACCATTAAAGAAAAGTAGAAATACAGGGGAGAAGGCGAATTCATGTTATAGGTTAATATCACTTATGTGAGAACTTAAGTTATGACATATGAATAACTACTGGAAGTGAATAAAGGGTATTTTAATAAATCATATCCTCAGATTACCACTTTATGAAAATTCACGAAACTGTGACCTAGTCTCAAAGACAGAGTCAGCTTTTAGGCGACTACCCACAAAAAGGCTCATTATTGTTCATTTTTTTCTTAAAAAGTCCAATGAAAGCTAAACATGGATGTTTGAAATGCCTCGCTGTACTCAAGTTAGCTAAGGCAAAAGCAGGTAAGAAGACACAGTATCAGAAGAAGTAGTTGTATTTCATACTTCACTTAAGGCATTTTCTCCATCTTTCTCTTGCTGTTTCTCAGTAGATCAGGTACATTTCTTTCTGTTTCAGAACAGTATTTAATGGAGTTGAGCTCAAGTATGATAATGCTAAAATGAGGCTTTGGACTAGAATTTTATGCCTGCCATCACAGTCATGAGAATCCAGGTACCTAATATACCACTGTCCTCTCACTCTCCTTCACACAACCATTAGATGTGGAATGCAAAGTTAGGTAATGCCTTTATTTATTGTTTGTGTGATACTGTTAAAGTTCTGTTTGTCCCCCAAATACACGAGTTCATCCTTGTGTTAGTTATTCCTACTCCTCCAATAGGATGGGAAAATGATGCATGGTTAACTTCAAATTTATTGCTTGGGGCCAGATTCCATCTCATCCTTAAGAAAAGGGCCTGTGAATATTTTCAGCGTTCACCTACACAGGGAAGGGATTTCATCATGCTCATTTCAGTAGTCTGTACATTTTGATTCCACAATTTCGCACATCATCTACCCCCACTACTTTTAGTTAAAGATAAGGTGATCTAAAAGTTGTGTGTATATTAATCCATTATCATTTCAGTGTTTCAGTGTTTTTATTTTATTTTATTTTGTTTTGTTTTATTTTATTTTATTTTATTTTATTTTATTTTATTTTATTTTATTTTATTTTATTTTATTTTATTTTATTTTATTTTATTTTATTTTATTTATTTTCATTGTTAAAAAGGAATGCTTTCTGCCATTCAAATGAACTTGGTGTCTATTTGTAGGGAAGTGGTTTGTCACCTGGCACTATGACAAAGGACATGACATTACATCTCCCAAGATTTATAATTAGGAAATAATTTCTTATTAATATAACTACAATTAAATGTACAAAATACAAAAAACCAGTGCACAGTAAGTCAGCACCATCTGGTTCAGCAATTAGTATAATTTGACTAGCAATTGTCACTAGGGTTTATTAACACAGAAGCCATAGAAGGAACATTTCAAAAATATAGGTAAACTCTGACAATATGCAGAAAGGCAGAACGTCAGTTAATTTGGAAAACAGGTTGAAATTTACATGCCATACCGGACACTACTAATACTATTAACTCCAGAAGACTGATCACTTGGGTGTTAATATGTAATAAATTATTTGACTTAAAACACACAGATTTTCAATATGAATTTGCAAGTATGGAAAAGAGACTGAGAATGATATGGATAATTTTAATGAGAGGAAGTACCTGGATCATAAGATCTTTGCTCAGACTGTAAAACTAATTTCTCTGTCATTTTTTAGTATGATTCCTAGAAAAATGAAATTGAATCTGACATATACTGTAATGGCACAAGGGAAAAATGTTATATCTTCAATAATTCTTATTTATTTATTTATTTATTAACTATAGAAGTGTGGATATTTCAGAATAACTAGTATTCCCAGTAGAAACTGCAATGAACTGGTACTTAGAAGATTTGAAATCTCATGTAAGCATAGTATTGTCTAAGGCTAAAATTATGAAATTAGAGAAAGTATCCATGATTTAGAGAAAAAGTTATAGTGCAGCTAAGAGAAAGAGAATTAAGAGAATAATAGAAGCTTACCTTGCCTCTTTCTCTAGGCTATCAAAAATAAAATAAAATAAAAAGGAACTTAGCAAAATCAGAAATGTAGGTTGAATGGGAAGTTCAGCCTTCCTGACAGTCCCCTGCTGCAGTAGGTGTGTCTACTTTGATATGATGGGATACAGAAGTTTTGAAATAAGGGTATAGTAAAGAAGCAGACACATTGCCATTTTAATGGGGAGATATTAACACTGTTGTCATAGCTTATGTTTTCTGTATCCCTTCTTAAAAAAAAGAGTTGAATGCACAGAGTATGTATGGGTGTACAGTAGGGGATATAACTTGTGTTAGCAAAGAGATTGTGGAAGTTGTGCTACAGGAAGTCTAACAGTTAAGAGCAGATGACATGGCTCTTCGGGTGGTCCATTATTCATAAAGGCCCTGCTCCACTACTCAGTGTGAGTCTGAGGTAATTGAATTGTTTAGGACGGAAAAAGTGAAGACCTCGTGGGGACCTAATAGCAGCTTCCCTGTACTTAAGTGGAGGTTCCTGAGAAGACAGAGCCATACACTTTACTGAGGTGCATTGTAGGAGGGTGAACAACATGGGACATAAATTGAGGCAGGCAAAGTTTTGATTAAGGAAAAATAAAATCATCATGTGGATATTTAACTCCTGGAACAAGTTGCCCAGGTAGGTTGTGGAGTCAGTGACCTTGAACGTTTTCAAGACTGAGTTGGATAAAGCACTGAGCAACCTGATTGACCCTGTTTTGAGCAGGAAATTGAGCCAGAGACCAGAGGTCCCTCTGAGCCTTAATGATTCTATGCATTGCAAGCCCAGGAAGGGCCATGGGCCCTTGAAATGTAATTTTGCTGTGCTCTATTTATAAAATACTGAAAACGAAACTAATAGAAAGTAAATGTTGGTCTATATCTGATTAAACTACTGTGAAGATAAATGTTTTGCCAGCCAGAACATATAGGTTGTGACAAAGATATTTGACTTGGACTTCAGGAGAATGAAAGAGAGAAATATGTAATGAAATAGGAAACTTTCTGTGTGATTACACAGAAAGGGTTTAAACATACAGAAGGGTTTAAAATATTAGGTGGTTTGGACAATCTGTGTAGGAAGTCTATTTGCCATACAATCATAGACATAAGATTGGCATTTTATATTGAGTAATATAGCTATGTTATAAGATGGATAAGGGAAGAGAGCAGTCTCAAATCTGGTAACAAGTATTACAGGTGCAAGCTGACCTTTTAACTAACCAGTAGCTGATTACAAGTTCAGTCATCCAGAATGGAGATTCATTTACTGATGAAAATAGCTCTTTAGTACTGCCAAATTGCTGTCAAACCTCATGATTATCTTGGTAATGTGAGGGGAAAAAGGAGCTGCAAGTGGATTCAGAAGCAAAATGTTTTATTCTTACAAAAAGAGAAAACGGGGGAAAGAAAGAGAGAAGAACACAATGAAGAGTAGTGTCAAGATAAAGTAAACACTCTGAAGAAAATACACTTTTATGCCACATTTTAGAAGTTGATATGCCAAGGTAAGTAATAGAAAAACTATATAGGTAGAAACGTAAGATAGCAGTACCTAGACAAGTAGTTACAGCCCATTACAGTTATTACCCTCTTCTGAGCCATTAATGTGGACTGAAATAATCTGAAGTGGTTGGGAATGTGTTCCAATTTTTCCTTTTTCTTCAGAACCAGTAACTTTAAAAAAATGCTGACAGATTTTAAAGGTTAACATGTAGCTTTTGCCCTGAGGGCAAAAGCAGGAAGCTAAAATGAGAAGATGGAGTGTATGAGTAAAAGCAGAACTAACATCTTTGACCCATTTAGCTCTCAAAACACACCTAACTGATATATTTGGGGGGCATAGGAGAATGACAAGATAGAAAAGTCAGCCCTCTGAGCACAGTTACAGGCATGTAAGACTGTGTGACAGAAACCCACGTTGTTTAGCTAGAAGGAGCAAACACTTCTTAGAGGTTAGGTGATAGCATCGTATTAACACCTGGGTTCCAGAGAGAATAATCCTTATGGATGATTCAAAAACAAAACAAAAAACTGTGAATAGCCAATATTGAGTACGTGGATTTATTTAGGATTAACTGGAAACTTTGGTAGGATAGAAGGTACGAAAAGATGTGTGTAAATTCTTTTAGTTTTAAAAGAAATGTAAGTAACATGTTTGGATCATGGTTTTGTAAATGTAGTTTTTTTTTGTGTGTGTACTTTGTTTGTTTGTTCGTTTCTTACCACATCAGTATTGTTTAAGAAAAGAAATAATCAAAGGCAAACAAACAAACAACAACAACAAAAACACCATCAGGTGGATAAGCAATGCCTTCCCTTAATGATGAACAACGTACATGAATGGAGTACAATAACATAATCTTCTATTTCTTTATTTCCAAATCTACAGGTTTTGACTTGTTTTGTACCGCTCTCTTATAAAGACAGGTTCCCATTAATTTACACAATGCAGTGACTTCAGTGGCAGTTTTTTTAAAGACTTGTTTATGAATGCAAAGTTATAACTTGGGTATTACGTTAGCACAAGTGTTTGGACATGCACAAAATTCATTGCTCATAAGGAGTTAAGATTTTCTGTGAAAATGATTGATATAGGCTTAATCTTCTGTAGTACTCTTTAGTACTGTCTCAGGAGAATACCATTGCCTCCTGAGACTCCCTTGGAAAGTTTCACCTGGTTCCAGAAGGAAGCTTCCTATAACATGCTGAAAATAACAGGTAGAATGATTTGGTGTAGTTTGTCACTGACAGCCCTGGGATGCGATCTCAGATCCTTTCTGTACTCAGAGAAAAATACAATTCCAGAATAGACTGATAGGTTTCTAAGTTTGTAGTAGCAGCTTTTGGCATACTGGCGGGTGTTTCTGTACATTTGCTGCTCTTTCTTGTTGGTACTGCAATCGTATCTTTAACCTGCATCAAAAGAATTATACTGTAAAAACATTATAATTGGGATACTGTGACTCCTGCTTACCCCAAAGATCCAATGATTTTGATGGTAATTATATTAATGTGATATTATATTAATACGGTATTATTATATTAAGGTGAGACTTCTATGGGGTAACCCTATGGTTTATATGATTCTGCAGTATTAAAAGTCTTGAAAAAAACATTTACTGTGAATAGTGCTGTGAACAAATTTAGGCTTTGACCCCACAAATATTATTAGTACAGAGGGACTGTTTCTTAGTGCTCTTATACACTATAGGGACTATTATGCCCGTTTAAAAAATATGTGGACTATTACATCCATTTGCAGTAGGATTGGGCTCTACGGGTTCATTCTCTCCTTTTGTTTTTCGAGTTTGTGATAGTTTTCAGCTTATTTTAGAATAATCAGCCAATACAATAAATGTGAATTACTAGTTCTCATTAATTTACCAACTGATTGTCTATAAAAAGCAGCTAAAATAAAGAGCTAAATTCATAGCACGCAATTTTCCATAAACCTCTCGTGTATTTGATAGTAAAAATAAATTCAAATGTGAGTGTTTGGTGTAAATGAGAAGTATTCTGCAGTTTACAGGTATATGTCTGTAGAGTATTGGATGAGTAGAAAACACGAATGTCTAGCAAGTGATTTAAATATGATTTTTAATGAACTGGAATTTTATAATAGCTACAACGAAACAGTCCCTGGATACTGAAGACTGTAATGTCAAAAGGAAGCTGTGTCCACCGGGGGGCGCTGATGTTTTTCCTTTATGGGGTGATTAATCTAAATGTAGATTAATCCATTGAAAAGACGAACAAAGTGCTTAACGTTGCAGTAAAAAAATTAGCAGATGTACAAGAAAACAAAAGAAAAAACGGTATACTGTGAACCTGTTATTTTTTCTTCGCAAAAGTTGTTAGTGAAGAATAAGTGCTTTTTTATAGTAAGAGTATATGGAAATTCATCCTGAAGACTGCATGTAACTGCTAGAGCTACTAAGAGATTTTAAACTGATGCTCTGTAGCTCACTTTTTAGTTACTTGTAACAAAGAATGTGAATTTTAAACCTGTGACTGGAAATATATGCACATCATTTAAAAGAAACATGCAGAGGAAATGAGAAACAGATCTGTTACTTTTTTATTTCAAGGAGAAAAAAAAAAAAAGAGTTCTCATTTAAGGAAGCAAACATCTTCTTTAGACAGTCAAGGAGTACTGTAATATGCAGAAGAAAAAAAAAAAAAAAGGCTGTACAAACCTCCCATTATAGCCTGTGATATAGTAGCTGTCTTTGAAACTGCTCAGATGTGTCCATTTTAACAAAATATGCTTCTTTTTGCCAAATTTTCTGAGGCTAGGTCAGTGATTCCGTAAGCCTGTCATATGACTCATCTAATCATACAAATAGGGAATATCTGGCTTATGTCATCTTGATTAATGTAAAAGCAAGTGAACTTGAAGAGCAACACTTGTCAAAATGTGGCAGAATCGTAACAACTGTTGCTCATAAAGACTATTGCCACCCACTTACATACAGTAATTTATCCCAAATTTTGTAAACCTGCTGGCAAAGCAGTTATTGAAGCATAGGTAGGGGAGTAAATATGTACAGAAAAAAAAAAAAGAAGCACTAATATTCAGCAACTAATGGTGAATTTCAGTTTTTGCAAGAATGAACTTTATTGTTGTTGTGATGCATTTGCACTTAATTTGATTTTCTAGTATTTATAAGTAACATAGCATGTAGTTAATGTGAGACTTCTCACTTATGACATTTAGGTAGTGCTGGAAAATTGATTTACAGACCAAAATCCTGACATAGCATATGAAGTAAAATGTGCTTGGTCTAATATATAACAGTATGTAGTTCAAAAACAAAGTTACTTGTACCAGAGTAAATAAAATAATTTGGGTGGGACGAAGGAGACACAAAGTGCTCATCAAAATAATCACCTTTAATTCAGCTTTCAACCTCAACAGTTACCGAATTCATCCCTGGTTAACAATGGTGTTTGTGGTATCTTTCTTGTGGGTGTGAAATTGATAATATTTCTATAGTGTTTATCACAGAGCAAGGTTTGAAAATGATCTCCATGGAAAGGCCAGAAAAATAAACTCCTAGGAAGAAAACCAAAATGCATAGAACTGAAAAGAATTATTCAGTATCTCCAGATTCAGCTATTTGAGTTTTAACCAGTTTGATACTTTCCCATGGAATAAAACTGGGTTTTGTTGGTAATGGAACTTATGCTTACTTTGTGTGTTTGAAAGACATACTACGTTGGAGTGATAAAAACAGTTTTATTTTTTAAATGTGACTAGTGAAGTACATGCAGTCTTTCTTTGTGATCAACTTGCGAAGTGTAGATTTATCCCTGTAAAAACTAAGTAGAAGTCATTGCTGCTGTCAAATCTTTCCTACTGAACATTTGATTATGTATTTTTTTTTTTTAATTTTTATTCTAAGATGCTGTAGGTCCAAGGGGTTTAGAGGGTTTCTTTTTCTTTAGCAAATTTTTCTTTTTATATATATTGTTTTCTTTTTTTTCAGACTTTAGTTCATACTTATGGTTGTAGCACACCTGGTCCTTTGTTAGAATCATGTGGAAAAATTGAATTTTAAATGGTTCTAATCCTGCTACTATTTATTTCTGGTGAGTTGCTTTAGGTGTGACTATTTTAGTTTCTGGATTTTTTTGTTGTTGTTGTTGTTGCTTGATTTGTGTATACAAAAGCCTATCTTAAATAATTGCTTGTGTTGGTTAAACCTGTTGAAAAAAGGTGGTGTTCTGAGAAATCTGGGTTTAAACAAACAAAGATAAAATCTAATGTTTCCCTTTCTCTTATGCTAAGATGGATAAGATAAGAATGGCATTTGTCATAAGGTAAATGAAAAAATATTTTGTTTTGCAAATTATTTTGTAAAATGAAATACAGCTTTGAGATATAATCGCCTATGTTTTAAAAGAGTGTTTCTACGAAGTATTAATAAAAGCTTTTTACCTATGAACATGAATGGCTCACCAGTCTATAATATGGAAGCCACTGCTGGTATGGTATATATATTCTGATATGGTGATTTTATCATGATCACTTCTTCATAGAAGCTTAGAGGAAAGAACAAGCTAGTACTATTCAAAATACACTTTTAAATAATACCTATTACTAGAGCACAGACATTGCCCATCTTCCCTTCAATGAAATATTAAATAAAAAAATAAGGTGATCATTATAAACAGATGCAAAAATGCATAGAAAAATTTACTGTAAACCATCAGTAGCTTGACTTAAGCTGTGCTATAGAGAATAAAGTGTTTACCTGAATGTGCTGATTCAATTCAACTCTAATTCCTCAGGAACAGACTGCAAAATGGGAAATTGTGTGAATTATTTTGTCTAGGCATGCTGTACATTAACTGAAGTGAGTTGGAACAAGAAGGAGAAGAAAGTAATAGATAAGAAAGGCATAATTATAATTTAACAGGCAAAAAATAGTGTACATTTATATAGAATTTCATTTGTGACAAAACTATGTCTGCAGGAGTACCTCAAGGAGCAATAAGTATGTGGGCTTTACCAGTAGTAAGTAGGTTATAAAACATGCAGCCAATCAAAAAAAGTACATGTATGTATACATGTAGAAAGGCAGAACAATTAATCAGAAATTAAGAGATTCTAGAAGAGATTCTGTTGCATATGCCATTTGAGCCCCTGGTCAACTCCTTCAGTTTTTTTGTCCATTTGAGTTACATTTCATCTTTTTATTTTTTCTTAGCCAGAAGGTACGGTATCAGTTCTGGTACCTGGTAGAAAAATACTATCAAACAACCAGAAGAAATAAAATATATGTAGTGATTGTGTCATACTGGAAACCCTGGGAAGATAATGCTATGTAGAGATGGCATATTCACCGGATAGGTTACACCTGTCCATACCCCCATCTTGTAGACAGAATAACCTTAAGACCTTTACTCACTGTGGATCTGTTTGAAGTTTTGAGACACTTAATAATGAGACCAAATTGGCTGGCTTTTCCATAGAAGTGGCAGTAAGATGCCTGATAGCAATAAAGTTCCCATGACTTGCCATGAAACTTTAGATTCCTGTCTCAGTGCATGAGATCTAAGAACTCCTTAGTGAAATAGCTCCTTATTTTCTTAACATGGGCAATCATACTTTCACATTCATAACCCCTAGAAATGGATGAAACAACATAATTCAATAAGAAAGTAAAAAAATAAAATAAAAGTATTTTGAGAGGTATGGGAGGTATAAAAAATGAGCTGAAATTGCAAATATTTAATAATATAAGAAACTGAAAATTTCTGGAGGTTTCTGGAGTACACTGAAGGTTTTTCAACAGCTGCAGCTGTGCTTGTCACAGATGTCTCCATCTTGAATGCCTTTTTCAGGAATATGCCTGGAGTGATCTGGAAATCAGTCCTTTTCTTCAGCATCATAATCTCTATCATTGGAAAAAAATGTTACTTTTTCCACCTGAAGTTCATTGCATTTGTATGAATGGTCTCAAGTACATACCTCCATAAAAGTGAACGGTAATGGAAGTAAATGCATTATACACATATGTATGAAATACATACATATACACATATATTTCATATAAATAATCTTTCCTGTGACCAAGACTTTGCTGTTCTTTATTGCTAGCAGTTCCCGAGACACTGACATGTAGGGGAGGATTGTTCTAAGGTTATAAATATGAAGTCAAGAATTACAGTTTAAGAACAAGTATCATAGCGCTCCTGTAGTTTGTTGTTAATAAAAACATAGACTGTTCCCCTGACAGTTAGTTACATCTTTCTAATCTGTTTTGTGTTTCCTGTACCCTAGGGATCATTCTAAGGGGCAGTTTAGTTGGTTTTGTTTTTTACTTTTCATTTCAATTTAGTTTTGAAATTGTAATATTTATAGTTCACATGGCATTCCTCAAAGAAAAAGAGTGAGTATTGCAGTGTGCTAGCAGAGAGAATTTTTTTAATGGCCCAAATAAGACTGAAACAGGAATTTTGAAATTTGCTTTGAAAAGTCCCTGCTGCAGTCTGATGAAATTGACATTCTTGTCAGTTTCCCTCCTAATAGTAGCTGTGAAATCGACAAGAATGTCAATTTCACGGAAGAGCCACATGGGACTGACAAGATCTGTGGCTCTGGGGCAGCTCCTGTGTGGATTGTGCAATTACTGACCTGGACCACCTATCTCAGAGTTTACAAGCGTGGTGCGTGTCTGAACTCTGCAGTTAGGAGCCAGGGTTATAATGGCATTTTGGTTTCAGCATGCCGCCTATGAATCTGACCCTTGGTTAGAGCTAGAGCTTCTTTAACCTTCTGGCTTCCAGCTTCCTGGAAACTACAATGCCTTTTGCTCTGTCTGAGAAGTAGATACTTAGCCTGGTATGCTCTCTGTGTGATACCCACAGGCAGATTCCTTTCAGTGAGAAGCCAGTGCTTCCAGCATCAGTCTCTGAGACAGATATTCTTGCTGTTGTATAAATAAACCAGAGTAAATCTGTTCTGGATTGGGTAGAAACATGGGAAACTTGGTATTTTGGGGATGAAGTATATTTGAATTTAGCTGAAAAGATTAACATGGACATCTGAATATCAGTCATACACTGTTAGTTTGTCTCTGAGATACTCTTAATGACCTTCAACTAGGAAAAAGTATTAACATGAAACTTGTTTGAAATACAGAGCAGGTAACACCAAGGTTATATTTTCATTATCAGCTCAGAATTACGTTTTCTGAAAGAAAGGATGGGTATTGCATCATTCCTTAAAGGCAGGCTGCCCAATACGAAATAAATGGATCCTGGCTGTGAAATTGATCATGTTTTCTTGGTGGACTCTAGCTACATCAAAGCTGCCAGGATTTACCAAATCATTTAATATAAGGAAGGGTTCTGCTGACAGAATTGTGAATGCAAAATACACATTTTTAACATGTATCTTTGCCACAGAATGCAGTTTCCAAAATTTGTAAATTAGACTTTCACTCTTAGTGGTTTGGCATCACATCTAAGCAATATTTCAAATCATCTATATATGAAGATTAGTTATGCCTGGTATAGCAGTATTCAAGTGTTTGCATGCTCAGTATCTCACTGGGAATAAATGAATAGTCAGTTAAGTTCTGTTTTGTTTCCTGTTAACCTCTCCAGACCCACATGTTTTGTCAGTATACATCAGAACACTTCTATTGCATCTGGTCATTGCAAGACTTGTCAAGAATTATAGATGTGTAAGTGTTTCCATGTATGTTGCCAGCATCACTTCTGGGATGTGGTTAAAGGTTTGTCAGCTGATATGTAATGTCATGGTATCATTAACTCCCAGTGAATATCTTTCTACACACTACAGAGCCCAGCGTTTTTATATTAACCAACATCTTGGGTAGTAAAAGTAGAAATACACTTTTTAAAAGTAAATTCTTATTTTAACTTAAAACTAACAAAAGTTGAATTGATGAGAAAACTTGTTTCCATTGGTATGACTCATCTGAAATTTGATATTTAAAATTTTCAATGAGTTTACCTATGCAATTGGATTAAATTCTAGTTACCTAGATGCGGTTTTGAGAAAGAGGACATCAACGGACTTTTTGTATATATTTCTGTATAAATATTTCACAGCTTCTGATATGAAGTAGATGTGAGCTATGCCATTGCTTCTGAGGTTAATATTGGGCTGGAACACTAAATACTTGATTACTGCTTTCTCTTTTCTCCAATATTTAGTAACTCTACCATGTTAGTGGTGGCAATTTTCCCTTTTTTAAAGGGTGGATATGCACAGTGAAGTCAAGTTTATTTTTCTCTATAGAAAGCCACTAAAAGTTTTAGTCACTAGGCTTGAGTGAAGCTGTCTTTTCTGTTTTTGTGTTTATAAATATGATTCTATGAGTGTGTCAGCAAAATATTGATTAAGGAGTGCCAGTAGGTATGACTTATTTGGAATTTCATAAAAAACCTTTGTCAAAACTTGTCATAAGAGAATACTAAAGACGAATAGAAATACTAAGCAATCAACTAACGGGGAAGTACCTCTTTAACATATTGTTGATCGATATATTAATACTCTCCACTGGGAGGTGATAAGTTAAACATTTGCAACATTACACAAAACTATCCAAGATGGTCAAGACCAAAATCTAATGAAGAGTTTTCTAAAAGTCAACAGCATGACAGTCAATGAAATTTGTTGCTGAGAAATGTCAGGGAACACATGAAAAAGAATGATTTGAACTACTGCTACAGTTTTCAGACTATTAATGTAAACAGTTGTGGTGCTTGCAGGCCTGTAACAGCTGTGAACATAAAAGGAGCCAGGTACCTCTGAGCCACACTATTAATTCAGAGTGTAAGATTGTCTGCACTGCGTATCCTGTTTAACTTCTTGCATATGTCTTTCAGTTGTCCGTGTGTATCCAGTGAGATACCCCAGTTCAGGATAAAGGCTGTCATTCTAGTCACCACAGAGCAGACAGCAGAAGGGAAGAAAGTTTGGAAACGTAAGAGGGAAATGACTGGATACACAAAGAAACAGAAGAGTTTTATACACATCAGTTTAGTGAAGGAATGAAAAAAGGCAAACAAAATTGTTAGTGAGAATAAACTGTTTCTGTTTCGGGCTCTGACAGACTGGCCAACTGGTTGTTGCCACCCTCAGCCATCTGCCTTGCCCTGCACCTTTAATAGATATGGAAGTCCTCAGGGCAGAGACATCTGATCCCCTTGTAAATCAACTTCTGAAACACTATAGTGTTCAGGCCGGTGCATTAGGGAAGTCTGGTTCTGCCTAGGAAGGCCGCAGTGCCTGTCAGAGGAGGGGAAAATGTTTTTGGCTGGTAGCAATGTCAGCCAGGGCAAGTCTGCCTGAGACCTCGCAAGTGTGATATTTCAAGGGCAAAAGCTAATAAAAGTGCACTGTCACTGCTGAAATCTGGTAAAAAGAGAGATGCTTGTTTTATCCAGAACGTGTTTAGCAGGTGGAACAGTTCATAGTCATATAGTTGCAAAGCCATGCGTTTAGTGTGATGTAAACCTGTAGTGATATTCCCTGCTTACTGTTCCCCTCTGCCCCATTTTCAGCCTGTGGTTTGATGGTTTTTTGAGCTCTTGCATGATTTTATAAGGTGCCCATCTGCCTTTGAGTTCTCATTCTAGAAACTAGTCATACTACTGACCAGTTTCAACAGAATTTGAAAGGCCTCATACATGAAATTTCTTCCAATTTACTGCAGATTGGTAACTGGACATAAGAGAGTCTCATCAGCAGTGCCCCTGAAGCTTCAGTAATAACTGAAGAAGTACTATTGCAGATTGATCAGTATTATGGCTTTGAATTAACCAAAGCAGCTGCTGTCTTGCCCAACAATTTGGGACAAACTGTTTGAGAGGAATAGAGGGAAGATGGGCAGAATGCAAGGAAAAGGGTAATATAGGAATTGTAGAGGGATACAACTGAAAGTAGTGTGAAAGAATTATTGGGATATAACACAAAGCCATAGGAATTCAAGATTCATTAGTTTCAGTGATTACAGAATAAACTACCTGTACATTTTTTTTTTGTTCATATTTTCTTCCCTTACCAGACAGAGTTATAATTTTACTTTTTGTTGCAATGTGTGGGTTCCTACTGCATAATACAATATCAAGTGAAGCATTAGGTTTAAAAACTAGAAGATAAATGCAGTTTTAAATGCTGATAGCAGTAAATAATATGACAAACAGTAAACAGCATGAAAAAATCCAATCCATTATCACCTGTTCTTACTTGAAGACCATTGATTCAGCATATATTAAAAGACAGTTGCTTTCCCAGCCATTCTTTCTAATAGTGTTTTGCACTATTCTATCACTAGATTCTGAGTGTTCTGTGTTGTAAAACTAAGTTTAGGTGTAATATACTTTTTTTTCAAATGGTTGTAATTGCTGAAAAGACAAGAAAGAATGGGGAAAGAATAAATGGAGAAGAAACGATAGAGTGAGGTAAAAGATCATTTATAGCAAAGTGGAAAGGAGACATGCTTTTTCAAAAAGGTAACTCAAAATTAGATTCAGTAAGCCTTGATAAAATAGAGATTGAAAACAAACAAACAAACAAAAAAGTACCTCTAAAGAACTACAGTGCATCTAAAATTTTAAGTATCCCATCTATCTACTTTGATTGCTGCCTTAGCAAATTACATAACAAAACTTCCACCATGTAGAATTATCTATACAGCAGTAACTACTATGACTACTCTGCAAAGTATAGCTCTAAGCACTCCAAGTCAGATAGTGCTAGCAAGTCCAGCCAGCCTTTTCTTTCCTTCCTCTCTTCTTCCTCCCTTCCTTCTTTATTTCCCCCCAACACCAACACCCCCATCATATATGTAGCAATTTTGAGGAAACCAGTGAGCTCTTTAGCTTTTGCTGTGATTCACAGGGTTAGTGTGGCACACAATACCTTGAGTTTTCAAGTTGTATGCTGTCTTAGACTTATTGCTGCAGTAACAGCAATGCAACAATTGTAGTGCTGCTGGCTTCTCTTGCATTTTGTTTAATGACCCTTCATTCATGAAGACATAGTTCTTGTATGTGAATATACTGGCTATAAGTACTATTATCTGTAGGACATTTTGATAGCTAATGTACCAAAGATGAGAATGGCAAAATGTAGCAAAGGCAATGGAGAGAAAGTCTGTAGATAACAGAAACAAATACATAAGAGAATTTGGGATATGAGAAATTCAGAAACCATGAGAATTCATAAGATAAATAAGAGGAAATCAGTGTATAGCATCCCGCAATAAAAATGATGGAAAACAAAAATAAATTAAAAGAGCATTTCAGATGAAGGATGTCTGTCTACTGCCAAAAATAGCTACAAGGAAGCTTCACATAATTAGTGAGGACTGGGAGGGTGAGGGAGAGGCGAGTACTGTAAGACCACATCCAAACACCAACTCTAAGTAAGGAAAGAGTGCCGATGGACATGTAACAGGGCAAGAAAGAGGAAAGATGCTAGATTTAAATATAAATATCTGAATTATCTTTAATATTAAATCATTTGAAGTCTCTGGGGCTGTAATAAGTATGAGTTGACACTGAAAGCTCTTCTATGTAATTCTGTATTCTGAATACTTTTATTACATTTACTGGTTTTTGGTTGGTTGGGTTGGTTTGGTTTAGTTGGTTTTCCTGCAGACAGGAGTATTGGTTTAAGCTTAATAGCTTTTTAGAACATCTTTATCTTCTAAGCATTTGCCTTGGAGCTATGAAAATTTTGGCAGTTTCTGTTAACTTGCTGCTTAACTTCTACTGCAGTGATGATAATGACAATAGTTTGGCATAAACTAGATCCAAAGGAAAAATTGTTAAAATCGCAGAATCACAGAACTGTAGGGGTTGGAAGGGACCTCGAGAGATCATCCGGTCCAACCCCCCTGCCAAAGCAGGTTCCTCAGAGCAGGCTGCCCAGGTAGGCATCCAGACGGGCCTTGAATATCTCCAGAGAAGGAGACTCCACAACCTCCCTAGGCAGCCTGTTCCAGTGTTCCGTCACCCTCACTGTGAAGAAGTTCTTTCACATGTTTGTGCAGAACTTCCTGTGCTCTGTCTTGTGACCATTACTCCTTGTCCTGTCCCCACAAACCACTGAAAAGAGGTTGGCCAAATCCCTCTGTCTCCCTCACCTCAGGTATTTATACACATTGATGAGATCCCCTCTCAGTCTTCTTTCCTCCAGGCTGAACAGACCCAGGTCTCTCAGTGTTTCCTCAGAAGGAAGATGCTCCAACCCCGTATCATCTTTGTGGCCCTCTGCTGGACTCTTTCCAGGAGATCCTTGTCTTTTTTGTACTGGGGAGCCCAGAACTGGACACAGTACTCCAGGTGAGGCCTGACCAGGGCAGAGTAGAGTCAAAATGACTCCTAAAACTCATTTCTAATATCTGCTGAATATATCCTCAAATTGTAGCATGCAGGATTTTGGCTGTACATTCCAAAGAATATAAAAATTATGTTTTATGGTGACAAAACTATATAGTTATTTTCTATGAAGTTCCTTTCTGTTAGTATCTTTTATTTTTTTCTTCAATGAATTAGTCTGATTCCCTTTACAGGGAGGAAAAGACAATTTCATGCAGAAATTCATCACAGAACTGTATTACTTTATTTACCAAAACCCTAATAAAATGCACCTAAAACGGTCCCATCTCACGAGATCTCTCCAGCATGCAGCGTGAGGCTTCCACAGGAGCAGTGGCCTTGTGGCCAGAAGGACCTCACAGTGGCCAAGGTTGCAGAGAGCAATGGTCTCCAGGCAGAAGGCTTCAGAGGACCACATCCATTCCCTGGGAGAAACAGGGGTGTGAGCATGGCAATCCACAGGGGGCACAGAGCTCTCCCATCCCACCCCTTTATTTTAAGTTAAAATCTTCCAGATTCAGATATGCATGAACATCCAGACTCGGATATGTGGGTGACCTCAGAAAGCAGCCCAAGCACGTGTCCAGCTTGGATGTGCCAGGGGGAGACTCTACCAGGAGCATCCAGCCACTGCCTTTGTCCCTTCACTGCTGCCGGAGCCAACTGAGAGCTCTATGCAGCCCTGAACTCCTTCACCACTTCTGCTGCCTGTGCTGGGGTCAAAAGGGCATTTGCACGCACTTCATTAGCACCTGGCTAATTAGGCACCTGCAGCCAGATAGCAGCTTCCAGCAGAAATCAGAACTGGAGGGCAGCCCTGTAGAGCTGAGAGCAAATGGGCCCAAACTCAGCAAAACACAAAAAAGGGCACATTTTGGGAGTCTGCCCCAGTCACCTACAGGTGCTGCCCCAGCTCCAGCCCAGATGGAGCCCACGGGACCCCCAGGGTTATGGGGCTGGCGCTGAGGACAGGGATAGGAACAGGGATGGGGCTGAGGACATCTGGATGCTTCCCCATTAATGTGTCATGGTGGGGAGGATGAAAATTAGAACAAAGTGTGCAGCTGTGGAAGAAACAAAACCTACAGGGCTTGGGGAGAATGTGTGCCAGAGGCTGCTCATATGTTAGAAACTGCTGTTGCCATGGGATCAGCGCAGCACACTTCCCTCTTGCCCCAAACCAGAACCTCCAGATTTTTGGGAAGTCACTTGGTTCACTCCATGCTTCAGGTCTTTATTTGTAACAGAAGGACTCTCTGTTTCTAAAGCAGGGGGGGTTATGAGGAGAAGAGGGTGGATAAGCAGGAGGGGAGTGGGAGGTGGTGGCCCCCACTCTCTATCGTGAGGGAGGTGAGGGTAAAAGCATGGGGAAATGGAAACTTCGGGGTGTAGTTAGGCCTCAGGATGCCTCCTGCCAGGAATAAACGTCCCAGGAGAGGAAAATGTGCCATTGTGAGGTGTTGGGACTAGAGGGAATGGCTTCAGGTTGCGCTAGGAGAGGTTTAGGTTGGAAAATTGGAGACGTTTCTTCTCAGAAAGAGCAATTGGAACAGGTTGCCCAGGAAGGTGGTAGAGTCACCATCCCTGGGGGTGTTCAAAGAAAGGTTGGACGTGGTGCTTGGGGACATGGGTTAGTGTGTGACATTGGTGGTAATTTTTCTATGATTCTAGGATTCAATGATTTTAAACCAGGGTCATGTATGGTTAACTGGCTTTGTATCACTGGTCATTGAATTTAAAACATGCTCAGCTGTATTTTCAAGTCAGCTATTCTCTTTGACTGTTGGAACCAGTCCATATCTGAGCAAGGAACCTGCAAAAAGATATTGAAGAATGAGTTTAGACTGGGCCAATAATCAATGTAGAAAAACAGAGAGAACTTTAAAACAGATGAGCTCCCTCACCCAGCTAATTGTGAGCTACACAGGAACTATAGCCAGCGCAAGAATGGTAAGTGTTGGTCAGATGAAATGGGAGAAAGGCAGGTGTGACTCTTTCAGTGCCAGTGCAGACTTAGTTTAGCTTAAACTGATTGTGAAACTGCTTCTTAAATCCTCACTGTCTTGGAACAATAAGCTGAACAGGAAGCATTTAAAGAGTTAAATCCTGCCTGCACTGCAGTGAAATAAGAGTTTGGCCGCTGATGGGTGTAAAGCCAAGATTTCACTGGGAGTGAATGTGAAGAGAGATGGTGAGTCACTTTTGGAAGAACATATAAAAATAAAGATGGAAATGCTTAGCGAAATATTGAGATATCGAGTAGCTGAAGAAGAAATGGAAATTTAATAGGATATGTATGTATATATATGATGGTAGATGCATGAAGTTTATTCATTCCTGGACTGAACATTCGAGGTTCCACTGTGCGTTTGTGACAGAAGGCGGAGTTCTGAACACAAACAAAAGGGTACATTTATTAGTTCACTCTTTTCTGGGCAACACTGGTGTAGCCCAAGTTTCTGCTCTTAAAGAAATATCTTTGAAGTATCCAATATTGAAGGAATAAAATAGAAATTAAGAGAATTACAGTCACTCCATGCCTTTAATTCTCTTCAGAGAAAGTTTACAGACCTGGGAATAATTAAATACAAATAAATATGCAAATAATAGGATTTTTCAGTTTTGATTTTTAACCAGATGCAAAGAGAGACAAATCCAGTTGTGGCTTCAAAAAGGTTTCTCCCCTTATTTTATTAAAAACAGAAGTTATAAAAAGACTTTTTTCTTTTCAGTTCAATAAGAATTAAAACTTGAAAAGATGTTGGAAATGAAACAATAAGAATACAAAATTGTTCTTAAAGGCATAGTTCATAATAAAAAGTGGTAGTTACATACATATTCTGTCCGAGAAAGATAAAGAATATACTTTCCTTTTTTTGTCTGCCGTATTGCAGTATTTTTAAATGTTATTGACTTTTGAATTTTCCTATTTTTGAAACTATAAATGGTACCATTGAATTACCAAACTGATGTTGCGTATAATCCTTTCTTGAGTCATGTCTCTTCTGATGTGAAATTTCATCTTCAAGATTCTTCAGAGAATTAATATATTCTCCAGTAGGCTATAAAAAGTAACATTTGTATTATATAAAATGTTTATTTATCACTATCATTTATAAATGATTATTATAAATCAGGATTTATGGCTTATATAAAATGCAAATCTACATGTATTACTAATATTTTTATTCTTATATGTAATCTGTTGCCAAGTTGAACTCAACTGAAAACATGAAACTTTAAGACTGGGAAGATGAGTCTTAGTTACCACATGCAGGTTTTACAGTTTTTAAGTGGTAACTTTCCTCCCATTGCTTGTAGATTTCTGAGAACCTGAAGACAAAACAGCTAGTTTCATCTGCAGAAAGCTATAGATGGGTACGTGTCCTACACATGGCTGACCAAGCAGATACCACTCACTGTGGTGGTCCCAATGTGTAGTATAAAGAATAACTGAGCATATATTCCCTTCTGTGCGAGTCCTCATTTCTCTCCTACACATGGCAAATACAGTCATTTCTAATTTACTTACAGAATTGTTTCTTCTTGTTCACCTGTTATGTCTAAAAGATTACTCCAGCACATCACAGTCAAAAGCTTCTTCTTGACACGGATTACTGTATGTGTTATATATGATACTCATAAGCTTACTGAATGGTTACCATTTTTATATATAAAAAAGGAACTTTATGTATCATTTCATTTATATTTGTGACTCTCAGTTAGTGTATATATGACCATAGGCGAATATGAATTAATGGCTGTGGTGAGGCTATTCCTCAGAATGTCAAGATTTAGTTATTCAATCACTGTCACTTGAAAGCAGAAGTACTATAAGTAATGTTTGGGACAAAGGAGACTTAGCAGGGTGTCTTACAACAGTTTGCAGATCTTTTTCTCTATTTGGCTGTACAGAAAGATGCATCTTTTCAGGGGATGTTATCAAATGTGATTCACGCATATTTGGATGTCCTTGGAGAAAAAAGTCTTGACATTTTTGAACATTTCTGACAGGAACTCATTTTCCTGCTGTTTTTCAGGAAATGAATAGCAACTGGATTATGTCAGTCACATTTTTTATTTTTTTTAAGTGAATACTCACATAATGTTTTTATGAATACTCATTCATAAAAAAATAAATAAATTGTACTTGGTTTGTCAACTGTTCTAAACGTACATGTACTTCCGGGAGACAAAATATTGTTAAGGTCTAGCTGCTGACCACTAGTTATTTTTTTCTTTGCATATCAGTTGTCTATTGATGTGTTTAGAAGTCTTGGTGAGGATGCTCAAATAATGGGTTTGCTTAGGGAGTCAAAGCTCTTATGTTAGAATGAACTTCTAAATTCTGTAAACATAGTAATTATACCATGATTGCTTTGGCAATCCTGTTTTTGATAGCTTGTTCTTTAGAATTTGTTTTATAGTTTTGGTTTGTTCATATTGGACATAATTTCTAGTTTGTAAATGAGAAATAATAATTTGGCAATATTTCACATTATATTGAATCTTCACATAGATAAATATTTCACAAGTAGATGATACCTGAAACAACATTAAGCATTAGAATAGGAGACTTTCACTGGTGTGATGAGAAACCGTTAGCTGCTATGGGTATTTACTCAGGGTGCTTGCTGGAATTGTTATGATAAGGTCTACGAACTAAGCAGAGCTGCTGCTCGGGTGATAGGGAATAGTGGAAGGTTTTGACAGCTGGGAAAGCTTTTGGCTCTGGACAGTTTTGGAGTAAAGTTATATGAGGCTCATGCTTCTGAAAGGGAACTTTGAGTGTACATGGTTAATTAAAAATGTCATTTGGGAAACGCTCTAAAACAGACAAAGAAAAGGTGACAAGAATGGTTTTGATAGCAAGAGATCTTAACCTGCTTCAAGCCTATTTATAAGTTTAATCATAATACGTTATATCAGCTTGGTATTACTCAGTTTAATAAGAGAAAACAGACAGCAAATGTAATACATGTAATTAAAAAAAGAAAAAAATCCAAAATTGTATCTTTAATACAGTAACATACTATTAAGAATCATATATTGAAAATGCATTCCTGAATACATATCTGCATATTCTGATAAAATAGAATTTAAAAAAAAAAAACATTTGTCTTGAGAGAATCAAAATTGCCCTAAGTTTTCAGGTCCTTAAAATGTCCCAGTGAGTTGCAGATGGTGGAATCATTCCATCAGTATTAAAATGATGTCCTCCTTACTTTTATTTCTGATACTTTGAGAAGCATGTATTTATTCTCTCTCTCTCTCTCTCTCTCTCTCTCTCTTTCTCTCTCTCTCTCTCTCTCTTTTTCTCTCTCTCTCTATAAATATATATATATTTATAAATATATATATATATATATATTTGTTCCAGTGCTTTTGTCTTGGAGCAACACATTGGTATTCTGAATTGTTAGTGTTGTTTAAATACCTAATGCTTTTACACCTTAGGGTACAGCTCTGAGAAGTGGGCTGAGCCTAACAGTGTGGTAGATTTTTCTCTTTCATTAAAGATGGTTCCAATTCCTCCACTGTTCCTCCACTCTTGGCTGTGTGCTCTTGTCATTTGATTTATATTGACTTGAATGTTTGGATTACCCCTCAGTGTGCCAATGCACTGAACCAGGCACAAAAGATTCCAGCAAATAATAGAATATTTTTGCCCTGAATGAGCTTGGAGTGGGGTCAAACAAGAATCAAAGATAGGGAGCAACCATATCAGTGGGAATTGTGGAAGGGGAGGATGGAACTGGGACTTTCTCTGTCACTAGGAGCAAGCTACTAGATTACAGAACTGTACTGTCAGTGACTGCTGGTTAGCACCTTGGAACTTGACCTCATTCGACTACCACCTACGCTAATAGTATTTCAGGGCCAGAGAACTGTGTTAGTGTGCTTGAAATACATGAATCACCTGGTCCTTTGTGTTGTCCTAAATCTCCTCTTGATGCAATTCTACCTGATTTTATTTATTTATTTATTTATTTATTGCTTAAGTAGGTCTCTTCTGCTCTATATTGTCGAGATACTTTTAGTTTGTATTACTTTATCTACCTATCTATCTATCTATCTATCTATCTATCTATTTATTTATTTTCTGTGTTCCTTCTCTTGGTAAAGTTTGCACTTAACCTAAAAATCAAATGAGGTTAATGTTTATCTATCAGTTGAACTAATGGCAGTTTAGGAATTTAGTATATCTGGTTCTTTCTGAGAAGGAAAACGTATTGAGTTAGTCAGTTATCTTCTGTGATATGATATATTCTTTTCTGCTGCCTCCTTCCAGTGTGTAGAGATTGTGTTTCCAAAGGTTTTCTTTCCTTCATCCTTGTTTATTTTGTTTTGTTGATTTTTATTTATTTATTTATTTATTTTACATGAGAAATGTTGAGAAATATTTGCTACCTGATGTTGAACAGGCTTTGCATTCTGGAATCTCTGTCTCCCTCTCAATTGAAAGAATTGCTTTGTATGGTTAATCTGCAGTTTTTATACTCTGCAGGGGATGGCATGCACTGACCACCAGGGGATGTGGCTCATAATCTGTTCTACTGCTGTGTACTCCAGAGTTAAACATACATCTCAAGATCTATTGGAGTTTCACAGCTCTTACATTAATCAGCTAAAACCCAAAAGATAGAATCTTGCAATGTTTTAGATAAATTTCCGGAGTTGGAGTCAATGGCAAATTTCACTTGAGTTCAATGGAGTCATGATTTAACATTGTATGTCTTGAGAAGCAGAATAGTCAGCTGACACTATATGATTCACTTACAAGATGGTTTTATAGTTCTGAAATGAAATTATCTGCAGAAATGTTTGGTTCTAATTCAAATCCAGAAGATAACAGCACTGAGTAAAAGCAAATGTATCTCTATGATCTGTACTATGATAGTAGGCACAAGCTAATATTACATGAACTAACATGTTGCAATGATTGATTTATTATTTATGCAGTAATCTTGTACTGCAGTATTCAGTGAAAGTGTAGCAACCACATGTATTACATGTACCACATTTATAGATTATTTTCCACTCCAGCCAGCTTTCTTTCTTGTATTTCAGTATGGTTGTGCAAACATTGTAGGAAATCCAAAAGCCTTCTAATTTTCTTTTATCCAAACCAAAAGCACGAGTAAGCATAACCCAACAGTGCACTGAATGGGTAGGTTACAGAAAACAGATTTCCAACAGAGTAAGTAGCATTTATACAGCACTCCCAACCACACAGGTTTTTAACTAAATAAATTTTTGTTTTGTTTTGTTTTGTTTTGTTGAAGCGTACACTCCTCTTCAATAAAACAATTATTAGAAAACTGTGGTGTTTATTTGGAACTATATTACCTGTCTGATCTGTAGGCTCTATGGGATAGTTTTGACATACCTGCTAGTTTGGCTGCTTGACCCAGCTGAGAACATAAAATCATATTTAAAATTTGTATTTTACCCTTTCTCAAAAGACAATAGAGGTATGAATTTAATCAATGAATGAGGAAGAGCATGCACTGTCAGCTGTGATGCCATTGGTATGTTGATGGTATCCAGCTCAGTGTCTGCTTCTCTGAGCATAGACAGTGCGGTCTTCCAGATGTCCCAGTGTCTGGCCAAAATACAGATAGTGATAGAAAACAGATGGTCTTGTCTCAGGACAAAGCAGAGTTGATGCAAGCTGATAGAGGGATGGAGCTGGAAGAAATGGAGCTTAAGTCATTGGATGCCATCTTATTCTTATCTTTGATTCCCAGTTAGCAGAGGTAATATGGAGGGCATTTATTCCTTTGCAGCTAAGCAGAAGTTTGAAGAGCAATAAGAAAGATTCACGGTTTGTTTCTTCTAACTTGTTATCTAACTTTTTGGTGATCATCATTGAATTATAGATATGTCTGTCTCAGCTAGGACTATAATGTCTCCCTTAGTGTGTTTCTGTATTCCTGAACATACTCTGAAAGACAAATATGGTGTATGACTACATTGGAAGTGTGATCACTTTAATTAAATATATATATATTTATATAAAAGTTGGGGAAAGAGAGATATTTCCACTATAGTAATCCTTGTGCTAGATAGGTTTATGAAAGAAAACATACAGATGATGGAGACTGGCACAGAAATGCTTGTACTAGTGATTTTTTAAATAGAAAGCAGTTGGAAGGTCCAGCGTTACTAGAAATGTTTGATATAAGTTTATTTGTACTTTTTATCCTTTGCCTCAACTTTCATTTCAATAAAAAGTGTATAAATTTCCAC
The DNA here is from genome assembly GCF_047663525.1 of Anas platyrhynchos. Taxonomy (NCBI): domain Eukaryota; kingdom Metazoa; phylum Chordata; class Aves; order Anseriformes; family Anatidae; genus Anas; species Anas platyrhynchos. The sequence continues at coordinate 35,266,045 of NC_092588.1, read as the reverse complement.
TGGCCTCTTAACAAGCCAGCTAAATTTAATCCTGTCAAGGGGCTGGTAGAGTAAACTACATGGATGCAAAGAAATATGAATATAGTCCTCAGTGCAAAAATTGTTTTGTACAAAACTAAATTGATTTTTAGCATCTTCTCTGGCTGAAAAATCACTATTGTTGGTTTAGTTTTATTGATCTGTACTGTTGAATTACTTAATTATTATTTATCTTAGATAATTGTTTGTTGTTCGTATGATTTTTTACAAAAATGATCAGTATTCAAAATAGATTTAATGAAGCAACATGTAAGTGACAATGTCATGTGAAATTCAGGATTTTAGCTATATTTTAAGGAACATCTGTAGTATATTAACCAAGCCTGCTTGAAAAATATTATGGCTGGCTACTCTGTTAGAAAATAAAAAACAAACTGGAATTAAAAATGAAATGAGACCTTTTAAATATGCATTCCTTTCTTATTTTCTGATATTTTAAATTGAGTTTTTAAAAACTTTGATCAAAGAAAATCAACAACAAACAAAAGCTTTGCCACAGTAATAGATTAAACCATGTTGATTTTCCTTAAGAATACAGATTTGGAATGAGGCCTGAATTGCATATTAAAATAAATATAGTGAGTGCATAAATAAATGACATAAGAAGTGGAACTGATTAGAAGTAATGAAAATTTGCTTTTAATTTAAAAAAGTTTTTTTACTCTAAGCTAAATACAAAAAAGAAAAACTTTGCCAAGGACTAACATTGAAGGACTTTCCTTTTGGCACCTTCTGAATTCCAAAATTTCTGGTTATTTTGTGGATTTTTCTAATTGTGACTTTTTGCTGTTGTATTAGACCAAAGATGCTTTGCTATTACAGTAAAGGTACTGTTGTATAATTACTACAATTGAAGTAATACATTATGGAATGTGATATAACAAGTGAAATATTCAAATTTTTATTTTATTGGAAATTTAGAAATAATGACCATGCTCCAATTAATATTACATTCCCTTTATTGTAAAAATAAAGCATGGTATAAAAACTACATGATGGTTTGGGCCAGTGTACTTGAAATTGCTATTGGGTTGAGTAACAGTGTTATATGGTCAGTTACTGTTGCTGTCGGGGATAGTTGTTTGCAGGGGTTATTTGGTGCTGCCAGATCCTTTGTCCTTGGATGCCCAGTAGGGAATAATAAGTGAGCGCAATGCCAGTCCTTTTCAACTGCGGACACTTTCCCATTTAAATAAAATGATACTATAATGTTGCATCCAGTGAGTGGCTTGGGCAGCTGGGAGATCCAAGACTTGTTTTCTAAACTTAATTTGCCTGATTTGGAGCAAGAGACTGAAGCTCAGACACTCTACATCTTAGAAACGCTCTCATCCCCTAAAGCAGTGCTCTGACAATCTTACCTGCAAATAATATGTTTTTTGTAGTAAACAAATGTTCTTCATGTGGAAAAAGGGAAGGTAACTAGGAGACTGAGTCTGTGGGCCAGTTCTTTTTGTATTTATCTAAGACATCAAAGTGTGCTCTAATGAAAATAGGATAACTTCATCAGAAAAGGCTACCTCATATATTGTCTAGTCCCAGCTTAAAATAGGAAGATTGAGAAACTGAAGAGAGTTCTCTCTCTCTTGCTAATTAAAAGTGAGAACTCTAATCACTGATCCATTTTCTCTTTCAAGATATATGAAAACTATATTGCTTTCTACAGCACCCGTTTTGTTGGTTGGTTGGTTTTGACTGTGGGGTAGATTTCTGCTAAATTGGCAAATGATACAGGTTGAGGTGGACATGCAAATTCAGGGTCTTAGCAGAATCAGGTTTCAAATAATTTTGCTTGCATCCAACAGTGGAAGCACAAATATGTATGGAATTTATTTTCAACTTCAGATACTTATAAAATAAGATGTCTTCAGAAAATTGTGTTCAGGAACCTAAAATGGCTTGTAGGAGAGAAAGTCTTTTGACAGATCTATTTGGGACGATGTTTGCATCAGCTGTCTGTGGCAAAGGTCTGACTGAGTGAAATTCTGATGTTTTGAAGGTGTTAATGGGAAGACATTAGAAAAAACACCATTGTCTGCTTTATAACCTCAAACAGATTAGTAAGAGGAAACAAAGTGAAATGTCCTGTAGCTAGTGTATTGCACAAGATAACTCCAGTATTCCTTTGGTTTAAGTAAATGATTAAACATAACTTTCAGGAGTGGCACATTACACCTTCTAGATTAATGGTTCTCCTCTGTTTTGAAGCTTAAATCCTGCATGTTCCAACAATTCTTTTGGAATTAAGGTGGGATTTTTATTGGGCTCTGTTGATATTGGTAAGAAAAATTATCCAAAGCAGAGATGATTGGTTAACATAATATAAAACATACAAGTATGATATGCAAAGCATCAGAAATTCCTTGAACACGAGTAGATCTATTACATGAAGTAGATTTTATCTTTATTTATTTATTTTTATGAGAATACCAGAGCATATTAAGAGTCTGTCCTTTAGCCAACAATTTGTGACAAATCAATGCCATCTATGGACAATACATCAATGTCTGTCCTGACGTAAGAACACTGCCTTGAGAAATTCATTGCTACAGAGAAAAAGCCATTATTTTAGCAGTGCATCAGAATTGACTGGTAGCCTGCAGGAACATAAATCAGGATTCATTATCATATTGCCTCTCACATGAAAACATTTATTGCCTTTCTAAGCATTAGACTGAACAGAAAAACCTTTAGCAGTCATTATCTCTCTAAAGATGAATCAGGACTTTTTCAAGCTCTGCACCTTATACGTCTTAAATTACTCCTGGGAAATTATGGCATTTAATGATGGAGGAAAGAGGCAAAAATGGTTGAATCATATCAAACAGTTTAGCACAGAACTGTATTATGTGACCCTTCTATGCAACTGAACTTTTACCATGTTAAGCAAGGGTTTTGTGCAAGAGCAGCTCTGGCCCTAACATGAAAGCTTTGAGAGTTTTCTAGAAACTTGTAAGAGGATTGCACACCCTCTTATCCCAAGACATTAAACAATCTGGAATGGATTCTAGAATACTTGGCATCACTGCCTCTTTCCTCTCCCCAGCTCCTCCTCCCCAAAATGAAAGGAAATAAATAATTATGAGCAACATCCTATTTAAAAATAGTTACCTGATTACTGAGACATGTTCTTGTTTAGCTGAAATAGATACCCTTTCCCCCTTCCCTTTGTTGATGAAACTTGCCTATAAAAAATCACAAAGAATTTAGCTTAGTGCAGCATTATTATTAATATAGAAAACATCTGGTTCAGTGCTATGCTTTATTACACTTGTGATCTTTATCTCACTTTTAAGCATTTTTTAAGCATGTGTATTGTTATGGCAATGCATGAAGATTGCAGCTCTGTAAATTTATTTTGTTGAATCACTGATTTGAGGGAAAAATAAAAAGTATTGTTTGTTTTGTAGTTTTTTGTTTTGTTTTGGTTTTACAATGTAGGACATATTTAATGAAATGTTATAGGACCAATGTTGGGCCTTCGTATGCCCTATTCATACAGAAAATTGCATAGAAATAACATTAAATGGAAGAAATACAGTGCACGGTCTTTCATTGAAATAATACGTTTTTATTAGTACAAGTGAGATTGAGTCTTATTCTATTTCTCATTTACTCAAACTTCCAGCCTATCACTGTACAAAGATAGGAAACAATTTCCTAAGGATTTGACAGTTTTCACAGTGTTCCTGTCCTCTGTCACAGAAGCAATCATCAACTGGCTTTTTTTTTTATCTCTTTTTCTCAGTGAATTACCTCACTGCTGCTCAATAAAATCACTGAACTGCTCAGCTATATCATCACTAGTTGGTCTAGCAAAGAATACAAAGAAAGAGAAAAGATTCAGTGTTCCAGGCCCTGTAACTGAATTGACTTCTTAATGCAATCCTTTTTTTTTGCTGAGATTGATGCTTTCCAATATTACACAGAAACATTTGAACCTTTGGAAACCTATTTTTGTTATTCTTAAAATACATTACTGCATTCAGTGTTAAGATTCATTTTAAAACATTCCTATTTAGGAATTCCTCTGCAAAACATGCAGCAATTGTTTAACCAAATTGCTTAATTTGTTCTTTATATATGTATAGATATAATATATATATACTGTTTAATACTAAAATTATTGCATTTTTATTTTAATTTTATTTATTTATTTGTTTGTTTGTTTTTATTAAGGGACTATAATGGATGTGGTCAGAAAGATTGCCAGATGACATGTAAACTAACCCACAGCGCTTGAAAATTCCCATCAAATTTATGGCTGTTGGGAACCAGGCAGCTTCTTGAAGCTCAGTTGAGCTTCAAGAAAGTGAGAAAGACTGATATCTGCTCTGTAAATCAGAGGCATGTAGAAGAATCTGAAAACATTCAATACTGAGGCAGAAGTGCGGTAATCAAAGTTAAATCAAAGAATGCAGATTTTATTTGGATTTGGAGGATGGAATTATACTTCTTTGATAGGAATATTAATAGCTTTTTGGTGCTTTTTATTTTTCTAAATCTGCACTTCAGTGTACAGATTACTTCTATCGGGCTAACAGCATATGACAATATACCAGTCCTACAAAATCATCTGCGAACTTGTCTGTTAGCTGCAGCTGTAGGTGCGTCTGAAATTGAAGTTACTTGCACGAAGTTTCACTTACTTTTCTCTTGAGATAAAAATGGTAAGTGTTGCCTAAAAATTTAAAAATGAAATTATTTTGATATACAGAGTCAAATATAAAAGGTATGGTAGAGGGCAGCCTATGTTATTGTTCAATTGAAACAGTCTTAGTAGTCGTCAGAAAGCCAAAAGTTAATCAAGCAGAGAACAGTTGAAAACCTCATTTAAAGAAATCACATCTGTTCATGGGGAAAAAGAATGAGGCATATGCTTCAATTTCATTTAAACTGTAATGCGTCCAGTGGTTTACATCTGTTAAAAAATATGGAACTTTTCACACATCTTTAAAACACAATTAAACATTATTTATTTTAATACATAATATGTTCCAAATATGTAATGCCTTCTCTGAAATGACTCGTAGATGATTGATTTTATAATTCTTTATCATATAGCTTTCCAAGTCCTTTGAATATATAAAATTTTAGATAAAGTTTGAAGGAAAAGTTGTGGAAATGGATGCCAGAAAATTCAGTGGAACTGTCAATTTATATATCCAAGACAAGGAATTTTGGGAGGGGAAGAGCTTTCTTAAGCAGCAGAAGCATCACAGATAAGAAAATCTAGTTCAAGCACTTCAGTGACAAGAAATTAAAGTTTAGTCTTGATGTTCTTTCTTTTTATTACCATGATCAATGGATATTGTTTACTGAAATGGATGTATCCCCAAAAGAGTATGGTTAACATGACATGATCCTGCCAATCTGACCATACCGGTACCACATTATGTATCTATAATGACTGTTTGTGTATTTTAAATTTCAGTTGAATATAGCTTCTGATTTTAAAATTCTCCATGACATTTCCCTATCTGATTCCAGGATCTAAAGTCTGCCTTTGCACACTTTCTGCTTCACTTGTATTCTTTAACATCTGGTTTCTTTTGTAGACATAAATATATGAAAATGTATACGTATACATTATCTGGAAGATTTTAATTAGATGATTGCATACTGTATACCACAAGTCACATGCGTTAGTCAGTACATGAAATGGTTGGTGCTCATTCAATGGCAACTAGTTAGTGCTTTGTTCGTTTATTTTTCAGCTAGAATCTAATTGAATTATAAACAATTTTACGTAGTGCTTTATGGATACAGTAGGTATACATAATATGCCAATTTTATATGTTAGTAAAAAATAAATAGATTATGTTAAGAATGTCCTGACTGTAAACCAAGAGATTTCATTTACATTCTAACTCAGCTACACAATTCCAGAATGATCTGGGGCAAACAGATCTCCAAGAGCCTCAGCTGTCTTCCTGCAAAGCGGGAGTGATTTTACAATAGTATAAAATCTATTTATTATTATTTGTTGCTGATGCAGCAATATGGTAGTTATAAATACATGGTCTCTTTTGATGTGATATATGTATCTATTTTCCATTTTGGGGAGTTTAGTACTTTCATCTTAGTAATACTGTTTCATTGCCAAGTGAATAGATAACAATAATAATAATAAAAAATCAGAAGAGAATCATACATTCAAAAAAACAAAGTTTTCTCTTCTATGTGGATCCCTGTTTCAAATAAAGGTATTGGACAGCATCTCTTCACAAAGCAATTGACAAGTGTTGTCTGTTTTATACATGAATTTGAAAAATAAAGATTAAAAAATAGGCAGTCTGAAGTGGAAATGCTAATATTTTTGAATGAACCTGTGTCAATACAACAGGATACTAATACATATATGAATAAAAATACTCTGAAGTGTTTTTTCTTAGTGTTATTCAAATAACTGTGTGTGATTTCTTCCTGATTTTTGAGTTGTTATATTGTTAAGTGATCCTGCCAAATACATTCTGCAGGTGCAGAATAAATAACTTTATTGCTACAAAATTTAAGCATATTCTGTTTTGTTGCAGAGGATCTTGATGATCTAAGAATGGAAGGAGTAACAAGTCTGATGTCTTCTGGGAGCAAATTCAATCAAACTAGAAGTGCTCATCCTGCTGAGCCTCAAGCAAAGGTCACATTGAATATCTGTGCAAGATGTGCCAGGTAAAAAGCAAAAACATATCATGCTACCAATAAATTATTTTCCCTAGGTTTTCAGATATGTATTGTGGTGGTGGTGACCTCTCCTGTGCTAAGGGGAATAAAAAGAGACAAAAAAAAAAAAAGAAAAAGAAAAAGAACAAAGAAAAATTACTTACTAAATTACTACCCTATAACCTCTGGCATCTGGGTTGGGCAACTTATGTTTATGCTTGATATGTTGCATCAACAATGAATCAAAGAACATAGTTAGTCTGAGGCCTTACTTCACAGCTTGAAACTATTTTAAGCCTTTCTGTCTCTGAATTTCATTAGTTATTTGAGCTTCTGTGGTTTTCCAAGGGATGAATCAGGGAATTTAAAGGTTCAAATCCAATTTGAAAAGCACCTGTATAAATGGAGATTTAGTTGCACAGGTGCAGTCCAGGATTTCAAATAGCTGCTTCTTAGCACTTTATAATCTCATCCTGTTTCACCTCTGAGAAATGATTTAATCAGGTTGAACCCCTTTTGATTTTGACAGCTGGAAATAATTCTTGCATTTACAGTATGGGGGCCAAATAAACAGGTTGGTATTCCTGTAGCCAAGTCAACTTGAGAATGCAACACTAACAGAAACCCCTTAAATTTCCAAGATGCATTCTTCTATGTAGACAAAAGCTCATTTGGTGAAAGGATTTAAGCCTGTTTAAATGACAAAACTAGCCTTCTCACCCTTCTGTTAATGGTTCAGATTAGCAAGAACAATATAGAGGCATGCCAATTTTATCTGCCTGCCTTTGCCAATGGCTGCTCCATTGTGTAGTTTGAGAGGGGATTAGCTGCTTGTAAATAAAAAGCAACCTGTGGTGAAATTAAGTCAAAAGTTTGGCCATATGCCACCCTACGTTTCTACTTTTTTTTTTTTTTTTTTTTTTTTTTTTTTTCCCACTGTTTTGCTTGTAAATTACTACTTTTAAAAGGTACTTATTTAGAAAGAGGGTCTCCAAAACCTTTTCTGATGGTCTGGGAGCACAACTATGGGCATGCTGAATCACCCGTTCAGTAGCATCTCTTTAGCACTGTCATGGAGCCTTAGAGGAGATTCATTTCCCAGTTTACTAGAGCAGCAGTGGCAAAATGGCCTTGTAATACCAGGGAGTTTTGCTGTTAACGGTGTGGCCTTCTGCTTTAAGAAAAGAGCAAACACGCTAGTAGTGTGATTCATCCCAATTCACTAGAAGCAAACTGCTTACGTTGTAAAATGTTTCCAAACAACTAGCTACATGAAAGTATGGCACCTTTTTCCACTGGCATCAGTTGTCCATGGATTAACAAGTAGAAAGGTAAGGAAAACAGAAATGTAAAGTTTCGACGTGGTCTTTTTGAATTTATACAAAGTCTTGTATGGATTACTATGAAGGTTAATTAAATTTTAAATTACCTAAAGTAGCTCCTAACAGCAGGTGTCAAAAATACTATATATCCTCTCAATCCTGCACACCAGGGAACAAAGGATTGAGCTCTTGAGCCAAACCCAGCAACCTGGCTATTGTCCTTTAACTGGCTGTACTATATGACTCTGCAGTCTGAAATATGAGTTGCAAGAGAAAGATCTCATAAAAGCCCCTTTTCTTACTTCACTCTCATTATGAAAGAATGCAAAGCAGTGTTTTATGTCATCTGCAGAGCTTTATGTCGCTCCCTACCCTGTTTAATGAAGTTAGGGAGGAACTAGATGATACCTACTTGTCTCTGGTTCTTTTCACTCTTGTTGCAGTTCAGCAGATTCTTTAAACTTCTGAAGTATCAAAATATAGACCATCGGATCATTAACATTGGATATTTAAAGAGAGAATTGGGTATTGCTGTTGTATTCAGTTGTGAGGAAACTAGCATTTATTCTTCAAGATGAAGAAATCTATTGATTCTTTTTGAACATTCCATACTATTTACTCACTTTGAGAACACCTTTCCCATCTTCAAGACAGCTGTCAGTACAGTTAGCTCTGTCCTGTTAGTACCTCCATAGTGCATTTGTCCAGTGCTTTCTCACAACAGTTATAGTAGAGCACAGAGAGAACTGCTTGAAGCAAATAGCTTCAGGAACATAAAGGTATATATTTTTTCTATTTACTTCCACGAGGAATTCAATTTGCTGTTACACTGTGATATAGCCATTGAAAATACCATGTTATAAAACCAGAACCTGAGCACTTGGGTCACCTCTGTAGAGGTCCCTCTGTGTTGGCATTTATCTCCATTGTTATGTAAAAGCCTAGTATTTATTTTAAGGTCATAATACAGAACATATTAGTATATTTGTTTTGGAAATTATGTTTTCATTTTTTTCATGTCCTTTAAGTAAACTTATGTGCTGTACTGTACATGTATGAAAACAATTAAATTTGATTTTAGGCACATTTTAATACAATTGAAAAAGAAGTCAGTATAAGTTGTTGCTACGCATACTTCTAGCTACAATTAAACAGATGTCTTTCCTCTTAATTTTACTCCCTTTTTTTCATTGTGTAAACTGATTTGAGATGAATGGACCTATTAATGCCGGCGGGGATTCTGTAGATAATAGGACTTGTCAAATCAGACTACCAAATCATGTTTACTGCAGGTATTTTGGCTGTCTGTAGGAAGAATATGACTTTTTACCTCAGATATGATTGTCAGTGTTCCAGATGTTAAGAAACATTCTTGGCTCCGACAAAAGTTTAATTTTACTTTTGTATTTGCATAATGCTAGCTCTGTCACATTTCCCTTTCCCTTTCCCCCCTTTCCCTTTCACCCCTTTCCCTTTCCCTTTCCCTTTCCCTTTCCCTTTCCCTTTCCCTTTCCCTTTCCCTTTCCCTTTCCCTTTCCCTTTCCCTTTCCCTTTCCCTTTCCCTTTCCCTTTCCCTTTCCCTTTTTTCCTTTCTCATTTTCTTCCTTTTTCTTTTTTAATGTCCCGCCCTGATTTTATTGTGCAGGCAAATTACCTTCTATTATACATCCTCCAGAAGTTTCCTCACTTCTTCGGACATGGTGGGTCTTTTCTGAGAGGCATCTAGACAGATGACTTCTGTCATCTAAGAAGGAGTTCCCTGGTACTTAAATAGATTACGTTAGTAGATTACGCCTGGGAGGAGTGCTTGGGTGCTTCTTGCTGCTGAAGGCACCTGCAGTAAAGTACAGTGCAGCAATATGTCTTAACATTTTCATGGAGTCTATAGCTTCCTACAAATGGGCTAAACAAGGGAGTGCAGTGACTTGTGAGAAGTGTAGACTGAACCAGCTGTTTCCCTCATGCTGAAATATTTCTCATCAGACTTCATTTAGCTCTTCACTTACTGCTCAAATATACATGAAAATCAGGATCCAAATCCTGGAATGTAGTAAAAGGGGGAAAATATTAGCAGCTTCTGGTTTCCTGTTTCCTTGTCATTACAGCCTTGTTTCCCTGAGTCACAACTAACATTTAGTTCAAGCTAGCATTAAATGTCCTACATAGTTGGTATTCTATGACTTTCACTAAACTGTTATTCTGCACAGTAACAGTTCTTCCCTTTGAACTCATCTCCGCTTTTTCTGATGCAGTGTTTAACACAGTATCAGAGGAAGATCTTAAAAAAGAATTCCAAATGGGAGTGGCTATAGGCAGAGTTATAAATCGGATTTGTTACAAAGCAAATTAAACACATTTTACATTGTGGGGAAAACCTGCAATGCAGCTGAGGCTCTGTATTTGACAAAACATCCTCCCTAGCTTTAAGTCTCTCAGAAAAAAGTAAAAGTTTTTTCAAGAATTGTAAGAAATGAGAGAGTGAACAGAATTAGAAATATATATTTTTTTTTTCAAAATCAAGTTTTTTTAGAAACTAATATCTAACTGTGAATACTGATAATTTCAGATCATCTTCAAATAATAGATAGAGTTGTCACAGTCCATATTAGTAATTTTAACAAAAGCTAAAGCACTCCACCCAGAAATATAGGAAATAAAGATGTAGGATTCTTTCAAGCTATCACACCAAGTTGTTGTTGTTTTTGTTTTTTTTTCAGTTTATGATTAAAACAATCATACAAACAACAACGACGACAACAACAAATACACAAAACCTCTGAAAAAAGGAAGAATAAAAAGAGGTTTTAATTCTCCTGGAGCATAAATAGGTTTGTAGGCTGGAATATAGCTGTAAGAAACAGAGAGCTTACTGTTTTCTGTATAGATGTTTCACACACGGTGAGCAAAATGCAGATGGATAACAGCTTTAAGAGGTTTTTCAAATGGGAAAGTAGCTGCAGAACAATGTTATTCCCATAGCTGCTCTTGGACTACAGAGAACATTAAGCAGCATATTAAGTCATCTAAATAAAAGGGTGACATCATTCACAAGGTAGAACAAAACAAGGTTCGTAGATACAGAAAAAAGGGGCTACAAAAATAACTGTGTGTGGAATGTTTGCTTCCTGCTATTTAGTTGGGAAAATTAGCAAAGGCAATTTTAGTACAACTAATCTGGATTTAGATCATTTGAGCAAAGCATTTGTAATAAAAATTTCATCTTTGTCTAGGAGCACAGCTAGTTGGACTAACATGGAGAATAGACTGACCTATTCTGTAACACAATTTTGTGAATCCTTTCTCACATACAGGCAAAAGAAATGAATTCCAGGTTTGTTTGATGAGTCATAAGACACCCTCAAACATAAGCAAAACTCTTATGTATTAAACAAAGGTGTAAATGACAATTTGTAAAATCAAACAGCACTTCCATATTTTCTCACATCTTATGGTGTGCACATTGAGAGTTTTGCAAGACTTTGATCAGGCATAAGACGATATTAATTTACTACGGCCAATTGAATGAAGTTTAAGGGTTGTTTTTTTTTTTGTTTTTTTTTTTTTGAGGACCACCCATTAGCCTTGTATGCCCACTGCCATGCTCAAAAGTTAAATCTTGTTCTTGTGGAGTCTTGCCAATGCATTCCTGGAAGTAAGAAGCTTTTTGTTTTTAATAGCGCAAGGGCTGCATTCATTCTTCTTAACATCAATAGAATACAAAAAAGGGGTTGCATGTGATTAAAAAAGAAATAGGATTATAGAAAACATACTGTGCCACAAGCTTGAAGGCTTCTGAACAAGAATGTTGGGAAGGAGCACTAGTTGCATACAAATGTAAGTTTGAGATGCAATACATTTAGTTAATATATTTTTTTAAGATTAACTAGAGTGAAAGCACAATGTCCTAAGGCCTTTTAACATATTAGAGAAATCATATATATTGGTACAAACAAAATAAATCTATACATTAAAAAAGTAGCATGGCTTTTCTACCAATCACCATTGGGATGTGGAGTACAGTTCAAGGTTAGTAACTTGTGTTGACAATGTAGGATAAATGTGCATGCTACCATTTACAGATCTTCTCTGAAAACATGGTTTGGATAAAGTATTCAAGAAGTCTCATGTCAGTTTGCCTTTGTAACAAATTTATTGTTGCCCTACTCATCATCTGTATCTAACTCCTTTTATTTGGTTTCCCCAACAAATCTTCAAGTTAGCTTGCTTATTTACGAAAGCCAGTCAACTTTTCTTTAATCAGATGGATTTTTGGAATATTTTTTATAAGTTTGCTTTTCTACAGCGTGGTCTTCACAACTTCCATGTGTACTTGGGATGTCATCAAATAAACATTGTACTATGTGAAATTAAAAGAATCACATGTGGGTGCTCTGAACTAGCTGGAAGTTAAGCACATCTTCATGGCATACTGCCATAAGGACCATGAAAGTAGGGAGGAAAAGAGAAGAGAAATGAAGGAACCAGCTAGGGAAAAAAAAAAAAAGAATCTGCCAAAGCCGTGAGGTTCCATAAATTTGTCATAAATTGCAGAATAGTGTTTCAACAATTCAACAGTTGTCTGAATTGGTCGTGATATATCTCTAGCAAAATAACAGAAAGAAATTGTTCGGTCAGGGAATTCTCTGGTGTTAATCTTAGACATTTTGGATTGCTACAGAGTAAGAGTGTATGGAGATGCTTTATAAAATCATACAATCATTAAGGTTGGAAAAGACCTCCAAAATCAACTGTCCAACTGTCTCCCAATCACCAATATTACCCACTAAACCCTGTCCCTGTGTATCACATCCAACCTTTCCTTAAACACCCCTAGGAACAATGACTCCACCACCTCCCTGGGTGACCTGGACTAATGCCTAACTACTCTTTCTGAGAAGAAATTTCTCCTAATATCCAACCTGAACCATCCCCTGGTGCAACTTGAGGACATTCCCTCTTGTCCTATGGAACATCAGAGTTATCTAAGTATAACAAAGCTATAACAATACTAATGAAACCTGAGGTCTTTAAGCAGCATTTGCTGGAAAATTTGCTAATGAGCTGTGCAGAAAATAATGCCTGAAACTTGACAAGTGGATCTTATTTAACTAGTAAAAGCAGAAAAATTGATTATTGTGATTAGAGAAGAAACTGCTGTTAAACAAGGCATGTTACTGTATGTACTGTCTACAGACAACACTACTGAAACTTCAGACAACAAAGAGAGAAATTAATCACAGCAGATGCCTCTTTGAGGAAGATCATAAACACTAACAAATGACTGCATTTAGAAAGATGGGCTCTTGGAAGGCTTCCTCAAGGGAAGGGAGGAAGCCTACTGAGCTTCTTCAACTTCAGCTGTACATTAGATCTCGTTTTTATTGTTTATGGTTAGTCTGCTCTCATTGTCATTGTATTCCTTGCACAGAAACCATTGGGGTGGCTGACTTGTCTTGTGAAATGGGATGAGTTCTCCTTCTTGTCTGGGTATGTAACCCCAGACTAATTCCATGTCTGAGGATGGGAAACTACCATGGAATGGGTACTGCACCATGCAGCATTGGGATAGAGTCTGATGAAGTGAGATAAAGAAGAGGGGCAACCTCTGACAGCACATACAGATGTAATAGATTCTGGAAAAAGGGAGGATGCAGAGTTTTCTGCTGGTATGTTTTTTACCAGGTGATCCAGGTTTATATTCTTCCAAATTAAACCAGACCAAGCAATCTACATAACCACAGAATGGCCGAGGTTGGAATGGACATTTGAAGATCATCTAGTCCAACCCCCCTGCCAAGCAAGATCACCTAGAGCATGTTGCACAGGATGGCATCCAGGCGGGTTTTGAATATCACCAGAGAAGGAGACTCCACAACCTCTCTGGGCAGGTCTCTATCCCTGTAGATAATTCTCCTACCCTTTCAGCGAACTGCTGTTCAGTGTGAGTGTGAGGTCTTCTCTTCCAGGCTGAGCCATTTTGGTGTGTTACACTCCAAAAAAAAAAAAAACTGGAAAATGCATGCAGTACTAAAAGATGGTAAAACTCCATGTACTGCTCTCCACTTATCCTGAGAATGCGTAATGTTACCTGGTATTTTGGTGAGATGGTAAAAGCCATGCCTACACTGAAAGGAAAATTTCTGCTCATACAAAAATTCCTTATCTGCTATGTGTCTTGTCAAAACTATACAGTTGACAACATATGCAGATGCTGTTTTAAAGGTGATTCAGATGGATACATTTACATAATTAGACTCATCACTTTAACTGCAGTGTTAACGTAAACCAAGAAGTGATGGAATTAGATAGAATAGGACTTGATTACTGGGGTATGAAATATCTACTCCTAACAGAATTGGGAGTATAACCCTGTGTGTGTGACTTTAAAAGATGTCTTTAAATCCCCCCTTTTCTTTATAGACTTTACTTCTTAATTTAATGTTTTATGGAGAATAAGCTAAAAAAGGTGGATTCCATAACTAGACATGGAGATTTGAGGAGAATAAATTGTAATTGTAATTTAAATAAATAACAAATTAATTGTTAACATTCTTAAAATTTGAGAACAAATGACTTCAAAGTTTTTAGTGAAAAAAAATGTTTCCAAATTAAAGTGTTTGGTACAGATGTCATTTTGTGGGGAAAATTTTCTGATTGGAATTCATTCATGGACTGTTAAGAAGTTTGTCTTCAAATGTTACCAAAACTTTTGATTATGTATACATAATTTTTTCTTTCCTGTCTTGCATTTCATTTTAGCTATCTGTCTGTGTACTGTTTCTAAGTGGCTATTCTTAAAGAGGAAGTGCAAAACATTCCAGATGACTTGTGTTACCATTTTTCAATCTTTTCCCCTTTATTTTCTTTTTTGTAACCTTAATTTTATTGGACCTCCTGTTTGAAAGAGATGAATTTCCCTCATGATTGTTTGTGCTAGCTTCACAGACCTTGTCCTATGTTTTCCAAACAGTTTAAGTGTTTAATTTGCATCTTTTTCCTTTTAAGAGTTGAAAATCAGTCTGGATATCAGGAAAAGGTTCTTCACCAAGAGGGTGGTCAGGCACTGGAACAGGCTCCCCAGGGCAGTGGTCATGGTACTGAGCCTGCCAAAGTTCAAGAAGCTTTCGGAAAATGCTCTCAAACACATGGTCTGATTTTTTTTTTTTTTTTCTGGGTGGTCCTTTGAGGACCCATGAGTTGGACTCAATGATCCTTGTAGGTCCCTTCCAACTATGATTCTAAAATAAATTAATGAAACTATATAGAAGAGTGCTTTATAACTTTTTGAAATTTCCCTTGATTTTAGAGAATTATGGAGAAAAACTTATATTTCCTTTTGCTACTTAGAAAAAAAAAATAGAAAAACTAAAAGGATTGTGAAAAAAAGAAAATAAATGTGCTGAAAAACAGGCAAAAAAAAAAATTTGTCACAAGAGTTTATCTTTTTTGCTGAGTTGAATCTGGGCAGTGATCAGTTTCCTCAGGCTTAAAGTGTAAAAACAAACAAACAAAACAACACAATTGTCTCCTCTTTATCTCTACTGGATTTTGTCAGTGTTAAATACAGCTAAAATAAGCCACTTCATCTTTCCTTTTCTGGAATCGTATACCAATATATATTGGCATATATACCACATGGTATACCATCTTATTTGTTCTTCTACGAAAATAGAAAAACACTGAAGAGCAAAAGAACCTAGGAAAAGTTTTTACTGGTCCTAGTGGTTACTCAGAGACAAACAGCAAAAATGGAATTTTAAGAGTTAGTAAGTCAATGTGCTAAATTTTCAGGGTAACACATTCATTTGTCTTTTATGCAAGCATTGCCTAGTCTTTCACTGGATGGTGTTTCTTTTGGACATCTTACTATATGCAAAATTGAGAATTTCTGTTTCATTTCAAATGATGCTTTTTTTTCTTTCTTTCTTTTTTTTTTTTTTTTTTTTTTTGAGTTCTTAGATCTAAGATTTACTCCTGAAATGCACAAGATATTATCACTTTTAATCACAAATCTTAATTAATTTCATGGCAAACTCTGAATGAATTAGTGTTTTAAAAGAATGACCAAGGTCTCATTATTTTCAAAATCTTTGCTGTGAGAAAGGAACAATACAGGAGATTTATATCAAGTGCTTAGACAGAAATTCTGGGTGAAACAGACTTTTTTTTCTCCCTCTTTGTTTGGCAAATCCACCAAGCAATAATTTCGAACCTACCTGAAGTAATAAATACTGTGAAAAATACTGTCTGTTATCAAGAATTATATAAGCTGTGAAGAAACCACTATTTTCAGATGAAGCATATATCTCTTTAAAAGGAACAGTGGATATCAGTGTCCTTGCATGACATAGTGTTTTCAGAGATGACTGATTTTTATATAACAGCTGATTTTTATTTAACAGCTCTTTAATTCCTTAAAGGCTGCATGTGTAGGGTAGACTTGTTTTTGACATAAATAACTATCAGACTGTACATGGGAAATGGAAGAATTCTGTCTGAAGAAAGATAAGCGTTTGCACGTTTGTGAAAACAGATTGGTGTACTTGAAATATACTTGAAATATAGTAAGTACATAAAATTTACATGGAAATTACGTCTTGTACATACATACTAATGCATTGTTCCTATGATAGAACTGCTTTGGTCAATGTGGCATTTAGTGCAAGGGGTTAACCTGAAGATAGCCCTACTGTAACTGTAACTTCACTGACAGGGAATAGTATCTGGTTTTGGTTCTCTAGGCAAAATACAGTATAAGATTCTGTGAATTAATGACGTGTCACATCTTTTCAAAGAACTATTGGTAGCTGTAGTTATATTGACTTTATTATTATTATTATTTTTTTTTTTTCTTAATATCAGGCTGCTTGTGAAAGATAGAACTGGAATGACAGGGTTGGTAAACTTGTAAACATTTTTTAAAATGCTGTTAAATAATCCTAAGGAAAGTAGACTTTAAGGACTTTTTATTTCTTTTGAATGTGCTAGTCTTGATCTGCAGTAGTGTAAGCAGTAGGAACATATTTGAAAATGAAATTGAGAGTACTTTCTGTTTGCCTGGTCCTGAAAATTGTTGTACTGTCTGTTAATAGAGGGTGACATCCATATCATCCCGTCCTTCATTTGTAGAACTCTTTTTCTTTTCACTGACAAAACACACTTAGCCCTGCTGCAATAACTTAAAAAGCCCAAGGCTTTCCCTCCTTTTCCCTCACCCTCTTTGATGTGTGCCTTGCAAGCTAATTCTTTATTGTGAAGGTTATAGATACTTTCTGTTTTATTCTACACTGTGATGTATATCAGCGATAGCAGTTGCTTGTGGATGAGAACAATATAGGGAGGAAACCAGCAGCTCATGAGCTTAGGGAAGCTTGTTGGTCATAATTTTAGGCTCTGGATAAGTGTTTAATATAGCTCTTAAAGACACACATGCACACACACATACAACTCTTTCACAAGTCCTGGAAAAAATGGTTCACAGGGGAAGAAAGAGTGTTAAGGCTGAAAGGACTGACAAAGACTGTAATTTTTCTCCTGTGAGATAATGGTTTGAAGCCAGCAGCAGATAAAAGATTGCCGTAAGAATGGCTTAATTCCCCATCTTGTAAAAGGATTAGATAATTCAGTCTCTTTATGGATTCCTTACTCTGGGAAATATATTTCCACTTTGGGTTCTCTTCAGAAATAGCTGCAGAGTGAACTTATTTAAATGCACAAAGACCTGCATTCAGGCATTTTGAAAAGGCAAACAGCACACAGAAAAGATTATTTTGCAGGCTGTATCAATGTATAAATTTGCTCAGCAAGTGAATATTCTAGTTTTACCAGCCAAAAATATTATGGATATGAATTATGTATTGGTGATATGGCAACTTTCCATAGAAGTCTTTGAAGAGTGACTGTAAAATAATGCTTTTAATTTGCAGAAAGAGAATGGACTACAACCAGAATCCATTTTTAACTGCAGCTTCTACGAATCTGCAAATCATTTGCTGTGTTTCAGTGTGCAACCACTAAGAAATAGTGTCCTTGAGTGCAAAAGTAAGAAACAGATTTTGATCCTTTTAGTATCAATGGAAATTGAGTTATTTTAGGTAAGGCTAAACGCTTTAGGTACCTTAGATCAAAAAATCTGAATGCTATATATCTGACAAAAACAGAACTGGTGATAGTAACAATGGACTCCTGCCTGTGAGCTTTACACCACCCATTTAAAATGCATTTGAAGGAATTACAAATCTCAGTTGGAGAACATGCTGAATTTGTTACTAAGTTGCTGAATTTCCTACATTTTATTCAGAAATTTTGCTAAATACCTGTATTTATTCATGTGCTCTTAGAGTTTAATTTTGGAAACGTCTGCTTTCCTGGATAATGTTCTGCGGGATAATCCAGTAGTCATCATGATTCATTTCTCTTCAATGCTGATGCTTCCTGTATTTTGTTCTATGCTGAAAACAGGAGCTATGACACTGATTTTTTAATATTACAAGGTGACATGTTGCAGAGCTTTCCCATTATTATTCGAAGCTTGAGAAGTGCCAGCCGCTCTCATAACTCACTGAATTCACAATCCTCTGTTATTTTCCCCATAGATCTAGGACATTTTTCTTCCGTAGTCTCTTGACTTGAAATTTGTATTAACTTCTTTCAAAACCTAATCTTCATTAGGAAGCTAGAGTATGTAGTTAAAACAGATGGAGAGTTTTACTAGCAAAAAAGTACTTTGCCTGTATATTGCTTAATAATATTTATTTAATAGAATATTGTCATTATATTAACTAGTACAGTCTATACTGGAGAATTGGCATTTATTATTTTTTTAATCCTCACCAATTGATAAACTAAGAATTTTGCTGGCACAGTTTTGACATATGTATTTTTGCAAAATATGTTAGTAGAACAAATGGAATCAGAAATTCCTGGCATTATATTTAGGTGCTGGTGAAGCATTGGATTTTACACCAGTATAACTGAGTGCAGAACTTGTAGAGACAGTAAGTCAGGGTACATGAGATCAGAATTTGGATCAGTATGTTTGGGAACAAAGAATGAAAAAAGCTAACTATATTATAGGCAAGTCAGGACAGATGATTATGAAGTATTGTGGTGTTAAGGTTGCTAGGGAAAGGTGCAAGAAAACATTCGATGTAACCTAAAAGCATGCGGGGGCTTTCAAGACTTTGCTTGTCTGATCACTGTGGCTATTAATGTCCCTGAAGTTATGAATATATATTTACTGTATTGAGATTTTATATTTGCTTTATGGAAATTATAATTCAGTATTATGGTGTTATCAGAGATGTCAGATGAAAATCTAGTGTTTAAAATTACAGAAAAGAAGTAGATGATTTGAAGAAAATAAAAACCAAAAAGTCCTCAACTTGAATAAGATTTGCTTTGCTCACCAAAAAAAAAACAAAAAACATCATCTTCCTTCTGTGAATAAGTTTGGGATATTCTTTAATCTTACAAAATGTATATTTATTTATTTTGAGCCAAATTAATAACTACTTCCTAAAAAAATTAACATAAAACCATAAAACACTGAAGAATTAGGATTATTTTTTTTCAACAAGATAGTTATCCTGCTTTGAAGTAATTTAAGGAAAATTAGTGATTCAACAAAATAAAGTCTCCTTAGTTTAGAGTCCAACGCAAACATGATGCTACATCTGTTTTTTTCAGAACTGACTACTTTTCTTTGTGATTGTAGCCTTAAAAATGTACACTGATCTTGGGTGAATGTGACAATGACTTTGCTTCTTTTTGCTGTAAGATTGTTTGCTGAACTTTCCCCTACTTCTCACAATGTTTTTCTAAACATTGTCAGCAGAGACTTCAGCAAAACAGATCAGGAATTTTCCAATGAAATGTGTGTTCTTTAGGAAATAATGATTCATAGAAACCAGAATATTTTACAGAAATTATCCTGGTTCAACAAAATTTAGCTGACACAGGGCAGAACAGAGAGAAGAGCTAGAGCTGCAGTTCTCAGGCATGTAATTTCTCACTTCTTCCTTGGAGAGTGCCCATTACCTTCTTAGAACCCCTCAAGGAACTTTTCTTTATTACTAAAAAAGCCAGAAGAAACATTTGTATTGTCTAGAAATAGCAGGTTTTCAGGATTTCTTCCGAACTGGAATTTCAAGGTTTCTGTTGTTCACCTCTAGGGAACATCAGAATTGGAGCCAATTAGATCATCTCTAGATTGGTATTTTAAAGCAGAAAAGTCTCATAATCATTTACCAGAATCTGAAGGTCAGCATGTACAGTGTGATTTCAAAATGTTTGCCTGTAGTTGCTTGTTTGAGTATTATATAAGAGCTTGTCCAAAAATGCTAACCCTGCTTTTGTTTCATTTTCTTTTCTTCTTCTTTCTCTCTCTTTTTGGCACCTCAGTTTGTCAGAATAGTATTAATATAAATATAAATATAACCCCAATTCTTCTGACTGTGAGCAAGCCACCACCCTCCTTTGAGGGTGAATACTGTTTAGTATTCAATTTAACACACAAAAATTCCCAGATGACAACCTCTACCATAAACTAGCACAAGGCAATTTATAATGTACATATTTTTAACTGGTAGTTTACACAAAACAGAAAATATTAAAGAGCATATATCTCAATATTCATGCATCAGAAACATTTCTGTTTTGTGTTCAGGATTTTTTTGTTCCTTCTTATTATACCCTGATGTCAGAAAGTACCTATGCTTGTGGTTAAGTGGTTTCAATTATTTCTATGAATCTGATCTTGGAAGTAATATTTTTTTTTCTCATTTATTAATATTGAAAGAATGGTGATTACTGGTAAATATTTTTGCTGTAGCATCCTGCCAAAACAAGGAGTTTACTTTAATTTCTTTTGCTACTAATTTTAAGAATATCACATGACAACAGTGTTGATATAGAAGACAACCTTAGTATATGCTGACATTAGCAATTTAGTGCACTAGAGGAATTTATCTTGCATCTATCTGTATGTGCACACTCAAATATAGACATATCTATAGCTGCTCTTCAAGAGAGACTTTGTTTTACCTGTTAAAAAGCAGTTTTCTTAGGCATAAATGCACAAACTTCAAATTTGAAAATGCATGCCAACTTTAAGTCATGGAAGAAAAAAAATATTTCAGCTTCCTTGACAGCTTTCTCTTAGTTTTCTCTCCAAATTATAGTTTAATTCCAATGCCCTATTGTCTGGAAACTGCAGCTGATGGAGGACTACTGCATAGTTTTAGGGAAGGTACAAGCGGAAAAATCACAGCTTCTCTAGTATTATCCTCTCCTTCCCTCTCCACTAATCCCATGCTTAATTAGTTACACATTATAATTAGTAATTTTAGAATGCTGTTAGATAGATTTTGGATTCAAATAAGGAATTGTTTTGTTGTGTCATCTCGTCTCTTTCTTTTCAGCTTCTAAGTGGGGTCATCAATCTAACTAGTCATCTCACATCTTTCTAAAGCAGCAATTACCATAGTGTCAAGAATGTCAAGAAGCTGTCCTTTTAATGTCTCATGTACATTGGATATTGATGGGTATGAGGGAGATATGAAAACAAGACCACAAATTCTGTCGCATAAAAAGAATGGGGAAGTATGATGACATGCTGTGCAGCTGATTACAATAAGGAAGAACAATAAACTCATCTGGACTTTGGATACTGTCAACTTTTATTTCTTGTCAAATACAAGTTCTGGGAAGGACTAGCTTTCAGATAGTAGTGATATGTTTCACCATATATTCTGCTTAAGTAAAATCAGTTGGATTAGAAGACAAGATCGCTAGGAAATATGTCTGAGAGAACATATTAGTGTGAATAGTGAACTGTGTTAGAAAAAGTAGATGTCATTTCAAAGATTTGCGTATTGCAGAGATCAAATCTTCCTCTCACAGGGACCCTTTCCAGTGTCTACTTCTTTATAGCCAGAATTCAAATTATGTAAGTAGCTCCATGTGTAATGCTTTTGGCATAACGAAGTAGCATGTATTACACTATTAAAAGAACTTACAGGTAGATTTTAGAAAGTAAAAGGAAGGTGATCTGGGTTTTTCAAAGTTGTCACGAGGCAAAGGATCCATTTAATTGTATGTAATTTCATGAATAAAATGAGAATCATTTAAATAGTTAATGTCTGATTTCTTGGGGGGGAGAGGGGGAGGGCAGGGATATTTATGAAATCTCATAATGGGAATGAATTACAAAATCTGTAGAATTCTGAAGGGATAAATGAAGCAGCTCCTACCTACTTCTAGAGATAATCTTTTGGGAGTGCAATATAAGCAGAGAAAGTTGGATTAATTTTCCTTTTAATTAAGCACAGATAAATTATCAGAATTGTTGCAGACAAGTGTGCATTGCTTCTGTTTCCTATGATTCCATGTATATCCTTATACACTTAAATACATGCTTGCAGTACTTATGTGTCTGTATGTAATGCAGGTCAGTTTTAATGCAAATGCAAATTATGTGATTTTTGAGGTCTTCCTCCCTTACATGGTTATTTCATTTGGAGTTTTTCTCCCTGTTTGAATATCTTTATGGTAATAGTGCAAACACAATAGTGCTTGTTTCTGTTTTACTGTTGTCTTTAGAAGAGCCTGCTTTATAAGTTAAGTTTTTATAGAATTGGCAAGTAGAGCATTACAAACCAGCTATAAGGGATTCATAGAATTCATTTTCAAAACTGGGTTTACAACTTCTAAATTTTATCTTTTTGTTGCCTTAAGGAGTTTTGAGTTCTATGGAGCTGCTTCCTCAGGTAAGAGTCATTATGAATTTATACTGAGTTTTCTGTCCTAAAAGGACAGAAACTTAATTATTGGGGAGAAAAAAATATTTAGAAGATATGTTAGATAAATGTGCAAGTCATAAAATGTGAAATTCAGATAGGGCAAATATGGAGATTCTGTTTGGTTTCAAAGGTTAATTCAAAGACTCAAGTAAAGCAGATGCAGAGAGTGAGAATACAGAGTGAAAGGAACTTCTTTTAAGAGATGAGTTATTTCTTTCCCCAAGGTTTTACTTCAGTGCATTCTTATAATTCCTGGGCTCTGCAAAACTGGCTTGCATTTTTCTTATTCTTTTCATGTCTGAATAAATTCAACTTAAAATAAATTTTATGTAAATGGCAGTTATATTGTGTTAAGTACTATAGACCATCTCTTCAGAGTAAAATCTGTATTCAGGATTCATAGGAACCTGAAGAAGTATGGTGGGACTCTTGGGATACTCATTTGAAAAACAACAGATTTATTTTTGTAAATTACTGCCAAGGCACTGCAGTCAGCCGATGCAGGAGGAAAGCATGAAGATGATACCTTCAATAAAGTCTGGATTTTTCTTTTAAAAGGGAGGAAATACTCTTGTGTGTATTTACTTGTAGTGGGTTAACTTTGGCTAAGAGCCCACTTAGCTGCTTGTTCACTCATTGCCTTCACCAGGAAAGGGGCAGAAATTCTGGTGAAAAAGCTTGTGGGTTGAGATTAAGACAGGGAGATTGCTTACTAGTTACTGTCGTGGGCAAAACAAACTTAACCTGGGGAAACTTAATTGAATTTATTGCCAATTGAAATTGACTCGGCTAAAGAGAAACAAGAATACTAATATTACAATCACACCTTTCCTCCCCCTTTTCCCAGGTTCAACTTCACTTCTTCATTCACAGACTCCTCTACTCCCATCCACCAGCAGTGCAGGGGAAATGGAGGTTGTGGTCAATCTGTAACAATTTCTCTGTGCTGCTTCGTTGTGGCTCTCCGTGGGCCATGATTGCTTCAGAAAATATCCACTTGCTCCCGTGTAGGTCCTCCACAGTCTGCAATGGATGCTGGCTCTGGCATGGTCTTCACACCAAGCTTGGGGAAATATTTGCTCCAGTGTTTGGAGCACCTCCTTCTCTTACTGTGATGTTCCTACTGCTCTTTCCCACGCCTTCCCTCTTCCTCTACCTGTCTCGCATATCTTTCTCTTTCTTAAATGCATTTTCTCAGAGGTGCCACTGTCTTGGCTTTCAGGCTTAGCTTTGTCCTGTGGTGGGTCCACTGGAGCCAGCTAGAACCATCTGTGTCCCGCATGGAGCAGCCCCTGGCGTCTTCTCACTGAGGCCAACCCTGTCGCCACCCTGCTGCCAACTCATCGACACAGACACTCAGTACAATCCTGTCCAGTTCAAATATTTTTGAACGTAGTGAAGGATGCTTGCAGAGTTTCATATACATGTGATACCACTGAAAATACATTGTTGTTAAAATGAGTCTTGTATAAATATGCAAGGTAGGATTTAGTTGACTGTTTTGTAGAGTCAGGTTTTGGCTATTAAAAAATCTGGAATGATGTGATTGGACCATGGATGCTGACTTCTCAGCAAAGCCACTCTTTTAATTAGGTCAGTGGTGTTGAGAGGTATGTAGTCAGTTAACATTCTTATGTGTCTTATCTATGGAATGTGATTGCATATGTTTTTGTTCTGTTTTTCCACAATTTAGATTGCAAGGAGATAATATGGCAGAAAGGCCAGAAGATGTCTCCATGGTATCTCAAACATCTGAGCCAGCAATGTCAGACTCTGATGGTGAGTTATATAAATATTTGGTGCCCATCAAAAAAACTCACCCCACTATCTTGAATTTAAGAGTAAATTTTATGTCTGTAAAAGAAGATTAAACATTTCCAGAGGGTGTTCCTGGGCACATGAACTCAATCATTTACATTTAAATATGTTAGAAGAGTCCATGACATGTTCTTGGCTGTGGCCGATTAGCACCACAAAAGAAGGCATATTTGGGGTCAGTATTCATCCTTAGCAGACAGTTTATATGTTAGCACAGTATTTTGGATGTAACATAGCTTAATAACATAAACATGGGCTGTTCCTTGCCATCTGGCCTCTGTGATGAAGAATGGTCTTCGGAATATTTAATTTAATAGTACAAATGCAGCCACAGGATTCAAATAATATATAGGAAAAATAAATAATTTCTCCTCCACTTTTAAACTAAGTATCAGAAATGCCTCTCTGGTCTCTCAGAGCACCACTGACAATTAAAAATTCAATATAAAGGAGTTTTTACAAAAACTCAAGTACAATTTTTCTCCTTATATCAACATAAGTATATGTAGTGGTAATTTGCAGTCAGGACACAGCCCAATTTCAATTTCTGCTCTGGTTGTTGAACAGAACACCTGAAATCTAATGGAAAAAGCACTTCCTAAGGGCTATCTTGTCAGAGAATGCCCTGCTTTCTTATAAAAGATTAAGTTGATGAAGATTAACTTTATCTTGTCACTGGAAATGGAGACAGAAAGGAATAGATGTTTGGACAGAGATTCTGCAACGATAAATCTTTCAATCAATTCCTGTACTTCTGGGCAGGACCAGCTGAGTCCATTAATTGAAAGATTTGATTTACAGTTTAGTCTTCAGTAGCTGCAGATATGTTAGCCATCTTGATTAATTAATGCAAAACAAATCATAACTTTTTTTTATTATTATTATTTTATTTTTAATTGTCCTACTAAATGTCTGCTATTTAATGCTATTAGGTAAGACATCAACCTGACATTTTGTTCATTTACCACATTTGTAAAGCAACATATGTCAACATTAGTAACTAGTGTGTCTTTAAAGATTAAAGGCTTAATGCAGTTATGCCATTTGTTTTTCCTGTCCTCTGCCACTGATGACTTTATAAATATATATATATATATATAGGGAATAAAAATCTCTAAATATTAAGTTCTTACAAGTTAGATGAGGATTATCAACAAGAAAGACAGATTGATGACTGCACCTAAACCCTTTGAAAGGAAAGCAAAATTCTTATTTTATTTGAATAATCCCAAGAAAGGGAAATGGTGCTGGCTTGTTTGGGATAGATTATGGGATATGCAGAATTGAATATGAAACAATTTGTTTTGAACAGGTCTCTGCCTTCCTCTTCCCTTCCTCTGTACCCTTGTTCTTGTAGCAGAATTATACCTAATCTGCCATCACTCCCTGAAACTGTAGGCTCATTTGTATTTACTGGGAGCAGAAAGTCAGTAAAATTTGCCACCTGTTGCTAGGTGGCAAAGGCACCAGGATGAAGGAAGGTGTTCAAAGATGCTGTTAGATACGTCTAACAAAGCAAATGAATGTTTCATGATTGCATAGTGTGGACCACAGTAGTGCTATAGCCATTTAACTTGGGCCACTTAATATATCTCTGAATACTCTGTAGTCAGTATGGTAATAGTAAAGAGGGAGAACATTTTCCCTTAAAAAAAAGGTAGATGAGGTAACAAGATTCATGTTGTTATAACCACATCTGTTTCATGTCTGTGAATATACACGAACCCATTAGCTATATAGCTAGAAAATAGCATAGCTTCTAGGGCAGAAAGACTGAGGTCACCAGTAAGGTACTACCAAATTTCTGTCAAGAGGCTCTCTCAGAAATGTTCAGCCTTTCAAAGTATATTTTTTCCTAAGATGTTGGCTAGTATTAATTTTTGATGAAACAAACAAAAACAGATCTGTGTTTTGCAAGTAGGCACAGAATACAAACAGGTGCAAAACTCAGGCAGCTGCCCATTCTATCCATCTTTCCTATAAATGCATCACACTACTTGTTTTCTGTGTATTTAATATTTATTTCCAATAAATAAATATTTATTTCCAATAAATATTGTGTATGTGAAGAAGATGATAAAAGAGACTTTTAAAGATACTGTTAGAAAACCCTAAATAACCAAAGCATCAAGTTGCACTTTAAATTTTAGTTATGTCTTCTTAAGAATGTATTATATTATTAAAAAAAAAAAAATGATTAACAGGTTTTGGTTCCCAAGTTTATTAGAGTTTATTTTCTACTCTTGCTTATCTGTACCAATTACCTCACTGAGAGAAAACTATTAATTTCAAAGTGCTGATGTAAACCATTCTTTCAGGATTATGCAAGCAAGGTGCTAATGTGTAGTAAAGTTGAGGCAGTTTTCCTTGATGGGTTAGTGAGAAATTGTTAAATTGTTTGATCTGGAGCACCTCTCTTGTGGATTTCAGATGAACCAGGTTCAGAAGTAATTGGCTGCACATCTGATCTAACAGTTCTTATAAATAAGCCTTACTAAAGCAATTCCACCTAATAAAGTCAATGCAAGACTATATAAGAAGATCACCTGCAGCATCAGGCACAATACTGACTCAACTGACAATCTGGACCTGACTCTAATTAACCACTGCACTGATTTCCCTCTAGTGCAATCCTGCTGAATTGAGCAGAGTTGTGTCTGATCTAAGCAGTAAAAATGAGAGACAGGAATCAGGTCTTGAGATTGGACAGCACAAGATGCTCTAACACTGCTTTTTCTTTTTATTGTGTAATGATACCCATCAAAACTGTTTTTCTTTCCCATTGGACCATTTCACAGGAAATAACTAAGGGAAGAATTCAATAGCTAGGCTCCTGATTTTTATTAGTAGAAGCAACTATTGTGACTGCACTGTAAACTTCCTGTGTAGATAACAGTACAAGTCCAGTCTCATGGATCAGTTCTCCAGCAAGTCCTCCTCTTGTTCTATACAGATAGGGCTGAGGTTTTAAAAGATAGACACTGCAACAGGACTGATCTGGTAAAAGTTTGTGTCTGTCAGCCTCTATATTCTTCTCAGTGTGGGGGGAGTGTACAGGTCATATAAAAATGTGTATTTTTTTAAACTTATATAAAGAGACAGTATCAGTAAAAGCATGTGTTCATTTATTCCCAGTTGCCTGTAAGTACTGTAGGATCTTGTTTCACTTATTTCAGTCTCTCTTGCTGGCAAGTACAATACCCTTGGAGTAAGAGCCATGATGTGAGGCAGGAAAGAAATTGCAAATAAGATCTTTGCAGTCAGTGCATTCTTGTAGAAGGTTTAAAACACAATACCTCATTAGGGAGTAAACTCTGAATGTCAGATGAATGTAAAGCATAGACCTTTAAACTTTTAAAACTGCCTAGCATATCTGAAAAAAGCTGTTTGCAACCTGAGCTACTTTTCAATGGAGTATGCAACACTACATATGTCTGAGGTGTGGACAAAGACTTGTTTTGTGGCTCTTCCTGGAACAATGTATTTGGACCGAAACTGATGGGTTATATTGTGCTATGCCATGGTATGCATGTATGACATGGTATGCATTTCCTATTCCATTCTGTTATTAGATCTACAGATTGTGCTGTGATACATAATATTTAGTTTGCTAAATAAATTTTGCTAAGCAAATTTCACATCATACTTAATTCCCTATCAAACAAGAGTCACTGGTTTATATTATTTGTAGTTAACCAGCTCACCTTTCCACCTGATACATGCGAAAATACTAGGATATGTCGCTTCAAAGTTTGTCTTTCCTTTAAAGTGACAATAAAATTTAAAGTTCAAAACAGGCATTTGGATGTGGGGGAAAGTTTGAAATTAGGGATGTTCAATAGAAATAGGATTGTAATTAACACATACAGTTCTATTCCAGAATGAACTGCATGACTAAGGTAAAAAATTAAAAAGGATGAAAGTATTTGGGAATTAGGGTTGTGAACCAGATACAGCAGTGGCAAAAATGTGGCATCATCTCTAAAATCCTGAACAGTTCTCTGACCACTTCTCAACACTGCATCATTATCACCTCTTCTTCCTCCACTTTCATTTGGTTACCACATTCATTGCAAATTATACTTATAAAAACTGAACTGTACTGAAATACAGCAGTATTGCAAATGCAATGAATGTGGTAACCACAGTTGCTGTATTTCAGCACAGTTCAGTTTTTATAAGAAGTATAATCTGAGATGTTTGACAAATTAGGGCACTTTAGAAACATAAGAACCTCCCTGCTAAGTGTCCTTTGAATAACAGCAGAACTTAGAGAAGGGCATCTTGGTTTTTAGATGGTTTATGAACAGCATCAATTTGCCTACTGGACTGACAAGCAAACAGTGAAACTGCATAGCATGTTACTTGGAAATTGCTTTCTCTGACATAGGTAGGGGAGGTTCAGGCTGGATATTAGGAAAAGGTTCTTCACCAAGAGGGAGCTGGGGCACTGGAACAGGCTACCTAGGGCAGTGGTTATGGCACCGAGCCTGCCAAAGTTCAAGAAGTGTTTGGACAATGCTCTCAGACACATAGTCTAGTTTTTGTGTGGTCCTGTGTGAAGCCAAAGTTGGACTCAATGATCCTTGTGGGTTCCTTCCAACTCAGGATATTCTATGATTCTAGCTACATGTAAATAAACAGCCTTTTAACTCATTACATATGTGACAGACAAAAAACAAAACAAAACAAAAAATTCGAGATTGCTCAGCAAATTTTGTTTTTTTACAAATGTGACATTATGGGTAAAAATTATAGCCTGCATAGCCTTAAATGTTGCCTAAAATGACTGAAACTTCTTATTTCAAATATATTTAACTATATCCTAACTTGTTTAATTGAATCAATTACATTTGCTTTAATAGAGTTTATTAAAACTGAGGATCCACTACTCCATTGTGCAAAGGACAAACAGTTTTTAGTTTTAATAGAAATATAATAACCTACAAAACATGTGGCAGCAGAAGGAAGTTTGCTTGTCACTCTGTTCATGTTAGAGATACAGTTTCTCATTTAATTAAGCTTATAAATTAAAATTAGCCATAAATTAAATTCCAATGAAGTGTTAACTGAAAAGTAGTACTTGTATGGTAGCTACATTTGCCTTCCCAGCAGTTAATGTATACATATTTTATTTTCAAAGTGACTAACAGTTAATTATTTAGTGTGATTTATGTTTCTTCTACCTCTGTGGAACAGCTCAAGTACCTGGGGTTGAAACACTTACGGAAGATATTGATGAATTTGAGAGTGCCTCTCAAGTGGCAGGATCTGTAAGTATCTTCCCTTATGGGAAATCCTGTAAGTTTTAAGAATAGTTTGGTAAAAATTAGACTGTATGTAAAGATTAAAGTTTTGCTTGCCAGCAATGTCATCCTAAACAAGGAAAGCTTAATTTGCCCATCCCTTCTGAATATTCAGTTCTATGGAAGTTGGTTTTTTTTTTTTTTTTTTTTTTTTTTTTTTTTCATTCCAGGAAAGGTGATATTTAGAAATCTATTATTATCATTTCATGGGAACACATACTTTATTGGCCTAACTTATATAGCTTCCATTGAAAGCTCAGTCATTATAAACTATGTCTGTACATCCTTAAATATTTCTTTAATGGTTAAATATCCATTTTAAGAGTTTTATAATATACAATATTACAAAATGGACAGAAAAACATCCTTTAAATTTTAAATTTTATTATGAAATTTGATATAACATCTCAACTACAATTCAGCTTTTCAGTAATGTTTACTTGGAAACTGATAAAGAAGATATGTCTATTTGAACTGTGTTTTTTTTTTTTTTTTTTTTTTTTAAATAATGCAGTATTATGTGTGGTGATATTTTCATCAGTTCTCTTATCTTAAAATTTAACAATTTTTGAAAATTTATATAATAAGAACCTTAGAGCTAGTTGTATTGCATCAGAAATTTGAATACAAGTTAAAGAAGGGCTTGCTTTTTTTTTTTTTTTTTTTTTTTTTTCCTCAGGCAAATTATTTGAAAAGACAGTAGTTATTTGTTTTTACAGACTTTAAGACAGATGTAAGAGGAAACATTAATTTCTGTCCACTCATAGCAATCCTGTTTTTAGCACACTTTAATATTGGTAAGATGAGTGAGTATTTTTTGGCAAAGTTTTTGTTAAGTATTTGTTGGGCAGTATTAAAGAAAAAAGGAAAATGACAATGCAGACTGATCCTGCAGTCTTTCAGGCAGCTAACTGCTAGTAAAGCTAAAAATACTAAACAATCAAAAATTTATAATACACTTAGTATGTTATCAAAGCAGTTGGCAGACAGAGAGTTCCTGTTTAATTCCTAAAGATCTTTGAGAACATGGACTGCCAGAAGCTCACAGAGCATTTGTGGATATTGGGCAAAGGGAATGAGGAGCAGAACTTCAGTAGCCATTGCTTTCAGCTTCTCACTCAAGCCTCATTTCTACTTCTCTTCACAGTAGTGAACAGAGAGGTGTAATAAATTTTGCAGCACTTTCTTATGTTTTTTACACGATTTTCTTATCGGTTTGGACCCATGGCTACCAGCTTTGATTTTTCAGTTCCACAGACACGTGCATAGGAAAAAAGGAACAGATAAATTGAATCACATGGAAAAATAAAAATAATAAGGAAAATAAAATATCATTATATTTCTTAGCAAAATCTTGCTATGTGTACACGTTTATAAACAGACATATAATGTGTACATCTATCATTTAATGCTTGTTCTAGGCATAGGTACTTGTATTGGGCTCCCCAATAGAAGAGGGACATAGAACTACCAGAGCAAGACCAGAGGAGGGCTACTAAAATGATTAGAGGACTGAACACCTGTCATACGAGGACAGGCTGAGAGATCTGGGCCTTGAAAAGAGAAGGCTGAGGGGAGGCATCATCAGTGTGTATAAATATCTGAGGGGAGGGTATCAAGAGGATGGAGCTGGTCTCTTATTTTCAGTTGTGCCCAGAAACAGAATCAGAGGCAACGGGCACAAACTGAAACACAGGAGGTTCTGGATGAATATGAGGGGGCAGTTCTGTACTGTGAGGGTGACAGAGCATTGGAACAGGTTGCCCAGAGAGGTTGTGGAGTCTCCTTCTCTGGAGATATTCAAAATCTGCATGGATGCCATCCTGTGCAACATGCTCTAGGTGATCCTGCTTGGCAGGGGGGTTGGACTAGGTCATCTTCAGATGTCCCTTCCAACCTCGGCCATTCTGTGATAAAGTTGCCTAAAACAGTAGATTGCCAGAGGCGGTGAAGTTGACTGGACTAAATCCCTGAAACCCACTAACGTGACTGCTGTTACTGCCTCTGCTGCAAAAAGAAGTCAAGACCAGAAGTTGCAGCTATTGCTCTGCCAACCCAACCTCTTCCTGAGGGCAAGGGCAACTAGCTTCCCTTTCCTGAGCTCTTGGAAAAAAAACACTGGATGTTTGCCTGTATCTAAATCTTCTCAAAAAAATAAAAAAATAAAAAAAAATAAAATCCAACTGCTGTTGCATTTTAATGCTTTGAAGTAATATTTTGTTCTGTGGTCCCTTAATAACTTCCAGTGAGACTTATTCTGTGACAATCTTCACATACAAAATATAGAGATTGAACTGAGGTTCCCCTTAGGGAAACTATGAAGATTGCATTCATGCAATGAATTCTCACAAATTCTTTAAAAGAATAAGAATTACACCTGAAGAGCGCCTCAGAATTAATACCAAAATACATTTTTATGACTATACTTGATTTTCAGATATTATATGAGATATGAGTTACAAGATAAGGAAGAAGTAGAATAAATATGATGTTGATCAGACACTTCTCATATATTGAACAAATTGGTTCATGACATTCACTCAAATGTGCATATTACCTCTAAAAATTCCTGATCTAGGTGACGATATTCCATATTTAATACTGGTACTGTGTCCCGCTAGGGTAATATGAGTCTGTTACTAGTTAAACTGGTCATTATCATAAATTTCTCTCTACTCATGTATACTTGACTAATCTTTAAATGTGCCTTGACCTTCAGAGAAGTGTTTTGAGAAAAATTGTGGGACAAAGCTGCAAGAATTATGGAAGAGTATTTTTAGAAAGTCTTCAGAAAAAAGCTATACAGGTTATATTTTTCATGTTCAGTATACAAGTCCATACATAAGATCATGTGGAGGCTAATGCAGCCTGGATGCCAATAATATGAAGAGACATGCAACATCTATGCCTATAACATTGCTCAGTGTAATTTATACTATGATTACATTATGATGTTGTTGTAACGTATATTTTTGGTATTACATGTCTGGAAAGACTGGAAATTTTTGTAATTAGACCTTTTCCCTTTAGTCTTTTTAACAGAATCTTTTGCTAAGGTTTATTTTTCTCAAAGAGAGTTGATATTTGAAAATCAGTTTGAAGTATTTACAGGAATCAGCACTCTTCCTAAGGGTTTTGCAAGGACTCAAAGTGGAAGCAAGCATTCAGAATGTCCTTAGAGATTGTGGTTTACTGAAGGACTCTTTTATTTTTTTTTTCTTGACAAATATTTAGTTTAATAAAAAGTATTAGGCAAGATGCAAAGTTTTTTTTTTTTTTTTTTTTTTTTTTTTTTTTTTTTTTTTCCTACTTTATATTTGTATAAACAAGTTTTATAAATATTTGGCTAGAAATCTTCCAGAAAACACTGAACGGAAACACTAGCGAAAAGTTTGGTTGGCTGGAATTCTGACAGTAATGGAAAAGTAAGTTATCTGGGGAATCAACTAAATTTACAGTAACTAACAGAAAGAATCAGGGCAGATGCAGTGGGCAATTCACACCGAGTAGCCTTTGCCTTCACTCTGAGTTGCTTCTTTTGCCAACTGAATGTAACAGGACTCATACTTACTGTTTTTATTCATGTGAATCTTTGCATTCACTCATCTTTCCTGTCATATACACATGAAAAGGTGTATTTTTCTTTGCAAATTATCCATGTAAAGCAAACCAATCCAAGTATAACAGAAAGAAGGTTGTAGGGTAGGGGGAAGAAAAGATGTTCAACTGCAAAAGGCATTTTTACATGAGAATGCCTTGGGTTTTTGCTCTTTATTACTGTGGGAAAAAACACTCTAATAAATTGTTTTATAGAGGTGTTCTGATTTAAATATATTCTGTCTTGTTTTCTCTACTCCTTTGGAACTTCTCTGTTGCTTTCCCAGATGGAATATACACAGGATTTTCTATGATAAATACAGAAATTCCTTAATTGGGAATTCAGTTTGTGAAATGATTTGAGGCTTCACACACAAAGAAAAAATAAACTTTTAATTCATGGTATTAGTACATGTTGAATACAGCTATATTCCAGTGATGTGTAATTTTAATTTCACTATAACCAACAATTTTAGATCACCTAAGCTTCTGTATTTAACTAAATGTCATTTGCTGGATTGGGGTCACTGTTTAGCAATTAGAAGGTAAGCCATTAAAATAAGTATTTTAAGGTTCCTATGACATCTGGCACAACAGCAGTGTGATTCTGAGGTAGCATGAATTATAAAGGTCTTATTTATATATTACATATCCAGAATTAGTATTTTCTTTTCTTTTCTTTTCTTTTCTTTTCTTTTCTTTTCTTTTCTTTTCTTTTCTTTTCTTTTCTTTTCTTTTCTTTTCTTTTCTTTTCTTTTCTTTTCTTTTCTTTTCTTTTCTTTTCTTTTCTTTTCTTTTCTTTTCTTTTTTCTTTTCTTTTCTTTTCTTTTCTTTTCTTTTCTTTTCTTTTCTTTTCTTTTCTTTTCTTTTCTTTTCTTTTCTTTTCTTTTCTTTTCTTTTCTTTTCTTTTTCTTTTCTTTTCTCTTTTCTTTTCTTTTCTTTCTTTTCTTTTCTTTTCTTTTCTTTTCTTTTCTTTTTCTTTTCTTTTCTTTTCTTTTCTTTTCTTTTCTTTTCTTTTCTTTTCTTTTCTTTTCTTTTCTTTTCTTTTCTTTTCTTTTCTTTTCTTTTCTTTTCTTTTCTTTTCTTTTCTTTTCTTTTCTTTTCTTTTCTTTTCTTTTCTTTTCTTTTCTTTTCTTTTCTTTTCTTTTCTTTTCTTTTCTTTTTCAAATCCAAATTCACTTTTGTAAGTATGTGGAAATTCAGCATATTTAAAATTAAATACCTTGAAATTTTTTGGTCTAGAAATCGATATGAAACAAGTTTCATAAAACAGATATGGCATCTTGAGTGCACAGTTGCAAAGCAATAATTTCTTACTTAAAATATTCTCTTTTGCTTTGGAAAGCACCTAAAGTGCTTTCTCACTTCTTACCTCCTCGTATTCTATTTGCTGACATCATTTTGGTTATTGCAAAACCTAGCTGCCCAGGTACTGGCCCAATCCTTGTGACACATGGCATGGATGCCCAGTGTCCCTGTGGAGACTTCAGCCCTTGGCTGTAAGGACAGCTGGTGGAAAGACCTGGCCCCTCACAGGTTCAGTTCCATTAGCCCCACTGGTAGGCATTGCATGGGGCTCATGGTTGGCACTTCCAATGATGTCTTTCTTGCTGTAGACAGAATGGTAAATGTGTTCTGGACTGAAAATGCTCATAATATAAAATATTTGATCTTCTAACATGTAATTTTAAAATGAAAGAATTTTCTGAACTTAAAAAAAAAAAATAAATTAAAAATCTACGAATGCCCTGTTTTACCTGTCTAAAACTTTGGTATCTTTGGTGTGACAAATTCAAAATTATTAGTCCAAATAACAGTAAGTAAAACAGGACTGAAACTTAGAAAACAATTATTGTCGTTATATTTCAAAAACTGAAACAAATGTTATTACCAGGTGCCTATGTATTTCCTCCTCTCTTGCCTGTAAACAGGAAACCTATGTGTAAGTTAACCTGAACTACCATTTTTCTAGTGTAAGGTTTAGTGTAAAATATTCTGGCTGGCTGCCATGGGAAGCAGAAAGCTTATAATTTCAATTACACGGCATTTCAAATAGAACAGCCCCTAATGTGGGAGATGGGGATTAGAGGTGGCTGCCAATATTGCATCTGAGCTCTGAGGAGCTTTATTATTTTTACAGTACCTTAAAAAGCATGTTAAGAAGCTCACATCCAGTGCCTGAACAGATTGTAGTAGCTGAAAGATTTAAAACTTTGGTGAACTCTTACAAAATTATGAATGTTGTGTGATTAACCTTCAAACAAAATATAGCATAAAAGTTCCGCAGCTTGAATAATTGTCCTTGCCAGCTTCTTGGTCAGATGGAAAGGACACTTGCAAACAAATTGTTGAATAAGTGGAATTTTTTGCACTGGGAGGAACCACTGTCAAATATTTCTGTTTAAGACATTCAAGCCATTCAACAAAGAAATAGTGGATTATGCAAGAAAATTAAGTGTGGTGGTCTTTTTTACAATATTATTTCCTGAAGTTACCAATAAAATTTGCATTTGAATAGCAAAACTATGTAGAATATATAATTTTATATAGAATAAAAGTTCAATCAAAATATGTAACATATATACAACTTGTAAGGAACTCAGGATTGAATTAGATTTCACCTCCTTTTTATTGTGATTAACTATCTGTATTTTCGGTGTGAATATGCAATTCATCATTAAAAGGTAATCTTTAAAAATGAGGAAGCACTGTCTCTTGTGAGGTGAGGACTCTCCCTGCACCTGAAAAGAGAATGTATGTTCGTACATGGTCGTGCCTGTTGAGTACCTGGACATTTTAATTTGAAGTAGACCCAAATGACATAGAAAATTATCATTTCATTGTTTCTTAATATTTTTTTTTATGGTCAGCAGGAGGGGGCAGTTTGTTTTCTAAAAGGTATTTAATTTCCAGATGATGTTGTAGGTAGTTTGGAGGCCTTCCTCTTGGCCTCAGATATTCCAAAAGGTTGCACATCTGCAGAAATCCCAGGGCGTCTGTGGATATTACAGGCCAGCCCATGTTGTTTCAGCTCAAGATCAAGACATTCACATTTACACTGTTGTTTTTTTTTGTTTTGTTTTGTTTTTTTTTTTTCCCTAGGGATGAAAGCTATATAATGTATGCCATCAAAATGACATTGTGCTGCAGATTGAAGTACTTATAATGATCTTGAAAAACTTTCTTATTCTTATGACATCCTTAATAGTATTTGTGTACCACCATGACTTTCCCAGTAAGCTACAGTATTTTTCAGAAGTTCAGGGAACCAGTGATGAGAGACATTGCCTTTGGCTTTATTTTTTTTAATTTATGTTTTAGGAGTAATTTCACTAAGTAATCTAAGTAAAGAATACACTAATGAATATATTGTTTGTGAAGAAATAATGATGTTATGTAAAGAAAACCAATTAAGACATGAATGCATAGTTGACCTTAAAATTTAACAAATATATCCCAAGGGTTTTGAACATATTTCTGGTGCAAAGAGACATTGTCTTACCTTCAGAGTTTGAAGGTGACATGAACAGGGCCCAGAGCTGTTTTTACAAGTTTAAAAGGCAAGGATGTCTTTCAGGAATATCCTCATATTTAGATTTAAAATCTTGTTAATATGAATAGGCCATTTATAAATTTTGTGCTAATATTTATAAAGCTTAATGAACTATCAAGGGCAATTGCAGTTTGGAAGATACTGAAGGCATTGAAAAGGACTTCTTGTATACATATACTTTATGCATACATACTAAATTTTTCAACCACTTTCAGTCTACTGTCATTATCATTAAAGTCTGAGGTAACCAAAATGATTGTTTTATCTCTGCTGTACCTGGCCTGTAGACAAAGGACACTTTTCAGTAAAGTGGAATAAGAAGGTTTAAATAAATGACTTGCAAGCGTGAATCTCTCTTAAATGAGATATCTGAACTGCTGCCATTCATCCAGTGGAGAGAAATGGTAACACTGAATTCTGCTGTAGCTGTGTGAATGCATTTCTTCTTGCTAAAGCATTTGAACTGACATGCTTTCAGAGCTTCCTTATTAACATCCCTTGCTTTCAGCTTGTGCTTATCCTTTAGGAATAAGGCTGTTACATAAATTGCTGGAGAAACAGAGAAATCTTGTCTGTGTTTATGTATTATGCACTTAAATGCATAATCTCAAAATATTAAAAGATATTTTTCATGTTAAGTATTATTATTTTTTTAAATATATATATATGTATATAACACATTACTTGAGCCTGCCTCCAAAAAGAATGAAATATTGTTTCTTATAGCCCTGAAATATCTAGCATCAGTGAAGGAGCAAAAAATTCATTACACTGCAGTTTTAATGTCATAATAAATTCTATTTTTTTTTCAGATTTTCCAAATCATTATTTTCTATTGAGTATTTAATTCTAAGGCAATATAAGCACATCATTTTCCATTAAATTAAATTGCTACTATTAAATATCTCATGTTCTATAACTAGTATTAGAATATTATTCTGGTCTTTTGGAATGCTATTCTGAGACAAAATGTTGTCAACTTATGATAGTACATACTAAAAAAAAATATGCACAGTTTATCTAGTTATAAGAAGATGTATAACTATATCTAGTTATAACAAAAATTATACAAGATTTTAAAATCTGAATAGAAGCATGCAAAATATTGCTGATGTTTGATGACGGTTTAGTGGTTGATATCAGTGGTAGGGGGATGGCTGGACTAGATGATCTTGGATGTCTTTTTCAATCTTAATGATTCTGTGACTTCTATTCTGTCTTTGTGATTTGGAGTCTCCAAACTGAAAATTATTTAATTTAAATATTACTCTTTTTATTTTTTAATGTAATGATTACCATTAAAAAATAATTTTTCTGCATTTATTTTAGTTTCTGTTATGGGCAGTAGGCTGAGATGCTTTCACTCAGTCACCTTAGTTGGTATGTCTTACATTATTGCTGTACATAAAGGAAATAAGTATGGTAGAGGAAAAGGTGGAACATAAGAAGAAACTATAGACATTTGTTGAAGTGAAAGATTTCTCCATTTTGTATATAGAAAATTGAAGACAGAGAGTGAAAACCTCTCAGCAGGATAACATTTGTAAGTCTATGTGTTTAGAGGTTACAGGGTAAGAGAAAACCCATAATTATTTGTTTATGATAAACTTCAATAGAGTTGAGAATAACAGACAAACAATTTGGTCTTCAAGTATTACCATAGCCCACTGACTAATTTTTATTCTTTAGTTCATCTGAGTTATATCTATGCATGAAACTGTATAAAAAGAGTTCATCCTTTTAACCTTGGGGATTTTCCCCCTATATTCATTATTATTGCCCTGCTATTTTTTTTTCCCAATTATGAAAAGATACACTGTTGAATTTATATAAAAATGGCCTCTTTCCCCCATAAAATTCTGAAGATCAGAGTATGGGAAAAATAGGTTAAGTAATCAGAATATTAAATTTTTGTTACAGGGTCTATTACTCTTTCCCATCTCTTATTTTGTTTCTTTTATTTCAGAGGAATCACTCATACAATGAGTTACTATTCTATCTAGAGGTAGTTATGGAGCAACTAATATCTGTTAGAAACAAACAGATGTGAGTAATTTAATACAGGTGACATCAACAAGCCAAGTTATGATTTGGATGGAGAATTCACAGCTTGGACTGAAGTGGCAAATTCTCAAAATCTCTTGGGGAAATGGGTGAATAAAGTATGTATGAAATAAATGTGTTTGCAGGAATACTTCAATTTCTGAGTAATTTATGTTTTATTCAGCTGTATATTTACCTGAGATTAAATATGGGTAAATTTAACTGGAGTAGAACTTCTGTAAACAAACAAACAAACAAACAAATGAACAAAAAACATTTGTCAAATCAAAAAAATGTCAATTGTGTTTTTAAAATGTTTTAAGAGGGTAGGATTACCTGCAGTATGCAAGAAAATATGAATAGTGGTTTTTTTTAAGTATGGATGTGGAACTTCACAGTATAGCTATTGCTTTATAAATATAAATCTGTGTTAACAAATTAACAAAAGACACATGCTTCACAGTCATCAGTTGAATACAATACAGTGTTTATTGGAAAAGATTTTAAAAGATTATATTTATAAATTATATCCCATATAATAGTTTACTTCTGTTGAATTATGCTTAATTAAAAAAAATCAATAACAAAAAACAAAACACAAGGCAGCTACAATGTTTGCAGTTAAAGCAAATTGTTTGTGGGCAAAGAGGATAGCAAACTTTTGATTTTGTGTACATCCTTTGAACCATAGTCTACCCTTTATATGCTGACAGAGCCCAGCCAGGAGAGCACCACCACGTGCTGCAGCTCTTTGCAGGATCCCATTCATCTGCTGGTGACTTGGGTACAGCGTGGCAGACTGCAGCAGCAGACCTCTGTGTGCCTTCCCTAAATGGGGTCACCAGTTTAGGTCTCCCTCTTCTGCTTAATCATTCTTCTTTCTGCGATTACATCAGCTTAATGCCTTTGAAACCCTGGCCCCTCTCTAAATTTGTTTGACATTTACTGGAAGATTAAGAAAATTAGTAAGAGGTAAATGATGATGAGACCATTGCATAAGCTTTATTTCTTTGGGAAACCAGAGAAAGTAAGACCCCCCCTACACTGCAGATGAAATGTTTTGCTGAGG
This sequence comes from Anas platyrhynchos, assembly GCF_047663525.1. Taxonomy (NCBI): domain Eukaryota; kingdom Metazoa; phylum Chordata; class Aves; order Anseriformes; family Anatidae; genus Anas; species Anas platyrhynchos. The sequence continues at coordinate 35,225,834 of NC_092588.1, read as the reverse complement.
TAATAAAGTAAAATTTGTTTCAGATAGGCTGTTTAGAATGTTTTAATTAATGTTTTGTTCACTGTTTTTATAACCAAGTCTTAAGCATTCCATCATATACTTCTAGTGTATTTCAAGGAAGCATATAAAAACTTACTGCGTTTACCTCATAGCATTATATTTCAAAACCATTACTTGAAATTACTGAATGGGTTCCAGAAAATGCAGGTAACTTTTGAGTACCACACCATTCAATAGCGAAATAATTGGGTAGGCGTTATGTTTGCCAGCATCTGTTCCAAATGGCTATGTTGCCTTAATGATTTAGTTGCTGTTCCTGAAAGGAGTACTTTTTGCAGTGATAAAATAGCACTGGCAATTTTGATTAGGAAATTCTGTGATGTTCCCAGAAGTGCTGCTTTGCAGAGATACTGTGCCAAATGTTATGGTAATTTGAAGTAAGTGCAACCCCCACTAAGTAACTGGAATTGCATAGAATGTAAATCATTGAAGAATTTGTCCTGTTAAGTTGTCTCAATGTGCTCGTGTGCATGTATATATTTGAATTACCCTAGAACTGTTGATTTTGTGCAACACCTACTATTTATGTTATTTAAGGTAAGAAATTATGTTTTGTACTTTTTGCATATGAGCATTATTTATTCTGCACAGTGTACCCCCACCAGATTCACTATTCTAAATGAGTTCTCATCCCCTTTTTTAAAATTGTTTTACACATAAATATGAAAGTACATTAAAAATATTCTAATGCATTTTTATCTATGTAAGTCTCAGCCAGCTTGGACCCTGGATGCTATGGGTGTGAGACCTGGAGGTTCTCCAAGACAGAAACTCTTAAAGGACTCCTTAGCAGCAAAAGAACTTCAGACCATGGAAAAACATCTAGCTGGTATGTATGGTAGTAAGAGATAATAAAATGTAACTTAACTTTCTATGTCAGTATTTTAGACAAAGGAAAAGACAATCTTTTTCAGATGCTGATAGAAAATAGGTAAAAACTTTATTATTGCCCTCAATGAAGAATCAGATCAGAGGACCTCAGATAATAATGCTGTGTTTTTGCTTAGCCTTATTTTTTTCATACATTTGCAAAAGATGAAGTGTCTGTGGTATCAGCAAGTCTCCCTCTTTCAGTTCTTTCAGTAGGTGCAATGTAATCAATTAGTCCTATCCGATACTAGAACATCATTTAGATGCCTGACTTGTGACTTTGACTACCTGTGCAATGATGAAAAATAGTCCTCTGTCTCACATACACCTTCTTAAGGAGCTTGCCTTTCTCTTATGAACACGCTGTGTAAAACTGACTTTTTAACATTGGCACAAGTGGGCACAGCTAAATTAGTGAGTAATATCAACTGTCAGCATGTACCTAGGTACCCTGGTATTTGAAAACAACATTTTCACAAAATCAAATTTTGAAGCAATCAGTTTTCCTTTCCTTCCTTGCATATGGCTCAATAATACTTTTGTCTAAGTTCCAGGCTCGTGTGTTACTGTATCTGTTTTATATCACATGTAAATGGAATTGTGCTTTTTTGTTTGTTTGTTTGGTTTGGTTTTGTTTTTTTTTTTTCTTCCCTTTGGTAGTTAATTCCAGTAACTTGCCCATTTTGTTTGTTATACTCATTCTGTGCTCATTGCACACTTCTAGAATATATTGTACCACAAGTAGAACTTTTAAATGCATAAACAGTTGTGCATCTATACATAGTTTGTAAGTGTATTATGAATGATATCCTTATTCTGGCATTCTGATATGCAAGTAAAATGCCTTTGTGTTGCTCTGTTGTCTGCATTTTAATTTCCTTTAAATGACATTAACAAGGGATTTAAAAAATCCTAAGTCATAATTCAGTTCTGGTATTTACTGTGTATCAGGTAATAATACCATGTGGCTGGAAATTTATGTGTTTTGTTTTGTTTTTCCTTACTGTTTAAAAAGCTGTTATTGAAGGAAAACCTGTGCTAAATAAAACTGAACAATTACATTATGAAAATATGTTAATTATATGTGGAAAAATGATTAACATAAATGGTTTACCTGCAGACTTGTTTACTATATGAAATGAAGGAAACATGAGCCACAAAAATGTTTATTTAGCTGTTATTAAATCATATAATATTCAGATAATTTCTTTGCATACTGTATCACTATGGGAAAGTTAGAGGTCTGAATTTTGCAAAGACAGAAATCAGTTTAAAACAGGTAACCCACATTGTCATTATTGGCCCCTGGATTAGAGCCAGGCATCTTACAAATTCCAAAGTGATATGTAATGATTTTTTTAAAACATTATGGAAGAATACTTCAAGACATAATTATTTCAAAATGGAAATAATTAATTTTAGAGGCCAGTTTTTAGTAACATTATTGTAAGGTTGAGGTGGCAATCAGAAATATTCTTAACTGTGTGATAGAAAGAATAACTACATTTTAAAATTGGCTAATTGGCTAGCATCAAAACATTTAATTTTTAAAGAGTTGAAAGACACTTTTGTCTGAGGCTTTCACAACTATTTCATTTTTATCACTTTTATTTATTTATTTTTTTAGTAATAGTATTTTAAATGTGTGAAATATCTTGTGTTGAAGTAGTAACATGAACCTGATGTACCTTATTTTCCTGTTTTCAAAGTGCTACTTCAAACTATATTAATGTTGAAGGTGGCACATATTTAACTATTTTACATAAAATATTATTTTTATACATATAGTATACCTATAATATTTTATATTATTTTTATTCTGTTTACCTGGTAAGAAGACTTGCAAGAAAATCTGATTTTCTGATATGCAGTTTAGAAAGTGTTTATTTTAGGACTTTAAGGAGCAAATAAAAATGAAATCCACATTTTATATATGTTCACTTAATAGGTGATTAAGTCAGTGCAGCCATGCTGATTTACAGCTTCTGGCTTGTACAGTTTGAAGGAAAATAACATTTCTTTTCTAAAGGTAAGCAACTGTCACCATCAGAATCAAATTACAGTAGAGTACATCAGTGAGAGTGAAAATTCAGAACTATTGTGTGAGATGAAATGAACTGCTCCGTAAGCTTCTTGACATTTTTACTTGCAAAGAATTTTCACTTTAGTAGCTATTCTAACCTAAATTCTAACTTACCTTCAGCTAACTTTGTTGGATTTATATCATTAGGAGCATTTATATGAATTACATGAATTCAGAAGATACTTTCCTCACTACACCTGAACTGTTCCATTTTTAAATAGGATCTTGTTCCTTATAGTCCTCCTGTGTAGGGTGGGGACTGGAACACCAAATGGGAGTCAGCTTTCTCTCTTAAATTCTAGACCTTGGGGACCCCTTCACCTGCTGAGGCATTGAAGGCAGACCACAGTACAAAATTCAGATCCAAGCAGGATCACAGATCTAGATGTACTTGAGGTGAAGAGCCCCAGAGTTTTGTTTGGGCAATAGACAGTGAGACCAGAATCAAAAGTCTCATCTTGAACCAGTTTTGGATAGCCCTTCAGTGCAGCTAGGGACTGTGAGTTTAGTTCATAGCTCCATTTTAGCTTGATACTAATGAGAAACTGCAAAAGCCACAGAGAGAGAACTTTGATGAGATGAGAGAGGTTTTTGTAGGTTGTAGTGACATTTATAGCTAGATGATTCAATGAAGTGGCAATATCGTATTTCTGTGGGATAGATGTGTGTGCAGTAAATCAACTGTAAATAACTTCTGAGGACATGATCATGTGAAACTGTTAATTCTGATGCCTTATATCTTAAGGGTGAATAGATTTTCTCTCCACAATTTAAAGTTGTCACTTATAGTAGAGAAAATCAATAAGAATTTTAAACCTAAGAGAAACAGAAGTTTTTTTGTGTGTGTTTGTTTGTATGTGTGCACAGATATTGAAAAGGACCTAGCACTATGGGAAGAAGCAAGGCTCTCAAGAAGCCCTAGTATCCAACACCACAGTTTAGTTACATCTGACCATCAAGGCAATCTTCAAGCTGCACAAGGCCAAAATCCAAGGCCTCAGGTGCCGCCTCCAATGGGGAAAAATGTTCAACTCCAAGGAAACAAATCACCACCGTTGCCCACTAACAGCCGAGCACAGGTCTCAAGTCTTGCAAACAGCCGGTCTCCAACACCTGGTGCACAAACCAACAGGTCATCGACTCCATCAACACCGGGAAGCAGACCTGTGACCCCAAACAGCTTGCTGTCACGGCCTCTTACCCCTAGTAATCAAGGAAATAAAGAAGGTGTCATCAATATGCACAGAAGCCGATCTTTGACCTCTAAGAGCCAAATGGGGAGGACCCTCAGCGCTGCTTCAGGGCTCTCTGTGCAAATGAGTGGAGATGTTGTTGGAACTGTCACTACTCAGAGAAGCAGTTTATCAGAAGTAAGATTTTCAATTTAATGCTTTTGCTATGGTTAATAGCTACTATAACATGAAGACAAGATTGTGTTTTATGTTGAAGTAATATCAATATACTTAATGTAACTTACTGCTTTGAAAAAAAACCTTGAAACATAATGAAAAGTAGCAAGGAAATACTGCACAGCTTTGAGAAGTACTGATGAGAGAATGTCAGGATTATTGCACAAATCATACTAAAACACTCATGCCCTAAATTATTCATGAGATCTGTAGGATCTTGCTTGCTTAATGCACAGCAGTTTTATTAGCCTTACAGTTTCTGAGGTGCATATGTCTGGACTATTAAACACAACTTTATCTTTTTATCTTACCTTTATGATTCCAAGGTATTTTATCCTCCTATCCTCCTGCTGCACTGACAGTGCATAATATTTCCTTGGTCTGCTGCTTTTTCTGCTTTTTTTTTTTTTTTTTTTTTTACATACTGGAATGATTAGTTAGACATCTCTGAATGGACAGATTTTCTGAAACACAAAGCTGAACTTCAATGAGAAAATGTCCAACATTGTTGAATCACTATCTATCACTATTGTGCTTGTTAGCTACTAGACTAATTCAGAGCATAAGAACTTCCTGTCTTATATTAATGGATTTTATATGATTAGTCTTTGTATTTAAAAAAAAAAAAAAAAAGAAAAAAGAAGTTAAAGTACCTTGTAAATTTTGAGTGAGTTCTCCTCTGCTAACCTTAGCTGCCTTAAAGATAACTATACTGTGTAGGCAGTGGAAATAAAAGCACCTGTGAAAGAATAACCTTGCTGTCTATCTCAGATACATGCCTCACTAAGGTGATTTTTTTCTCAGGAAATGCCAATCCTTCTATATTGACCCGTACATTTAGCAATGGAAAAAAAAAATCCTCATTTTTGTTTTTGAATGGCAGTGCATTAATCTCATCTCTTTGGCTAGTTCTTCATCCAGAATTGAATATCCAACTTAAAAATGACCAAAGGTGACTACGGTCAATATATTTTCAAGCCAGAAATTTGAAAAGAATATGTAACAGTAATAGAAATCTGTTTTGACAAAATCATCCATCCACTGTTTGGAGGGATGGGTGTGTTTGTGTGTTGAAATTTTCTCACATACAATGAGGATTGAAGTTCACTTTTTTTAACTAAGAATATTCAGAAGAAATGAAGGGATTCATTGTTTCTCACTAAACACATCATTTTTTCGGACTTCACTGTAGTCATGTGATGCCAACTTGGATTATTTTTGTACAGGATCCTGCAAGTGCTATGTGATGAATACTTAATCTCTACCAAGGGACAGCAACTCTTTCAGTCCCTTCTGATACTTCCCGTAACAAGACAGGCAATTAAAAATGCTTACTTCCACAGCCTTTCTGTGGTTTAGTAATAATAATCTTGAAAACCCATTTCATTTGCTGTGATTTTTTACTTCTGTTTCTAAAATCCCAAACTTTGCTGATACCTCTTATAATAGTGTCTTGTTATACATTATTTTAATGTGTACATATGTTTGTCTCAAGTACTTTAAGAAAAGAGCAATATCATGTTTTAGAGATAGAATAGCATGTCCAGTCTCATCCAGTAAGCTCACTGTAAAGCTGGCATTAAATCTCAGCATTCCTGTGCAGAATCATATCCCCTGTTATGATCCCTGCTAGAAGTGAAAAACTTTTTTCTTTCTTCATCACTGGGCACAATAGTATTGGCTGCTAGTCCCCCAGCTCAAACCATATTAGTCCCTTCCTGACAATCACAAGACCTTTGACTTAATGGAAAGTTCTCTTGGGACCAGCTGTGATTCCAAGGGGGAAAATGGCTAGTATCACATGTTCATACTGGTGAGCTTCATCTGTCAAGCTGTAGAGCCCTCAGGTCTCAGAAACTGACTGGTGGAGGTCTGGCCAATCTACTGCTGCCAAACTCATGTTTGAAATGTTACACTGGAAACTTTGGGAGCTCTTTTAGCTGTCTTTGTTCATTCAAGTTCCTGCTCACTTAGGAAAAGACAAGTGGGTAAGGATAGATCATACCCAGAAAGTATCTCTGTTCAGTAATGTGTTTTGCCATGTTAGAGGTGTCCCTCTATTTCTGTCCATGTGATTCCTCTTTGACCGTGGAGAGAAATTTGGAAAGTCAATGGAAGCTATGTGAAGAACAAGAAAGCTCTTTCTTTGTACTTTTGCAAATTAAAAATGTATGAAACTAAAAGCTGAGACTGTAAATTACTTTGCAACTTTCATTGTAGGTTTTGTATCCCCTTCCTGTATAAAAACAGCAAAATAAAAGAAGAGAAATTGCCTTTATTTTTCTTACAATTACAGTGTTAACAGGAAATTTCCATTAGATGTGAATGCACTGTGGCTATATTACCAACCCTATACAAGATGCTGTGGTAATATTTTGAAAAAAAATCTGCTTCCTTTCTCTCATGTGGCATTAATGGAATTAATCAGTACAAAACTGATCTATATTTGATGAGAATATGTCAGTTGAAAAGGAAACAGATACTGAGTACCAGCAAAGTGTTTTATTATAAAGAGCTTGAATTAAAAAAAAACAAACAAACAGGTATGAGTGGACTTACAAGGTGCATGCTGTCACTTTTTTGGTTATCAGGACTTCTAACATATTTCTCAATGCCTTATCTATGCTTCCTAGTCTGTAATGTGTTTCAAAGATAAGAAGTCTAAAATACAAAAGCATTCAAAGTACAATTCAGAGTTCTTTATAAGTTTTGATAAAGTTCATGCTATAGCTCAGGATGATTTAATCTTGTTATAACGCAAGTCTTAAATAATTTGGCAAGTACTTAACATATCAGCTGTGAAGAATTTTAATTTAATGCTCAAGACTTATAATGTTCTGAGATTTTGTGGACAAGTTTCTGCCTCTTGGCACACATAATATTACAAAGTTTTAACAGGTGTGTTCCATTATCAGCTCTGTTCAAGGCTGAATTGAATTATAGCAAAAAATGCTACCTAGAGAAATAGTTTTATTATTTCTATAAAACTAATAAATCAGGGCTTCAAATCCTTTTGCAGAGATACCTTTATGAATTTACTGTATCCTTTGGTGTTTTGTATAAATTGACAAAGGAATGTTGAATCCTGCTTATCTCCTTAGGATGGATGCCATTAAAGTGACACAATGCTGTGATAGTTATCAATAGCTGTAGAGATGAAAATACTACTGCCTCCCTTGTTTGCCATCTCGTTTTCTCAGCACTTGGAATTTTACAATTACTTTTTTCATCCAGACAGTTTAAAGTGGTGTACAGTAATATTTATGGGTCTGTCATTGTTAATCCTGGGAAATTTCAGCTGATTTGAACACAGCACTGGTAAACACAAGGCCTCCTCCTAGTCACTGGTGTATAGAGCACAAGTCATAAGGACTCTCTTTTTGTCAGGTACTTCCATTCTCTTGTACTGCCTGGCTCAGTTCTTCATTCTATTTTTGGAATATTAAAAAGCATGCTGACTAGCACGAGAGCCACTTGCTCCTTCTGCAAGAATCCTACTACTTGAACCAAACCCTTTCCCCATTTCAGTGCTGTAGTCAGCAAACTTTTACTTTTCTTGAATAGAGAACAGTTTAAAATATTACATTTGTAAAGCCTGGGTCTGCTGCCTGAGCTTCATGTTGGGTCATTGCAGCAGTTTTTTAGAAATTTTTAACAGATTACTAACAGAGTTAACAATTTGCTTACACCAAGATAGATCTCGATTGAACAGTCTTAAGTTTCCAAGAACTGAGTAAAACAAACCTAGTTTATATTTTTAAACCAGATGACCTAGCAATAAAAGTAATGCTGGGTGCTGTGCAATACTATGAATACGTAGATTATTGAATACTTTGAGTAAGTAGATTCTGATTTTCAACTGGTGTAAAATGAGACAGCGCTGGTAGCCCCCTTTTCCGTTAGGTGCTTATGAGAATCTGGCCAGTAATTTTATGATATCTGGCTGATGTTTGAGTTAACTTTTGGAGACTCAACTTGCATGTCTGAACTACTGTTGGAATGAAACAATGCATTCCACTCTCATCTCTTACCTTCAATATTGCAAAGGAATCTGTCATAGTATTTTACATGTGTGTACATGCTTACATGAATATGTGTCTATGGAAAAATATTTTTATATACATACATATATACATCATGTAAAAAGGAGATGATTGTAAAACATTTTTAAAAAGCATGTATTCAGCTGGATGTGGATTATTAACCATGTATAACATTTGTATTTTGATGCTTAGAGTTTTATGGTATCTTGGAGACGAAAGTTTCCATAGCATTTTTCCTTCCTAGGCTTTCTCCAATAAAACTATAGGTTCTATATCAGGTTGCAGGTCCTCATTCTTATGGGATTGAAAACAGTGAAAGTTCTGACAAATCAAAGTCTTGCTTAAGCAAATGATTCATGACATTTCTAAGCATGGTCCAAAAACTGTAGGGACAGATAGAATATCTGCATTAAGATTTTATTCTGTGTCACTGTATTTCTAAGATGAGCATTTATCTATCTATCTATCTATGGCCATAGTAGACTCATAAATAAAGATTTTTTTTTTTTTTTCCAGAATAAACAGACAAATAAACAAGAATTAGATTAAAAAAAAAAATCTATTTATCTATTAATTTTTAATTTATTTTAATTTATTAATCTATTTATTTTTTAATTCAAGGGCTTTTCCTCTCTAGTTAATTCAAACTAGAGTGTTTGCTACAATCTTCATTTATGTAGTACCATTCTGTCATTCTGTGTCACTTTATCTAAAATAGATCTGTTTGTGGCAGGATGAATTCTTACAACAGCTTCAGCTTACTCATCAGCCTTGGATATTGCCGAGTGACACAGAAAGTGAAGGAGTGGAAGCTGACCAAGACAAATGTAAGTATACTTGTTAGGTGATGATAATATGTCAAAATAAATAAATAAATAAATAAATAAAACTTTTAACTTCTCTTTTACATCTTACCAAGTCCTGCAAAGGAGTAATGCTTGTTCAGAGATTTTCTCATAAGTAGCAATTATTAATTTAATGGCTGAGCTTTATATGATTAATTTCCATAAGCTTTCCTACAGTCACTGAGCATTGACAAAATAATCACAGACCAGTTTACCCAGCTAAGTGAAACAATTTGTACTGATGTGTTAAAGTAGTTGTTCCAGAGAAATAGCATGAAGTTGAAATAGATGCTTTGTGTAGTAAATCCGTATTGACCTGAAAAAAAGCAAAAAACAAAACAAAACAAAACAAAAAAAACCACACACACACATAGAAACTCAGCAGCTCTAAAAGGTAGAACCTTTTTCCTCATTATTTCTGGTTTGTCTGCATTCTTCTGAATTCCTCTGTATGAAAAAAAAATTGTTCTCAATCACACAAGTAATCCTTAATTTCCTACACTCTTTGAAGCAGTTATCTAATCATGAAAGTAAAGGTCAGCAGGATCATAACCTAACTGAGAGAACAGGTAACAACAAGTAGCACACTATAAATCACAATACTTTCAAACTGTAGCAAGTTGTATCTGACTACAAGGTACCTGTAAATAATATTGCTGGAAAAATTAAATGTTTTTCACATTTTCTTTTTATTTTGCAGTTGTTTTATGATCTGGAAGGGTGAACATACAAACTATTTCCATACATGATATACTTGAAAAGAACAGGTGGTTTAATCAGCATATTTAGAAAACTTAATATGTGTGACTAAAAATTCCTTAAACATTCCTTAAAATAAGAAAAAGACAGTCTCATCATGGAGTCAAACAGTTGTGTATGGGATTCATGGTTAATGATAATCAGGCCAGATAAACAGGGCATATTTTAAAATTATGCCACTTCAAAAAGATTTTTTCTATTCATATAGCAGTTTCACAAATCCATAAATAGCCCAAGGTTTGACTCTGAAGTTTCAGTTTACATACTGAGATACTGAAGGACATGAGCTATTTTATTAACACTAGTAGTGTTAAAATGAAGTTTTATGTATTCAGCTGATTTTAGTCCAAAGTTGGTAACTCTGGTTTTGCTTAAATCTGAACCTACCACTAGGGCTGAAGCATAAGTGGCCAAAGGGAGAGCCTGGCTGGTATCTGCCCTATCTTTGGACATGAATTTTCCTCTGTATTTTTCTCTAATGAATTTACAATCCCACCAACATTTACAGGACTGGCTGCACATACATGGACTGGTTTTAAGTATGTGACAGGGAGACTGATGCTTCAGGGCACATCAGATGTGCAGCAAGTGTTTATTTGAAGCCGCTGTACCTGAATTGTGTGGGTGAGGGCATTTCTGAGCATCCAAGATCCTGTGCTATAAGATTTCAAGAATTCTGGGAGATAGTTACCATTGCCCAGTGTGAGAGAATAGCAGATTATAGGTTACAGTATTAAAAAATATCAGTCCTGTCTTCAGATCAATAGAGATTATACTTGTCTGAGTAATGACATTTGTTTTTTCTGGATCTGAGGGCACCAAGAATGAAGAAGGGAAATAAGGTAACTGTAAATTACAGTTTCTTTAGCAAAGAGAGATCTGCAGAAGTAATCTACTCCTCTGAGACTGTATGTCTGCACGGTTAACTGCTGCATCATTTCTAGTTGGTTGGTCTTTCTACTAACATAACTAAAGTAGTAGAACAAGGATGTTTATCAGAGCAATAATTCATGTATCTGAAATCTAATATGATTAACATTATTGAAAATAACAATACTACCTTGCCTATCTGAGGGGGTATGCTAGTGACATAGGCAAGCAGAAAGTGCAGAACTGCCAATGCTGGCAAAGAGAAGCTGGCAGTTCCCAGTTGTAAAGTGGGGTGTCAGGGAGAGGCTTGGCATACTTGCTGATGCCAGTGCTTGCAGGCAGAGCAGCTGGCAAGATTGTGCATCATTTTTCACTCTCAAGTTAATAAATCTGTGTGGATGTTGGGTGCATGTGATTTAGTGTTGAGGGGCCCAGGAGTTCATAATTTATGAGTCTTAGCAGAAGAGCTACAAAATTAATCTTTACAATAGCAACACCTGTTCTTTGACTCAGCTTTTAATAAATTACATGTGGATAATATTTACCACATTCTTTGACTACTTTGAGATAATAGCAGCCAGGTGTAAAGCTAGTTTTTGGTAGTGGAAAAACAATGCAAAAAGAGAAGATATTTGAGTCACCTTGTGTTCTTTTAAATTAATACCTTGTGGTTAGTGTTCTACAAGGAAAAGGATGAAAAACTTTGGGGTGGGGGGGGGAAGAGGGAGAGTACCACTTTCAAATGAACTCATATTCAGGTATTTAAAGAGGCTACTTTCAAAGCCAATAAATGATAATTGAAAAGATTTGAATCACTTTGGCATTTCAAAATCTCCCCATAAGCATAATTTGCAAAAAGAGATACAACACCACCCACCTTGTCTTATGGAAATGAGATCTAGGGTCTCAATTCCTAAAAATCAGACTTTACTTTCTAAATCCTTTAGGCTCTCTGACAGCATCTTAAAAAATTATCCTTGTCAGTAAGATCCAAAGATAACTGGAAGTCAATTGTTCTTAAAATTTCATATGAATTATAAGAAAATTTGAAATCAAATAGGTACTCATATAAAAGAATATGAATGATTACAGCTAAAAAGATTTATGGTAAATAAGGAATGAAAAACATTGTAAGAAATATTGCCATTTTTTATCATACCCTCTCCTTCATCTTTTTGTGCTTAATTATGTTTGCAGACATATGTCAGAAAGAGAGATAGGTGTGTATTTTTTGCCCTTGTAATATAAATGTTGTGATTAAAAAATAGGAACCAACACACAATTTAAGTACTTCTGTTATTTAATAAGGAAATCTCTTCTGCTTGCTAGATGTGTTATTCTTTGATATTCTGTACATACTGAGCAAAGAGGAGTGAAAAATGTCAAGGCAATACAATCCAAAATCAAGGATTTGTGGCTGTTCTGTGATTTTAGTGTCATTAAAAAAACCTGTAGAAAGGGACTCATGTTTTCTTCCTTAGATGTCACTCTGGACACTTCCCCATTGTTACCTTTAGTAGTTTGCTTGTGTGCTGATTCTCTGCAGAGAGTTTTCAGAGGATGCATAAAGATCATTCTTGGAAAGAGAAGGGATCTGGAGAAAATATTTACCACTTTCACAATGCTTCAGTTTACTTTTGCCAAAGAACTCTCATCAGTTTTCTTCTTTACGGGGTACTGATGCAAGGAAACAGAAGAGCTGCATCTACAATCACCAGAGCATTTTTCAGACAGCTTTTATGTGAAGTTTCAAGGAACTGGCAAGAGTCAGCTTGAATTTTCCCTTGGGAACAGGCCCTAGAAATATTGCTGGTTGAGAAATTCTAATGCATCACCAGCTTCCAAGAACCTTGAAAGGACAAAGACAGTCTTTTGCTGTAATTTGACCTACTATCTGTAGTCCTGGAAAGGACTTGCTGCCCAAGGGCCTGAGTCTGCTTTCTTGAGTAAGTTGAGAAGTAACCCTCAAAGCAGATTTTCCCAGGCTCGAGAGCCCTGGACACAGAAGATTCATACACTGACAGTCAGTCCATTTGGCAGATGTGCACAATAGGTAAATAAATTAGGCTGTTATGGAACTTGATAATGGGTCAATCCAAATTAAATATATACATATTTGTGTGTGTGTGCATGTGTGTATACACACATTTCTTGACCTGGTGTTGTTAAGGCATGTCAGTTGCATAATCATTGGCATGGTAAGTGGTTGGCTACTATCAATTCACCCTAATTTCTACTTTCCAACAGGACCAGTAGATACTCATTTCTAGCTCAGCTGACTGGATACAAGTCTTGTAATCTCACCTACTGATCTGTGGCAAGAAATTAAACATTTAACCACTATACATCTGCAAACTGTCTACTAAGTTTTTGCAGTGGAAAGTCAACTGCTAACAAGTAAAAGCTGATTGTTGGGGAAAAAAGAATAAATTGTTATTTCCACCCCATTCAGTCTCATACTGGTCTTGAAACACTGAAGTCAAAGGCATCAACAGGTATTGAGTTAAACATTCATTTTCCCATTCTGCACAAATGTCTGCCTAAGAAAAAGGCCCCAAAATGAAAGTTTTTTTGTAGAATCAGGAAATTCATGCCATGTTCCAGTAAAATTGCAAACTTTACAATTATTGACTGTGGATAAAATTCCTTATGCTGAGCAAATCCATACAGCTGAATGGTTATTTTTCTTAATAAGTTATGAAAATAGGTGGACCCAAGACTTGGAAAACTGCTTGATCAGAGTTGATAAAAAGGAGAATTTTGCTGCTGGAATCTGACTGATGTGAAAGTTTCCTCTTACTAGAGCCAGGTACCACTCGGTATGAGTAAGAGTAACAGAATCGACCAGGCTTAAAGCAGAAACAGTTGATTGACACCTTTATGATATTAACACACACTCCTGTCAGTCAAATTCAGCTGTTTGTGTTTGTATTCTGCTCTGAAGCAGTATTGAAGCACGGGAAATTTTCAGTGGATAAGGCGAGGCTAGGACTTTTTCTCAAACAAGTACACTAGATATATGACATAACAAATGTATTAGTTAATTACATGCCTGGTTAATAAGAACATATGTAATATGTATAGTTGGAGACTTTTCCCAGTGGTTAGTAAATTCACAGCAAAGAACTTTTTTCTTGTCCTGGAAGTGAATCTGTGTTCAACTTCTGGGAAACTTTAATTTGAGATTCCACATTCTTTTGGAGAAACTTACTGGTATATTTCTTCCACCAAATATCTCAAAGGTGGTAATATAAACTAGAATTTTAAAATGTCAGCATGTTTTATCTCCCCATCCCATATAGCCTTCCTATGGAGTGCCATGAAGGTTTTGTGTGCTTGGTTTATGAGTCGTTTTCCAAAATTTTCTAGACAGTTCCAGGTCTGTTTCGGAAGCGGAATACCAGCCAGGATTGATTTCCTTTAAATAGAATTTCTCCAGGCCTGTTGGATGGCTAGATGTCTTGCAACACCCATAGCTGAAGCTTAACCATTTCATATAACAGCTTTTGGAATCTGAAAATGAGAGAGAAAACAAATTTCTAGCCTGGAACTTTTTCTACTTGTATTCAGTTATTTATAGATAGTGAAATAAAGTAAAGATTGACATTATTTCAACCAGTAGTTACATCACTCTTGAAAAGTTAAGGGAGAGTTCAAATGCAGCTTGGGACAGTTGGAATCAGACGCAAGGTTCCTAATTTAATTGAATGTGCTGTTATGGCCTTAGTTCATGTCAGTTTGTTTCTACTATCTAATATTTGGTTTAATCTTGGAAAAGTTCCCATTGAACTAAACATTTGAGGGGAAGGAGAAATTTTCCATTGTAGTGAGGAAAAAAATCTTTTATTTCAGTGCAAAAAGCTTTTTTTTTTTCAGAACAGCTTCCAAACTCAACTATATATTTTTATGCAACTTGCATTATTATGGTAAACTTAGATTCCCAAATACATTTAACGTTATAAAAGATGACATTGTAATTTTTAAAAATGACATAGAGAATTATCAGGACACACATTAGGTAAATTAAAAGCTGGCTTACCGAGGAATCAAAACATAGAGTTTCTAATGGGAAGATGTAAATGAATGGGGCTCATTAGTGCCTGATAGGTTTAGATAACCAGTGGGAAGGAGAAGTTGAAGTTATTAAATGATATGAATCCCCTGATATAATGGCCACATTCCAGTAAAATGCACTTTATTATAACCAGATGAAATATATTTGAACCAAATAAAATATATCTGGCTCCAGAGAAATATATCTGTCTCTGCTGCAGAATAATGAAGCTTTGTCCTGGAAGGCAGTGACCTAATGGATTTAGGATGATCACAAATGAGAGTGAGCTCTCAGCATAATGCTGTAATAAAAAAGGGTAGATCACTCCTTGAATGTCTAAAAAGCTAAGTAACAAAGCAATTACTCAAAATAGTATCACCTAAAATCCACAGTTTGGATTGCATTAAAGATTGGAATTACTTGAGAGATTACAGAAGGTGATAAAACATGACTCAGGGTTTGGGAAAACCTATTAGAAGTTTGCCTCACCTAAAGGCATTCAACTAGGAACCTAGGAGATAATATCTGTAAATAGATATTTAAGTAAGAAAGATTCAACTCTTCAAGCTGTGATGGAGGAAATTAATACTATGTCTTAGCAGCCAGAAGCCCTAAGCATTGTAACCAAAATTTAAGGCAGGCAATGAAGTTGGAGTCATCAACATGTGGCAACAGGGCTTTCTAAATGATAGATGTTAGTGTAGCTGGAAATTCTGTAGACAGTATGCAGGTATGTGAGTGATCAAACTAGATGATCACAGCTGGAACTTTTTTTCTTGATGTCTGTGAATAGACTTTTTAATTCTCATGGAGAACAGTCTGGATGTGTAATTTTGGTTACCTTCCTGGACACTGCATGTTAGGCATCAATAAAGGTGAGCAGGAGTTAATGATCATGAGTGTACATTTATGCTGCTTTAATTTCTTCAAAAACTGCCTTATATTTGAGTTTTCACACACTCAGGGTATTTCTCAGTCCTCCCAACAGTAGCTGGTGAACATCACACTATTACAAACAAACAAAAACCCCTTTTTCTTTACAGATTAAAAATATGTTTTCTTACAAACACTTAAAAATGTGCATAACTGCATTTACATGTATACACATTTTTGTGATTTTTTTTTTTATTATTATTTTTTTCCCTAATGATTTTAAACAACAAAGGTTCCCTGAGTTGTTTTTATTATCATCATTTAGCCTTTGAAGTAAGGGCTGTCCTTATTGATTTAAAAATATAAAACAGAAAATGTAAGAGTTCAGATTAATATTGACCATAATAATTACAATCAATGTAATGCTATTAATACTTTATTTTGCTCTACACAGTCATACAAGTCTGTAAATACCATGAACATAATTTGTACTTTGAAAATTTTAATTTTGTGAATGGTATTAAATGAAAATCTATATCATATAGTTCTATAAATACTTTGCTTTTTATTTTTGTTTTGTTTTGTTTTATTTTTGTTTTACTTCAAAAACATTGACAAGTGGGATTCTGAGCTTTTAGGAAAAAAAAAATTGTCCAAATTTTTGGATTCCACAGAGTTCTATGTCTTGTATAAACAACTTTGGATAGATGTATAGGTAAATTAATAGATAATTATTCCTGCTCATCACTCAAATCCGTACTGAACTTTATTACAATTGTGTTCCAAAATAAGAATACAGACAAATATTAATTTACATACATTACAATAAAAATACTTCTTTAGCTGTGTATTGATATAGCAGCTACATATATTGACACAAGAACTTGTATTTGAATCATAAAGAAGTATATGTTTTGAAACACAGCCTGTTTAATTTCGTTCTGTTAGAAGATTAGTCTAAAGTTCAAAATCAAAATAATAATTGCTAGGAAAGTAAAGCTCTTTCTCTAACATTAGTGAAAAAAATTTGGAGAATAAAATAAATTGTTGGTTTTGCTGAATAATCACTGGCAGACAGTTAATAAGGCTAGCCATTACTGAAAAGAAATGTAAACTTTTAATGGGAGTGCAGTCTAAATTGCTGCATGTTGATGAAGGAACTTTAATTAAGTCACTTTATTTGGTTTTGACTATATCAGATTGATAGACTTTTAGACTTTGCTTTTCCAAAACACCTGTTTTGTTGAGTGAACATAAATTAAATATAGCTCTTAGTGAAGGAATGCAACGAACAAAGAATTGATCTGGTTGAAATATCAATTAGCAAAAATAGAATATCTTTACTCAGATAATTCAGTCGTGTGTTGCGGCTCAGCCCTGTGGCTGCCCTGACATATGAGCTGCGTGAATCAGGAGAAGCTATGGACAATATCTGAGAGTCTGACAGTGGTGAGCTGAATATGCTTCCACTGACATTTCAACCCAAAAAAATGCTCACAAAAATACCCACAGGGTTCTAGTGAAGACTCAAATGGTTATAAAACTATGAAAACTATGAGGTACGAAGTCATCCTGTGGAACTGCATCTGGCCTAGAAGGGCATATCAATGAACTGTTCGACTTGAGGACTACTCTGCAGACTTTCCAGCTGGAAGAAACTGGCCATTTGTTGTCCTTTATATTACAGAGTATTGGAAAGAGCTAGGAATTGTGCTGATGATCTCATTTTTTCATGCCTTTCTGGATTCCTTTATTTGCCATACTGGCTGAGTGTTTTCACTACAAGCCAAGAAGATCTTGCTGCAAACCAGTGTGTACTTTTTATTCCATTTAATTGTCACAGCTATTGTTAAGAGATGTAGACCCCATTCCTCTTTCACCGGTGCCTTGTGTAGTCATTTACAACAGTACAGAAAGAGCACAAAGTAGCCCTGAAGTATTACCAAATCATATTGGACATGTTCTACACCTACTTTTCACTCAATTTTCTTGAATGAAAATGACTCCAAGAAGTGCAGCACCCTGGGAACAGCAAGCAGGGAGTACATCCTTTTGCATTAAATAAGGCCTTGAAAGGCTGTTGTCTCCACAGCTGACTGATGGATTCAGCAGATGGGATCAGATTGCTGCAGAAAACAGAAAAAAGTAGGATGATTGACTAATCCCAGGGTACAAAAATGACCAGGAGGTGAAAGATCTACGAAAGTGTGTTTCTTGTGTTGTTGTGTTTTGTATGTGTGTGTTTTTTTTTTTTGTTTGTTTGTTTGTTTTGTTTTGTTTTGTTTTGTTTTGTTTTAATCCAAGTATTCTTCTGCTCTAAAAAATATTAACACTCCTTATTATCTAATTGCTGTAAATGTGTTTTACAAGGCTGAGATTCATTCTAAGCCAAAACTGTATAATTTGCTCTTTTATCATGAAGAGGAAGGATTTCAAGTTCAAGTAGCAAAAACTCTGATGGAAAAGGTTAAGATTTTGTAATGAACTCATAATTGACTGTTCTTGAGCTGTCAGAGAGCAGGTCCATGAACGTAGAGAATGGGGGAAAGAAAAGAGGAAGGTTGATCCTTGATGTGTGACTTCTGTTCATTTTGGTTAAATCTTGTTTGGCAATGTGTAATACCAGCCTAAGTGTTACAGCAGGATCTGGGGAATGCTTATGTTCTCTGTGTCTCATTTCCCTGATCTTTGAAGTGCGATGATGAAATGTGATAACTGACAGCAAAGCTATGAGAAATCACCAGTTAATGTTTCTAAAATGTGTCACAAGTGTAGGCCCCAATTCTGATGTCTCTCTGCATTTCTTTCTGCTGTGATTTCATTAACTTTAAGATGGCTGTAGTGTTTTCAGTTATGTTACTCAAGTAAATCAGTGGCTTGCTGCTTATATTAACCACTTCTAAATCATTGTCATTCTTTTTTATATTGGAAAAATCAGCTTGTCAGGGTGTGACCCATCTCACCTAACTCCAGCTACATAAAAGTGAGGAAGTATAGTCTAAGCTATTTGCACTCTGAAGCACATAGGAAAAACAAAGGGACTTCAGAGGGTAGATAGAGATCTGTCTTGCTGGGGGACTGAGAAAGGTACACTAAATGGACATCCTCAGGGTGTCCATCTCTTGCATCTCCAGCCTGACTTCTCTATCTCATGTCATCTGAATAAATTTAATTTCTCATCAGTCAAGAATTCTATAATGTATATAGGGTAACATGGAATATATTTTCTGGCTAGCATCCCATTTCCTTCTGCAGCTAAGAAGACCACAGTCTCTGGAGTTTTTGCGGATAACAGTCATGAGAAGAATTTGCAAGTGAAACAGGCTTATATACATTTGCTTTTCTTTTTCCACCCTTAAGACAAATTTGTTACTTAAAGATCAAACTGTGACAATGCTTGTAACTCTGCTAAATGAAGTGTCTCCAAGGAAAACAGTTGTTAAACATTAAACATAAGTGATGAAAAAATATATATAAGGTTAATAAAGGGTAAGAAATGTTGCTAAGATTTCCCAGGCTTTATTTCTTCTGTTTCATTGCTGTTTTTTGCTTGTTTTGTTTTTGCTTCATGTGTTTGTTTGCTTTTGATGCAAAGGTTTTCATGGTATGTGCCTTGCTATGTTGAATATCAGTACAGTATGTAATATAAAATCCAAGCTTATCACCTGTCAAAATGAAACTTAAAGATCTTGTTCCAATTGTACTTTGTTGGTTACCTAGAGATAATAGTTTGTTTCCTGCAAAATGTTTTTAATCTCCCAAAGGAAAGTTGCATATTTATATATTCAAAAAAAAAACAACAAAAAAAACAAGATTGAATAAATGTGAAGTTGCTATGCCCGATTTCCCTCAGTGTTTAAAAATGACAAGTTGAAGGCTTCTAAGGTAACTTTACACATTCAGCTGTGTAATTAAACGTGGTTGTAAATTTCCAATTTACAACCCTAGTTTTCCAAGTGGATCCATGTAATAGGTACACTTACATCATTACTCTATTTTTACAAACATATGGGGAGAGGGGTGCTTTACAGTCAGCAACATTTGCAAAACAATCTATTTCCATCTGCATGAGTAAATATTTGTAAAAGCTAAATTTCCATTTTGCTTTGGGGAAGGTTTTAAACCTGAATACAATCATAAATGGAAACATTACTATCTCAGCTTATCTGATTCATTATATTTACCTATTACAGTCACCTATTCTGTTTAATGCATTTTTCAACATTATTCAATTTTGCAGTTAGTATTATTTCTACAAAGCAAGACCCTCCAAATCACTGAATAATCGGAACAAATAATGTAACTTATGAGGCTCTGGTTCACTTCTGAATATTTTAGTAATGAAAAAGAATCAAGATTCATCAAAATATTGATCCAAATTGTTTATTTAACTGTGAAGTCAGCATTATGGAAAACTTTTACAAAACACAATAAAGGATTAGATTTCTCTTTTATCATATTTTGGTGTACTTTAAATTTTAGCCCTAATTTCTGTGTTTTCTTTTTGATTTCACAGGTTTGTGAAATCAGTGGGATTGTTGAAGAACAATTTAATTAAAACAAAATTACGGTTATCAAAACTACACCTGAAAAAATGCTTTAGCTCATACATAATTTTAAATAAAGTTATTTTTCTAATATCAGCAGTACATAAGTGGAACCACTCTGATATGTGGATGCTGTAATGCACTGAGTCAGAGTATTTACGGTGGTACAGTGGCCTTAGGAAAGAAGGGTAACTGTTGCCTTTTAGTATAAAGTTACTATAATGTTTTTGTTTAGTTTTTACCCCTGTTATTTTGGATTGACATTTGATAAACTAAACTCTGCCTGACCAAATAAACTTTACGTAGAGATTTTATGTATTTTAACTTGTCTAAGGTTTTCTACTCCTTATATTTTTGTAAGCTTTACTCTTTTTTAGATTAACAAACATGAAAGTATTCACCCACATCTGCCAATATGTATGTCCCATTCAGTACTCACAGAGAACTAGCTGTTCGCTCATAGTCACCTGCAGAGAGAGGTCAGAAGAGGGGGTGAGTGAAAGAGTGTGTGTGCAAGGAGCAGAAACAGGTGTTGCCTGCGTCACATAGCTTTGTATGGAGTGTATCTACTTTGATCTTTAAAACAAATGAAGACTGTTAAAAAAGAGGAACATATCAATAACGAGTGGAGCATGCATGCAAAAATAAAGTACTTAAAGGACTTTCACATATATGTGATTAAATATTACTTACCCATATGGATTACTGAAACAAATTTGCTATTTAAAATAGGCTAACTGGTGTATGCTGTGTGCTAGGAAATTTAGATGCTTTTGCACAGACATCAAATTAAGGGATGTGGCGGTTGCATTTACTGATTTCATTTATCTGTTAATTCTGTCCAGTATGTTTTCAGTTTCCTTTGTCTTCAATTATGTATGCTTGGTTCCTGTATCTTAGACATAATGATATAATGAAATTGCTTGCAACTATGAAAAAAAATAGAGTATGACAAATCATCTCTTTGTTTAACAAATAAAAGTGAATTCTCTGTCATGAATGTTCCATAGTGTGAACTTTTTTCCTTTCTCACATACAGTCAGTGCTAGCACATAGAGAGTATGGTCTGTCTTGGTCATAATCAAGTAAAATGGAAAATACCGCTGTGCTGCATGGATACTTGCTCTTATATGTATCATCGTAGCGTAGACTTCCTTTGTGTAAAATTTTTAACATACTGGAAACACATGGGAATAGTCCCTTGAGTTCATTGCAGGATGGGGTTTACTAATTTGTCATCAGTAATGAAAATCTATTATGCTGT
Source organism: Anas platyrhynchos (assembly GCF_047663525.1). Lineage (NCBI taxonomy): Eukaryota > Metazoa > Chordata > Aves > Anseriformes > Anatidae > Anas > Anas platyrhynchos. Next base: position 35,204,157 of record NC_092588.1, on the reverse strand, counting down.
GTTTATTTCCAATATACCTGAAGAATCATTTGCATATGGGAGAGTATAGTATCATTGATAAGTTATATTTAGTCATTTTTTGTAGTAAAGCATTCTTGTAGAAATAGTATCTCCTTTTCAAGGGTTATACTCTTCCTTTGTGGCCTGCATGTAATATTTTACCTTGACACTAATGAAAAGTATAAAGTAGGTTTTCCCCGTTTCTTTCTTTCCTCCCTTCTTCCCTTCCACTCTTCTTCCCTTCCTCTCTCCCTTCCTCTCTTTCTCTCTTCCTTTCTTTCTTTTTTTCTTTTTTTTTTTTTTTTTTTTTTTTTTTCCAGCTGCTTCCATTATTAGCTTAAATTATGATCATATTTAATCCCTGGGAAAAAATCTCATTGAGTTCAGTGGAACTGAGATTGCCCACAACATTTTGAGAAAGAAATTAGGATTTAGCAGCATCTTAACTCTAGAATTTCTTGCACTTCTAAGTGCTTTTGACCACATAAGGCAGAGGGGTTTCATTAGGAATATGTCTTCTGTTTAGTGTTTGTGTTTTGTTTTGTTTTGTTTTGTTTTGTTTTTTTGTAAAGTGTCCTCAAACATAAGACAGGCTTTATACTTGAAGACACTGTAAATCCTGCTTCTGGTCTTCTGAGCACAAAAAAAAAAAAAAAAAAAATTCAATTACAGATACAGTGTATACCATCAGCACTCAGAATAATTAATAAGTGGGCAAGTGTGAAATGTGTGCAGGTGTCATGAAGTACAACAGGACGGGTGACATTGGTAGTAGAGTGATGGCTGGACCAGAAGATTTTGGAGGTCTTTTCCAACCCATTTCTCCAATTCTATGATTCTATAACTTTTGAGTGGTCCAGTTGTAAATGTTGTGAAGTCCTGAGCTCCTGAAATCTAGCTTTTCTTGGGACTCATTGTTTTTCTGGGACACTTTCTAAGCTGAAAGGTGGACAATAAAGGTGGAAGGTGGACATGAAGATTATATCCTTTTTTTTTTTTTTTTTCCTAGTTCTCACAATTTTGACACAATCATGATTTTTGCTTAAACAGTTGTGGTTGGCCTTACTCCCTCTAAAGTGTATGGAAAGTAGTGTTGGCTGACAATAGCACTCAGCCCAGAAACCACTGCTGACACTGTAGAGGAGAAGCAGCCACCTGGTACCCTGATGGCAAACAAGCTGGCAATAAAGCTTAACAGGGCAGCAGAACTCCAAGGAGGAACTGAGAAGCGCTTAATAGGAAAAAAGCAGCTGGTCTTAGGGGCTGGGGAAAATAAACAGCAGCTGGGAAGGCCATGCAGAAGGCAAGTGTGATAAACTTGTTTTCACCTTTGAGTGGTGGGAAGCCTTACTCATTTTCAGTTTGACCTTTTTGGCTTCAGGAAGCAGTTTCCATTTGTCAGTTGCTTATGGAATAAACTCTGCCTCCATGGTGCCTAATTGAATTGAGAGTCAGCTGTGTGAGTTCTTCTAGTTAATTCTTCTCTAGCTGTTTGGCAGGAGTATCAAGGTGGTGTTTTTGTTTTGTTTTGTTTTTAACTCTGCACCAGGCACTTCAAAGTCTTCACAAAAAGTTCAGAATAAGCTGTGTAGAAAAATGCTTCTCTCTAGCTGTATGAAACGGAGTAGATACAATGCTCTTCAGAAAGATACTTCATGGGTCATTGCTGATGTTATTTAATTACAACTTTTTGATGGAAAATGAGCCATGATAAATAGGCTATATTTTTTTCCTAGCCATATGTTTACATCTCAGTTTTTAAAAGCGTTTACTAATGCAATGATGTAAGGCAGTTGTATTCTCAATAGTACTTGTTAATGAAAAAAGTAAAAATATTATATCTCAGTTTATGAAAATGCATGTAGCTTGTCTAATAAGCAGCTGTCTTTCTTTCAAAAGCCAATTTATTAAAAAAAAAAAAAAAAGTTGTTATAGCCATATGAGTTTCTGTTGCTTCTTTTTAAGAGCTTCACACCCTTAATGCATTATCTGGATCATTAAAGGAACCTTACTGTATCTCTATTCACTACAATAACACAATAATATTAATAGATTCCCTTCTCTACTGCTCATATCAAGTAATTTTATCATTTGGCATGCTTAACGGAATGACTTCTCGCTAGTCCAGTGTCTAGCTCTGAGATTTGTAGGTCTAGCTAAGGGAGAAATGGGGAAGAAAATTTCTTTTCAGAAGTTATTAAAATACAAACAATTTATCTGGAATATTATGCAGTGGAAGATTTCTCTGAGCAAATCCTTATCTTGAAAACTTAGGCAAAAATTTAAAGCCATTTACATAGCAAGCAGCTGTACTGCTCACATACAGTATTAGCAAAAGCTTTTGGCCCTGTGGGAGTACGGTTCCTAAAAATGTGGCTTTATTTGCAGCTTAGGTCTCTTTCTCCTGAGTCAGTAATTACAAAAGAGAGAGGGAGATTTGTTTCCTGCTCCCTGGAGTATTGCTTCAGGTATGCCTACATTTCAGCTACAGAGATAACTAGCTGAAAGAAGGGGAAATCCTATACTGCAACATTCAAACTCAGATATATACGAACAAAATGAAAGCTAATGTGTTTATGTGACAATACCATTTAATTGCTCTGGCTGTATGTGGACATACTTTACATTTAACTGAATGATCTATTAATGTAAAATACAGAAAAGCTAACCATGAAATTATCATGCTTCGCGTAACTTTTTATGCCTAGTTCCAGTCCGCTTCCCACCAAAAAAAACAAAAACAAAACAAACAAACAAACAAAAAAAAGATGCCTAAAAATAGACATTTGGAGGCAGATAGCTCTTCCTATGCTTACAGAAGCTTGGTTCCCCTTTGCTTGTGGCCCTTGACTCTGTTTGGATTAGGCAGTTAGGCTATGAAGGTGCATTGTTCTGTAGATGTTTTTGTCGTTCACACTTTTAGCTGAAATCACAAAAGCTTGGGGTCGATCTAGATTAAAACAAACCACTGTGTTGACATTAGCTAACTTAATGGGATATTGCTGAAACGTTAGCCAGATTAATTTTAGTTATTTTTGTTATCATATTTCTGGTTAAAAGAACTCACATTGTTGTAAATTAGAATTCTTAAACACGTGTCTGTTCTTTAAAACTTTTAGTTGCACGTTTGTTTCCTAAAATAAAACTAAAACATAACCAAATAGAATCTAGTTTTAAGGCATCATCAAGTGAAAACACTGTAGTGGATGTTAAATTCCGTTCAATTAGCAAAGAATTCTAGTGGTGTTTTCACTTACACAAACACAGAACACATGTATAAATGTGACCTTATTGAAAACTTTTATTTAATCTACAAAGCTCCATAAATATCTCTGTTCTTGGAAAATGGCAGTAATTTAATGACTAATTTATGATTAAGGCTTCTATTGTGGATTTTGACACAATCTCCAACTAATGTGTCTTTTATTGTATGAACAGAGTATGTGTATTCAAGCTTTATGAGTTACTTGTGATTAATTATTGGCCAATTCTTGATGTTTCTTGTTTTGAAACAAGTGGGTAGAATTACTGAACAAATGTTTTCTGTAGATTCATGGACCATTTTCATGGATTCGTTTGGGAGCATGGTAGGGATGGAATGTTGTTCTGGGTTGTGAGACAGAAGAAACCTTCCTTTTGCCCACCAAAGACAATTATATCACAACACTAAGGAGACACCACGGGAGAGCAAACATAAGTCATTTTTCTTGTGACTTGACTGCTGAGCTACTGATCTAACCAGGGTCCTCCTCTTCCAGAAATGTTCACGTATGTTTGCTTACAGAGAGAGTGTAATAGGAAATGGATTTGGAAAGAGCCTCAAGATATCATTTAGCTGCTAATCTTGAGGCAGCATAACTCTAGCTAAACCATTTCTAACAGATGTTTGTCTACTCTGTTCTGAGAATGTCTGGAGATGGAGAATTCACATCCAGGAAACCCACAATGCTTCCTTATTCTTATCTTTAGAAAATCGTGTATTCAAGAGCTTGCGCTTTTGTTTCACAAGACATGGTCTTCCCCCTTGATTATATTCTTCACATCTTAATTGCTTGCATCATGTTTCATCTTTGATAACATTGAATTCAGATACCAGCCAAAACAATGTAGTGAAATACCGATCCTGTAAAATCTTTTTTTGTAATGATTTACAATGTAGCCCAAATTTCACAGAAGTGACATGGACACAGTTACTGAAGAAGTATTGCCACAGACCATGAGGTGTGTGGCAATACACTGACAATGGGACTTGTGCTCTGCAGGGGGCTTATGTTGCTGCACTAAGAAGCCCCTCTGAAGCCCTGAGAAGCACTGGAAATCACACATGATGAAACTGCAAAGGGTCATTGAAACCTCCATGCTTCAGTCATTGTAGTTGTCTCCAAGAAGTGCATGAGGAATTCATGAGTGAATTTCAAAAACTTGCCAAAATGCTCCCTGGGGCCTGATAAGTACCGTAATTCAAAATCTTTCCATAAGTGCCTCCAGAAATCATTCTGTTCCTATTGATGTGTGTAATCCAACACCTACACACCCACAACTCCAGGTTTAATAAAGTGTGGGGCCCTTTAGTTGAGATTCCAAAGCAACTATACTTCCTATCCCCCCAGGTGATGCTATGTTTCTGTGTCCAGAACACATTATCTGCTATTGACTTTTCATCTGGACACAGATCTTGCAGAATTTAAAACATTTTCCTATGAGTATGTGTTGAAAACATCTGATGGGCTTGCTCAGGGTATTGTGATACATAGGCCTTTTGGGAGAGACTGTAGCATCAACCTCATCCATAATTATGTCTGCTCTACTGAAAGACAGTAAGCTATTTAAAAGACAGTGCTAAAGCTTTTGAGGTGAAAACATAGTCAAAACTCCAGATAGAGACATATACTCACTGCTTGCTTGTAAAAGCAATTAATGCACAATATGACAAATTAAACTTTATCTCCTGGCTCTTGTTCTATATGCTAAATGTTTGTAGAGAATACTATAATGCTCAAATTCTGGGGCACTGATTTTTTCAGCTTTCAGAACAAGTTTAACTCATTTAAGAAAAATAAATTTTGTAGCTTGTAGATTTTAAAGTATGAGATGATAAATTCAGGAATGTAGAAATTTTAATTCTTGTATCCACACAAGTTGTTGGATTGGGTCAGAACAGTTTATATGGGACATGATCTAACTCAATATAAAAAAAATAAATGCGGTATCTTTCTTTACTCTGTTCTGCTGACAGGATAAGTTACCCTTCAACGACCCTTCATAATATTTTTAACAGTAATTATGTCTTAGATCATGATTCAGAAATCTGAAATCCATGATAAGTGTCATACAATGTGGGTCTCATCTGTCGTGTATCTGACAGCTTTATCTCTTATAGAAGATACAGTAAGAGATTACGAATAAGGAATAAGCTGTATAGAGAATATGGAATAGTGACAGTAATTTTTGCTTGATTTCAACTTCTGATGAGGTCATGTGAAATATCCTTTTGGCTAAACTGCTTATCTGCCCCCTGATATTCTTCTGCTCTATGGTAAGTGTAGTTATAAAACGCTATATAAAATGCATTGGTCTATTAGAATAGAGATATCAAGATAAAATTTTATCCTCTACCTACAGATACAAAGAAAATGTTTCTATAAACCTTTGTGTAGATGTTATTCACTTCCATGACATAGTTTTTGCTACATCCATTCGAATGGTCTTTCCTTAATTGTAACATTAATACATTCTAAGTTTAAAAAGCCAACTCCTTTTTGTTTTGTGAAAAGCATCACCTCCAAACTGCAGTTCTGTCTTCTTTAAAATGGGTGTTGGATTCTCTGTTGGGCAAACTTGTCCTACCAGAATGTGGTCTCCCAGCTGTTCCATCCTCCTGGCATACTGAAGGATTATCCACACCCTTGTTATTGTTTCCAGCAGATTCTGCGCTGTATAGTGAAGTTTCAGCTCTTGCAGTCCTTATGTTTTATGAGCTTGGAAGTCATCCAGTTTTATTCTTGGACTATTAAATATCATATGAAAATTTTAATCATTCTTTCTGAAATATGTCTTTGGGGGATAGGAGAACTTTGACATAGATTAATTACAGGGCTACAATTTTTCCATTAGGAATATCTATTCTCCTTCTTCCCAGTGCCCCCTTGTTAAATATTGTTTGAAGTACTTAATTGAGGTGGCAACTCTAAACCAAGTTTAGTATTTTTGAGTATCCATGGGAGACAACACTAATTTTTCCTCCTAGTAATTACAATGTACCACTACCATGGGATTTTGGGGTGATTTTTGGAGTGATAACTGAGTCAGAACTGAAGCTTAAGTTGGCTCAGTTTACAAAAGGTGCTTAGGAGCAAGGGGCATCTTCAGGTCATCCCCCTGCCACCTCCTGCTCCCAACTCTTTTAATATATTGCTTACTGAAGTGGAACACAGCTGCTTGTTTCTTTCAGCACGAGGGACAAGACTGCATGGATATATGTTTCATTGGTACCTTGGCAAGGGAGGAAATACTTCCCCTCCCCTCATCAGGACATTTCTTTCCAAGAGGAAGCTGAGATCCATTTTTCCAATTTTGCTTCTTGGTCTGAATGCAACTGTGACAGACTGTTTATAAGAATGCTTAAGATACTTCACATGTTTTAAGGTTTGAACTACCATGCTCCTAATGCAGGGCAGACGGGAATAGCATGCTATTATTTTCCCTTTTTGTTTCATGCTTAAGAATTTTGGGGAAAATATGGATGAGATGTCAAAATAATTTTGTGCATCAGATGGTACTGATATGGAAATACTTGAGTTCAGCTTGTTGATCAGGCTTGACTCCCACCCTGAAGAGTGCCACAGGCAGGTTGCTGATCATGCAATAGGTCTCTGATTGCCTAAAAATATATATAACATGGTAGAGTCCTATATTTTTCCTTCCATACATTTCCTCTCTATAGAGCCTAGTTGCTGATTTTGTTATGGTCATTGCCAGAACATTAAGTCTCTTATCTCTTAAACCAAAAAGGGGATACCAGGGAATGCTGTTCTATAAGTTCTGAAGTGTGGATACTGGGAAGGAACCTATGTGGGTAATGTCTGTATAACGGCACAGTCTGAATTGACTTTATGTTTAAATAAAAGTAGGTGAAGTAAAACACAGCTTTCCTTTTGAGTAAGAAAATCTTTTATCCGTTAAACTATTTGGGAATTTCAAGAATAAGATAGTGGAGATTTTATGAACAAACTACTGTTTACAGTAGTTGTTTTGACCTTTTCAAATGTCTTTTTTTTTTTTAACACAATCAGATAAAATTAATGATTTGTTGAATTTTATCTACAGTGTTGTATTTCTTTAAGTTTAACAAAAAGATTTAAAAGAAATATGAGTCTTTTTAGGAAAATTTTGCCTACTCGGTAGCATTCATCTTATGTTTGTTACTGTAGGTAACAGTTTTTCTATCTGTCTGTCTGTCTGTCTATCCATCCATCTATGTATATACTTATGTCTTTACTGTACCACTGCATGAATGAAGCACACATGAAACAAACTTCCTCGTTCAGCATATTGGACTTTGCAACTATAGCATCTTTGCAATTTAATACTTTGATGATGATGTGTTGTTTTTAGAGAAGCTGAATTTTATTATATGAAACATATTCATAAGATCTGTCAATAAAAAATCCCTCATTTATGTTTTGTGTGCCAACAATTGGCCTACATTTTAATTTCATACCTAATGATGTCATATGAATACTGTAGTGTTTTATTTTGTTTTGTTTTGTTTTTTTTTTTATGGCCTTCATGTTTTTTCACTATTGGAGAAGTTTGATCACAGTTCAGTTAACTGTCAAATTTATTTTTTTTCTTTAGCTAGTTAACATTTAACACTCTCGCAGGCTGGTGTGAAATTTTACAGAGACTGTTCTTCAATACTTTCTTCTTCAATGAAAAATAAGTAGTCTTGGTGTATATTTTAGTTTATGTTAGATTTAATTTAGATTGTTTTAGTAGGAAATTATGTGCTTCTAGATAAGAGGAATTTTCTAGGCTTTCCTTGTTTGTTTGCTTCTTTTAATTACTCAGATGGATAGCACGTCATTTAGCCACACAGAATATGTAGCTGAGTGTCAGCTAACAACCTTTAAGGTAGTAACAGTTTTCAAAAGGTCTGGAGTGCCTTTAGGTACAGGCAAATGTGGGCATTTGCCAAGTGTACAAGACTGAAGGGCAGTGAAACCTGTTCTGAGATTCATGAGGTGAGGGTGCGTGTTTTCCTTCCTTTCAGTGCTACAGGTTATTCAAGTTCCTCATATCTAAAGCTGTTGTAATTGCTTTTATGCTATGCTTTTTTTTTTTTTTTCCTTTTGTGTGTTCACAGAGAAGCATTTGTGCATGTGTTGGGAAATGAAGGGAGTTTTTCCATGCATATTTCTCTGTGTACATATGGATATTTCTGTACATCTGTGTATAACTGTCTTTTAGAACAAGTGGAACTGCTTGGGCATCTCTGTACACCAGGATGGGAAGTCTCCACACTGCTCACAGTGAACATCCAGGCTCGCCCAAGTCTGTGGTCATACATTTCTGAAGGGCAAATGCCACTACCCTTAGGCTACCTCATCACTGTGAAATGAAGCCCTTCTTGAGTAAGCAGATATCCTGGTTTTGTCTGAGATAGAGCTAATTTTCTTCATAGTAGCCGGTGTTTTGGATTTAGGGGAAAAATACTGTTGATAACACACCAATGTTTAGTGGCAGAGCAGTGCTTACACTGAGTTAAGGACTCTTCTGCTTTTCACACCACCCTGCCAGTGGGGAGGCTGGGGGTGCACTAGGAGCTGGGAGGGGACACAGCCAGGACAGCTGGCCCAGTAACCGAAGGGAAGTCCCATACTATATGGTGTCATGAGGAACAATATAAGCTGGGGGGAGCTGGCCAGGACAGGGCGGGCAGCTGCTGCTTGGGGACTACCTGGGCAGTGGTGGGTGTTGAACATTATGTGTCACTTGTTTTGTGTATCTGTATTCATAATTAATTATTAATAACCCCCCCCCCTTTTTTTTGTCCTATTAAACTGTCTTTATACCAACCCATAAGTTTTATCTTCCTCCTCCACTCAAATTTTCTCCCCCCTCCCATGTGGAGGTGCTTAGTTGCTGGGTTAAACCACAACAGCAGCTTCCTAGATAGTTTGGGAAACGAGATCCGCAGTGAAATCCTTTGATGCTCCCCAAAACTAGTTTTGTCATAGTTCCCTTGCCCTGTTGACAGCACTTCTGTGTCCATCCAACACTGGTGTCCCAGGAGGGTGCCCTGTTACTGCCCAAAGCTGAATGTTTCTGTTTTAGGTTTGAAAATAGGCTTAAATCCACAAGTGAGAGACATTGTTCACACCCTTAAAATGATACCATTTAATGTTTTCTACGGTGCTGTGAGGCAGTTCTGGATAGGACTGTGAGAGGGCATTTAAAAATGCTTTCTGAAAAACATCTGTCTGTGGGTGGTTAGATGCTGATGTGCTGAAATGCTATAGAAACTGTGTCACCCAGTCCCACAACTCGACTTACAGACAATATTTGCCGTAATACAGTCTTGACCTGCAGAGCTTTCAAACCCGCCCTTTACTTTGTGCCTTCTGTACAAAGAGACATCAATTTTCCCTTTTGTGAGGGAGGGAGTAGTTATTCACATGGTGAGAGATCCTCTAACTTTACAGAATGAAGAAATTTTTTTGTCAATAGCAGTGGAAAGCGATATGTATGTCACAGAGAGGACAAATACCAGTATATTATATGGAATTCTAAATTTATTACATACTGTAAAATTTTTGTATACTTAAAACTCCTTTTTGATATGATTTAAGATTCCTATAGTGAAATACTTGGAAATTAAAGCTTTTCTTATTACTTACATTGACTTGAAGTTGAAATTGTTGATTTAATAAAATAATCCCTTTCTTTATATGCTGTTTTGAAGTTTTCTATCCCACAGAATAACTTTGAGTGACTGGCATATCGGTATATTTCAGAAGAATGAGATTTAGTTAGAGCTAATGTACAAGACTATGGGAAAAAAAAAATACTTTTTTTTGTGTGTGTGTGTGTTAGAGGATTGGGAAATTAGTTTCTGAGCTGTAGCCCAGTGCAAAACCAAAACAAGTAGTGTCCTTTGACCCTTTTGGAAAGTGATTGTGTATTTCCAGTGATGACAGCCAACACCATTCTTTGATTTATAGCAGAGCAACTTTCATTTAATATTGACCATATGGCAATTTTCACCACCTACATTGTTCAAGACCTATGTCAGTAGCACACAAAACAGTGAACCTTATTCCCAGGCAACTCTACTAAGAAAGAGGATGCTGCATTGTGGCATATTGATTGATAGCGCAAAGCAGTGATAATTAGATCTCTCTGAATTCTTTATAAGTGGGCTCTAGACTTTTGAAGCTTATTGCATTATTTTGACACTATTGAATTATCAAATATAGCAGCTTCTTTTCAAACTGTGTGTTTGAAATACCTGATGACAAAAAGGTGCCGTGGAACAAGATTACATAACATAACCCATGGTCTTGTCTTAATTTATATTAATAGTTTTAATTTATGCAATATATGGGTGGGGAGACTGGGGGAATGTTATTAGTGGGGATCCTTGACTCTATACCTCATATCTTCAGATGGGAATGTCCCAGATCTTTTACAATAAAAAATTTCATCCTCCTAATTTATCATTTTACATCTGTAATTGCTGTGCTGCATGTTGGAACAAAACTGAAGGTGGGAACACTTAACCTAGAATTTGAAGAGGAAAGGTTTTGTTTTGCTTCGTAGAAATACCATTGTTGTAATTCACAGAGGTCAGTAACTTTCTTGACATGCAGTATGTAGGGGGGTGTTGTTTTACAGGTGAAGGGAGGTCAGTTTGGTATCTCACTGTACTGAAGTTATTTATACACTGATTTCATGTGGCCCATTGAAAGGGAAAATTCTTTTTTCCATCTAATGATGTTGCTTCTAGACATGCCAGACATCTTGATGTAGGCACATGCTGCTCATGTATTTGTCCCTTTTTTTGCAACTTTTTTTTGCTCTGCCCTTCAGTTGACTCACTCAGGATTTTATTGAATACCTAAAGCTCTGTGAGGCTTTATAGTGTCTGGTTGTGAGAACTTCTCCATTTTGACTACTTAATGGACAGTATGCTCATCATCAGGCCATCAGGGCCTGTTCTATTGATAGTGGATCTGTGCCAGCTACTGTTGTGAACCAACCCCTTTCACTTGTGCCAGACCTAATGTTTCCATGGCTGTGTGCTGTCCAAAGCCATGACCTGAAAACTAACCATTGGCTTTTGTCAATCCTCTTCAGACAGATCCTGGATCTAGTACTATTTGTATTTGAACCAGCTCCAGGTTTCCATAAACCTCAGTCCCATCTTGGATCCAAGATCTAAAAGTCATGAATGCATTGTAGGTAATGAAATTGAAGTGGAAGGGTGGCAGGGAGAAAAGCCAATATAAACCAATAGTACATATAAATAAACAATAAAACCAAATGTGGACAAAATGATCAGTACGCGTTCTTTAAGATCGCAAGTTGTCATCTGGTCACAGCTCCTTTTGAAATCCATTATAAACTCCCATTAACTGTACTGGGAGTTCTGTCAGGTGATTTCTGATCTCATAATTGCTTCCATAATGGAAAATAGAATTAAGTGATAAGAGAGAGAGCTCAAAACAAATTTACTGTATCTGTGGTAATAATGGATTGCAGTCATGATAGAATTGGAAGAAAAATAAGTTATGGGAAGGACATGAGTGGTAATTTTTGTAGTCAAGGAGAAGAAAAATAAACCAGAAGGAAAATAAACCAATCTAATGGAAAAAAATATGTATGTTCAACTCCTTCTACCTCAAAAATGCTAGTAACGATTGTCTGTGTACTTCTTTGATCTCAGTAAGACTCAGTTTCTTTTTCAGACATTCAGCTGTTCACAAGTCCTGTACACTGAACTGTCTATTGATGTAAATAAGAAGGGCTGGCATTTGGTTTTGAGTAAGTATCCTTTACAATGGGTCTTATCAAAATTTACTGAATGTCTCTACCAGATGTCACAGAAGGAATTCACTAATGACTGCTAGGTCAACTGAGCAGCACCTCCCTGGACTCCTGCTCCTCATCTCTCCAGAACATTTATATGTTTAGCTTCCATGAATTAATCCACGTGGTGATTTATGTGTTTATTTATTTCCCTCTTTTTCTTCTTTTCCTCTTTTTTTTTTTTTTTCTTTAGCTCAGTTAGGTACTTTTTCTTAGACACATCCCATTGGTTGTATATTCATTTCAGCCACATAAAATCATAATGGTTTGCTCTAATATTATCTGTAATTGTATACCTTTATTAATTTTATAAGGATGAAGCACCTTCATTAAAAGATTCTCAGTCCTGTTAGAGAGTTGTCAATAATTTTATACTCCTAAATATATGCCTTGTAAAAGTGTATTTTTTAAAGTGCTATTTATGTTTTGTTTCATATTAATGCAGGTGTAAAAGATTTATAAGGCATTCTGCCTACATTTTCAAATAAGCAATAATATCTTATTGGAAAAAGAATCTTATACTCTACACAACTAAATAGGAAATTTTTTATTAGGCTAAATTGTACCTGTATAAATGTAACATATACTGACTTCTTCTGTGCTGAACACCAGTGTTTACTGGCTGCAGAAAGACACAATACCATGAAAAAAGTGAACAACTAAAGGAACTTTAAAAAAAAAAGTATTTATTTATTTATTTGTAGTTCTTGGCAATCATCTATCCTTTACAGTCAGATAGGGTCACTTTATACTGCCCTGATGGAATTGACTGATTAGAGAAATACAATTCTTAGACTGAAGTGATGAGAAATGAAGCTATGGGCTGTAAAACAACATCACTAAAACTTTAGGAGTTTTGATATTGATTTTCCAGCAGTGGGATTTCATATCTTTTGTTTTCAGACTTCATTAGTGATCTGGGACTAAACTTCTCTTATATGTCAAGAATGTTTATCACAAAATCACCTCACAAAAGGGAGAAGAAGCTACTAAAAACATTATTGGCAATCATTACACTTTTTGTTGCATATACTCCTTAAAATTTAATAATTGTCTTTGGACAATTAAAGTGATACCTAGAGTATGCTGGTATACCTTTTTAAAAAGATTAGGAAGTCTAGATTTTGCTTACTTAAAAAAACCTTTATGTTGCACACATGAAGTTGGAAATAATGTTTGTTTCACTGAAGATTTTCCAAAATTGTTTGACCCTTTATCCAGAAAGGAAGAGAGAAGTTACTTTACCTAGTTGCCAACCAGCTGAATAGTTTAGTTTGCTTAGCTGTAAAACCACTCCGTGCATTGAAAGATTAGCTAAAAGCCTCTGGAAGTTCTCCAGGCCTTTTTTTTCCTTTTAAATAAAAAATAATTCCACCTAGTTTTAATAAATTTTAGCATGACACTGTCTTCTTTACAATTAATGAGCAGGAAAAGCAGCTATTTCTGTTTGTGCTTCTCTGATATGAAAGAGTCCCTGAACTACTTCTGCCATCAGTTTGCTTTTACCAGTGGAAGTTGTAAATAAGAAATTTTCCAAGTGACTTAGTAGAGGGCTGGGTAGTGTTAAATGAAGGGGACTTCATTTTTTATCGGTTTATCAGTTCTCAAGATACTAGAACAGAAAATAACTGTTGCCAAAATTAATCCCTAATATATTGTCTGTCTGTGGTGGAAAGGATGTAAAAAAATGGTAAAGGTGTAAAAAAGGTCATTTTTTGAGTCATTTCTGACTCAAAAAGGATCAGAAACTCTTCTTGTGTTTTGCAGCATCATTTTCAAACTGACGCATCTGTGAGCGTCTGGACAGAGCACAAGCATAAATAAATTGTGGTAGAGCAGTTGTCCCCCAGGGCTGATTACAACTGGTCAGAGCACAAATAACGAGTCTCTAACTTAGACCAGATATTTTTAACATTTTTCTTTGGAAGATGTAAAAATTTGGTGGAATGGAGCAGGATAAGATTAAGTGAAGTGAGGAGTACTTCTGGTACGTGAAGGCAAAAATAGTTTTTAAACCATCCTGAAATTGCCATGATATCTTCTTCTCTCCTGTGACAATACCTCTCAATATCTTGTGATAGCCCTTCTTCATCAGTGTGTTTCCTCCCCTGTTGCAGGAAGTCCCAACCACAGTGAAGGCTTGAGGAAAAGCTCTGATTTATTTTATTCTGGTTTCTGCTCATTGTACTTTGCATTCAGATGTTCAAAACAAAATGTTTCATATTTTGATTTTGGTACTTTTAAAATGAAGCTTATTAAAACACAATACTTAAGTGCATAGTGGATTCTTAAATTATCTTTGTAAAGTATACATCATGACTGAATATATTGCCATGCCTTTCTTCTCTTCCTGTGGTCAGAAATTATATGTTTGATTATTTTCCCCACCTCTTTTACCCCATTAGTTTTTCAAATGTTATTTAATGTCCCCATTCATATTTTCCTTGCTCTTGTCTATAGCCAGACTGGAGTAAAACAAAACAAAACAAAACAAGCAAACAAACAAAAAACCTTCAGTAGCTGGCATGATAACTGTGTCCTGATTTCAGCTGGGATAGAGTTAATTTTCTTCAGAGTAGCTGAGTTTTAGTTTTAGGAAGAAAACAACATTGATAACACACCGATGTTTTAGTTTTTGCCTAACAGTACTTACACAGAATCAGGGTCTTTTCTGTTCCTTGTGCTGTGCTGCCAGCAAGGGGGCTGAGGGTTCACAAGGAACTGGGAGGGGACACACCCAGGATATTTGACCCCAGACCCCAGTGACCAAAGAGATGTTCCATACCTTATGACCTCATGCTCAGCAATAAAAGTGGGGGGAGTTGGCCAGGAGGAGCCACTGTTTCTTGGGACCTGGCTGGGCATCAGGGGCCATGTGGTGAGCAATTGCATTGTGCATCACTTGTTTTGTGCATTCTTTTCTTTATTTGCTGCTTTTCTTCTTTTTTTCTTTCTTTTTTTTCCCCCAATTTTCTCAACCCATGAGTTTTACCTTCCTCCCCCCCACCCTGTTTTCTCCACCATCCCTACAGAGTGGGGGTGTAAGCAAACAGTTGTGTGGTACTTAGCCGCCTGCTGGGTTAAACCACAACGGGCTCTGCCCCAGTGTCAACAAATATACTCCAAACATACTTTTCTTGTATGTAAAAGCTCTGAGAGCACTGTGTGCCTTATGGGAAATGTTTTGAAGTAATCCTTGAGGAGCTGTAAACTCATTTCCCAGAATGATGCTTAAAAATAGATGTGTTGGATGAGTAAGAGGTGTCTTGACTCACATGAAAGCCACAGATAAACCCTTTTCCTCATTCTCCACTCATGTTGACATTCCTGCCTCTCAAATATGTTGTTTCACACCACCACACTCTGTCAGATGAACATGCTGAACACTTCTACAGGATCTCAACCCAAGGTCCAAGGATCTTAAATTGTTTATGTGCTTGGGAAGAACAGACCTGGAAATTAGTGAAAAAATTAAAGTTTGGTTAGTCTTTTCCTGTTAGTGTATCTTCCCTGCATCTAAGTGCATCTGAAATAAATTGGCAATCAGGAAGACTGGACATTTGCTTTATCTACCAGTGGGCTTGGGATTCTGCTGACAGACACATGTTGAAATCTGTGATTATCATTCAATCATAAAATTGATGCACTCGATGCAGTCAGTGTATTGTCTTTTTAGTCACTTACTGCTTTTTGTTAATACCTGTTTATTATCCAGTTATCTGAGTAAGTGACTGGCAGTATATTTTTGAAAGATATACATATTTTGCATAGCCGTGTAATCAGCTCTTGGTTTTGTAATAAATGGTATGAAGGAAGTGTGGGAGGAGGAAAAGATGCATGGAACAAGAATTCCTGTCATACAAAGAAAATATGGACCTGGTATAGTTTCAGCCACAAGCTTTCTGTAGGATTCTCCTGCTATTACAAGAAACAAATGTGACATTTCTTGACAGTGACTTTGGGTTGAGATTAAAAATTCTTGCAGCAGTACTCACTGAAGTATTGCAGCACACTCACAATAGGTTTGCTTTTGTTAACATATTTGCAGTTTTTTACAATTTTGTTGCAATTTGTAGTGGTCGCAGGGTGAGCTGGATTGGAAGTGAAGACTTTTTTTTCCAGGTTGGAGGAAAAAATAGTAAATAGTGGGTTTTGTTATTTTTGTTAGCTTATTTGTTTTGTTTTTCACACTGATCTGATATGTGGTACAATTCTGGAAGTAGCCATGCTAGTGCAGTGCAAGTATTGAAGAGTATGTATCCAGTCTCCACACCAGACTGTTCAGATGATGGGCTTAGTAGTAATGATTCATCCACAGAAAAGGAGCAAACTGAAGGAATAACAAATTGTGACATGAAGAGTGATTACTCATCCTGGGAAACTGCCAAGGCTGGTTTGTCTTTGGTTACCAATACCATTATACATGATCATGCTGGTAACCAGGCACAACATGCTACTGCAATGAGATATCTTGAATAAAGCTGGATATTAAGCAAGAACATCCTATGAAAATGCATGATTTGAAAGGATTACTTTTTATCAGAGATCCAGCCTTATTTACCTATAATAGATATGTTCCTTTGTTTACAAGTTTATATTACAGTTGATTTAAAACACTGTAAATGAATACGTACCAAGGCCAAGAGAGGTTATTTTCAATACACAACAGCAACAGGGTTTTCTTGTGAGCGGTGTGTTCTAAGAATGACTC
This sequence comes from Anas platyrhynchos, assembly GCF_047663525.1. Classification (NCBI taxonomy): domain Eukaryota; kingdom Metazoa; phylum Chordata; class Aves; order Anseriformes; family Anatidae; genus Anas; species Anas platyrhynchos. The sequence goes on along the minus strand of NC_092588.1, from coordinate 35,187,356 downwards.
GATCAAATTTCACTTATGTTTTTCTCATAGTAACTGAGAATTTAACTGTAGTTAAAGACATAGCCTTTTTGTTGCTCATTAGTACAGCACCTAACTAATCTGCTCTGGTTTTAACTAGTGTACAACATTAGAAAATCATTTCATATTGAAGTCTATATGTGCTTTTTATATCCCTCACAGTATATTCCACATATTTATATTTTTATTAGAAAATGTTTGGCTTTTGATGGCTGATAATAAAAGCAGAATCAAATGAAATATGGAATGTGTTTTGGCTGCAATAATAATTCAGGTGGAAACCCAGCTGGTTTTAGAGTTGTAACCCATTCTAGTCTCATCCAATGGTATCCTTCTCTACCAATGGAAAAAAAAAAAACTCTTCTGGATTTGTGCATATACAAATGGATGTTCTTTTTTTGTTTTGGTTTGGTTTTGTTTTTGTTTTGTTGTTTTTTTTTGTTGTTGTTGTTTTCTTTTGTTTTGTTTTTTATAAATATGACAGATTTGAACGTTTCAATACTAAGAGTAATAACAAAGTGATAAAAAATAACAAAGTCTTATCTTAATCTTCTACTTGAGTTAAATGGGAATGTTAAAATGCTGAATTAAGTTTCACTAGGGCTTATAGTTAGATTTTAAGCTTTTTTTTTTTTTTTGTATACATTTAAAAAAATTTGACAGGTCAAATCAGCTGATACCATATGTGCTCCTGGCTCAGCCAGTGCTATCTTATTCCAAGAGGATAACCGTTAGATGAATGTCATGAGATTTAAAGAATGCAGAAGAGTTCCTCTTTTCAGCATTTTTTGACTGCCTGATTTTGAGGGCTCTCTCCCTTTGGTTACCAAGGTCTTTAGAGCATAAAACAGGATAATCCCAAACTAAACTTAAACCATATTTTTGTAAGGTAACTGAAGGATGAGCCTTGGAATTTTTTGCAGTATACTGCCAGTTACATTAAATCTGCTTCAGCAGTGACAAATCAGTCTATTCAAATGTCAAAATTTGGAAGTATTTGTAATCTAAATCAGATCTATTTTAAAATGTACCTTCCCATTCACAGTCTAAATATATAATATACTGACAGTAACAACCATCTTCACAGCAAGGCATTTGTACTTTCTCATTTGATTTTCACAGAATCACAGAATCATAGAATGGTTTGGGTTGGAAAGGACCTTAAAGACCATCCAGTTCCACCTCCTCTGCCTTTGGCAGGGACACCTCCTGCTAGTCCAGGGCTCCATTCCACCTGGCCTTGAACACCTCCAGGGTTGGGGCATCGACAGCTTCTCTGGGAAACCTGTCCCAGTGCCTCACCACTGTCTGAATGAAAAAATTCTTCCTAACATCTAAACTAATCTTTTAGTTTAAAACCATTACCCCTTGTCCTATCACTATCTGCCCATGTGAAAAATCACTATCCATCTTTATTGTAAGCCCACTTTAAGTACTGAAAGGCCACAATGAGGTCTCGCTGGACCCTTCTCTTCTCCAGGTTGAACAATCCCAGCTCTCACAGCCTTTCTTCATAGAGAAGTACTCCAGACCTCTGATAATCTTTGTGGTTACTCTAACAGGTCCACATACTTCTTGTGCTGGGGACTTCAGACCTGGATACAGCACTCCAAGTGTGTCTTCATAAGGACAGTGTAGAGGGGTACAATCCCCTCCCTTGACCTGCTGGCCACTCCTCTGTTGATGCATCCCAGGATGCAGTTGACCTTCTGGACTGCAAGCACATACTGTTGTCTCATGTGAAGCTTTGTTCCAACAGAACCCCCAAGTCCTTTACTGCAGGGCTGCTCTCAATGAGTTCTTCTCTCAGACTGTGCTCATGTCTGGGATTGCCCTGACCCAGGTGCAGCACCTTGCACATGGACTTGTTGAACCTCATGCAGTTCATATGGGCCTACTTCTCAAGCTTGTCCAGGTCCCTTTGGATTGCGTCCCTTCTTCCTGTTATGTTGACTGTGCCACTCAGCTTGGTGTCATCTGCCATCTTCTGAGGGTGTGCTCAATCTCACTATGTCATTGATAAAGATGTTAAACAGCACTGGTCCCAAGATGTAACCCTGAGAGACACCACTCATCGCCGACCTCCACGTGGACATAGAGCTGCTGACTGCAGCTCTCTGCGTGCTGCTGTCTAGCCAATTCCTCATCCACTGAATACTCCACTATTCAAATCTATATCTCTCCGATTTAGAGATTTCAGCATGTTATGTGGGACCATGACTGAATAGTACAATAACAGATTAGATAAAAAAATTATTCTTAAACTGAGCCAACATAGTTGTTTCGAGTTTGTGGCCCCTCTAATATTGTTTATATAGAAGCTATGGAAAATAAATATATTATGAATCAGTGGTTAAAGTGTGTTGTTTTTTTTTGAATACCTTGTTATTGAATTCCCCATGGAACCTGTCTGGATTATAACAACAGTTTGTTTCCTACCCATTATCAATAAATTCCAACAGAGATCATGGTAGACTCCTAGTGACCTTTTCTTATAAAAACATCAAAACTATATCTATCCTAACTTGACAGCTAATTAAAAAAGGTTTATCTCAGATTTGATGTGGACTTTGGTTAAATATCCTTTTTAAAAAGCTTCATTTATACTTAAATTGTATAATGAAACAACAAAGTTTAGTAGTTCAGACACTTCTGCACAGAACACAGACCTTTTATCAAAACTAGAGCATTAGAAATACAAACCAGCATTGAAACTGCTATTTCTCAATTTTGACATGAACACTGGCATTTGCCAAGAGAAACTGTAGTGATCACAGTGAAACTATTGCCTGTATTTCAGCTATGCTAAGGTTCTGTCTTTTATCTTTGAATCTTTGCAATAAGTATTCTTAATTCCAATGGCAGCAATGAGAAATTTGGATATGAGATCAAACCTCACCCAAAAAGATTTTCATGTACTTCTCACAGCCCCATAAAAACACACTATTTCTTTACTAGATGTCACTAAATGCATACATACATTATCTCAAAACTAATAGAATCTCATTTCCATGTCCAAAACATACTGTGTTAATTATGCAGACCCCACTTTAATGAGTGTGCACATAAATCTTGAATTTTAACAGCTCTGAGTTAACAGCTAAAACTAAATGTCTTGAATCTCTTTAGACAGAAAACCGAGAGAGAGATTTTAGCACAGATAGGTGCTAAACCCAGCAAGACCCTCAGCAACAATTAACTTGTCTTTTGAAAGACTGCAAATTCAGAAAATGTCCTAGTCTCCACTGAGCTTGAATCAAGGTCTTTCAAAAAGTGAAAGAGAAATGGTTGCTTTCGATCTCTAGTTCACTCTGGTGTCTAAGATGCTTCCTACAGAATGGCAGCTGCACTTTTTTGCTCTTTTTGATCTGGAACTACATTTTGAATATGATTTTCCAACATCTTGAGTGCTTCAGGCAGAAGAATACAGAACAATTTTTTAATTGATTTTTCTCTTGGCTTGTGAATACTGAATTTTTATGATTTTTTTTTTTTTTTTTTTTTTTTTACTGCTATACCATGCAAAAGAGCTGTATCAGCATAGTTAGTGCTCTAGTTATGAGGACGCACACTTGAATGGGTTCATGGCCACTCACATTTGCATCCAGCCTTTTTGAAGGGGCTGTATGTGTTCCTACAGGAAGATTCTGCAATTAACATTTTTCCAGCAATTAAATATTTCATCAGAAATTCTTAGCCCTTCTCTATTTCTGAGTGCCTCAGTGAATAATTTGGCAAGGTCTTTAATTTATTTTGAGGAGCTGAAATATCAGAGCTTGCTCTGGCAGACAAAATAGATATGTGAATGGTCATCTTCCTGTTTTATTCTGTGTCTCTGACCTCCTGCCATATGTTTTCACTGAGCCATCACAGCTCTGGTCATGCCAAAGCAATGCAAAATTTAGAAATTATTCATGTTCTCATGTTGTCACTTCTAAAAGACATTTCTAGATCACACCATTGTCCTGATCAATTCAGATTACTGATATTCCGTTGTTAACATATTCAACCATTTAGATTTCTAGATCTTATTTTTATTCAGGAAAATGTCACACTAACACATTTAATCAACTATAAACACCAATCACTCTGCTAAGGATATAAATATTTGTGATCTGTTCTTTTAGGAAAAGCAATTCAGCTCTTCTGGTAAATGCTTCAGAGATATTACTGAGTCCAGTGCATTATTGCACAACCTGTGCCCTTTATCACGTAGCATTGCAGTGTACCTGCGCATGTGCAATCTTACTTGGGAGCAAATCCAGTATGGATTTGAGGGCCCTTGTAATTAGTAGGTACAATGCCAGCTTTGGGGTGCTTGCTTCTAGAAGGGTATTGAGAATGTGGTGTAAGCTGCCCACAGTCTCCAGAGAGGGCATGGGGACAGTTAGATGCCACATGGTAAGATCTAGCTTATTGAGAAAATTAAGCAAAAAGCTACCAGAATAGTTTAGACAGCTATGAAAAATGCAATGCAGGAATGGTTTTTAAGCCTACCTCTGTACTTAATGATCAACATCACAAGGAGCTCTCTCCAACCATCTGGATCTTCAGCTTGAAAGAGGCTTCTGATGAGAATCTCTTATGCACTCTGAAAACATTGACCAGGCATCTTTTTTGTTTGTTTGTTTGTTTTAGTTTAATTAATTTGTTTGTGCCTGGTGGTCCTGCTGTATTTGTTCATTTAGATAAACAGTGTTTATTATACAATCAGTAAGTTACAGATCTCTTAAGTCAGCCATCAAACCTATGGCAGAGTTTCAGACATAGCACAAATAAAATGTCTCTTTTTGTATTGTACTTTGATGACAGGCTACTTGTTTTGTAGACATGCAGACCTCTGTCTAGTGTGCAGGCTAAGTAGTTGCCAGTTGTCTTGTGACAGATGCATTATGTAGAAAACATCCTTCAGGTTATTGCACTTGGATAGGTCTGAGGTCCAGTTATCTGGATGAAGATTGCCTGGATTCAGTGCCCTGATATTTCTTCATATGGCCAGATCACCTACATGTAATTGTATATTTGCTACAATAATTGTTATTGTGGTCCCAAAGCCTGAAGTCTGAAGGGGAAATTTTCTTCTTCTACCTCCTCTTCTCTCTTCCTCCTCCCCTGCAACAAAGAAATACTGAAGAAATACCCCATCATGTCTTTGTTTCAGAAGTCATTGCTGAGATTGTATATTTCAAAAAGGGAAAAAAAGTGGAGTTATTTTAATTTATTCTTCTAAGTGAAAAATAGACTGTGCTTTTATAAACAGGAAGAAATAAGCATCACTTAGGAAGCACATTTTGACTGCGTACATTTTCTGAAAATATTTATGTTCTACTCTTTGGGCTTGTGATAGTAACAATGTTCAGCCTAAGTAGTTTGGAGGAAAGTTGGCTTGTGTCATTGGCTTCATTGTGGAGAACAGGCTGGTCTGTTCCAAAACCAAAAATATTTGTCCCTAAGGTTTCTGGGTAAAAGTAATCTCCAGTTGTATTACATTTGATTCCCTTATTTGGTATGTATATATAAGACATATATTCATTCTTAGGTGGAGTTCACACTATGCAACAATTTAAATAACTTTTGTTTATAACTTATCGTATGTAGCACAGTATGTATGGGAAGCCTATCACAAATCACATCAACCAGAAAGGACAAATTAATGGAGATAATTGCCTTCATCACTTTGCACTTAAACAGGGTATAATGAAGCTAATAAGATTACCCCTTTATAACAATTAGACATCTCAAATCTCATTTACTACCTTTAGAGCAATGTCCCTTGATTTAGTAATGTGCTGGAAAGGGCTGTAATTGTAGTAGCTCTATGAAAGATCTACAATAGCTGGTAGTGACACTAAGAATATAAACCTCTAAAATATATGATTAATTTGATATCGAAGACATAAATTTAAAAGCAATTCTGCTAAAAAAAAAAAAAATGATCTCTGTTCAGGTAGAAATGGCATTCAGCTGTTGTATTTTAAAATTCTTTTCACTTGGCATCCTCAGAAATACATGCCAGTTATGAGGGGCTTCTGTATAAATTGTAAACTTCAATGTACTCTGCACACTGTAGTTTTTAAAGGAATGCTGGGGTCCGTCTCTGTTCTGTGCAAGTCTCTATGCTGTACCCATCATGTTGGTAAGCCTTCTTCAAACACTGCATTTATGGCTATAACTTACATCAATGTCTTTGTAAACTGTTCTCTTTATATAGTTTCATAAGTAGCCAGCAATGTAGTTTCGTTTGGTTTATTCTGAGATTTGTCTTTCCCTCTCTAGCCTATACCCTGCCTTCTTTGACATGCTTTCTAAATATTTTCTTGCAGTTTTTCTGTAGGGTCTTGAAAAACTCACCTGAATTAGTCTATCATTAGCATCAGGAAGACTTATGTGAGTGATGAAGGCTGTGGATTGACTTCAGAGAAACTAAAACACAAAGAAATCTGGGTTGAGCAAAACTTCAGGGCCTTGTAAAATACCTGGCCATCAAGACAAAGAGTTCTTTCTCTCGTTCTCGTTTACCTTCTTTCTCTTCCTTCCTCCTCAATTCTTTTATTATGAAAACAACTGCTGTTTTTCTAAGAACATGAAGATGCCAAATCTTGCTCTCCTTGGCCCTGCTCCTGCCAGTTACTCTGCAATGTGCAGGCCAGCAGAGCATCTCTCATTCAGATTCAGCAGCCAGAATATCAGGGGGAGGCCAGAGAGCAGTTGCAAAGTCTTATTATTTCTTGATGGAATCACAACAGTGCATGAACTGGGAAGTGTGCACTCAAACAGGAGAGTAAATTACAGTAAACCTGATGCTCTGACAATAGTAATTTAGGCTACTGTTAATATGGAGACTTTGCAGCTACCAAATGGGACTTGGCCTTAATCTGTCACCATATAAAATTGTCAATAACTACATTCAGAAGTACTCAAATGTCTCAAAAAAAAAAAAAATCTAATCACTTGTTAATTGTTTTACAATTTTAGTTTAAGGGGATAGTAGTTATTGCATACCTGGTAGAGTGTGTTGGTCATGATAATGCTGGTCTTGCAGCAATAATTTCTTGGGCTGAAGAAGCTTTTGGAAATCTTTTTTCCATGCCCTTGTACTTTGAATAGGTAAGTGAAGGTTAGCACATTGGTGGGAGATATTTGTTAAACCTTTGTGAATGCTCAGTTTTCACATAATTGAAGTTTGGATGGTTATCCCCAACTCCCATTAACTCTGAAATCAACAAAGCTGTGTTATTTTGAGTCACCTTAGTTCCTATTGTTTGCAACCTAGCCCTCATGCTGTCCTTAAAGACACTGGCCATTAAAGACAGAAATTAATTGGCTAATGTTATCCTGTTTATAGAGTTCAGATGTTATTAAAATTGATTATGTATCTCATATGAACACTGTAGTGTTCATAGTACCAGCAGTCCTAAGACAATACTACATTTCAACGCCCCGATCTGAATGCCCTGTAGGCAAAAGTATAGCCACTTGTGGTCTGCAAAAACATCTCTGCCAAAATGTCAGCTCTGAAGCAATTAAAATTTGCTGGAGTTTTGCTGGAGTTTTGTAGCCTCTTTTTGTGGACTGTGGGACGAAATCTGAAGACTGGTTTGTTTGGTATTTTCTGAGTTTCCTCACAATGTAATTTGAATCAATCACCTCTTTCTTACCTTCCTTCCTTCCTTCCTTCCTTCCTTCCTTCCTTCCTTCCTTCCTTCCTTCCTTCCTTCCTTCCTTCCTTCCTTCCTTCCTTTTCTTCCTTCCTTCCTTCCTTCCTTCCTTCCTTCCTTCCTTCCTTCCTTCCTTCCTTCCTTCCTTCCTTCCTTCCTTCCTTCCTTCCTTCCTTCCTTCCTTCCTTCCTTCCTTCCTTCCTTCCTTCCTTCCTTCCTTCCTTCCTTCCTTCCTTCCTTCCTTCCTTCCTTCCTTCCTTCCTTCCTTCCTTCCTTCCTTCCTTTCTTTCTTTTTCTTTCTTTCTTTCTTTCTTTCTTTCTTTCTTTCTTTCTTTCTTTCTTTCTTTCTTTCTTTCTTTCTTTCTTTCTTTCTTTCTTTCTTTCTTTCTTTCTTTCTTTCTTTCTTTCTTTCTTTCTTTCTTTCTTTCTTTCTTTTATATAATTTAATTCCAAAATTCTATTTTTCCATTATGCTGCAGAACTAGAGTTTCACTTTCACTAACCAGGACTGGAATAATCTCATTTTGTCTCCCTGGTAGTTGACATCCTGAATTTATACATTTATACATTTTATACCACAATTAAAATACATTATGTTGCATAGTACATGAAAGCACTTTAAAAGCTGATCTCATCATCTTCTCTTAAGCTCTTTTTTCCCTTCCTTCACCCATGACCCCATTCCAATGGTGGATTAAAACCAGGCTTTCTGGCTGCAGCCTTTTGAGATCTGAATTTGATCAGTGATAGAGCACTGGAATGTCTGATTTGAAGTAGAAAAGATTTATTGCAATCAGTGTTTGTGCATGCAAAGTCACGCCATCCTGTTTTGGAAGTTACCTGCTGGTTCTTTCTTTGCTCCCGCTACTCCACCCCACTTACAGCTTACTTTAGAACAAACTACTTGCAAACCCATCTCAAAAGAGACTGGTGGTTGGCTTTTTTTTTTTTTTTTTTTTTTTTTTTTTAACGATTCATTTGAATATGTAACAATTATGATTAAAGCATATTTCACAAATTGAAATTAACTACATTTTTAGTGTTGGCCCAGGAGCAATAAGCTTCTTGTAGGGAGCCCTGTTAGAGATAAGTGAAAGTTCAGAACTTAATTTCTCTTTGGTGCATTTTTGGGGGGTAGTAAATGATTTTGTTCAGACTTTCTGGCTCTATGTGAGCTTTCCTTTTGGCACAAGTTTACTTAAAAATAAAAATGTAGAACAGACAGTAGCTGCATTTCATAAACCATTCTATTATTTCAAGTTGATTTTTATTACTATATCTAAACTGACAGAAAGAAAAAAGCTTGGCAAGTTTGTAAGATAAATGATCTGTGATGCTTTTAATTTATAAGGAAGATTGTGATTCATTTATAAGCATGAAATCATATTGGCAATTGGCAACTTAAAAACACATTTTCACTCCTGTTGACTTCCCTATAAGCCATACATGGAGTAAACAGAATGTGGAAAAATCAGTCTGTAAGAAAGCTTGTGTGTTTTTTCTTTTTATTTATGTAACATTATATATGTACATGTAAAATATAGCCCAGCTAGAATAGTTTGTTTATGACAGAAATCTCTTTCAAAGGGCTTTTAAACACAGAGTTTATCTCACACAGAGTGAGTCCATCTGGTTCTGCTGTCACTTGGAGCCGCTCATTGTGTAAAGATGAAATGAAACCTCTTTCCTGAAATATGGGAAAGATTCCACAAAATGTCTGTTGCTCAAAATCAATAGTGCTCAATTTACTGAGTGATAGACCAGCTCAAAAAGTGCCAAAAAGCAATAAATTATTTGAGGCATATGGCCTTGTTGTCCTTTTATTGTCCCAGAGAATGAGGAAATTAGAGATAGTTAATTTTGTGTATGTCCCTCGTATGTCCCTCATGCTATTATTTATCATCAGCACTGATATCATCTTAAAAATTAAAAAAAAAAAAAAAAAAAAAAAAAAACTTACAGCACACCATAACCTGCAAGATGAGTTGCTAGTGTTGTTGAAACTTATTCCGGATTAGTTGCAACAAAAGGGGAACAAAAGGGGAAAGCTTTAACAAGTCTGAGAAAGAACATCCATGACAACATTGAAGCATTGACAGAACATGATAGCTACTTTACAAGGTGAACACACAACATGATGGAGCAAAATATGAAGCACACCTAAAGTACAAACTTTTTTGAGCTTTCTTTTTATATGTCTCTTTAGAAGTGGTCTATGAGAACGAAAATCAATGAGAAGAGTTCAGCACAACTCCGGGTGTGGCTGGATTTACTGTTTAGTGAGGCTGTTGGTAGAGTGACATCCCAGAAATTCCAAATTTTTTCAGGATAGGTTCACAAGCCAGCTAGAAATGTGGCTATAGGTCATGTGGGTAGCACAGGATCCTCAGGGTTACTGCTATTAAGCTTTGTCAAAACTTTTCACATATTATACAGAAAGCTAGATTAAAGACAGTGTGTACCTCTTCAGGAGTCTGCATTAGGGTTTCTACTTTTCTACTGGTGGTGTAGACCCACATTTAGAGGAACTCCTGTTTTAAACAGGCCTTTGCCAGTGAATTCTTCTGTCTGGAAAAAAAAAAAAAAAAAAAAAAAAAGTAAAATTTCCTTTATCACAAAAGAAGTCCTATTTACTGAAGAGTGAGAAACGTATTTTACTGAAAATTTTCCAAACAGAGAGTGTTTGTTTACATTTAAAGGTGTTACGTGTTTTAACAGAATCTGGATGTGGGTTGAGGGGGTAGGGAACCAGTACTCTTCATAGGTGGTGAAATCATAGAATTATAGAATATCCTGAGTTGGAAGAGACCCACAAGGACCATCAAGTCCAACTCCTGGCTCTGCAAAGAACCACCCCAAAATCAGACCATATGTCTGAGAGCATTGTCCAAATGCTTCTTCAGCTCTGACAACTTTGCTACCAATGGCAACTTCCTTGAACACTTTCCTAGAAAAGGGGAGCCTGTCCCAGTGCCTGAACACCCTCTGGGTGAAGAACCTTTCCATAACACCCAGCCTGAACCTCCCCTGTCCCAGCCCCATGCCATTCCCTCGGGTCCTGTCGCTGTCCCCAGAGAGCAGAGCTCAGCACCTGCCCCTTTGCTCCCCTTGTGAGGAAGCTGCCGGCCGCAATGCGGCCCCCCCTCAGCCTGCTCTGCTCTGGGCCGAGCAAACCAAATGATCTCTGCTGCTCCTCATATGTCTTACTCTTTAGACCTTTCACAATCTTTGTAGCCCTCCATTGGACACCTTAAAAGGCCTTTTGATTTGAATATGTTCAGTGTAATCTCCACTGTGGCCTGATAGGGAATCACAGAACCATCAAATAATTGCTGGAAAGGCCCTGTAGCAGTTTCCAGGTTACGTTTTGCACAGTTGGCTCCTGTGGGCCCTGCTTGGCGGTTCTCAGTCACTCTGTTACAGCTCCCAGGAGGGTTTGTTCCAAAATCTTCTTGGAGAGTTCAGTTAATCTGAACCACCTCCAGATCCTTCTGGGGGACAGGTGTGATGTTTACCTTTTCCTACTCATCAGGAATTCATAGGGATTTCCATGACCTTCCCAAGGTGATAGGGAGCAACCTCGCAGTGATGCCGATGGGCTCCATGGGCACTCTTTGAGGGACCCCTTGGATCCTATTGACTTAGGCCTGTCCAGGTTGCTGAGGCAATCCCAAAGTCAGCTGTGGGCAGTACTTCACTAACTTGACTAACCCATTGAAGCTGAACTGTAGTGGTACAAACTGGTTGAGATCTAAATCCAGCTTCAACGGCACATACAGAGAATGAATCATTGCTTTTCTTCTTCTATTTGACAATGTCCAGTGTTGATTTTAAATTGGCTACTTATTTCCATGTATTTTCCTGTTATGTGGGAGGGAAATACAAGGAACACCACCTTCAAATGTAGTTGAATTAAATATTCAGAGGAAGTTTGTATGCAGAATTTGCTTGTCTCTTTCTGAAGCACATATTCTATTACATGTTGTTACATATACAAACAAAATTGATTTATCTGTCTGAGAGCTGTGATGCAGCTTATCTGTTGAGTGCTATGCACTTCATGTTTAAATGCAGCATCTCTTGCTTCAGGGATAGTTGCTTGTTGTCATCCAGACAATTTACTTCTGATAATTCATTGGTTTTGTTCTTAATTTATCATCGTCAAAAACTGTGATGACTTAGTATCTGCCTGAGACTGTGAGCAGTTTGCTTTATGTCTTTCTATATTTAATGGAGGAAGAAAAGTTCCTTTTTATGATGATTCAGAACATCAAAGTTACATGAAAGCTTTAAGGCTTTTTCAATGGTCTTTACAACAAGATATGCAATGCAATTTTAAATACAAGTGATATGAGAGATGGGATTGTGACCCAATGACACAGCATGAATTATCTAACTTTCCTTTGCATTCCCAAGTGAAGTTGTTTAGCCCAGATTTCTAAAGGGTTTCAAAACCTTAAAGACTCTTCAGACAGAATATTTAGGAACACCAAACATGAAGAAAATTAAAATAATTTTCAGTAGATGTCGAAGAGCTCCACTTGCATTGAAATATTTAGGCAAAACTCAATGTTTTCATCTTGCTATCTATGTTCTCTAGTTTCACAGAATAATAGAATTATAGAATAACTCAGGTTGTAAGGGACTTAAAAGATCATCTAGTTTCAGCCCCCCTGCCATAGGCAGGGATGGCACCCACTAGTTTCTCAGCTTTGGTATGTAGATACAATTTCACCTACAGTCTTAACATACATAGCAGAGCATAGGAAAACTGTCACCCTGATCAGCAGAAGTGAACATTTGTTTGCAGCTCTATTGAATACCTAGATCCTCTTTCCTGTTCCATGTGCAGAGGTGGCAGTCCTTTCACTTGTCCCAGAGACTCTGTAAAACAAAAGTCTGAAGTTTGTAGTGGGGGACCTTTAAAGTGGGGCAGTATGTACACTGTAGTTTCTATCCAGAATAGTGAGACATAAAAGTTAGAAGAGCATTATTTAACTGGCAATTTGGTACTTTGAATATGTGCAGAACTGAAACCAAGCTGAGCTTGAGGGCTGAGTCTAATCAGCTGCTATCGGTTTTCAAATCGTATGTTTAATTTACATTTAATACAGTTTTCCCACTGCTTGATACTGGAGGAAATTTGCATGTGCTGACAGCATTGAGCCATTGAGATTGTATTTGATTCTAAGATTTATGAGTGAACTTTCCAGACCCTTTTCTGAGTGGTTTGTACTTCAGTGCATGTGTGAAACCTGCCACGGCAAGTCTACAGAATTAAAGGGAAGAAGAATTTTGAGAATGTTTTTAATTGTGTTCAGAAATTAATTGTTAGTTTGAGGTGATTATTTTTGTGAAATAAAATTCTGTCCTTTTTGTGAAGACCTTATTGTAATAGTTCTGTTAATTTTAATGTAACAATTGCAGTGAAATACTTGAGGGTAGAATCATTAGTTACTCAGATTTAATTATTCTACCTGAAAGTTAACTGTGCATCAGCAGAGCCAGGGTGCTCTTGCTGTAAAAGCTAATGCCACTTCTATTTCACAAAATGAAGTTACTTCTGTTTATTTTCCTTCTAATTTACTTGAATGATGTCATCAATGCAGTTGCCTCTTAATCTGTGCCTAATAACCTCAGTGCAGCTCCTGATGTTTTAAATCACAGAAACTTCAGTACTATGTGTAATTAGAAGCCATGTCTGCATGTATGTTAGCTGGTTTACCTGTTGTAGGTGTAAATTATACTTGCTTAGGTCATAGAAGAAAGTTTGTTTAATCTCTTTCAGGTGGATAATTAGAACAGAAAGTCACAACCTCAGCTACCTTAATCTCAAAACACCATCTCTGTGATCTTATTTCTAGCTTGTCAATCTCCTCTCCTTCCACTTTATTTTTGCATGTCTGCTGACTCCTGTGGCAAATACAGCTGCCTTACTGCACCACTTAGCTTCTGCTAGGTTGTCCCATGTCTGACCTCTGTCTTGGCTAAACCATCCTCGCCAGCCATCATCTACTGCCTTTTTCATGGACTTATGTGTTCACAGAAAAACTCCAGCCAGATATCCATCTACTCTGTTTAAAACCCTGCTGTGCTCCTTACTAAGCAAGACATTGACTCTTCTAAACTAATCAGCTAGACATGTCATGTTTATGGTCCATCTTGGTTTACTCTGGCTGAAAAGCTGCCTTACCTTATTTCATTAGCTGAAGTTGCCCATTGTGCCCCTAACCTTTTTGATATTAATTTGGACAGCTCACAGGAAGCTTTTGGATGGTGCTTTCAAAGCCTGAGTCACTTAAAGGTCCCAGTGAGTGTCTGGGACCTAAGGAAGATTTATGTGTCTCTCCAGCACAGTCTGGGGCTGTTGCAGACCTTACTACAGAAAGACCCTTATCCTTGTTTGAAAGTTGTTTGTACATCTGTAATAGAGAAGTAAATACAAATAACAACACCTTCATCTGAAATCTTATACTCTTCTGAGCTTTGTGTTTGTAACATATTGATATAGACAAACTTTGGTAAGTACTTTTTTCCATAAGTGTTTTCCACTGTGAAAATTAATCTGCAAAGGTTAATAAATGGATATTATGCATTTTTGAAGTACTTTATAGCTAAGTAACACAAATTATTAATTACTTATGCAGTGACTAACAAGCAAAGGGAGAGCAAAGACTGTCACTGAGGTACTTGTGCATATCTGATACAAAGTGTGTTTGGATCAGTTTCATGTAGACAAAGACATACATAGCTGAGCTCACCTACCTTTGATACACAAGCCCATATGGATTTATTCTCCCAGTATGTATGCCTCTTATTAATACTATTAAAAATTATTTCTCCAAACAAGATGAAAATACATCCTTAAGCTAAGTGTTTATTTCCAATCTTATTATTATTTTTATGAAATATAGAAGTATCACTCTTTCCCAAGGTGGACTAAAGGGGAACAATATAAACTTTGTATTTTAGTGTTAAAAATGTAAACATAGATGAATGTACTTCAGGGCTCATTTTCCCAAAGCTTTTCTTGGATGATTTCCATCAACATACTTACTATAATTATTTTCAAAATGTTACCCATGTGATTCTCATTTGCTACATGCTTAATTCCCTACCTTAAATTAAGGCACTCAGATATTACTAAAGATGGCAGACACTCCAAGATTTGTAGGTTAAACTTGCATAATGGCCCCACAGTGGTCACATAGAGCTCATGTGATATTATACAAACTACAATAAGAACTGGTTGAAATTCTATGTGTGGATTCAGTCTTGTGCTGTTTGAAGGTAAAAAGCAGATGTTATCCATGGCACAATACTTTATGTATAAAATTAATGTTTAAAATTTACAATTTTTAATTTATTACTGGTATTCCACATGAAAGAGCCTAAGGGTTTCCATCAAAAGAAGCTAAAACAAGTCCTTAAAGATCAAAGCAATTGCAGTATAATTGGGGATAAAATTAAATTGTGTTATCCTTATCATTTACTTCTCTTATTGCTCCTGCCCTAGACACAAGGCACAAATAAATGTTGTCTTTCAGGTTAAAAGCCAAAACTTGTCAGCTTAAACACTGTCTTTTCAACCATAAACGTGCAGCCTATACTAATAATAAAAAATGCGGCAATAATGCTCTTTTCACTTACATTTTTTTCTGCAACTACATCACTTCATTGAATTTAATAATGTCTGCCAATGGTAAGAAACCATATAGTCTAGCCACTAAAATGCCTTTGTCCTAAGTGTATGCCAATTTTAACCTCGTGTTTCACTTCCTTTCATACTTTGGGAACATCTGATAGGATCACAGTGGCATTGACAGGATATTTAGCAGTTGGGGACCCTGAAATGCTGACACCAAGGCGACTTTCTTGCAATCCCAAAAGAACACAAAATAATCCTAGAAGAGGGCCAACATCACCCAAAACATTAAATACAATTCAAGTCTGCTAGTTCTAGGCTGGACCTCAAGACAAAGTATGTTTTCTTCTTGCAGGGTTCGAACATCATTGCATGCCTACAGAGGTCCTGTAACTCCATGAAAAATGTTCCAAGCAACAGTTTTGTTGTTTAATAAATCTTTCATTCATGTGAGAAAATATTTTTATTTTTAAATTACTACAATATACTCCATTACTAAGGAAGAAGGTAGAAAATAGAAAATCTTATGGAACACATCTGTCAAAAAGCAACCTTTTCCATCACCATCACTTACGTTCCTTCCAGTGTAAGAGGCAGAGGGCAGCCTTGCGTTTCTTTATTTTCTATCCTTCTTGGCTTTACTTTATGTTTTAATTCCAGATGTTATGAGACACAAGGTGGGTTATTCAAAACTATTTATTAGCTTGTTAAATTGAAATGCCTTTGCTCCTTGGCCAAGTTTTATAGGAACCCACAAAACATTGAAGTACCTCACAGGCAGTGCCCCACCTTTGTAGATGACATCATTGCAACAGGACTTGATTTTTCAATATATCTTGAAACATATTTTTCTAACAAGTACACATTCTTACATGTATTTTCTTTTACTTAAATCAGCCAAGTTGTATGCAGTCATGATTTATGTCTCCCAAAGGATCTTAAGAATTTAGAATCTATAAGCCTGATCCTAAAGTCTTTACTCAGGCAAAATGCCTGAAATAAACCAGAGGATATATAAGGCTTCATATAACATTTGGCCTTGAAGAAAAAACACCATTAACAAAAGCAATTACAGATATCAAAGTTGAACTTTGCCTTGTAGGCATACATATCTAAAAGCAGAGGAGTAATACTTGAGATACACTATTCCACACATACAACTTTCACCATTTCCTTGATGGACTCTGTCTTTCTGGGAAGGGTCATCTGCTTCACCACAGTGGACATTTGTATGCATGTATCTTTATTAGCATTTTAGCTTGGACCAGGAGAGCACTCCTGAGGAGAATCAGCCCCACTCACCGTGAGTTTTCATTGCAGAGTGTTCTCCAAGCACACAGCCTGGCTGCCTTTTAGACTAAGCCAAGCCAGAAAATGTGCTCCAGGAGCTGAACTAATGCACCCCCACTGCTTGCTGGCAGTTGTTTTATGCAGCCAGAATATAGCTCATCTGAACCAGCCTCTGATTTCCCTGCCATGCAGATAGTTTGGAAGTCAGGTCCTCAGCACCAATCGTTTCAATTTCCAGTCTGCTCATATTGGGCTGCATGAATTGTCAGTATAGATACAGCCACATACCATGTTCCTCATGATCCTACTACAAAGCAGACTGTAACTGCAGCCTCAGCAACTAACCCCCGTCTGTTGCACATCTGTGCAGTGAATAAATTTGTGATATGTTTTTGTTTTGTGTGGTTGTGTGTTGTTGTTTTTTTTTGTTTGTTTGTTTATTTGTTTTTAATTTCTATTAAAGAATCATGAAGCCAGAGTTATGATTTTCTATTATAAAATGTAAAATCATTGAAAATATATGTTGTATCTATATGCCTTGCTCAGTCACTGTCTCAGCATGGAAAATTACCCTGTTCTGGTGGCAGCAAAGTTCATTTTAGAGAAAACCAATACAATTTATGATTGTCACCTGATAAGTTTCAGTGACAAATGTTTATGATGGAGTTACTTTTAGCAAGTTAGTTACCTGTGCCATCTCTCAGCCACGCTGCTACATCAAGGATGATGGTGGGTCAGTGACAGGAGTGGAGATGAAGCTGGACCACAATAATTTGCCTTAAATTGGTTGATACTATAGTGGAACTGCAGGCTAGTGAAAATGGAGTGACATAGATTTATAGCCATTAAGAAAAGTCTGTAAAATTTAAGTAAAAATATCTATCTGGTACCTATTTCAGAAAGCTTTCACTCTATATTCAAAGAGCAAACCACTACAGAATTGGGATTGTCGAAGTTAATAGAATGAATTGTGACAGTTACTCAAAAAACACCTTCTTATAAAATCTTTTCACAGCTTCATCACTTTATCTCTTTTCCTATGAGTGGAAAACTCACATAATAAAATGACAAGAGAGAACTAGCAAAAGGCAAGTAAAAGCCCACTTCACGTACTGTTTTGGAAATTCCTGAAAGTGAAAAACAATATTGTTGAGGAAGAAGGTTCCACAATGCCTAAGGTATACTACATTCTCTAAAAATGATGCTTAACCATCTTTTTTCACTATCTATAATACTTTCAGCATAGTAAGATTACAGACACACCAGTAAGGATTTGCTGGGAGCTATAACAGACAAATCTTTCCATAAATTATCAACACAAAAAAGCAGCCCTTCACTATAAATTGATTTAACACTAACAAAATTGTGCTTATCTTAATGAGTTAATTTGGTGTTCAAGTGGATATCATATACATTTCCCTAAGGCTTTAAACAGAATCTAAAAATACTTGTAATGGATATTTAAAGTAAATTGTCTCTCTCACATAATATGGAAACATTAGGTTTATGTCTGAATTAATGCAATGGATATTTGAACAGATGAAATGGAAATTTCAATGGAAATACAGAATGGGCTTTTCAGTATGAGACTGTGTTAATTACATTCCAGGACTTGATTTATGGGTTCTTTTATTAATGTATTTCAAATGAAAGGCTATAAAACTGGAAGGTCATGAAGAATTGCTGAAATCACTTATTATGATTATTTGCCATCTTGGACACTTTTATTGATGCCTTAATGCTCGGTAGCTTAAAACTATCTACCATGCTGAAAACAAAGACAATTGCTCTAGGTATTTTCAATGGCTACATTTCCATTAACTATAGAGTAGCGGTAATATTTTTTCCATTTTTCTTTACAGCAGAAATGGATCTTCCATAAATTTATGCACTATTTGTAACGACTTAAGATTTTAAAAGCAATTGAATATTTTATAAAGAATTAAACTAATTTTGAAGTCTTAAAATTAATTAAAATTCACTTGGAGAATGTCAAGTAGACTCATTTTTTGGGGGGGAGTAACCTTTGGAAATGAAGTCTACTCAGGTGATGATGGCAATACCTGAGTAGTCAAAGTCAGCAATAAACCAGCACTTAAATCGTGAAGAAAGAAAACTCCATTTTTTTTAAAGGTATAACATTTAAATGCATACTGAAACTGTCCCATGACTCAATGCATACCTGGTGCATGTTTAGCAATAATGTTTTCCCCACTACGCCAAACAAATTCTGTTTACTGATTACATTTACAATCTGATTTGCATTTGCTGTGTGATTACAGATTACATTTAATTCTTATCATTCTTCTCAACACAGCTGCCACCAGTTCCTCTAGGTAGGTTAACTTTATTGTAACCAAATCTATTAACTACAAACTGCACTGTTGTAAGCAAATGCACACTGGTGTCAATAAACACATTATTACAGAGAATTCACAACAAAACAATAATAGTGTGTTAGGACAGCTTGTCTCCTAGAAATGAAGAGATGCTTCACATGCTAACATCTATAGCATGCACAGGGAATGTAGAGCCACTACTGAAGAACAGTGTTGGAATCCTTTTAATCCACTGTTTTGAAGCAAAATCAAAATCATTTGACTTCTTAACATTATTACCTATCTTCATACAAATGTTTTAGTACACACGGTCAAATCTTGTTAATCCATATTACTGGTGTCTCTTAGGACAGCCAAACTGACTTGTAGTTTACACTGCTGTTTTATTTCTGATGCATATAATGAGTACAAAAGTGTAAAGCCAATTAAGAAGAATTTTGCTCAAAGCAAAATAGGACCAAACCCCAAATAACATTTAAGTTGTAACACAGAGGAATATATAGGAAAAAAAAATCACCTTGAGCTGTCAAGATAAAAATGGAGTGGAAAACCTTAGTAGCCCTATATATAATGCTTTGTCTACATATTTCTAACCTCCCTTACAGTCATTTGGACAATATATTCTATCATATTTTAATACTAGTTAGACATTAAAAAAAAAGAGAGAGAGAGAGAGAAAAAAAAAAAAAAAAAGAAAAGAAATGTTTAGGAAATGACACAGTTTAGCCAATGGCAAATAAGTTAAATTAAAACTTGGCCTGTTGCCACTGAAAACAGAGACATACTCCTAATGTGTTGACTCAAAACTCATAACATTTCTGGCAAATGAAGCATGAAACATATTGTCAGATGTGTAGAGACTGTTACATCCAGAAAACTACATTATAGGAATGTTAAGATTGTAAGTCAAGCACTGAAAAATTAAAAAATGCTGTGGTTAAGGCTGCTTAAGTAATATTAATTCAACCTACTTGTACATGTTATGGTGTTCTTTAATTACATGATAATTACAATAATTATTAAGTGTGCAGAATGTAGTGTACTTATGAAGGCAATACCCAACTGTTAGTCCAGCTTTGGCTGGAATATTTCCATTCACTCAATTGTTTTTCTTCCATATGGCCAGATGCTTAGACCTTGCGGGGTTGCCTCAATGATATCCTTCTGAAGGGGGCAGGTGGGAGGCACAGTTCTCTCTGCATGGCCAGGCTCAGAGCCAGAAGCCATGGTGCCAACATAACCTGAAAAAAAGAAATCCCAAGAGCAGGAGCTAGCCCTGTGTCTATGGAGCTTTGGTCATCTGATTTATTGCATGAGTCTGCTTGTGGGAACACTTGATATGTTTTTCCAGAAGCTGAAAGGTGTCAGTGAATAAAACAGAGGCTTTCAGGAAGAGAAAGTCCAATATTAATGCTACAGGAAGCCTGAAAACACTCAAATAATGAACTGGCTCTTATCTCTGTTTCTGACATAGAGTTCTTCATAGGATGATGATCAAACGCCTTTAACTTTCTCACTGCTACCTAATCCCAGTCCCAGCACCACCTGGGAGAGAGAGGTTCTTCAGGAAAAAAATACATATTTGTGAAGCATTGTGATAGTACTGACATTAGGACTGAGCTCAAAGACCAGAAGGAAATTGTCATCCTGTATTTAACAGATTTAATGTTTAGATCTGAGAAGAAATACATTCATTCAGGTAGCAGCCATAGTTTTTTCCATAATCACATGAAGGAGGTGGAAAAAATGGGCAATAGTGTCATTAGAGACTGACATAATGAACATGTGAGAGGTGCTGATTTGTAACAACCTTAATTCTTACATTTTTCACTTTTCCTAGGTTCAACTTTGTACATTTGTTTGACAAGACAGAACAAGGGAAGGAATAGGGGGAAGCAACACCTGTCAAAATGTGATGTGGGCCAACAGGAAGATTGAAAACTTCAAAACTCAGAAAGGATCTCAAATATTTGCATTGTCCATGTTTGCAGTGGTAGGTTATTAATGAGCATGCAGACCAGCCACACATTTTAGGACTGGTTTTCATAGCAATGACCTTCATTACACTACACAAGGAATGTGGAATGTGGGACTCAGGACTGCTGTGTTTCTTTCCAAATTTCTGAAGGGATCATTTTCACTGATGTCTATAGGCACTTTCGTTTCTGATTTCCAGCACTCTCCTGCTCCTTCTAGTTCAATCCAGTCTCCCAGGTTCTGCTTCTGATATGCATCAACACAAACTTTCTGTTCCTCATCTTTCTTTCCCATTGGATCAGACTGTCCCTTTACTGCTAGGGCACCAATGTGAATGGCATGCCTTCTGGATGGAAAATAGTTTTATCTCTTCAGTTTTGGACTAAAAGCACAACAGCTCTACCCCAGCCCTTGCAGCACTTCTTCCAGGGAAGTACATGCATATTTCCAGTATTCTCAGCCACAAGAATTTAAGAAATCAGGAGGCAGACCACAACAAATCATGAAACTGCCTTTACAGTCAGAGCGTGTTAAAGAAATAACACTTCTACTCTTTTTATTACACTTAATGGGTTTTTATTGTTTTTTCAATTTTTTTTTTTTTTTTGAGACTTCAGCGTACACTCACACCATGTTTTCAGGCTTTTCACATTAATAGTGAGTGCTGGAAACCTTCTTTTAAAGATATTGACAACTGAGATTTTCTTAATCTCAGCAGGACTTCAGAAGCTGGCATTTTAAGAAAAACTTAATGTGGTGCAAGAGATGTGCTAGAACCAGGAGCATTCTCAACTCTGCCCCTTAGCCAGCACACTGGAGCTGTGTGGGGATGCTTATGGCTCAGAGGATCCCTGGAGATTTTAGCTTCCAGGCTCCAGCTGCCTTTGCTGAGCACGTAGCAATGTGCTTGCCAGAGCTGTCTGCATCAACTTTAATTGCCACAGATTTTTATAGGGAGAAACCTATTTGGCAGTTTCATGCCCTTGCTTCAAGTGGTGAAGATATTAGGCTTCCTTCTTGAAGCAGCTGGAAGCATTTTTATGTGGACAGCACCATTTTAATCTTATCACTGTTTCTGGAAATGGGTGAGCCATTTAAGATGACATTCCCTAAAAGAATTCAGCCTGAAGCAGGAAAACAGCATGACATACTTCAGGAAGAAGAATTGAAACATGGCAAAGTTTTGAGCTGCTCAAAATAGAACCTTACTAGGGGAAAAAATGGACAATTAAGCATTGCTACCACTCGTGTTTAACATGAGGTAAACTTAGGGACTCCAGTGAATTTATTCTATATTTAATATCTATTTGAACATTCAACTATTTATTTATACTATGTGACAATGTTGATCTACTTCTGTTATATTATTGAATGAAAATATCTATTTTTAATTAAATTCCATTCCTACAAGGATCTGTTCTTTCATCTTAACGGATTATTTCTTGA
The DNA here is from genome assembly GCF_047663525.1 of Anas platyrhynchos. Lineage (NCBI taxonomy): Eukaryota > Metazoa > Chordata > Aves > Anseriformes > Anatidae > Anas > Anas platyrhynchos. Next base: position 35,164,983 of record NC_092588.1, on the reverse strand, counting down.
TGTTAAAAACTATCTTCAAATATCTTGGCAAGAAATTATCCTACTCTAAAATTCTGGATTTTGTAAAGTTACTTCTTTGAAAAAAGATACAGTTTAAAATTTCATTTTCTCATATAAAATTTAGAATTAAAGAAAAATCATATTAAGAATAGGGATTATTTTGTCTTTGTCATGGTTTTGGGGCCAAATTCTGCCCTTTTACTTTGGAAAGTTTGCTTTATTTAACATAAATTGGCAGCTTCTATAATGGAGAAAAGGAGGCAAGATTTACACGTTGACTTTTTTTCCACTAATTTGTTTACAAATCTGAATTCATTTGGTAGAGTTCTTCACAAATTACGGTGATCACAGGTTACTTACAACCCCATGTTTGAAAACACGGACATCTTTTAAACAGAGAATGATGGGCCAAACCCTACCCTATTTCACAAGAATAAATCCAAAATAATTCAGTGAAACGAACATTCAACCTGGAACTCAGTCTTACCCAAATAAATTCACTCCAGATTCATGTTAAAGAAAGACTGACAGCTCAGCAGAGTATCTAGCTGTAAATGCAATTTAATGAATACAATGGTGATTCAAACTAGTCAGAAGGAGGACTTAAGAGATGACTGTTGTGGTACCTGTGTCACACTTGCATTATATGCCAAACATGACTTTCTTTCTTGCTTAACCTATGAATCTGTCCCAGATATACTTAAACCTTTGTATCCTATAAACCTACAGTTGGAGTTCTCATAAACTGCTAAAAAATTACATCAGTCTTCTACATACAACTCAAAAAGCTATTAAATGCCTACAGTATGCTGCACACAAGTGATAAAAGTATGTATGTGTGACACTATGTCTGCTTGGTAGTGGAAAAGGGGAGAGAGAGATGTTGAAATAACCAATTCTACTATTAAATAATGACTTGCTTATGAGACTCACTGACCTATTAAATACAAACATCTGGTTTAGGTGTTCAGGATTCAAATGAATTACCCACCAAAGACTAACCAGGCATATCAGACCTCAGCCCACTCCCAACAACAAAATCACCCAATATTTCACTTGTGGAAAAAGTTAATTTATTTATTTTTTTAAAGGTGTGGATGGTCACACAAAAGTTGATTTTTCCAGTACTGACAATAAGGCTTTATGATCTGTGTTGCTGTATTCTTCAGCTCCATTTTGTTGCTATTCTATTAAATCTACCAAACAAATGTTCTCGGTCATGCTGTGATTCCATCCTCACTGATAATTTATGATCAGGGCTTGCTGCAACCTGGAAAGAACAAACCTCAGAGCTGTGAAGTAGTGTTTGCATTATTGCTTGGATACACACAAAAGGCACACTTTTCTGTGAGTCAGTATGAGACAAGAACTTGTGCATAGTCTTGAAGGAGCATAAGTCTGTCATAAGTGGTAGTGCCAAAGATTTTAGTTATCCGGGTCCTGATTGCACATAATTATTCTACTTTCATGACCTTCATGAACATGGGTCAGTATTTTTTTACCATGTGCATGACTTATTACGTCCATGCCACATAAACGTTGTTCTGACAAGGAAGTGCTCAAATTTTCATGCCTGCTGACAGCTGCAGAGGAAGAAGTATCAGTGTGCCTCCCTTTGCTCTTACCTTGTCTGACACCTTTTCTCAACACATTCGTGCTGCTGTATAGATTCACTGAGAGACAATTAGCCATGACTCTGGAAAGGGAGAAATCAGTTTATTGGCTTTGCATCACAGAGAACAAAAAAGGAAGTGTGCCACTGCTGGGTGTTTGGCAGTTTATGAAATGATGTTTTCTCAGAAGTGTGCATTGAGACTGCCTCCCTGTCAGGACAAAAGCTGTGTCTGTGTGCAAACCAGGTGGCTGTAGTTCCTGTCTAGCCATGCTCAAGTCTCAATTATTCAGTAAGGCATCTGCATCTCCTATGGTCCTGGGTCCTTTAACCCAGTGGGAGGGATTGGATTGTTCTAGTTAGAATAAATGATCTGGCTGCAGAAATAGTCAGAGCAAAGCTCCTATCTTCAGTATGTGTGCTGCATTTTTTTTTCCTAACAGGAGCAGCAGCTGGACACTGGCATTAGCTACAGAACATCTGCTAGGAAGCTGGCAGAGAGTGGTAGAAAGAGTTGACTCTGTGGGCTATAAACCTTGGATACCTTCTTCCCCAGTTTTGTCAGTCTCCCTTTAGCAAGCCAAGTGTTGTTGAAAGAGAGAAGAATATGTTGTCTCTCAGAAAAATGAGCATTGGAGGGAAATTCCCAACCCTGATGTTAACACAGCAAAGTTCTCTTTTTGTCTCGGTAAAGGAATGCCAAACTGTTGAGGATGCGAGGATGGGGAATAGAGAACAGGTGCGAATATACTTCAGCAAATGTATGACATCTGCCTCTTATATATTCTCTAAATGAGAAATGCCTTCCTAATAGCTGTACATGATCTTCTTTTCTCCTTCCCTCCCTCCCCCCTATCTTTTCTAATCCTTATTTTTATCTGCTAGAAATGCTTTGTGAAGACAATCTATACATACACTAGTCTGTAGACTAGCTACATGCAGAAGTCTACATACAAAAGAATTGTGTATAAAGAAGTCATTTTTGTTAACTCAGCAGGAACTAGACTCATCTTCTGTTTTCATGTTTTATCCAGCATATTTCTGATAGATTGTTGATGTGCTGGAGCAGGAACTACATTTTACTGTGGCTTTTTAAAACTACATTGAAATAGCTAGTAAATAATTTGCATGGAGCAGCATCCACAAAAATAAAATTATTGCACAAAGAGATCTCACTGTGTTTCTTTCAGGTCCTTAAGTAACTCTTATGTACTAAATTCACCAAATTTAGGCAGCACTGCAAAGTTTAGCATAAACATACTGGTACTTGTGTTAAGCGGAGCCACATTTATGAAAGCTTTAAACTCATCATAGTCAATCATCATCAGCAGCAATGCAAAAATAATTGCATTTATGGACAGGAAAACATTTCAGATAAACACATTAATAATTGTTTAAAATTTCTTGTTGATGTTGTTCCTGTTTATTAGTCACTCTTCAAACAGGTTAATTTCAAAATGCTTAGGGCTGTGCCAGCAAATACTATACAAAGTCCCCAAATATAGATTAATAAAGATAAGCTAGTTTAGTAAACCAATTTAATAACATTACATTTAAATGTATGTAAGAACAATGCAATAAACCTAGACAAGTAACATACTAGAGCTGTTTATCCTCTATGAATCTGTTTTCAATAGCTGACTGTTGTTTAACCAACATAAACAACTCTCTTAATCATGTGTAAATTTGGAACTTTGGTTAAAGCATTCCCACAATATTTGGTGCAGATGTTATAAATGAAAAAGAAAAATCTTCAAAATACCCTATTTTAAAGCTGGGTATTTTCGGATTAGGAACAAGATGGGTAAGCTGAATGAATGTTGAACACACTATAAATTGTGAAAATATTGGGCAACTCCATTTTCCTGTTTGCTTTTATGGTGAGGGTAATATATGTACTGGAACAACTGGGAATCTCTTTGATCACAGAATACAGCCTGCCACCGAATTTTGAAATATTGTATTCTAAGGCCCAGTGCTGAACTGGATTCACCATTCACATTTGTACTACAAAATCATTGTTCTACAGGTGCCACTCTTTGTTCTGCTTGTGTGCTAGAGGTTCTTCAGTGTTCACATGGGCAGAACTGTCCTGATCCAAGCAACCACATCTTGTCCTTCTTGACAGGGTTTCAGGGCCTAGGCTTAAAAAGCAAGCCAGTAGGTTGTGTGCTTTGGCTATGTCTCTGTGTACAAAGCCAGTGGAAACAGTTGTTGCTCTCCTTTTCTTCAGCTGGTTATTCTCACCCTGCCCTCTCAGCTCGCCCCCCTGCCCTCCCCCCACCCCCCCACTTTATTTTTCTGTTATATTTTCCATGTGGTGAAGGAAAGGTGGTTAATTAATGCACCAAAGTTTTAAGAAGGGATTTACTGTACCCTGTGATGATGGCCAACTAACCTCACAGTAGCGAGGGCAGAGAACTTCTTTCTTAATTTCGGTCTGGCTGATCCTTGTCCACTTGCTTCCAAATGACAGGTAAATTCTCTAGCCCTTTGGGCCACATTCACATTCTGTGAAAGCCTGAACAGGACAAAAAGAAGAGCCACAAACCCAATGCCACCAAGAAAGGTTTGAGGATTGCGATATGATGTTAAAGTGGACACAGCAGTCTCATGTTTCATATCTTGTTCCTGTTGCTGGGCACTCTAGGTGCCAAGCAATTCATCAGCAATATGAGGATACATCCAAGAAATGTAGGGTGGTTGAAATTATGTTTGAAATATATTTTCTTGTAAAACTACCTTTGAAAATATTGACTGAGAGTAAACAGTGAAATCTTGTTTATGAGCTGTGGGTGTCACAGAGCAGTAGCTCTGTGAGGTGTGAATCCTGATCACCTCAACATCAAGCTAGCTTTGAAACCTGATGATTACCTGCAAAGTGTCCTTTGGGGGTAAAGAAACATTTCAGTTCCCAAATAAAAACTTCCCTAGAAGCTGCCAAGAGGTGTTACAGTTGCATAGCCTGTGTACCAAGGGAGGAACCTAGAGAATTTAAGTGCTTTGAGCACATGAAAAAAGATGTGAGGAACTACAATAACACCGCAAAACAAGGTTTTTTGTTTTGTTTTGTTGATTAAACACTCCACCATTTTGATAAATCATTAAGAAAGCAAAACAAGGAAAACACATTTGGATTAAAACACGAAGTAGAAACCCTTTGAGTGACATAGAACAATAAGAACAATATACCTTCTGAACATTGAAATCCATCCTTACAAATGCCAAGTTACAGACAGGCAAGAATTAGAACACACAGTTCATCCAAATTTTGTCCTTCATGTAACATGGAGTAACAGGATGGTTAGTTACGGAATTTCAGGGTCTGGCTGTTTGGGACAGCTTGGCACATCTGTGTAAACCACTGGTGAGGGCACTTCTGTGCTGTGGTGCTATCAGTGCATTTGAGCAGCTGAAGCAAGGGTGCATGCCCCTGCTTACACAACCGGGGCTTGGATTTCTCTCTGGTGACAGAAATGTCTGAAACTATCAGAATGTTTTGTTCACTTGCAAATTTTGCTAACTTGCCTTTGGCAGCTACCTGCTCTCCCTATGTATTATACTATGATCTTCCAAAGATACCCCAGTTAAAATCGAGCGGGAGTAGGTGCTCACACTTAAGTGACACCCATTTTTCCTCCCCTCTCCCATCTGCCAGCCTTCTCCCTGTCTCTCTCAACTCTCTATTCCATGGCACACATTCTTAAATTTTCCCTTCTGTCATCCAGGCACGTACTTGAAACAAGCTTCTTGCTCTTTCCGCCTGCTCTATTAAGTGTATCAAGCCTGCATGAAGAATTTGCAGAAGTATTTTATATGCGTGGTCACATTTACTCCTGCTGGCTGTGACTGGAAATTATGAAATTACACCACTGTTTCCTCAAATCTCGTACTTCAGAGAAATTCACCAAGAATTGCATGAAAGGTGGCTGTTCCCATTGTGCTGCATGACAGTAAAGCCAAAGGCCCTCAGGGAAAACATGACCTCCTATGTGGTTGGGAGATAGAGACAAGAGAATCCCATTAAGAACAAAGGGATAGAAATACCATTGGTAAAATCACAGCCTGCTGAGGTCAGTGAATGAAGAATAAGGGGAGATGGCAGCCATTTTGCGAGGGGACTTCACAAGGCTTTGTGAGGTTTCTCTGTTGGTGGACTTTATTATGCAGCCTGTTCAGTTATGAAAATTAACAGAAAAATGTCAGGAACTCACCAAAGTTTCCTTTCTTTTTTCCCAATAATCAACAATAATTCAGCATCTTATTTTTTTTTTTTTTTTTTTTTTAGCCCTTTTTCTTTTCTTTTTAGTTTAATAAAAATGTTGATTCTGATGAGTCTCTGCCTGTGAGTGAAATTATGCAGGGTCTCCAAATGTCTTTGAGAGCTTTTCTTGAGAATGGTATGCACTGTACATCTAAACCTAAAAAGTGTGTTTTATTCCAAGTGGTGCATCTGTCTCAAATAAAACAAAGCAAAACAAAAGACTGAGAGTCTGAAAGACAGTGAATAAATTAATTTGTAAGAAAAAAAAAAAAAGATACAAAGCACAGACGTATGCTTTCATTTTTCATGCTTTAACTCTAAATAACAAATAAAAATAAAAATCAACAATTTTATTTTATTTTACTTTTTGCTTTTATGGTGGAAATTATGCTATATTTATAAGCCTGCCACTAACTGTTGCTAGAACCTAGTGTTCCATCTCAAAATTAATACCTATAAATAACAGACACTGGAGAGAATAAAATCCAGACTCTTCCACACATGTTGTATTTGTACATCTTCTTTACTTATTTATCTTTGTGTTTTGACCTATGTGATTTTTCTCTAGATGTCTAGACAAATTTAACTTTAGCAAATTAAAACTTGAAATGACATTTATTTCTGTTAAACAAATATGTAGCTTTGAGAACACAACTAAATATGTTATGAATTATAACTGCAGTGCACTAAGTCACATACTTGTTTGACAGAAATAAATGTTGGATAGAATCAAATTGTGGAACTCAAAGTGTACTGCTTTAAAAATAACCAATTAAAAGTCTTAGAATATTTCTTTGGGATGTACTGAACCAGGATAAAAGGAAGTGTATGCTTAAAATCATTTTATTAGATTTCACACACTCACTTGCAATTTTCAAACAGCAAGGAAGAAATCAGGAATACTGCTAAAAAGCATCTGCTATGCAGATATTTGTAGAAGACTATGAATCATTACTGTGTACAGTACATAGCTTTAAAGGAAGATTTTTGATGCATTAAATGTTGATCCATGTAATCCTAGTTATCCTTTCGTGTCTCAGCTGTTTACTTCTTGTTACAGGGTCATTCAGCTTTTTTCTGTAACTCACACTGAATTTTACATTACAGCCAAGAAACATTCATTTCCTTTTATTTCAGTAGCAAGATTTTAAAAGACCAGAACAAACCAAAACAAAATGAAACCCCTTTAGTGTACAGATACAAAATATTTTGAACTTTAACAAAAATCTTACTAATTTTGGAAGAATTTCTTTAGCATTTTTCTGTTTGAAATATTGCTTCCCATGATATAGATTATGACTTAGCTTTCAGGACCGTACTCATCTAATTGTGTTGACTTAAATCCAATATTGAGATAAACCTGGATCTTTTCCCACTTATTTTACTAAGATATCAGATCCTCACTGAAATATATTTTTTTTTCACTGAACATTCTAACTTTCTTATGTGAGAAATTCAAAATAAATTCATAATATTATGCTAAATGATCTAATTGGTAACAAATCTGCCCTTACCCAAGCAGTGAGCTAATACATCACTCAACATTTTCATTTGTTCTTGGAAAACAGAGTTGTTTCATTATTGAAGAGGGTATGGTATTTTCCAATGACTTTTAGCTCTCCAGAAATTTAGTCCTTAATCCTGAAAACTGTATGCGCCCTACATCTTTTTGATGCAGTTACCTTCACTGGGACCACTCACTTCTTTAACTAAACATCTCCCTAAGAGTGTTTGCAAGGTTGGAGTCTAGGAATATTTTCATTTTAAACAATGTGATAGCAACACTACGTGATAGTGACTTGGTGCTATTGATCATTCAGAAAAAGAGAATATAATTGTGTCAGCTAGGACTAACCTTTCTCCTCAGTGAAAACTTTGTTTTTTGACTTTTTGCCTTGCACTCTGTCACAAGAAAGGCCATTGTATTAGAAGAGCGCTTGGTCACTTATGAAAAGGATTATATGCCATATTGCCTGTGATAGCAGTGGACTCAGTTTGATGGTTCTGGAAATCCCTTCCAATTTTGTACTTTTATATGAACCCAGTCAGTATTGTTTTTGTTGTTTGAATAGGGATTTTCTTGTTTTATGTTCAAAATTTTGGTTGAAATATTGCTCTCTGCAGCAGCACATTATATATTTAAAAAGTAGGCAGACAGCAATTCTACAAAAGCAACCTGCTAAAAAAGTGTTTGGTTACAAATTTAGTGGTATATTTCAGCAATGGCTAATAGAGAACACTTGTGTATCCATTGCTTTTTCTCCTTCAAGGTTATCCTCTTTTAAAAATGTCCCCTGTAGGTGTTCATGTTAGCTGGTATTTCCTTTCAGCGTCTCCAGTAAGTTATCCTTTCATTGTGGGTAAGTAAGAGTTTGCAAAACTTTGCACCCTTATTCTTAAATTAAATACTGACAAGGAATGGAAGTGTAAAGCATGCTAATAAGCAAGACCTCCCTGTGGGAACCTGTGATAGAAGACTGTTTCACATTGAGAGGCAGACAGCGCTGTTGACACAGGCTGTCAAAAAGGCTTCATGTCTTTGAAAGAAAATCTTAATCTTCTTTATTCATGTGTGAACAGGTCCAGGCCTTCATCCCGTAGCTCATACGCATTGACTGTTTAAACTGTGGGTTGCTAGGCTTTGGGTAGGGTTTGTTTGCTTGTGTCTACATTGTACGAATGGATGAGGACTGAAAATTAAAATCTGTCTGACACAGAGCACTGCTTTTCTGTCTCTGTTTGAAAAGACATGGCAACCCAGGGTGAAATGAAAAGGAATTTTATTGAGCGCAAAAACTGCTCAGTGTTTAAATGTTGGACGCAGGAACTGAATGGTCAATTTGGGAGGCTTGTAGGTTGTTTATAGACATTGGGATGGCTGTCAATCACAGCACAATGGTGAAATTTGTGTTGGAAAAAAAGTGCTTTTTAGTGGCTGAACTCCTGTTTCCTGTTAAAATGCTCACATCAACAAACAAAAAGAGGTTTTGTCTGAAGTTTACAAGCAAGAAAATTTCAGAATAACAGAGATGCTGCTACTGTTGTGGCATCTTTTGATCATTGCGGCACTGACTATTTAACATTTAAAACCAAATTTTACAGAGAAAGATCCTATTGCTCTGTGGATCTGATTCTTCTCTACTTCTGTCGCTTATAAATCAGGAATAGGTCAATTAAATGAATGGAATCATGCTACTGAAAAGCAGTGTGATAGAGGACTCTTGGATTTACCCTCCATGTCTGTGTTACATGCTCCACTTAGATATTTTTATATGCTATTTATATATTTAAAAATCAATGACAATGAGAAGCAGAACATAAATAGCACCTATAAAAAACAAAAAATATATCTCTTTCAGCACTTGTTAATAACAAGTAGGGAAATGGGACTCTTATTTCAGAAGCAATATTCCTCTTTCCAGTTATTGTTAAAGCTAATTGGCAGCATTTTGCTACTTCAATTTACAGAAGTTTATATTATCTCAACCATAAAAATTCACACTGAAACTTGGCAAAAAGTCAAACTTGCCACTCTATACTTTGGAACAATCAGGAAAAAAAATAAAAAAAGAACTGAGTGGGAAATAGAAATAAGCCTATTCTAACAGAATAGAATTTAACATGTTGAAGCTGTTGGATTTTCTGTTTTTATAACATGAAAAGGCATGTTTTACAGAACACTGGCTGAGAACTCAGCCCTCAAACTCTGATATAAAATGTGGTTTCTAGGACCTTGTGGGACTCATAGAGGGGCAAAGAAAGAAAACAGCCTGGTTTCTCCCATTGTTTTCCTTTTACCTCAGACCATTGCAGCCCCCAGCCCAGCTGGGGCTGTTCAGATCTTTCTGCTCCAATGGTGGGGGAAGCAAAGAGGTTCAAATGGAGCAGGGCATGACAGACCTGTCATCCAAGTATTATCTTCCCCACAGTCACATTACATTCCTTCAAACCTTATAAGCATGCAGTCCTTACACTTTCTGTAAGTACTGGGGGCTTGTAGAGTGTGGCAGATGTCATGCAGTTCTCATGTTCTGAGCTGCAGGGTTGTTCCTTCATGCTCACCTTCCTATTTTCACTCATTTCCTCAATGCACATATACTTATTTTCATGTCTTTCTGAGCAGGTTTTTCATTGGCATGTGCAATAACAAATGACTTGACGTTTTATGTGGCAGAGGTGTGTAATCCCAGAGTAACTATTTCTGTCAGTGCTATCAAATATGGTGGCTATTTCCTAGATCACCTGCTTCTCCCCCTTCCATTTTAAATCTATAACCTAAAAAATGCACAATATGGATAATGCTTGAGGTGTGGATAATGCCTGAAGTGTTTCTGATGAGGAACTCTCCTATGCAATTTTTAAATGAGAAGGCTCATGTGAGGTAAGGGAAAAATAAAAGTTCTTATCACTCTGCAGATCTCTGGCTATTTATCTTCTGTAAACCTTGTTTGATTCCCTTAGTGGCTTAAGTTACAGGCTTTATAGAGAGGTAATTATATCAATGCTTTCTAAGTGGGAGTTGCTCTTTTTTAGAAAAAATCCATCTTTTTTTCTTTCAGTTTAAATTAACATAGTAAAATAGATTCAGTTCTAAATAGTGATTTAGTAATTTGTAATTTATGTGACTCCCTCTATTTCAGGTGTCTAGTACTGTGTTTCACTACTACCACATATAACTTTCTTATGCCATTATGAGAAAAGATGGTGCTTTTCTAGAATGTTAAAAGCCACAGTAAGTAATTTCTCCCTTTTCTGTACTTGCATTTTGATTTAGAATGTTAAAAACTTTATTTTGCTTTGTTTTGTTAGGTTATTTGCTTACTCCTTATCAACTGCAAAAATAAATATCTTCACTATGCAGAAAATGACTCTGAATATGTTTTTGTAGTCTTTACAGGTCTGAGATAAACCAACAGGAATAACTGAGTAGCTAAAGAATACTCTAATTTATGTTTGGAGAGAACAGATTTTTGTAGACCCTGCATGCAGCACTCTTATCTGCTCAGTGGAGAGGAGTTAAAGGAAGGCCTCACCTGGAGGCCCGTTTTCCCTCCTCATTCACTTCACTTTGCTCATTGCAAAAGTGTATTCTCCCTACATTCTTTTGAGCCATGGTTGCATTTGGCTTCAGCAGGAACACAGCTTCAAGGGCAAAATGTGTGATGCTCCAGAAACCATGCTTCGGTCCTTGCCCATGCACTGCCACCCTCAGCAACTTTTGTTTATTATTATTCATAACTCTCATCTGAGGAAAGTGTTTTGGTTTCTTTATAGTTACCTTCACCACACTGAGAACAGCCTAAATTGTTTCTTCCCTCCATGACTAAGAGAGAAATATTCTTTTTCTTTCAGAATACTAGGGCAGATACCTGTGCTTTCAATCATCGTCTTCTCTTGTATCTTCTCTTGCTATTACTCATTATTCTTCTTGTTCTAATATCCCTAGAGTGTAACAAGGTGGCAATATATGCTATTCTTACATAATCAATATGTTTTTATTTTTTATTACCAAGTCACTTCCCCTTAAGATGCTTGACAGATACAGCCGCCCCTGGAGATAGCTTTCTATAGCTTCTCCCAGCTTTATCTTGTTCTGTCCAAGGTTTGCTCCCTTTGCCTTCAGTAATGCCAAATGGGTTTTTAACATATTTTTTAATATGCTTATCCTGTTCACATCCTAATGATTTCTTCCTCTTTGCCATGAGCTGCTTTCACAATTTTAACTTGCCATAGCTTTTCCATTTTAAAAAAGACTGACTGTGTCAGCCTCCTAAAGACTGACTGTATGCTTATATACTATAAGCATTGTAAAAGGAAACAAATTTGCTTTCTCTTCTTTCTTGGTGTGCTGTAGTCTTCATCTGCAATGTAGAGTCATTGGGGGCAGGGACTGGATTGGATTCTCTGGATGTGGACAAGTACTTTGTTTTTTAACAGTCTATAGCTGGCATAGAGGAGCTGCTACAAGTTCCCCAGATAGCTGGGAACTGTATGCTATATAAGGTGGTCAAACAACAAACTACATCTTTCAGGCAGCAAGTGTTCCTGCCCCTCCCCCCTTCCTCCAGGCTTTATTCTGGAGGTCTAAGTTTATAACAAAAGAAACAAAAAGGTTTTTATATAAATGGAAAAGCAAATGGAGCCCAGCTCATGTTACAACTCAGCCTTCTGACAGCCAGGAATGGAGATCTGCCCTACTTAGAGGCCTCTCTTTGCTCTGAACTGCAAGGGAGCTTTTAATATTCCCTCACTTGCTCTGAGTGCTCTCTGATTAGACCTTCAGCTCCAGCTCTGTATTAGCCCAAACTGTATGGTTGGCAAAGGTTACTGCAAAAGTTTTGTCTGTGCTACTGTAACAGTAGAGCCATTATCCACTGCCTCAGTGCTATCAGGATATAAATAAGAGGCAGGGTATATATGAACAGTGTTGTGATTGCTCAGAAACCTCCCCTCTGTTGCAAATCCTTTAAAATAATACACTGAAAAAGTATTTTGACTTTCCATTAGTCATAAAAGCCAACATTTGTAATATGCATGATTAAATGTAGTCAGGGCAATAAATGCGTGAGATTTTTTTGGTTGGGTTTTTGTTTTCATTTTTGTTCTTTTCTTTTTCTTCAGAGATTAATGGAAACTGCTCAACACCTTTGGTGCTGGTGTTTAAATATGTTTAAATTTAAGAGGGTGCTTTTAGTTAATAAAGCAGGTGCCAGAATGACTTGGATAGGTGAAGACTAAATCCAAACTACTTACTCAAATGCCTAATTTTAGGCATGGCAATGTCTGTAGGATTATGTATCTTTTATTAGATTAACAATTTAGAAAAAACAGACATGGGAACACGAATCATTCACTTGTTATGCATTTCAAATTTTGGAGAAATAATTCTCACTTTAAGACATACTCTGTGCTGAAAATAAACCCCACTTTATATTTGATTTCTTGCTGTGTCGACTTTCGGCAAGCCATTTAACGAAGGTGGAACACAATTTTAAAAGGCAAATGCCTGGAGAATCTAGAGAGCATAGTGAAGTCTGTGTTGAAAGCCACAAAAATGCTGCCAGGCTTTGAGGCTGATTGATTGTAGTTTCATGTTAAGCTGATTTATAGGTGACAAAATGTTTTCCTATTTTTTAATTCTTTTCTTCCTTTAAATGAGAGCTTCCCCAAGTTTATGGTCCATAAAATAACAAAGTTTTTGGAGGGTGAGGGAAAAGAAAAAAGATTATGCTGTGGCTCCAAAGCAAAATGGAAAGTGTGGTCACTGGCAGGAACAATTTGATTCGGATACATTTTATGGAATAAATCACAATCTGGCTTCTTGCAGGATTATCTCAGTACAGAAAAATGACCAAGGAGAATGAGAAACTTGGGCAGGACTATTCAAAGTAATGCAAACATGGCAAACAGAGCATCCCACAACTCCCTCCCTTGCAAGGCTCATCCAATGTCATCATCTCTTTTCTTAACTTTCTTTGCCCTTTGTTATTCTTTCTGCCTCTGCGGGAGAGGGAAGCATTAGGAGATTTCAGGGATATTATTTTCTCTAGTTTTTTAAAGGGACCAGATAACAAAACAGAACACAGATGACCTTTGGAGTTGTGGGTGACCCTGTTCGATGAATGCTGGGCACTCGTATTGTGATGTGTCTTTTTCACTTAGGTCCCATAATATCTAAATTCTCAAAGTGCATAGCAGCAAAACCATGCTGGTAAAGAAACAGATGGACATAAATCATTGATATTTGGAGCCAACCATTTTCATGATGCCAACTTTCATGCATTATAAAAATGGCTAATTGCTTTTCTTTCCTAACTGCCTTTGACTCACTGAGATGCCATTAGCCTTCAGTTCTTTGTTTTTATATACCCTACTATTTTGTTAGTGCTCTGCACCCTGCTTCTGTTTCTCAGGATGTTAAACAGTGAATTATCTATTCACTTCAGAGACATCCCTCCCAAATTCAAGAATGAGTGCAAAAGGGAAGTTGGATAAATACTTTGTTTCTTTCCATACTTAGAATCTACCGTGCAGAAAAAAAAAAAAAAATCCGTGTAATAGTGTATGTGTGGGGGAAGATATAGCAGCTTTTGTTAACAGTAGAAAGATTTATAAGTAGAAAGAGCTCTTTAGATCACTCCTGCTCTCTCATGAGAAATGCTATATGCAGATTTACGGATCTAACTAATTTTTATGCCTGTGCACTCCTCCTTAAAAGGATTGCCAGCTTTGTCAAACAGTGAGGTTCTGGTACAGTTAGCTTTTCCTTCTCCTGGAAAGAATACATCGCCTTTGACTGGCTTGCCCTTTGTCAGCCTGGTCGTTAGGACTCCAAATCTCATCCTAAAGTCTACTCTGTAGAAGGCAAAGTAGAAAATGACTGTTCATTGCCTAAACACTGCATTGCTATAGCTAAAAGTGAGAAGACTTTATTCTATATTGTAATAGGTCTGGTAAAGAGAAGCCAAGAGCCTCACAGGGGGCCAGCAGGTTTTTGGTTCTCATTCTGAATTTGCTTCTAAGGTTTTTCTTAATATCACAATAGGCTCTTGCTGTGTACTTCTAATGCCTCAGCAATGAAGTCAGGGTATATTATACCATCTGTCCAGGAGTCAACACTGCAGGTCAAGCTAATTTAAACTGGCACTTTTAATCTCCCTATGCCTGTATGCATTACATTTAGTAGTTTAAGTGAGTGATTGTATCTCCTGACCCTGTTACAAAGGACAAGGCTCATGTTTGTATTTTTTCGTTATCTTTAGTTGTCAGGGATATGAACATTTGATCCTTTCACTTAAAATATAGGTAAACCAGTGACTGATACTCTATTTTTTTCTTTTTTTTTTTTTTTTTTTTATTTTTAGCAGAGCTATAGAATTTGTTTGTTTGTTTGTTTTTTAGTTTGCTAGTCATCCCCTCCCCCAACCCTACCTCCACCCCTTTTTTTTGAAAGGTAAGTGTGGAGTCAAAAATATACCTAATGAAATTTTGTAAATTTAATTCTTGATTGAAAAGTTTAAATGGAAGAAATCAAAACTCTTAATTATTCCTGACATTGACAGTTACAAATTTTTGGGAAGAACTGTTTGCCCTACGGCAAACAGAAGAACTAGGTAATGATCATGGAGGAAAAATTAGGCCCATAAGTATTTTGGAAAAGAGTAATCTTTAGGTCATTATTTCTCATGTGAGCTCTAAAACTATCTTGGAGGAGTTAAATATATAACATTTAGCTATATGGTAGCTGAATGGTCTGAATGGAGTTTTGATAAATGAAAAATGTGCATAATAGTGTAAAAGATGATGTAATATCCTGGGAAAACTGAGTGAAGTTTAATATTCAGTTTGATTTGTCTTTCATGTGTTTTCTCCCTCATTCTGTTATTTCTCTGACTAGCTGTTTTTCCAGCCCATCATATTTCCAGTATTTTTCTTTTTCTGTTCCTGGACAAATAGAGACATTGTTCAGTAGGGAAGAGGAAGGAGGACCACACACAAATAGTTATTTCTTAAGCACATCTGAAGTTTGGAAAAAGAATATTGTTCATATGATTAAGTTGTCAATAAGCTATTTTCCCTCATTTACAAAAATGTTATACAACTATGACAACATAAATCCATCTCCTCCAGATGTAGTAGCCCAGGGCACCAAAGTTATGATTGTTGATCTGAAATTAATTTGAGAACCAATCAAGGTATACCTATGCAAATTATCTGTGTAGACAGATATATTGGTTGTAAGTTTTTTGTCACTATAAAAGTCTTTTTCTTAAAGAAAACTTAGTCCTGACTGACGGCCAGGTTCAGCTATCTATCAAATGCCTTGTTGGGACGCGAACCCTTTTTCATTATTCAAAACTGCGGAACCATTCAACACACACACAGACACAGACAGACAGACACACACACACACATACCTGTTCAAATGTTAAGAAATGCAAATATTTTTGGACCTCAAATGGTACACTGTGGCAGAAAGAAAAGTCATATGGCCATCTTAGTCATCCAAGGGACATTGAATCTGAGAGAAAGTAAATGGGAAAATATGACTGAGCATAAGAGCAAGAACAGATGTAAAGGTACAGACTGCCTAAAGTGCAGATTGTAGCTGAAAATGCTTGAACTGCCAAAATTAATGTTTTCACAGAAAGTATTAATTTCATGCCTACTCTTTATACTAAAGAGTTTAGACTTAGTATGGTAAGCACAAATGTTGAGTAATTCATTAACAAGGAGAGAAGGAACAGAAAACACAATATGCAATATATATATTTCATATAATACTGAATGTAATTTCATACGCACATTCTTAAATTTCTGTTCTTTGGTTAGGTACAAATGACAAAAACAAGGTTTTGAACTAGGATTGAATAAATAGAAAAAACTATAATTCTTGCAGAAACGTTGACAACATTTTCAATATTAACCTTTATACTTTAATGTTACTTCTTTTATATCTGCATCTGAAATACATTGAAATTTGGTAATAGTGATTTGTAGCTTATTAATCAAAATGTCACTTTAAAGTAATTCTTACCATTATAGTGAGTTAAATATTATATTCTAGGTAAAGGTTACCTCTCTAGAAGCTAGACTCATAATTGAGAAAAAGGACTAATGGCTTATTAGTCCAGTGGTGAAAAAGGAAAATTATGTGACCCTATAACGGTGACTTCATGGGATGTTATAAATCTGGCAGTGTAATGATGTCACGCAGAGCTGTGCCTTTAAAATGACATTAAATTAATCCACTAAGGCAAGACAAAAGTGGCTTACAATTACATGTTAATATTAATCCTGAGCACACTGTAATATAAACTCACAGTCAATTGCCAAAGAAGAGCCTTGGCAAATGTAATAGATAAGTACAGAAATTCCCATTACCAGTAATAAAACTATTTTAAAAAATGAAGAATGAACGTTTATTAGTTCAAATGTGTTGTACTTACATAACATGATAGAAAAATGAGGTACTTATTCATGCTTGCAATTCTAATATATCTAAATCATGGGAAAGACCATTATGTAAGGGCACTTAGGAGAGGGAACGGGCTGGTGGTCATTAGTACAAAACTAAGCGAGAAGGTTTTGTGACAGAGGGAGTGCTGGAAATTGATTTAGCCCCCTTTGCTTTCAGCAAACTAAATGATGTTATTCTATATTTTCCTTTAACTCAGCATAATTCTTGTCTGTTGTTGTGTTCAGCCCTTGCCACCATAGCAGCACGTTTCCACCAATGAAGTACCAGAGTACCAGATAATGAATGCTGTTGATAGTGCATATTGTGACTATGCCCTATGTTTCATAGAATCATAGAATCATAGAATCATAGAATCATAGAACAGCTTGGGTTGGAAGGGACCCTAAAATTCTAGTTTCAACCCTCCTGCCACAGTCAGGGATGGCACCCTCCAGATCAGGTTGCCCAGGAATGTTTCTTGGATGTATTGTTGATGCATTATTGATGTTTTTTACAGTATTGCTCCCAATAGAAGACATATTCTGGATTTTGCCTGAACTAGCATGATGTAATGGATCCTACAAAGGACTGAGGAATTCTCAGATCCTTTCTGGCTCCATCTTTCTATGGATGAACATTTTTCTTTTACAACTCCATCTGAACTTAGGGGAAAACTCGCTCTTTTGCATTTTCTGAGAGAGGAATTCTGTTAAGGGGGTCAGTGGCCCGAATAGTGTCCCACTGTCCCAAGGTTCAGAGATCCTGGCCTCTAGAAGGTATTTTAACCAAAAAATTAACCAAAATGACCATAGCAGGAGCCAAGCCCATGGCTGTCACTGTATTTCTCTTTCTGTCATTTCACCTACCTACTTACCCAATTACCTACCTACCTACCTAGCTACCTATCTACCTACCTACCTACCTATCTACCTACCGGTTTTTCTCAGACAGATTTGGATTTCTGAAATTTTATCTAGTGTATATATAAAAGAACCTGTGTATGTATCATTTGCCATTTGTTTTCCTTCCCAATATGCTTCATTTGAAACATTGCAAACAACAACAGCCTCGTACTTTATTGCATTGCATTCTGAAAAAATTCTGTGAACTAATATTTGGTAATATAGCCTTTTTTTTTTTTTCTCTCTTTTCCCAGCAGATTAAAAAGGTGTCAGACCAGAAAATTCAGGGGATATGGAACCTGAAAATCCCTTTTGTTTGCAAAAGCGGATTTTACTTTTGCATTACACCTGACTTTACACAATTTTTTCTTTTTAGAAAGAAAAGGCATTCTGTGTGTTGGTCTGCAGATGGCTAAATGGATGATCCTCCCTGTGGGCTTTATAAACCAGGCTTTTGGCTTGGTTGGAACTACCTTCTTAAGATATTGATGCCATTTTTTTTTCCTCTGTTGGGCATGGTACTCTGCTGATCTATCTTTGGAACAAGTTATGTGCCAGTTTCTTGAGAAAGGAGATCTATTGGTAACTGACATTACAAAGAGTCCACTGAAGATTAAAAGAATATCATTCTTTCTTCTGCTCTTTTATCTTTCTCTCTTCTCTCAGAGCTCTTGCAGTTTTACTTAGTAGGCTAAGATATTGTATGTAATAAATAAGGATATTTTAGAACAAGCTTCTGGCAAAAAATATACTGCACTTACTCATTCTTGATGGAATATGAAAGAAATAATGTGACAAATGTACAGTCATATTTGGCTAGGTATAGACATTAAGACATCATTTTTTTAAAAAAATTGCTTCTCAGAATCACAGAATGATTAGAAATGATTAGAAATCATTCAAAATGATGCTGTTGCAATGTGAATATATTGCCTATCTATTCAAAATGATAAAATTATGCTAAGTCATTCTCTCAATTCTGCAGAAACTGTAGAAATGCATATCTCATTTGCTGTGCACAACCAAGAGGCAAATTAGCCAAAGACAATCTTCGGTCTTATGCCATTTCCTTGAAGAAATTTAAAATAATAGAATGTTTTTAATATGATTAAATAATAATAATAATAATAATAATAAAGCTATTATATGAATTTGGGATAGAGTAACTAGCATTTTGCTTTAGACTGCCCTGCAATGCACCTTATCTGTATAACTACTCATTTTCTTTAACAAATGTGTTTAGTATTTATTTTTTTTCTTCAGACAATTATACTTAGTAAGTAGACATTACTTTAAACTGTACCTCAAAAATATAAATGGGGTGTTAGAGGGAGAGGCTTAGAAGACTATCCTGCTTTCAGAAACTGGAAAGCCCATTTCTGTTTTGGTGGAATGCACAGGTCAATCACCTTGTGTTACCATCCCTGTATACTCAATCGGAGTTCAGAGTTAGAGACAAGTTGTTTTATTCTCTCCCTGAAATATCTTTCTTTATGCTGGTGTTGTAGGGCTTGTTGTGTTCTCCCAGCTTGTCTGTTGCAGCACAAGTGCTCAGATGATGGGTTAATGCCGTGGTATACTGCATGAGGGTTATAAGGGTAGCAAAGACTACTTCTGTCTTCAAGACATTTGTCAAGAGCCATTTGTTATGTAGTGTGTTAATACATAGGCATTTTACTCAGGAAGACCTTCTGAGAAGTCTTTCAGTTTTCCTTCCAAAAATGACTTTGCCTGCTTAGCTGGAAGTTTTTTCACATGTGTATTCACTTTGAAATTTTTCCCATGTTTATTTTCTTACAAAGGTACAGCTGACCTCACATATTTACTAGCAATAGATAAAAATACTTGGATAATAATTAAGGACGTCATTTCTGTTCTATAAACTAGCTTGGTTTAATTTTAATAAGTGCTGAACTCAATCCATCTGGAAGTAAGGATCTAATTCCTTCAAATAGATAAACATATTACAGACTTTGTACAGCTAAGATGTTTGCAACTTTTTATTAGCTAAGAAAGAGCAAGAGAGGGAGGTTTTTTTTTCTTTTTTCTCTCTCTCTCTCTTTTTTTTTTTTTTTTTTTTAGTTTATTTAGCATTGAAAATATGATTTGATTCTAAGCTTAAAGGAGAAGTGTAAATTCTAACCCACAAGCTTTCTTAAGCCTTTCTAATTCCATTCCAAGTATTATGGAATTCTGATGCTTGAATAAGGCCAAGGCATCTTTTAATTCCTAAACTGGTTCCCATAAAAGGCTAGAAAGTCTTTGATCTGTGTAAAAGAGAAGATCACCAGGGAGAAGCCTCTGCTTCTGTTTGTCCAAATGTTGCAAGCAGCGTCTCTAGGCTATAGCTAACAACTCAAATTATATTTGTTTGTGTCTTAGACAGACTTGTTGATTTGCATATAAAAGGGATTTCAATGGCAATATCAGCTCTTTCATGGGGTTTGCAATGGAGGAAAAAGGCTAGTTAAATTTTGATCTAATAGACTGGCCTGCAATGATGTCATGTAATTAGCGCCTAGTGGTGTAGACACTGCCTGATTTCATGTTTCAAAAGTAATCTGCATACCAAGGCCCATAAAGAACAAGAGTACAAAATTGGGGGGTAGAACAGAACAGAACAGAACAGAATAGAACATGTATTTTCCTGGAAGGAAGAAAATCTGCAGAGGAATAATGGAAATTCAGCCCTGATCTGTGTGTGAAGTTTGTAGAATTCAGTTTTTAGCAGTCTTCTGATTTTTTTCACATTTGTCATTGCAGAGGTTAATAGAAAGTACAGAACCAGACTGAAGAGTAGGTCTGATTATTTACTGGGGAACAATTTGAAGGAAATGTGAGATTTGTAAAGAAAGTTACAGGCATCAGCTTATATTGATGGCACCTAGCTTTGTTTTGTGTGAAGTAGGAGGTTTCAGTACTGTGCAACAGCACAGCACTGTATGGCTGAAATTGTTATGCTTCTTGTAAGCAGTGAGGTCATATATAATCACCTATTAAAAATGGTTTACAACTAATTCTTCTGCATAGCACTTTCTTGTAGTAATCTATTCCCAGAGAAGGCCAAACTTAGCTTCATGAATAAACCTTCCCAGTCTTTGCTTTCTTCTTTCCACTGATGTCATTAGGTGGGAGCTGGGATGGGAAGCAAGAATTGATCTTGCAACTTTGTTGTTCTCTTCTAGAGGGATGTACAGGGAGAGGAAATTTGTCACAAAGAAGTGCACTGTTCAAGAGGTTGTGCTACAGAAGGGTGATCAGGAGCAATATGATCAGACTTTACTAGTATTCTTTGTGTTTTGCTTGAGCACATGCTAAGGATGATACATGGGCTCTTTGTTATCCTCATTTCACCAATATATTATCTTGCTTTTAATGAGAGGAAAAAGCTAGTAATTCAATGCACATAACCAAACTTTATCCTATGGAGTATTACATCTTCCATCTCATATGAAATGAACAGGAACAGCAGTGAAGATAAATGTACATTTTTAATTGGAGCAGAGAAGATGCTTAGTAAACAACAATTTATTTCTGGTATTAAGTACGATGCTTCAACAAGTTAACTTTTGCTGTTTTTGTATGAATAGCATAATAGCATTATTGAAATTATCTAATCATATTAAAATACAGTGTAGAGTACACCTGTTCTTCTCCAACTAGCAATTCAGTCCCTTTGAACAGTGCAAATGTGTTGCTTTTTTGTCTGCTATACTCACATGTGCCCCAAATACTATCTTTTTAGATTGATGTAGTTGGAAAAAATAAAGGTTGTCATCTCTCCTGCAAATTTTGCCCTGATTATCTTTATAATGAGCAATTATAGAATAAAGGGTTTGGACAACCTTAATGACATCTGAAGAACTCAAAGGAAAATCTGTAAAGTTTGTCATCACCATTTAAGTCGTCAAATAATAGAGACGTGCCTTGGGAAAGACCTCAACAGGTCACAAAGTCCATAAACTAAGATCAGTTATACCTATATTTTTTCCCCAAATCTTGTTTGTCTAACCTTTTCCAGTGATGGAAATTCTGTGACATTCCTAGAAAATCTATTCCAACACTCTTTCTTAATGTTTAACCTTTGATGCTGTCACTACTTGTTCTTTCCACCATGAACAAGTAGAAGAGATGGTTTTTTTTCTTCCTGACAAGAGCTTTTCATGTTATTGAAGGATGCTATGATCTTTCCCTCTGCCAGCAAACTATTTTTCTCATGTTTTCTAATCTCTAAACATTTTCTTAGTTCTTTTCTGGAGAGGTGGTGAAGCAAAAAGATTTGGTACCCTCGTTCTATCTCTGCTACCCTCCTTTCAACCTTACTGCTAGTCTAGAAAGGAGAAACAGAGATAAGACTGTTTGGATTATCCTGATCTCTCCCAGGCTGCCTGATGGACTTGCTCTGTTATTGTTGATTACTTTTACCTTTGCTTAGTTAAGTCCTTCCTTTTTCTACCACTTTTTAAATGTTTCTAAGCTGAATTTTAAATCACTGATGTGACTTTAAAAATTATTCTTCAGAAATATTTTATCACCTCTTGCCTTACTGAACACACTTCTGTAAACCTGAGTAAAACAACAACAAAAAAAGATGATGTCATTAAGGACTTCACATCCCTTTAGTTCCTGCAGCCATTTTTTTCTAAGACATTTTGCCTTGTTCAGAGCTTCAGAATCACCTTTGAATGAAAACTTCACAGTTACTTAGCAGCAGGGTTTTCTGTTCATTTTGCATCTGTGCTTTGTCTATTGACTGAACTCCACCCATTTCCACTATGAAGCATAGGTTACTGCTTTTTTCTTTTTCCCTAAGCAGCTGTCCTCCTGGCAGTCCTTGTGGTGAACTTCTTCCAGGTTTGTTTCAGTCCTTGAACTCTACAGGACTGAGCCAAGAACTTTGTCATACAGTCCCATTAATAATCATCTGTTTCTCAGGCTAATGGGATCAGTCTTCTGTTATGTGCTCTGACTAGAAACTCCCAAAGTGATGCCTGAAGGGTGATCTCCTTGTAACATCTGTTCTGGGACTGTGGTGGTGCGTCAATATCAATTGACGCATTGTTAGAATAAAATATTGTTGCCTTGCTAATGCAACCCATGGACAAGAGATTAGCTGGAACTGGTAAATGTAAAGCTGAACATTTAGTGTTTAGGCTCTGGCAAGGTTGGGGGGTGGGAGGAAGGGGAAGGGGGAGTGGATACCTACCTAAATTATACATTGAAATAAGTGTGTGTCGTGTCGCACCCTCTCCCTCCCCTCCCCCCAGTAAAGTTAAGTAACACTCAGTACTTGCATGACTTTGTGATGGAGGAAAGTTATTTCTTTTAAGCTTATTCTGTGGCCAGATGTACTCTGCATTTATTCATTTATTCTATGTGGTTCTAGATGAAAACTGAGGGCATATCAAAGCATGTTTACTTGTTCTGTTAGGCACCAGACTGAGTGCCCATAGACAGATTTGCTCATATTCAACAAGCCAGTGACTGCCTAGCTGTATAGGATTGCACTGTGCTCTGAATCAGTGCCCTGAAAAAAAATCTTAAATCCTAGAAAAGTGCTCTAGCATGAACTGAGTATAATTTCTGAACAGTCTGAATGAACTGGTCATTGATAAGGACCAAGCCAGCTGCTGCCAGTCTGCAGTGGCAGTTTTAAAAAACAGAGCTCTGTGTGCTCGTGACCTTGTTGCTAGCTGTCTTTATGGTGGCTGTGTTACTCCTTTATCAGTGTATAACATATACTCTACATATAGTTTACATTTGTATTTAAAAAGCAGTTTGTGTACTTCCAAGGTAGGCAGAACACCCAGGAGCATTTTGTTGCTCTGAATCCTGAGATGCTTGTGACCTATTAGAATGCATTATTCCTGGGCTGGCATGCTGGGCTACCTTCCATTCATAAATGAGAGTACATGACTTAAAATAGCTTTGTGGACAAAAGAACAGAAAAATAAAATTTTAAAGAGCTTAATTCAGGTAAAACTCTGAGTGTCTGAAAGTGATTTAGCCTGGTTTCAGGTCTTGAGACATCCTTTAATGTGGCTCTCAATGTTAGCTGCTGGTCCTTAAGGATGTCTGTGTGACCCTTGTGAGGACCTCTTCTGATTTTCCAAGAGCCTTGTATGGAGGTAAAGGCAGTAAGTCCTTTGTCCTTCTCCTTTGCAATGCCTTTCGAGATGCAAGCATGCATGTATGAGTCACTACAGTACTGACGTCCAAGAAAGCAAAGCCTTGACACTAGGGGCTTTAACAAATGTCAGTAAAGCCATATATACATCTTGCTTTTATATGTGGAAAAAATAATGGTTTCCTCTCGTATTTGAATTTGAGGGGAAAAGAGAAGTTTCAAAGGCATGAAAATGTTCAGTCTTCTGAGTATGAATATCTAAGCAAGATGTGATCTTAAAATGACAAGGAGTCAACATCTGGGTATGTTTTCCCACATTAGCAACCGCTGTCCTAAACTGTGCTCTTGTATATGATGTTAAACAGCTGCTCAGTTTCACCCCAGAGGTAAGAATATTCTGCATCTCAGTTACATTTATTTTTTTAAAGCTTTTGAGATGAAGTTCTCAGAGAGAGTGTAAAGTAGTAGCACTGAAACTGCACGGTACTTGGTACCTAGAAATCCATGTTTTAATTCAATAAAAACCTACTGACATACTATAATGCTTATTCTTGGCACTACTATATTACATTATCCAACCACCGTTTCCTATTATCTGCATACCAAATTGTTCAAGTCAGTAATGTGAGTCTGTCCCCACCATGTACTAGTGAAATACCATACAAATAGCTGCCACAAATATTAACAGCTGGTCCATTTCAAGGTGCTGTTGCCTTTCTCCACAATTTACAGTAAGAATGAAATGTATCCTGCCAACAGCATCAACCCCTCCTGCATGCTGAAATGCCTGGTGGTTTTGAAGCTGAATGTGCAAGTACGGTTTCTTATCAATGTGCTGTTTTTGGAAGAAAATGAAATTGTATAAGGTCAGGAAAAGATGTTTTTGGGAGTTGCCATATTTAATAAAATTACACTCAGGAAGTTTAGAATGGATAAAAAAGAAGAAGGTTTTGTAAACTGTGCAGGCATTCTTCCTGTAAGGATTATACACAGGATACTGAAATGTAACACATTGGTGCCTGTGGTTTTTGTCTTCATTTCTGTGTCTTAAATGAGATGAATCATGCCATTATAAGGAAAAGGCCTGACTGTAATGCACCTGCACTGAGTGGGACTTTCACATCTGTAATTCACCAAAACTTTCATGACTGTGTAAACATATTCTTAACAAAGCAGAAATCCAATTTTGTATGTATTTACATGCAGAAATAAGATGCGATGGTGGTCTCTTACAGAAGAATCTTTAAAGTGGGAGCTGTGGGTGTCACTTCTTTCAAAAGTTCCATAGTAAAATTTTCTTTTGAAAGTGATCTTGTTTTTTAGGATCAGCTGGAAACTATTAACCACTTTCCTGATTTATAAGACCAGACTGAACTCTAAGTGTGTCTGCAAAATCAGAGGCTCTGGAATTAACTTTCTGTTAACTAATATAGTTCAAACCAGTCCTTTGTAGAGTCCTTCCTTCCTTCCTTCCTTCCTTCCTTCCTTCCTTCCTTCCTTCCTTCCTTCCTTCCTTCCTTCCTTCCTTCCTTCCTTCCTTCCTTCCTTCCTTCCTTCCTTCCTTCCTTCCTTCCTTCCTTCTTCCTCTCTGTCACTCTGTCGCTCTGTCTCTCCTTTTCTCTCAAAGATGAGCTCATAACTTTATTCCTTGTAAGAGGATACTGTGAAAAACTGCTTTGCAGTTCGTCAGAACTGACTTATTGCAAAGGCTCTGGCTTGTAGTAAATGTGAGAACTGTGAACAGTATTCTCCAAAATATTTCAATCTTTTCAATTTCCATGTATCTCCTAACATCTGTAGAAGAACATAACTGAAAATGGTATGAAGATATGTATGCTGCTTATTAACTATGTTGTGCCGGAATTGTTGGCATACAAGAAAAATCAAAGGATGGATTCAAATCTAGACTGTTGCGGTAGCTGTATCTATATTTTGAGCTACTAAAACATGCTGAATGTACTGGGACTGAAAAAGCATCTTGTCCAGCATATTTATATTTGTGTATTTGCATAATGAACCAGAGAGGACAACAGTTCACAGTAAATTATTTACTACTTAAAATAATTTAAAAAATCTGCAAACAAGCATAATTTACCCAATATGTCCATTAGTGAGTTCTGCTCCACTGAGCTGTTTACTGTCACTCTTTGTAAGTACCTTTGGAATTGTAATTGGATGATGTGTGCCTTGCTTCACAGTAAGTGCCACTTTTAAAGTCACAAGAAAGTCCTACAAAACATTCTCTCCTCCTGGAGAAATATTTCTCTATATTCACCTCACATAACATGACATCTTTACTGATTGCAAATGTCATTCAAGTCAAACCAGTCTGCTAGTAAGTTTCCTCTAAATAAACTTTTTTTTTATTATTTTATTTTTATTATTATTATTTATTTTTTATTTCCCTGGTCTTAAAGTCTGTTCACTGTCTCTATTTTCTTTGCTCTTTTGTGCTCAGCTAAGATTTATAAGGACTGCTGTTACAAGTTATACATTTTCTTACATCAGAGCTTTTAGTCTCGAGACCTTGGGACACAGAATTTACAGTGACCATAAAATGGACCCCCCAAAAAATACAACCCATCTTTGCAAATGTTCTGAGTTTGACGTAGAAAACCAGTGGAATGAAAGGCGGTTCCCATTACTCTCTATACAGAAAAACAGCTCCTGACTACCATCAAAATTATAGAGGAGTTTATATCAGCTCTCTTTTTGGAAGTCAGAGGAAATTCTCACCACTGTAAGAGTCTTCATCTGTACCTTTGTAGTGAGCCAAGCTGGCCTGAGATCAGAGAAACTTTCTTCTTCAAGAATATTCAAGCACGGCTCCCAGACTTATGCTTAGGCCCACGTCTAAGGGAGCTGTATTTCTTCATGGACCGTAATGGAATATTCTAAACAAAATGTGAAAACCTGTTATACATAAACCTAATTAAGCATTTTCAGATGAATAAACAGTAGTTTTATAGCCCTTGCTATGAAATCTCATAATCTTATAATTAATTCCATGTTTAATGTAAAAATGACAGTTTGATGGAGTTGCTTTGAGGATTATATAGGGAAATATACCACATGCAGTTTTCCTACTCCATGCGCTACAGGATTTACATGGGAATGACATCACACTAAGTAAAAGGACTAGCCATCTATCACCTGGACAATGCTCGCTAAATAATGATGAATACAGTCCCTTGCATATAATTTCCTTTTTCACATCCAAGTCCTCAAAATTTCTCTTTTTTTTTTTCTTTTTTCTTTTTTTTTCATGTTTCCCTAAATTGGTTATTTCAGCCTGAAGCAGCATCTTATAGTCTATGAAAGGTAAGAAAGTGAAAATCAGACCTTGGTTTGCTTAGGATGTCTTCCAAGATCATATTACTTGTGTGAGGTATGTTTCCCACTGTTACTAGCACATTGGATGAGATCTTAATTGATCTCTTGTTCTTTCTTTTCTGGGCAGAATGAAGTCTTTGAAGATGAATACTGGCTCATAAACTAAATGCTTTCAGCTGTTGCTGCTGAACATAACAATTCCTAAGAAGATTTTTGTCAGTTGCTTAGAGATTTCCCTGTTTTTATGGAGAAGGTTGTAGTTTAACCCTTTAATAGGTCCCGGATAACACTGTAACTGGTCTATAACTGGTCTATAACTGGACTATAACAGGTCCCAGGTAACACCCAGATAACTTAAAAGTCATACTATGTCTACTATGGAAGTTTAACAGCAGGAGAAAGGGTTGATGCTTTAGTAAGGTAAAGTAGCTAGAAATGTGAACACATGGTTAGATGAAGGATTTAGTACGGCCTCTTATGCAGGAGGTCATATTCATTGGTCAAATTGGTCTGTGCTGTTTTTACAAACCATGAACGAAAAATCTTAAATAAACAAGTATTATTAGTGTTTGTATATATAGTAGTTAGGTGAGAAATTGTTGCAGGACAAGACCAACATACAGTACACTGACACAAAACAAGGGAGTATCTATCTTTCACAGAAAACTATTTCAAGCCTTTTCTTTCCTTTCCTCTTGTGCAGAGAAAAGTGACATGCTACACGGTGCAGCTGGCAGATTGTCTTGGCTTGATAATGCATAATCAGAGCCTTATGAAATGGTTTAGTTGGAAACCCCCCAGTAAATAAAATATGCTGAATGAAAAGCAGATGCACAGTGGGGTGAGAAGGAGTATGTTTGGGAGTTAGGCATGCCCGAGTTGAAATCCTGCCATAGCAGAGCTTTACCTCTGTGCCTTTCTCTCTTCACAGAGAAGCACGGCACAATATTCTCTATCTCTGTATTAACGTGAAGGCGTTTATTCCTTGAAGTATGGGCAAGACTTCAAGTCAAGTTTACAGGTATCTTGCTATGCAACCAGTCCATTGCTCTATCAACCTCCTCCTTATGCCCTCCACCCTTCTGTCACACATCTTGAATCATGCAACAAACACCTACTGATACTGTTCTGCTGAAGCCCTAAACCCATTCTCTAGATAATTTCAACTGCGTATTGACCCTTTTCATCTGTGTCCAAAGCTTCTAACAAATACATGTTGTTTTTGTCCCCACTTCTCATATTTCACTTTTTCATCCTCTTCATCAAGACAACAGATTACTTCAGGTACTTTTCAGACCTATGTACATCATGTTAGCCTTGCCCTCAGGTTACAGCAAGCTGGGGAGCAGATGATACATAGTAACTGGAGTATGGAAGGCTTGTGACTGCTGCCTGGCATTATTGTGGGTACACAGCTGAGGGGACGGGAAAGGAGAAACCAGAATCTCCAACTTGTCTGTGGTAGGACTCAAAAATTCACTATAATTTGTAAATAACCATGGAATATATTATAAAATCTGAATAGATTATAAAATCTGAAGCTTCCATGTGCTTGCACCCTGTGGACATCTTCTTTGTTTGGAAACCACTTAAGCAACCACTGAAAGTTTTAGATTAATTGAAGAACAAATATTTAGATAGTTAAAGTAGGAAGAGAATATAAATTCACATGGAGAACTTGGAAAAAGTAGTGAGGGCAGGTGTGGGGACAGCAGGCTAAAAAGGCCTGTTCAGGCTTTGTACTTTTTGGTATGCTTAAAAACTGACAATCCACTACTCTTACCTGTTGCAGCTAAAACAAAAGTTTCTGCTGTGGATGGAGGAATTTTCACCCTGACAATATGAATTTAAAGAATTCACAGGACTTTTGTCATTGTTGTTGTTGTTTTGTTTTGTTTTCCTGTTATCACCATACCTCTGCCCCCACCTCCCAGCAAGTAAATCACATACAAGACATTTTTTTGGGGTTCAAATTCATGAAGTTGTTAGTTAAAAAATACCAGAATTGTGTTTGTTTGTTTTCCAAAATTAATTTAATCCTTCAGTGATTTCTTTTTAGATTGTCTAACTTCTGTGCTCATGTACTTCTTTCCTGCAAGATCCCTTTTTCATTCAGTGCAGAGAGTATTAATTTAATAAGTGAATATTTAATCATTTCTCATCTTTCTGTTGTTGTTGTTGTTTCTTCTTCTTCTTCTTCTTCTTCTTTTCCTTTTTTTTTCCCTTTTTCTTTTTCTTTTTCTTTTTCTTTTTCTTTTTCTTTTTCTTTTTCTTTTTCTTTTTCTTTTTCTTTTTCTTCTTCTTTTTCTTTTTCTTTTTCTTTTTCTTTTTCTTTTTCTTTTTCTTTTTCTTTTTCTTTTTCTTTTTCTTTTTTCTTTTTCTTTTTCTTTTTCATTTTTTTTTTCTTTTTCTTTTTCTTTTTCATTTTTTTTTTCTTTTTCTTTTTCTTTCTTTTTTCCCTAAACAACACACTAGTCCTTTTCTGGAGTTTTCTGTTGAACATATCACTCTCAGGTGAGTGTTTTTTATGTCTGTTTGTTGTGTTTTTGTTTTTTTTTTTTTTAAGTATTTTTTTTACCCTCTCTCTCTCTCTCTCTTTTTTTTTTTTTCCTTAATTTGTTTTTCCCATTACTGTGAATTAAAGTACTAGATTTATAAGGGTTTTCTAGAATATATTAATACTAATATAAGTATTAATATTAAAATATCAAGATGTATTATTACTATTTTTAATTGCAGGTAACCCATTCATTCTGGATACCCACTTCTGGTCTCATAACTTGAACACAGGGATAAGCAGCTCCCACTAAGTAAACAGTTATGATGAAAGTGAATAACATGCCTTGCTGAGTAACACCTAGAACTTTTGAGACTAGTTGAATCTAGCTGTTCAGAAGGCACAAATGTGACTTACCATGAGAACCATCTTTCCCCAAACTTTACTGCACCATGCCCTGTGAAAGTTAATAGTGTTTTCTTTGGTTTTTGTTGTTGTTGTTTTTCAACTTCTGCAGCAAACATAGATCTTCTAGAGCAAAAGGTGCCTCTAGTGAAGTTAGTGATGAGCAACGGTCTTCTCTGCCCAGTCAATTGGCCTTGAAGGAAAAATAGTACATTACTGTCTTCTATTTCAGTCTCTTGAATGTGGTTATGGAAGTATCACATGCAGGTAGTCTTAATATTGATTTTTCTCAGTTGCAAGTTTCTCTTCTTTTTCAAGAGGTTTTCTACGTTAAGCATGACTTTGGAAGTCAAAGGACATATTCTGTTTTCATTCACCTATGCATATTACATATTTGCAACTACTTTGTCTTATAACAATGTGAAAAAAAAAAAAAAAAAAAAAAAATCTTAGAACTAATATCTCCAGGACACTGAAATTATATTTAGTGCTTTAGTTCTCCTGCATATTGCATTCATGAGAGTTAAAACAAATGAAACAAATGTACACATGGAGCATTGGCAATTATAACAGGAATAAAATAAGACTTTAGCATATTATGTTGGCATTTTTCTTGATACAATTAGTTCTAAGACATGACAGTCTTCTAAACTGGTGGAGTACCTGACTAGTAATTAATGCTAGTATATTAGGCAATATGCTGAAGATATCAGTTGTGTTGTTTGTTTTTTTTTGTTTGTTTTTGTTTTTTTGTTTGTTTTGCAAAACATTTATCAGTTCATAGCCAGTGCTTTACCTCAGACGTCACAAAATTAAATCCTTATTATATCCCATGAGTTCCATATTAGGCTGGAATTCCAATGGAAATTCATGAGGGACTTTCTGTCTGCAAGGTTTTGTAATGTGGCTATGAATGCCACTAAGAATGTTTTTCTTAAAAGCTGGATATCCACACATGCCCTATTGGTAAACCACTGGGTTGCTGAATTAAGATTTTATTTACCACTGGAATAAATATACTACCCTGTATACACAAAGTTAGGAACCACATATGGGGAACATTCACAGGCTATATCAACATCAGTTAAGTTGTTTGCTGTATTTAACGCTGTGCTTTAGCATTAGGAAGTATGTATTTAAAATCATTAACTTGCTGGTTAATCTCTTCTGTTGAGTATCTTGGTCCTGAACCTGGAACTATTTTGTTGTCCTACCAGTTATGTTTTAAACCTGCTTTTAGAGAAAATTCTACTTTTTTTTTTTTTTTTTTTTTTTTTTTTTTTTGTGATATTTGTGTCAACCTTTGTGCTGTTAAAGCAGATCTTGAAATTTTAAGATCTTCATAAGAAGAAGGCATACACAAGACAGAGATATGCTGGTTTTGATTGAACTGTCTTGAGAAAAGTAATTACTGTGCTCTTAAAGCTTCTCTCTAACCACAATTTATTGTCATATATTACATATAACTTCTGGAGAAAAACGACTAAAATACATTGGTCTGACAGCACTTTATTTCTAATTTGGTACTCAATGATATGGGTAATAAGAAAAGAACATCTGAATAAAACATTTTTGCTGAATATTTTAATAAGCCATTTACAATTTTTCCAGGTTATTTATGGGCCGAACCGTTTGATACTATATATTTTTAAAAGTTGATTGTTGGCACTAGCTAATACACCTGTCATAATATCTATTTACAATATATACATCTTCTCTGCCAAGTTAAGTCATAGTTTACAATGTGGTTAGTACTGAATTCACAACATGGTATGATTCTGTACAACAATCTGAATTTGTGAAACCAACTAAATGGTGGTAATCTTATAGGGAGTTTTATTAAGCTGCACCTTACACATGGGGATATTGGAAATATGTTGCTGAAGTGAAACTAAAATTTATATAATTAATCATTTTGAAATGAATTTTCTTCTCTGTGTATATTTTTGTTCAGGATAATTAGCTAACCACAGTTTGTTTATATAAGGTGTGTGTAATCTGTTTATAGAGCATGGCAGCTGACATAATGTAGCTCTTGGCGAGCTGTGACATTCCCTTCCCACAAGTAACATTTGAAATGATAAAACAACATTCAGATGAATAACTCCCTACCAGGTAAAAATCATTAAAGCCCACATTCTCCAATAATATTTTCAATCCACCTTGTTAAACCTTTTCACAGGAGCAAACACAGGTACAACCCCATTTGCTGTAACTGTAGAGCAATTCTTCAGCCTATCTGGGGCCCCACAAAAGTGTCTGAAGTAAGCTCAGTTTTACTAAAGAGTGTGGTTGTTGTAGACCAAAATATTGTGATATGATCCAGACAAACACAATGAATTTGATTAGGAGATTAGAAACATGAACACAAGTCTCATGTCATTCAGATGGAAATATGACATATGAGGCCGTGGGGAACTTGAGCCAAAATATTTACCATTGCTGAGACTCACATCATTGTGCCTGAGCTCTGCAAACGCTCTCTCTAAGATGCTCCATGCTGCTTGGAGGATAGCTTTCAGCCAATCCAGGATATCAAACTGAAGGGCCCTCTGAATGCATATTTTATGGAACAGGATTCATGTGAATATCTTCCCTCTGGAGAGGATGTCTTTACCTGTGGAACAATGAAGCAGAGACCATACAAATACCATTGTGGGATGTACTCCACATGGAAACTTCCATGCGAACATGGACTATGGACATCCTGCCTGTAGCTTCTGGAAGAGAGGTTTTGCTAACAGGAGCTAGAGCTGATGAACATCACTAACTTTGATTTGTGGAAGGAACACTGACCCCTTTTGTAGGGATAGAGTACACTTCAGTGGGCCTGCCCACAGTGGTGTCAAAGCCCTGGTGGGAAGGCAACCTAGCAAAAGCAATAACTGCTGAGGATCAAATTAACCATCCCCCAGTAGTATAAGATCATGTAGTGAGAGAATCTGAATTTGAAGAAATTATCCAGTGAAACAGTCTGGCAAAGGTCTGCAGGCTGAGCTGCCTTGCCTGTTAATTCTGCAGTGAGAAAACCAAGCATGAAGAAGAAAGGAAAGTTAAAACAATAAACTATATTGACAAAACTGTGTAGAGAAATGTTGCCTCTTGCTCTGTGTCTTTCCCCCCGGATAAAGTTGCTTTCAGTTCTTCAGTGTTTCAACCTGGCTCTTGGGCCACAACAACTAGGCAAAGAGACAAAGAAAAGTTGCTGGCATTCACTGTTTCTGTCAGTGAGATCCTCCTCCCACCCTAAAGAAAACTCATTGCCATATAACATGTTCCTCTATTGAAGCAGTGCATGTGTATGTGTGCAACTGC
This sequence comes from Anas platyrhynchos, assembly GCF_047663525.1. NCBI lineage: Eukaryota > Metazoa > Chordata > Aves > Anseriformes > Anatidae > Anas > Anas platyrhynchos. The sequence continues at coordinate 35,131,568 of NC_092588.1, read as the reverse complement.
AGATGTTTGATCTGGGATCTCTAACCTGTGGGGCCCCTCACATTCATCCCATTGTACTGATTACAGGGGTCTTGTGACCTGAAATTTCAATTTAGGATGCCCACCGGTGCTGTTCCTACCCATCTGTGGACTTGTTGACATGATGTTTTGATCTTACAACTGTTGGTTACCTGTAATAGCACCTCTTTTTTATATTAGCTCAGCAACATTGCCCTACACTTTCCTGTAAATGACAGGTGTTTGCCTTTTCACCAGTACTGAGGTGTGAACTCCCTTGGCATACCCAAACTATCTTTTTCTGCAGAACTGTGCCTCCAGTAGAAAAGCTGAAAGAATGGAGATTATATTCTACAAATGAGTAAATTTGGTGCTGAATTCTAGACTTGATAGTAAAACTGTGTGTGTGATGGCAACTAGCTTTCACATTGTTATAGTGCAGTAATTCAAGACCTGGCAGACATAGGTGAAATGGGACAGTGACAATTTTGTCTTGCTGGAAAGACACGTCAAGACAGATGTTCTGCTGGTTTCTTTGAAGTGAATTGAGACTGTCTACCTGAGGATCTACTCAGAGGATTAAAGTTCCAGTTTTGTTAAAGTAATTGTGAATTTTGTTATTCAATTCTGTGAGATAGGATGTCAGTCCAGACTCCTCGGGACATAGGAACATGCTGCAACATGAGTACTGGTAGAAGTGAGGCTTTTTTTCTGGATGCAGGTAGGGCTGGTATAGAGGTAGTAATGAGAAAGGCCAGGTGAAGGGAGAAGAGGCCCACAGTTTGGACTGTGAAGTGTGCACTGTGCTTACCAAGCAGCTGTCATACTGTGCAGTATCTATAGCTGGTTACAGATGCTCTTGCTGCTGTAAACAAGCTGCTATCTCAATGGCATATGATGTAGTGTATGCTGGTTTCTCTGGGAATAGGATGTCCTCATACTCGTCTTTAGCATCAGCACGCTCAGTCTTCTGGCTAGTAGGTTTCCACATGGGTATCCTATGCAACAGTGGCAGGTATTTTCTTACCAATACTTTTATTTTGTAGGTATGTGTACCTGAATGATTTGTCTCTTTTATTCTTTTGGGAGGTATTTGTTGTGCTTTTGCATTGTCTTCCAGAAGTGTCCAGTATTCAGTCAGAATATTGAGAGAAGGAATAGGACATGACCTTCAGATTTATTTCTGAGAACATTCCTGCACGAAAGTTATGTTTACACTGAGTGTGTATCCTCAAGCCCACACTTAAAATTTAGATCAAACAATATTGCCAACATGTATTTTTCCCTATTGAGAGTTTCTCCAAATATGGAATCATATTTGCTGCTTTGCCAGTATTCTTGCAGCAGAGTCTGTTTTATATTTATGTGCAATTCCTCTTGTTAAAGAAAGAAATAAAAGCATAATGACCAATGTCTGGCTTAAATGTAAATGTAAATGCTATCACTATTTCAGATGCGTAAATGATAAATAAATACGGAAAGAACATGCAGTGGTGAAGCTTAGAATACAATGTCACTGTCCTATCGTTTCTAATATGTTCATGTGGCAACAAGATAGTCATGTAACAGTAGTGAATCAAAAAAGGGCATTTAAGTAGACTGTTCCCAAGCTATTTAATATGCTATGTGCTGTTCAGAATTCTGTTGCAGTGGCTATGTAGATAAATAGCTAGGTCTTGCATGTTTGATTCATAGGTTGTTAATAATATGTGATCAGTTAAACTGTACAAACAGAATACATAAAATTATTTAATCATTTAGAAATCACAGACTTTGCAAAATGATAGGGTAAGAAAAATTGAATTTGTTCAGCTCTTTGTCATTGCAGAACACTCCAAGCTAGCCTTTCATTTTCATTAGTGGGTCAAGTTACAGTGTCAAGTCTACTTCACAGGCATTTATGAAAGGCACATTTAATGATTTTCATTAGGAAAATGCTCTGATTATTCCTGAAGGCTCGTAAGAGATTGCACACAATGAAATAATCTTAGGCGACCAATCTGCAAAGTGCATGCTTTTTTGGTGCTCCTTATACCAAAAAAGGGCAAAAATATCTGTGATGTTACTCAGTACAGTATATTCCATTTTCATCAAAACACTTAATCTCTATGGGCAAGCAAAAACCCATTAATCTAGGGAAAAAGAATCAGCACTTAATAGTAGAATGCAACTTTATTGAGCACTTAAACTGTGGCCAGGAAAAGCAAATACATTCTGTACCAGCTCAGTGCAGTGGAGTGGAATATAAACGTTGTAGAGCTTATCTATGGAAGCATGTTGTCATTTTTCTGAGGTTTCTATCAAACTTTTAATCAAAACCATAGCCAAAATTGGCCCACATTACTGTGATCATTTTTGAGTGTTCTGTTCTATAAAGTCTAGCACACAGATTTATAATGTTTGAACACTAGTACTGTTGCCAACATTCACAAGAAAGTTGCAGGCTTCAGACACACGTCATCAGTATATGTTATACATCTACTTCAGAAGCCAAGGGAAGTCCATTGGAAATGGCCACAAATACACTTCAGTGGCTAGCAATGACGGTGATAAAATTGCAAGATGATCTGGGAAACATATTATTTTAACGATTAAGGAGGAAAGTATTCACAAAGACCAGTTGCAGACTAGATAGGCTAAAGGCTTGTATTAGCTCCTATAAAAATCAGTTCAGAGTACCTATATTAAAACTTCAACTGTGAATAAATTGTGCTACAGAGTGGCAGCACTGATTCATTATTTCATTATTTAGTGATGTGTTTTTTCTGTTTCTTGAGTTTTCTTAGCACAACTGTACTAAGAAAGACCATTTTGCCTCTTATATTTCCTACATAATAATATGGGAATAATGTGAGACATATACCAGTATATAGGAAGATGATCTCCACATCCATATATCTTCCATAATGACTATTGCACATACCTGAAGTTCCCATTTAAACTTCTCTGGGTAGAAGGATCACAGTACTGCCATAAGTTTATTTTAGGCTTAGCTCCTTGTTTTGTTTTCTTCATTGCACAGAAACAAGCCCTTGTTTATGTGCTATCTGTACAGAGGCAGACTTGCCTGTTAACAATAAGTATGTTTTTTTTTTTTTTTTTTTTTGCCTGTTAATGCATCTACTGGAATAGCTATTCATCTACTGATTTCATATAGGATGAGATTTTATATACAGACATCAAAAACACCTATCTCATATTTCTGCTATCTTTGGTTTATATTAGAAACACAGAAATGAACATAACAGCCTAAACGAGAACCAGAAGAGAGGCTTACCTAGTGCCACAACTCATACTTTTGTACAGCTCTTAATATTGTAAAAATGCTGTGAGGAGGATCAAAAGAAAGAATGAATATATGTACATATGTATATAATGTTAAAATGTTTATTTAGTAAACTATAATAGTTTTAAATATTCCCTCATAAAGAAGTTTTGAGAAATATGAGTGGGTCAGAAAATATAAAACAATGAAGAATAAAATAAAAAAGAGATACTATGATTTTCTTGTACTGTTATATATCTTTTACAAGTAGAACAATCTATCTGTTGCATTTTTGATAATAGAATGTGAGAAGAAGTAGTAGGCAATGTAATATCTTTTTCCTTTACTAGTAGGTTGAAAAATTGTTTGCTTTTAATTAATAAAAGCTAGAAAGTACAAAGAACGTGTATACGAAGATCAGATGGAACATTGAATTAATTTTGTTAGGCACACCAAATTTGGAAAAACGTTATTCAACTGGTTCTCTTTTTTTTCCTGAACTTCTGGTTCATTGGGCACTGGCTTTGGAGTAGCTCCATCCTGTACTCAATTTTCAAAGAATTTCCATCTGGTTTCACGATATTGGTCCAGTGTTTGAAAGGTAAACAGGCATTGAAGTATGCAAGATACTTTGCAGAGTTAACTGACCATGATCAGGGTTTTCTGAGACAGTCACATAGTCAACTGGGGAAAAACTGACTCATTTATATGAAGCATCCAACTTCATTTTCCTTTATGTAGCCAAGACCCCAAATTACCCTGATGTGCTTTGCCGAATATTTGATGAATAGGTTGGCTAAAGGAAGGAACTGGTACTGTCTGTAATTTCCACGGACCTCTAGGAGGTACATGTGAGAAAATCTCAAGCAATACCTTCAAGACATTTCACATGAAGTAGTTTAGGATCATTATTACTATTATTTATTTTTTTTAAAATAAATAAATAAAGTGCTTTGGACAGTAGTAAATGATGAAAATTCCTTCAAAACTACACTGTTTCCTGCCTAACATATACTTCTTTTTTGATTCTTTTCCTCTCCGTGTTGCATCTGAACAATTTGTTTGTGTGTCTCTAAAAGCAGCACTGAAAGTTTAGGAAACAGTGGTGTCTACTCTAAATATCTGGACAAAAGGGCCTTCCAGGATTCTGAGTCTTTGGTGAGAGCCTACTGTGTACCATCCCACTCCTAAATTTCCAGAGGAAGGAAACTCAGTGGCTGTGTCTAGAAGGACTTTTCAGTGACCATCACATATGTCCTAGCCAAGCCATGGAAAGCCATCACATGACACATTCATCAGCCTTTGGTGCTGCCATAACTGCTATCTGCACTTTCTCTCTTTATAACTTCCTGGAAGGATACAGGGAAATATAGATTAGAGAGTAGTCTAACCTTTAAAAACCTGCTAGTACTAAAGCTATTTACATATTCAAAACAGCAAAGGGCACACTGTTTACAAATAATATATGTTTTGTGTTTACAGCATCTATTGAAAACCATTAGGTAGCAGGGATCACAGAAGTGCTTCCAGCTAAGCCAGAAATACAGCAGTCAGCTGTTACTAATAAACTCCAATTTCAATTGATTGAATAATTATTTTATTCAGCCAGTTTTCTTTTGAAAATGGTTACATCAAATAGTTTGAAAACTGTTCCAGATGTTTGTTGTTCTTTCACATTGGGAATGCATGAGCAAATGGAAGATAGATCATTTGATCAATAGAAATAACATACATAAGTATGACCCAGTATTCTATCTTAATATATCTGACAAGCAATTTCACTCCTAATGAAACTAAACCTGAGAAGTATTTTCCTTATGTAGACAAAAATTCAATTGTGGTTCTGTCTGTAGTCAAAGAATACAATCCTTCCAGCAAATGACTAGAGTACCTCAGGATATTTGACTGTGAAAGGTCTAATCTTGATACAGGTTCATCCTTCTTGACACCATTTAACTTAACATCAGGGTTTACTGAAAGTCTTCAGTTGAAACTATTAAGAACACATTGGTTTTTGATTGAATGACTCTTTTGTGAATCATACTGCTTCATGTAGAGAATGTTGACTCTTGGTTGAAATTACAGGAAAACCAAAAGTGCTACCTTGGAAGTACTTTCTCCATTCTTCGTATGTTTCTGTGTCCAGCTTCCTAGGTCAGATTACATCGTCTGTAAAGCATTTATTTAAATGCCTCTTGGAGCAGTAAGATGCAGTGCACTGTGCAGACAGAGAGGACAAAATGTCAGAGCAAAATGTATACAGACAATTGCGTGGCTCTGAGATCAGTTACTTTGAAATACTGATTTACAGCAAGATCATGTTACTTGTTAACATATTATTTATACTTTTGACAGCTTAATAAGTTTCAATAGAACATTTAAGAAAGCAGAAAACACTTAAAAAAATGTTACTGACATACCATTAAAAAAAAAAGTCTATATTTAAGGTACAGTACTTCCTTTAAAAACAAAAAACAAACAAACAAATAAAAAAAAAGCTAGTAATCATGGTCTTATGGACTTAAAACAATGATGATTCTGGTTTCCCAAAAAAAGATCTAGGAGGAGTTCTAAGAGAGTAAATAAAACAACCATTTATAATGCCTTTCTGTGGCTTGTAAGGAAGTATATACATTGAACACCACAGTTTACACTGACCAACCACAAAGTGTCAATTTATGAGGACTAATGAGCTCTATCATGTAGATTTGTTCCTTAGAAACAGAAAATTCTTGATAAAATCTTGGCTACCCTGAACTTAGTGGGAGTTCAATCACTGACTTCAGTGGCTTTGACTGTATCCATAAATCAAAAATTCCTTGGGACTCCTCTGCACTGTTGCATTCAAGCTGCCTATTGGGATGAGGTCCATGCAACATCCTGAGCACTGCACATGAGCTGTGTGGGAGAGGATTCATTTTCTGAGGCTAAAGTCATGCCAAGGACTCTTCTGGCAATCAGCAGCATAAACTAGCATAACAATGGTCAGCAAGGTTAGAATTTCACCTTCATCTAGTCTATTTTAACTGAAGGATACACATCCCCTGTTTCTTTGTTCCTCACATAATTTCACTAGTTGATAGATTAGTCCAAAATCATAGACATTGCCTGATTTCAAACAGAAGAAGCTTTCTAGTAAAGCTTTAAGTGAGAGCTGGATTTCATTGAATTACCCCTCCTCTCAAGGAGAGAAAAAAAACAAAACAAAACAAAAACAAACCTAGAGTAATAAAGTTTTAAGTGTCCTTAAAACTGTAAAAGTTAAGCAACTATTTTATTTAATTGCATACCATATGCCACATTTGGTGTATATTAAAATCTGCAGGGATTTTTATATGTTTCTTGTTGCTCAGTAACTAGTATTTAGTTAAATATTTAATCTAAATCTTCTTAAATATAGAAGTAGTCAATGTGGGTTTCCTTGTTATGCAACAAAGGAAAAGTTATAAAATCTCTAAACTCTTTAAAGTAACTCTTTAAAATTTTATAGAGTCAAAAACATATATAATCAACAGACATCATCTTCCTACTGGATCACTAAAACTGAATTCATATGCTCCATCTGACACTATATAATTTTTTACAAATTCAGGTGTCCTAGAGTGCAAGTTTAATATATCCTCTCATCCACCATTTATTTATTTGAAAACAAATCTTACAAAAAGCAAATATTAAAACAAAGAAAACAAATCTTAAATACATGTTGTTTCAGTCAGGGATACCTACAAATGTTTTCTGTAATTAGGCATTTAAATGAATTTTCTGTTTTACAAGTGTCTTCAATGTGAATTATCTCCTGTTGGCTGTGTGTCATGTATTTTCTTCCCTCAAACAAGACAGCAAAGAGTTGGAAAAAGGCCTTATCCTGTATTTCAGAGTACTGATATTTTTTAGCTGTAAGAAATCATACATTTATGAAGGTAGAGGCTCTACCACATGCTAAATCACATTACAAGTTATTGCAATATATTTTTGTTGCCTTTTTTTTTTTTTTTTTTAAGGAAATTATTGCCAGAGGGAAGACCACATAGAGGAAGAATTTCTGGCTTCTGATTCTCTCTCTTAGATCACAATGCCATGAGTAAATTTTGGTGGTGGATGAAGAGGAGTACAAGTATTGTCTTAATAAAACTAGTTTAAAAACAAAACGCAAAGCAAAACAAACAACAAACCAACCATGATTTGGCTGAAGTTAAAGGACTAAGAACTTGGAGCCTTCTCTACTGTGCCTTTCCCCAGTAGCTATTAATATCTAAATACTGGAGATTAACATCTAAAACTGGAGATTTTCATAGGTGAGTTGCAAAATTTTTTTGCAAAAGTTTCTCTTGTATTTTGCCTCAACAACCTACCTTTTTTTTTCTTGAAAACAGCTTCAGTGGATGTATGGCAGCTAATGGAAATAAAAGTGAGTTTTTTGCTGAAAAATTTATAATCCATACAGCAAACGTTAGCACTTCAGTACCTTAACAAAGTGCAATGGGATAGGTGTCTTTCTTCAGAATTATCCCCCCCCCCCTTTTTTTTTTTTTTTTTTACAATTACAAAGCTTTTATTTTGTTAACAAAACTCCCTCCTAAAGTCTTCCTTAACTCTTATCACATATGGCGTGCTTTAACTTTTAGTCTCTCTGATCACCAGGAGTATTAAATCAAACCATGATCTAAAGTCATCAAAGGGATAATGTACCATGAAAAGTCAAAGTTAATTCAATTTCAATAACTTTACTGGCATTATATGGTGCCCAGGTACAATAGAAGTTAATCAAGCCAATGAATATCAGACATCTGCTCATTTAAAATAATTAAGTATCAATTTAGTGTAGATTTTACACATTGAGGGCTAACTTCTGTACTAAAACATCAGCTGTTTTTAATGCTGCTTAATATGCAAAATCAGCACATTAGTTTGGCACAGGTTTCTACTTGAACAGTCCTGACCTTGTATCAGATACTAAAACTGTGTCTATGCAGAGAAAATAATTGAGTAATTGTCTTCAGAAAGCTTGACATTCTTTGATGATAGCAAATTGTGGCATGTTTATCACTAGCAAAAGGTCACTTGAAACTCAGAATTTGTTCCATTAATTTCTTCCCTTCCTGTTTGCACTTTACTTTTGAACAGAAATTTTTTTTTAATTTTTTTTTTTTTTTTTTGTCTGAGGCTCAAAATCCCTGTAAATAGAGACTATCATAGAATCATAGAATCATAGAATATCCTGAGTTGGAAGGGACCCTTAAGGATCATCAAGTCCAACTCTTGACACCGCACAGGTCTACCCAAAAGTTCAGACCATGTGACTAAGTGCACAGTCCAATCTCTTCTTAAATTCAGACAGGCTTGGTGCAGTGACCACTTCCCTGGGGAGCCTGTTCCAGTGTGCAACCACCCTCTCTGTGAAGAACTTCCTCCTGATGTCAAGCCTAAATTTCCCCTGCCTCAGCTTAACCCCGTTCCCGCTATAACAGAACTCAGTTGAAAGTTGTTGAAAGTTGAGCATCTAAACTGATCATACTAACATTACAGGTTAGAATATTTTCTTCTGCTTGAAAAGAGTAGATACTAAATGCTTTTAATTGAGACTGTAACGAAACAGATAATGTTTCCTATTTCAGCTGGTTCCCCCAATAATTTTAAAACCTTCTTGAAAACCATCTTAATGAAGCATTCTTCCCAGTAAACTGTCTATTAAACGTTTGTGCAAACCAAAAATCTGAAGAGGCAATACAAACATGAGTGTAGTGGAGACTGAGGTTTTAAAGTGTGTTTGAAAAATTATTAGTTGTAAGCTACTGTGTTTTTTTGTTTTGTTTTTGGTTTTGTTTTTGTTTTTTTGTGTTTTTGTTTTTGTTTTTGTTTTCCTCAGGATGTTCCACCAAAGTCATTATTTCTGGAAGGATAATATCAAAGAGGAATTCAAAACAAGTTTTTTCATGTAAACTGCTTTCTGGTAGGTAATAGTTGACTATTTGCTCTAGCTTCCAGTAGTGAATTAATTAATGTTTAGGAAACAGAGTGAAACAACTCATCCAGTCAACATCAAGTAAATCTAATATGTAACAGAGCTTTAGCATAACACAGTATTTATCAAAAAAGTAACAATGGAGGGAGTCGGCAGATAATATCTAAAACTGCTTCTGTGAGGCTTTGAGAAAATCTGTGTTAAGTCTTTTCCCTTCTACAACAGCACAGACATGAAAAAGAGTGTATCGATATTTTGGGCTTTTGTATGACAAAATAAGAGTAAGAGCTGCAATTATTCACAGTGGTATCCTTAGGAAAGACAGTTAAATTTTCTTCCTTCAGTTCTGCTACTCTTGCTTTCTTAACCATTAGTTCTTGAAGAGGCATAAACACTGCAGCACTTATAAATGATGGAAGTAACAGGCTCAAGAGCCAGGCACACATAAATCCCATTTCTTAGATGTCTTCTGACATTGATTGCTGATAACCCTATGATTGGGAACACTACAGTAGCATAGGCTTAAAACTGTGGATGAGCCTCAGCCTTACTGCTTCATGGGATGTACTGCTTGTATGCAAATATACAGTGGAAAATAATCCATGAGCATGTGCGTCTACTTTTGTGTTTTGTCTTGTTTTTAACATAACTGTTATGTACCAGAATTAATTTCTCTCTACAATCCTGTTCAATTTATCAGAACTTTAAATAATATTTTAAATCTTATTCTGAGAGTCCATTTTGGACCATTCCTTCTAACATTACTACTATTATCTAATATAAGAAATAAATATTGTTTTTATCCCAAAGGGGAAGTAAAAAACTAGTACAGCCTCAAGTGGAATCTCTGTGGTAAAACAGAGGAATAGAAGGTGGAATAGTTAACTTAAATTAAACTGGTGGCAATTATGTTTCAGAAGTTTGTATTCACCAGTCCAGTCTTAAAAGTCTTAAAAGCCCAAGTTTATCCTTTGGAAAGGATCCTTTGCAGACTTTCTTAAACAAAGTAGAATTAATGAATGTCTGGAGGAAAAAAAATAGAGAGAAAAAAGAGAAAAGAGAGAGAGAGAGAGAGAGATTGTTAAAGATTTGGATTTTAATGTGGCATCAAAAAAGGAAATAAAATTCTTGAATACCTGATACTAAATTCTTCCAGTCTGTTTCCAGAAGGTTTTTGTAGCCATGAGTTGTAGACTGCAGAGGAATAATTTTATAATTCTAACAAACCCACAAACTGACTTAAAGACCAAGATTCCAAAGACCCATTGTCCTTCAAACCATGAAACTAAAGTAACACAGACAGTCATAAACACAACCTCAGTTTTACCTGTCATGAGAAGAATGAAGCTGTTATCATCAATAATAATAAATGACAGAACAGCTATTGCTTTCAGTGTAAAAAGCTACAAGATCAAGGTAATCAAGAATTCTCCAAGGCATACAATGAGGAGTAAAAGCATTATGTTAGTATAGAGAAACAGAAATTCTCACCATTTGTTGGTCATCCTCTTTAAATTGAATGATGGTTATGGAAAGAAAAAGACCACAGATGAATGTTTTTGAGGTGTTACAGTCACAGCCAGCTAAAATCTCTGAGTAATGAACTAGATGACACTATGTGAGGTTGTCCATCTCAGCAGTATGAACTTTACTATAACAAGTTATGGACTTTGGTTTCCATGAAAGAAAAAAATGTGTTTGTCTTTCCTGATGCAACTGAAAGTAAGAGTTGAAAGATTAAACAACTTTTCCCAGGGCTTTTCATATAAGATTTCTGTATTAATTATCTTTTTCACAAACATCCCTTCCTTGGGGAATTATTTCATGAAGGAAAAGACATAAAACAGGGGAATGAGATCATGAAGGAAATGGAGTTATTTTTCATTTACTTGTAGAGGTCCTCAGTCTGACAGGTAATCTTCCAATTACAGAGTAAGAGAGATATTTAATGAAAGAAATGCTATTTAAAAGTAAGGTTAAACAGACTGAAGAAATGCTTAATTTAATCCTAGATTTAATCCTAGATCATGCTAAACAATATATAGGGGTGACCAGCTGGGGGAGAAGGAGGAGAAACTGCTCAGGGCATCGGTCAACGGGTGGTGAGCAATTGCATTGTGCATCACTTGTTTTGTACACATTATTATTAGTAGTGCTATTATCATTATTATTATTATTGTTATTATTTTACTGTCTTAATAAACTGTCTTTATCTCAACTCACAGGCTTCACTTTCCCATTTCTCTCTCCCATCCCAGAGAGGGAGAGGGGAGGGTGAGCAAATGTCTGTGTGGTGCTTAGCTGCCGGCCAGGATAAACCACAACAATGGAGATTTGACAACTTTTCTTAGGCAACTTGTTGCTTTTTTCTTATCTACAACTGGAAGTCCTCTTGGAGCTTATGTCTATTGAATCTTGTAAGGCCACTTACATAAGTATATCTCTCACTCTGTCTTTTCTGTAACCGTAAGACAGGTAGTCAAAGAAAACTACAATATTCCCACCTTCAATCTCCTTTTCTTAGGGTTGAACAACCTCCACTTTATTAGTTCGTTTTTGTTGGAGTTCCAGCTCCCTGATCACCTTGGTGGCCTTCCAACATATTTGTTCCAGTTTGTCAATGTCTTTCTCACCCTGGGGAGCCCATGCTGGACACAGTATTCCAAATGTAGTTTCACAAGTGCTAAACACAAGAGAACAATTACTCATCTTGTCCTGCTCACTATACTCTTGCTAATACAGCACAGCATGTGACTGTCTCTCATCCCTGCAGACATATACATGTACTGTCGTGTCATGTTCACCAACACCCCCAGCTCCTCATCTGCAAAACTTTCTGTCCCATCGGTGCCAAGCCTTTGTTGCTACATGCTGTTATTTCTTCCCAGATACAGGACTTTGGATGTGTCCTTGGCTTGGAAAAAGGTATATAACATAAAGGTGTACTCTCTCATACTTTAACACCCACTTAGAAGTCACTGACTTGTTACTTGAGTAATTAAATCCAAATAATACTATTTTATTTAAGTCTTAATAGCTGTGACTTTTCTAGTCACAATGTATATCAGGGAAAACCAACAAAAACACTCGCTGGAGATAATAATTGAACTTCCTGAAGGGAATATGGTACATGAAAGATTGAAAATGTTTCCCTTAAAGTAACTTTTATTTTTATTTTTCTAAGTGGGGTTTTCATTCTATCACCCAAAAGTTATAAATATTAAATTCACCTGCACATTTATAGCAAACATTTATGTGCATATATTTGGATAGCTATGCACTTAGGTATGCTTGAATGAGATACAAAATGCCTTATTTGCCTGAGTAAGCACTACTGGAATTCCTGCCACATATTCAGGCACTGGATCTTATTGAAGCTTTCCAAGACATGGTTAGAAGCTTCTGGGCTTAGATCCCTTTGCGGAGTCAGCATTCAAAGAAACGGGATGAAGAGAGAGTTTTTGGCAGATAAGGGAAGGAAAAGCATTTTATTATTAGGCCACACAGATGAGGAATTGTGCAACTCCATTTGTATAAAACTACAATCTTAGTAAGCCCACGTAAGTGTTGACAGGTGCATCCAAAATACTAGCTTTTGAAAATGTATCTCTACAAACCTGCTTGCAGCTAATTGAAGAGAAAATAAAAAGAGGTGGCTTTCCTGCCACCTCTTCAGTGAACCAAGTGAGGTCAAAAGGCTGCTCTACTTAAATCCCATAACAAAAGATTAGCTCTCTTAAAACAATAAATGGGAAATCTGTAAGAGTTCAAATCTGTAAGCAGTGAAGATTTTAACTCTAAGGATGGAATCAATGTTTAGACTCTAACTTAAGCAATCTAAAACTGATTTTTCTTCTTCAAGGTAGCCATGTGGATTTACGTTCTCAGTAGTGAGAACAGAGATGCCAAATATGTAGGTTGCTCCTACAGCTTAAATACCAATTTTGGAGTTCTATCCTGCTTATTTAGATTTTCCACTTTGGAGACAAATTCAGCTCCAAACAGCTACACATAGGCTTCTAAAAGTACTTGATTAATTTCTAATGTGCTTCTCTAGATTTTGATCTTCAATTATGCATGTGAAACTAATGTACTACTTGTTTTATATAGGTCAACTTTTTAACAGATGTGAAAAATGATTTTTTTTTCCTCTTCAATGAAATCATAGTGGTTCAATAGAGAGGCAAATGAATGTCTGCATCTACTCTATTTCACTGCTTAATCTCATTGCTCAGTTTCAGTCTATCACAAAGGCCAGGGAAAGGGCTAATAGAACAGTGGATTGGGGTGGGAGTGTTAGAATTTTCCTCAGATTTCATCTTATTCTGAATCTGATGAGGTTGCTTTACTGCCTAGTGAAACGGATTAATATCAGGCACACAAAACTGTTAACAATAGCAAAAAGTTTAACTGCAAAGAGTTGAAATATCATCAGTTTTGCATCCACAGATTGAACTGGTAAAAAGCAAAATACTTTCTGACCTCCTTCTGTATTTGAGACTGTTTGCACAGTTATTTTATTATGTGTAACGTTTTGCTGTGGCATTGGAAAGTCCTAATGTTAGTCTTTTCTTGTTGTGTAGATCCACAATAACTCTTGATAATGGAGATCCAAGGCAAGTACAATAAAGAGTCAGATCCAAAACTTCCTCTCTAGACTATCAGAACTCTTAAAAATGAAGTGTGCTAGGAATTCTTAACAGTAATAGCAATGATAATAATAATAGCAATAGTAATTTTGATATATCTTTTAGAAGTGACCCCAGAAACACAAGCTGCAGAACTCCTATATCGACTTAATCATCAACTTAAAATTGACCTTGTAGAGAACCGAAAATATAAAAATCCTGGGAACTTGGCAGTTTGTAGGTTTGTACTTTGCTTTGATGTCTTGATCTCATAGTGCAACTGTGGTGTTAATGGGTAAGAAAAAGAGAAGTTAAAAATGATAAGCAGAGGCCTCTATTCTGTATCAAAACCAATAAATGTAAACTTCTTTGGACACTGGAAATCACCAGTTGATTTACTGGAAGTCTTCAGAAAGTTTTAAAATGCCTGTGCAATAGCCAATGTGATCCATGTAGGGCAGAGCAAAATGTGTGAGCATTTATCACATACATATCTCAACTCTCTGGTCTGCTAGAGTCATGAAACTTTTGCTGAACTGGCTGTATGTAATAACTAGGAAGCAAAACATCCAGGTAGACTTAACTGTTTCATTCAGTGTGGACATAACAGAAAGTGGTACCAAGCCATCGCTTTTTGTATGTTATGTTTCTAGAGCCAAAAACTCACAAGGGAACTAAACTCTAAGTAAGGGAACTTACTTTTTACTAGGAGTAAACTAGGAGTAAAAACTCCTAGGAGTAAACTAGGAGTAAAAAACTCCTTTTTACTAGGAGTAAAAAGTAAGAAATAAGTTTGTGTATTTCAAACACCTTTCCCCCATCTCTCCCCAGGACTGTCTTAGCTTGCTTAGCTCTAAGCCATCCCACAGCTATTCAAGCACTGGTGCATCGTATCCCTGAACAGGCTAACATGCGGTGGGATAACAATGCCAAATGCCTGCATGATTAGAAGCTGGCTTGGTGCCAAGTGCAGGTCCATGATGTTTGTACAGATTCAAGGCGTTGGATTCCCAGATGAGAGTGCAGTGGTGGAGCAGCACTCCATGGATGGGATAAGTGCCCTCATTATTCACAATCTGGACAGGATAAACACCTTCATTATTCATATGTGGGTCCATGGTATATTGAGGAAAATGTGTATCTTTACTGTTTACTCAGCCACAGTGCAGCATTTTATCAAGTTTAATGTCACTGAATTAAATATGCAACCCCATAACCATTTTAAACTTTTTCCAGGTTGCTTATATTATGCTGGTGGGTGAGAATAGAGTGATCTATTATATTACCAAGGCAAAGGTCATGCCAGTGTGGAGTTTAGATCTTTTGGTGAGTGCGTTTTTTGGTGTAGAATCAGACATGATCAGATGAAATTGCTCTTGAACATAACCAAATGTTTAAAGAAACTGCCATGCCATAAGTTTGATTTTTTTTAATCATGTTCTAATCTGAAGGCCAAACTTGAATACAAATGAAACTACACTTTTTGAATTTAAGATACACTAGAAAAGCAAAATACAAATATTTTGAAAGGTTTCAAGAGCTGAAGGACATTTATTTTCTTATATAATATTATGCCACAGGTGGTATACAGCCATCTGTTTTACTGTTATACAATACGGATGGAAGTTTTTAAAACTGTCCAAGTGTATCACTTATACTTTGATATATGTCTGTGTGCAGACTGAATGCTGTTTACTGATGCTGTTTAAATCATTATTCATATGTAACACAAATTCTGAAAGCTCTTTGGGAGATGGCGTGGGTAAGCAAAAAGTCCCTTTACAGCTGTTTGAATTATGTTTCATGGCAGTGGGAACACCCATTGAGGACTGAATGGCACTCACTAGTACAGTTTGGTTAGAAACGACCCTCAAGAAGTTTCAAATTAACATTTACCAAAGAATAAAGAAGATGAAGAAGAGCAGGAGATAAAGCAACCAATGAACTTACCTTCTGCGGCACAGTACCACAAATGAAAAAGCAGTTCACAGACAATTTATATAATGGGCAGTGAGGAGATATTAATTCAAAACCAACAACTGTCACCTGTTAAAAAGTACAGACAAATTACTGGGAGCAGAGAGAGAGGAGCATGTTTTCTTTTTCTAAAGTTTAACCCAATGTTTCTATGAGCCTTTTTGACAGCACTTTAAAATTACCTCAAGTTAAAAAGCCTGTTGAGGAATTACTTCATGTAATTACTCTATCCATTTTGGCATGGACAAATCCTGTTTAGAGCTGTTGCCCTGATCATGGGCAAAACCTGTGGAAATAGCCAGCTGCATTTTCTGCTTTTGCTTTGAAAGTACACCAGGAAATCTATCTGAAATGACTGATGTATCTGCTAGAATGATAGAGTGGTAGCAGTATAAACAGCATTTCTTCTGCTATGAACAACTTCATTTGAACTGGTCGTGTGCAGAAATATGTCTTTTTTTTTTTTTTTTTTTTTTTTTTCCAGTTCTAGATTCAGTAAGTGGTAAGATTCTCAGCCAGATGGGATGTGAAACACCTCCAAATAGCACAGGAAATTTACACTGATTGAATATGCAGACTGTCTGTGGGGAAGTAAGGATGCTTAAAGTCCACAGGATTTATTTCACAGCTAATAAACAACTGATTAAACCAGTTCAATTAAGACACTGAACAGAAAAGTTAAGATCTGAGATTCTGATGTTCTGCATACCCTGTGTCCCCATCTTGCTGTGTTGTCTGTCTTGAGTTATTTTTAGGCTTTTCCTCAGTACTTTCCTGCAAAATGGAATAATATCCTTCTCTTAAGCCCTGTTAAGCACCCTGATACCTTTAGATGGAAAAGAGGCTACGTAAGAATGCTTTAAGGTGATATTAATTCATGATTCCTTACTAACTTAATATTTGTCTTAGATGTTCCTGGACTTTTAAACCTGACAAAGTCCCCTAGATTGGGCACTGACTTATTTGAAAGCTTAACAGACCATTGCTGAAATTCAATTTAATAAGTCAACATCATTGTTGTATTTCATTGTTGTTGTTGTTATTTATTCACAATATTCTGTACAATGCACAAATCAAACCCCACTATCACTCTGTTAGGTGCAATACAAAAGCAGTGGAATTACCTGTAGACCTGAAAAAATATTCTTTCTGGCCCCCATCACCTTCCAAACTGCGCCCCAGCTCCAATCCATATGAGGGTTACGTCTGGTGCAGTTCCTGCTAACAAACAAGTATGGATAATCTTGCTGCTGGTCCCTCTGCTGATTAGTATTGATTACTCCTTTCACCTGAACATGAACAGAAGGCTGCATTTCCTTATTGAACTCACAAGAGCCAGATGATGAGAATACAAACAACCTCTTCTACCCCTGCAATAATAATAAACATTACCAATAAGCTAGAGCACAGACCTATTTCAACCCATTTAGAGAGATGACCAGATAACTGCCTATGACACTTTTAAAGCACTGTTAAAACTGGTGACAAATGGAGAACTACTATCTGCAGAGCACAGGCTTCCTCAGACAGTGAGAGTGCTCATCTGGAGAAGTACCACAGCTCTGCTCAGGAATATAAAGCAGAAGAACCCAGAGGCAGCTTGTCTCTGTCTAACAATCTATCACACATTGTGCCCAAATTTACTAATATAAATGAGTAACTGACCTGAACAAAACATATCCTTCGGTGATATTTTCAATCAATGTTAATTTACATCCAGAGTTTTTCTTTATACTCATCCTTTACAAAGTCCTGTGTAGACAGACACAAAAATAAGATATCCTATCACCAGCATAAAGCAGAGTATATATTTTTGCAGTGTTTCATTCTCTGGAAGGAAAAGAAGCTAAGAATTAAGTGATGAGTGAACTGCAAGCTAACTGAAATGGTGGCTATATTTCAGCAATAAAACAATTATAAGTAAAGATATAAAATTTAGGTATTGAATTCACTCTATACCTTTACTGTTGGAAGCTTAATGAATGGAGGCACTCGTCTACTGGGAAATAGTAATCATGGTTGATCTTCCTCAGCAAAGCTGACAGAGGGTACTAAATGCAAGTGACGAAAAACCTGAAGCCTAAAACTTGAGCTGGCTTAAGTCACTTGTTTTATATTACTTTTATACAGCCAAGCTACGTTTATTAACAACCTTGTAGCTTGGATCTTCATTTGATCTTAAGAACAGCAGTGGCCCATCTCGTTGGTACTGTAGGTATTGGAATTTTTTCCATCTTGCTTTGTCAGACCGGTTAACTGGAGCCACCCCTTATCCATGCACATTTCTAAGCAGAATCCCAGAGTGCTCCAAAGTCAACTTTTCTTTTGTTGTCCACACTGTTATCTATCCTTGCTTATTCTTATTGTTTCTTTTCACATTTATAGCAGTTCCCTCTTTTATCTGTACACACATAAGTAATTTTAATTTTATACAATTTCCCTATTTCAGCCTTTTAAATCTTTGTCTTCAGCTGTCCCCACATTCAGACAGAATTCAGACAAAAGACAAAATGTCGTCTTTTTCCACAACTTTCTAATGACCTGAATGAAACACATACTTCTATTTTAATGCCTTCAGTCTTTCTTTTCACTATTTTTTTGCACATATATCACCATACCTTTTCCATTATTTATTTTATTATTATATTATATTATATTATATTATATTATATTATATTATATTATATTATATTATATTATATTATATCATATCATATCATATCATATCATATCATATTATATCATATTATAATTATATTATATTTATATTATTATATTATGTTATATTATATTATATTATATTATTATTATTTTATTTTATTTTATTTTATTTTATTTTATTTTATTTTATTTTATTTTATTTTATTTTATTTTATTTTATTTTATTTTATTTTATTTTATTTTTCTCTGTATAGATCACCCCTCTTGCCTGTGATCTGATACCTTCCAGAAGGAACTCAAATGTTCATAGATAGGTAATATGGCACTTGGGCACCACTGACTTTATCTTCAGGTGCTTCAAAATGAAGAAGTCTGGCAGATTAATTTGTTTGTTAACATGATAATTATTGTTAGCACAATAATTACTATTACTCTTCCCCATCATCCCCACTTCTGCCACTTCTGTTAAAGCTATATGTTACATGTTCATTGATATTATGTTGTATAGTAGCAGTAGCAGGCACTATCCTTGCTGTGGTAGTAGTAGTTGCAAATTGAAAAATGATGCTGGATCCTGACTGGGACCTGCGGTTGAAGTGCAATAGAAGGTAAGAAGGAGAATAAACATGAAACTATTTTTCAGTTTGAATGCTGAGAAAGTTTGGCTTTTGATCATTACAGGTGGCTAGCTTCCCCAGTTATATGTGACACGTTCCCTTCCAATTCCAGCCAAATTATTCGCTCTCCTTCTAATTTTCAGGAGAACTCTGCACATACATGTGCCCATCCTTTGTGGTGCAGTACCTAGGCTAATTTGGCATGTGGATAATGAGGCAAATGGATAGTGGCACAGAGGAGAAACTTTTATCATAAGTACCATGAGTTATAGTTTGAGAGCACTTTTAAATAGAAGAGCAAAATTCCTCGCTTTTGTGTTTATGACACCATACCTTTGAAGGGGTATGCTGGTGTCACAGGCACAGAAATCTCTGAGCTGTTTTGATATGGATCTGAAGTTTGTCCTTCCATTCCACCTTAGCAAAATTCTTGAGTTTCGAGTAGTTTGACATTTTGTTACACACTTATAATGTTTTACACACTTCTCACTGGCAATTTTAAAAGTCAATTTCCAGAAAAGTGGAAAGCTTTAATCCAAGCTCATATTTATTGTTATGATATATTTGTAGTTATATACATAAAAAAGTTATATATGTCTGATCATTGCAGCAAGCAGAACAACTAAAATTCAAATATTCTAAAATTCAAAAAAGTTTCACTGCAGCACTGCAGATCTTTAAATAGCATGTTAGCACAGCTATTTGTTTTTAATGTGTCTATGACCAAATGTTCAATCAAAGGGAAATGATTTTGTCACATCATGTGAAATCTCAGTCTACAGCATAGATTTACTTATGCTGTAGTAACCTCTACTTATTGTGAAATGTCCACAAGGAGATCTGTCAAAACAAGCAAAGTAGCCAGAATGGTATGTTAGTTGGCTTGTGCCAGCCTCTCTTTCCAGCAGTCTGTTTTTCCTCTAACAAAGATCAAAATTGAACCCGCTGAGGTAATGTATATGTGCTTGTAAAATTTGTTTTTAATACTAGGAAAATGAAGTTGGAGGTGAGCCCATTAATGATTGTTATATAATTAGCCCATACCAGCTGGTCTGAGTAGAAATCGGGCTATTCATGGAATTTGTGGTGATGAACCGTGATTAGATATGCTTTTAAGAAAGCAGGATTTGGAATGTGAGCAGAGTGGTGTCTGGAAAGTGCTTCATCAGAATGGAACTAGAACTAGATTATGGGATAAGAAAGTCAGAGGGATATCCCACTTGCATGATTTACTGGATGAAAAAAGGTTTCAATATAAATTAGATGTTGATGTTGACTTCGGAAATAATGGGAATCCTCTCACATCATATGGGCCAGGACAAGCATCTCACCAGACTCTGCTTCAGTGGGGTGCCACTGTCATCTTATCACTCAAAAAAGGGAGAATTACTATAAGACAAACTGATGGAAACCTTTGCAATACAGAAGGAAAAATGAAGGAAAGAGCATGTATCTGTAATAACACCTTTCAAGAATAAAAGTATATGATGCAGTCCCCCAGATAAAGCATACAGTTGACTGGATGATGAACCTCGTGGGCCCGGGACCCTGAGGAAAAAGGAAAGAGAAGAAAATCTAATGTCAAGTGTAGCAGTGACTGAGCAACCCTTCTGTTGGATATATTTGAGTAGGCTTTTGATATTTTTCTGCCTTTTGTCAAGGTCAAGTCATTGGAATTTTTCATTTACATGCATGCATGACAGGGGGTGTTCAGTATCTGTTTTCTGAAATCAGAGTTCCCTAGGGGCATTTTAAGTCAAACTGAAAAACTGAAACACTCCACATCACTGATCTATTTGCAAAATACAAGCAGAAGTGAATGTATCAAGGACAAATGCAAAGCCTTGTACCAGCACAACACTGGGACTACAGACTGACTGTCTAGCAGTTCTGCTGTAAAGGTCCATCCTGGTGGGCATGGACCAGCAAGTTGAACATGAGACAGCAGTTTGTCCTGGGAGTGGTGAAGGCACACTGGGCTGTATTAACTGGGATGATAGTCTGATCTGAGGTGATTATTCTGATTTACTCAGCTCTTGTAAGACTGCATGTTGCATACTGGATCCAGTTTTAGGTCCCCTGGTTGCAGGAAAGATACCAAAAACCATAGTATGTCCAGTAAGTTCCAGAAGGTCTTCAAGAGGCTGGTTCATGTGCAGTGTTAGAAGAGGATGAGGTACCCGTTTAGCTTGCTGAAGAGACAGCTTTGAGACTTACAAGGCTGTTATCAATAACATAAACCCAGACTAATAACAGTGATGCAACACAGGAAAATAACAGATGATCATAAATGAAAATAGGGAAAGTTCCAACTGGATGTACAGGGGGGAAAAATACTATAAGAATAAAATAAATAAATAAATATATAAATAAATGGAAAATAACAAAAAAACATTGAAACGTACTGCCTGGAAAGACCATGATGTGGAATTTTTTCTTCTAGCCCCAACTAGAGTGACATAGTGACAATATTAACTACTGAATATCTCTTTTTTAGTAGGGTTCTGAAACAAACAAACAAACAAATAACCCACTAAGTTATTTGTTGATCATCTTTAAGATTATATCTCATTAAAATGTTGGAAATAATGCTCCAGTATTTAAATTTTTAGTAATAATGGTACCAGTTTGTATCTGCATATAGCTGGGAGGAGAAGTTGTTATCATTTGAGATTTTCTCTTTCTTATAACTAGTGCAGTAAAACCAAACTGTATCACTGCATTTCTCTCCCCACACTCAGCTTATGGCTAGATCCATCCTTTTGCTTTTTTCTTATTTAACAAATAACATCTCAGCTGCAAAATAGCATATTTCAAAGTGGAAAATTACCAGAAAATCAGAAAGGACCGATTTTCTACTGAATGTGTATATTGTACCACATTTCTGTTAAATAAAGAAGAAATGATATTTGAGAATAAAAGTCAGAATGATATTTTTCTGGTTTCTGTGTCTTCCAAAGAAAATGTAGGCATCAGTTCTTTTCCAATTTTGCTTGGTAGCAGTACATATTTATCCATTCTTATTCACTTTATAGATTGTCAGTCAGAAGAATTCCACTGTGCATTAAAATCCTGAATGTGAATATACAGAGTTGTGCAACTATAAATGGAAGTGATTTGATGTGTCAATAAAATAATAATGGCAAGCACTAAAAAAAAATTTGGCTATGAGTCAAGTGTGATGTAAGAGTTTCAAAGAATGACATAGTCCATTTTTCTTGCCTGTTTATTGCATTAACCCCCAAGGCTGCACTTACCAGATGTTACTGATGTCTGAGATACTCAGACACTAACAGATAGATGTAAAAATGCCAATAGTTCTGTCTTTTGCTTATAAACTTTCTGTTCAGCAGTTAGTGCTATATTAAAAAAATGTATATTTATGATGACCACTAACACCATTAAAAGTTAATAAAATAAATATCTCTAAGTTTTGCTATGTTTCACAATCCAAAAGCACGCTTAAAGTAAAATACATGTAAGCAAGTCACCTTAAAAAAAATAAAAAATTAATGCTTACCCACAGTTGTCATAAATTTAGAGCAATTCTTTCTTATCTTACTCGAAGAAACTATAATTTCAGACAGTTGTTGCAAACTCTAGTACTGGGAGGAGGGGGTCCATTTATTTTTTAATGTAGTAAACCCTTAAAACTCCTCAAACAGCATTAAAATTTGTGCTAAGGCACCCTTTATGAAATGGTCTGGATTGAAGCACTAAACTTTCAATATGACCCTGCCGTATGTTCTTGAATTCCTCCATCTTCATCTCATTTCTACAAACTAAGATGCCCAAACTAATTCCGACATATTCTTCAGTTTTCAGTGGTCCAAATCTTTCCAGTAGGGTACTCTCTAACTGACAAGTCCTCCCAGTGTAATTCTTGAAGAGGGTGAGATGTTAAACACCAAATTAGTGTGGTGACATGAAATAAATAAATGGAGTAATGGTTTGCTGTTAAAAGTCTGTTTATCTGCAAGGTGTTTTCAAAATTGCACTTCTTCTTGATGATAGGTGGCAATGGTTCTGAAGAACTAGAGACTGCTGTGATATTAAATTAATAGCTCACACCAATTAAGTTATTTGACTGACAAACAAATCCACACCAGAACTGCTTACATGACTGGTCAGGTCATCTTGTCATATGTGCGCACAAGCACCTTTCTTCTGTCAACAGTTTTACTGATTGCTGTGACATTGGTTCTCTCACTTTCATTCTACATGACCTCCTGCTCAAACACTATAACAATTAAATTGTTACACCCATCTCAGAAACATTTTAAATTAAATGGATTTTAAGACTTAGGGCATTTAATTTGGTGTTATTCATAGTCTCTAAATGACCTTAATGAAATTTTAAGAGAATGAGCAACTTGACTTCAGACACCCGAATGAAGTGCTCTAGTGCCAATTCACTTATCAAAGCTTGTACAAAATTAAGATGTTTTACCTTAACATTGATTTAGAAAGTGCTTAATTATGGGTCTAAACAGAATGTGAATTGGTGTGGTAAGATTTATCACTACATTTACTTGTCAATATTGAAAATATAGTTGAAACACTGTGTGCAGTTTTCCCTCATACAAGACTCAGTAGAAATATTGGAAAAGTGCTGTTAGATGTTCCGTTTACTGATCACTGCTCCCTTCACTGTCAACTGTTATGATTTACCGTTTTCTCTAGGGGGAGACCTTGCTTTCCTCACTTTCTAGGATTTGGTTGGCATGGATTTTCCCATGCTGCCTGTTCACAAAAAGGCATATGTATGTGCCATATCTTTTTGATAGCCTTGTGTAATCAGAAGAGTAAGGATAAATAACAGCACTTCAACTTATTATGAAATATTCAGGTGTTCAGGAAGCCACAGGAGTGGCATCCATCTGAAAAACTGGGGGTGCTGTAGATTTAGTACTTTTTAATTGTGCCAGGACCTCCTGAAGTGTACATCTGCCTCCTACCTTGAACAGGAAGTGGTAGCCCATCTAAGTGCATAATCTTCTTACAAATCTTCTTTCTGGTAAAGGAGCTACAATGAAAACAAAGAAAGAGAGGTGAAGTATAAAACTGCTTGCCTGTGTTTTTACACTGGTCAGAACACTAGCCAGAAAATTGCTTAAAAAATCCCAGATGCAAAGAGCAAGCAATAAAATGACCTAAATGTCTCCTTGTAAGACATTGTAAGTTATTTAAGGTAGTGATTCTTCTCCAATGCTGGATATTTGTCCACTGGAAAATCTTTCATATTTCTGTGTCATTTGTGATATAAAACCAGGCTTACAATAGTTTTGTGTGTGCATGTACAGATCCAGTCTAGGTGAAATGAAATATATGAAAATTGTTCTTATATGGCTAGAAGCACAAAGATTTTAGTTTCTTTTTCAATGTATGACATCTATTATGTGTATGTAAAGAAAATAGAGTGCAGCTAGTTCACAGATAAACTATGCAGTACTGGTGGTAAAAGAAGACTAAAAAAAATTTAGTTCTTGGGGACTTGTGATTGTGGTAGTAAGTACCCTCCGTTCTTCTCCTTCTTTCTTTGTTTCCACCTTCTCATTCTTTTTCCTTTCTTTTTCTTTCTCTCTCTCTCTTTTTTTCTTTTCTTTTCTTTTCTTTTCTTTTCTTTTCTTTTCTTTTCTTTTCTTTTCTTTTCTTAAAAAAAAGACACGTGCATGTTGTTTTTAGCTTGAAAAATGCTAATGAAAAATCAACTAATTATCAAACCTGGAAAATGTTTACTTTGGGGGAAAATCTTTTAAAATAGAATTTCTATTTTTTGGCAGTTCACTTTTTAAATGGGTTATTTAATCTATACTTCTACAGCACACAGCTTATTGCATTTTATATGGTTATATTGAAATTACATGAACTGGGGCACCTAAGGGAATGTTTATGTTTCAGAAAAAAAATTGGGCTGGATTGAAATGCAGCATGAATCATAAGAGTTTAGAAGCACATGAAGATGAATGTGTCCCTAGTGACTCAACAGAGAACATCTGGTAGGTGAGATGCTGTATAAATAAATACCTGAAAGGACTTTGGTTTTAACAAATATCAGTAAAGCATGAAAATGTACTCTAAAAGTCTGATAAATGTATATTGTTTTATTAATTTAGGAAGGACAGGATATATTGTGTATTTGTCTGATCATGCTGGGAGATTCATGGAGCTGACAGAATAGCTAAATAAAATGAAGTCACTGCAGAAAGTGAAGGTCAGCTCTGCAGAGGAATATTGGTGCAGTGCAGCTGTATGGCACACATCTAAATTTTAGGCATATTGCACCAACACTAATTCTCTGGAATCCTTCTCTGAGAATCTCTTCTAAGGAGACAGTTTCAGTGTGGGGATACAAGCAGTTGAGGTCAAAGAATTGTTCCAAAATTATGTTGAGCCATTTCCTTCTCACCTGTCTTCACCTGGTTTCTGGCCTCCACTCTGGCCCTGACACCTCTGGTTTCCACTTGGGAGCTCAAAGCACACTGGGACAAGCTCAAGTAGGGCATCTGCTAAACTTTGTAGATCCTTTCCAAGTCTTTCTATTTGAAGGAAGGTCAATTACTGAGCTAGCAGATTTTAAGCCTGTTACAGTTTGCAAGACTGATTACTGGGAAACAGTTATGGATTAATTACTCAAGCTCAAACCCACATTTCCCTAGAAAACATTTTATCTCCTTGGCTGGGTGTTGCTTTCTGTATCTGCCTTTATACAGATTCACAGGGCCTGGAAAGATTTTTATTTGTCACTTGACTAATAGCAAGAAGGTTTTAGTTCTGATCTCAACTTCAGGGATTATTTTTTTTTAATGCTTATTTTGCAATAAACAGCCATTGAATAAGAATCATGAACATTTCATGGAACAGAAATAAGAATC
Source organism: Anas platyrhynchos (assembly GCF_047663525.1). Classification (NCBI taxonomy): domain Eukaryota; kingdom Metazoa; phylum Chordata; class Aves; order Anseriformes; family Anatidae; genus Anas; species Anas platyrhynchos. Next base: position 35,105,586 of record NC_092588.1, on the reverse strand, counting down.
ACAGGCAGTATCTACTCTAGGAAATTAGATGTGTCTGGAACTGTTCACTGGTACAGAGACCAAATTGTATAGAATGACCAATATTCATACTATTAAATGTTCTTACCTTCCAAAACAGTGTAGTCACATACAAACTGCCTTATGGGAATTGTTTCTGGCACACATTAGCTCCCCTGCCATGCCCAGCATCTCTTTGGAGAAAGCTAATTTGGCTGATGTCAAAACCATCCAAGAGAATACTCAGACAGTGCAAGCGTTGACACTCCAGCACCAGTGCCTGGGAACAGTCTCTGGTATGGGTTATCTTACTGGCACAAACAGAAATGAAACATTCATTCTCCCCAACAGGTGGTTTTCATGGGATAAGAAAGCTATTCTCCTTTTTAATTTCTTCAGCACAGAAATAGAATATGTCTCCCCTCCCACCTGCACACCATGGTAGCCTCCAGACAGATGAATTCTCTTGAGACCTTTAGACCTGAAACCCTTTGAGCTGAGGAAGACACACTTCCTCTGGAGCACTGTCTTCTTTTCTGATTGGTTTTGTGTTTGCTTGCTTTTTAATTTGTTTAATAGAAATCAGTCTCATCTTCATAATCATACAAAGGAAACCCAGCTCTCTATTCTTACCTGCATTTCCTTAGCTGAATGCACTGGTTTGATCTAGTGATCATGTAGTCTCACCCTCTTCAACATCCCACTTTATGTCCCACTGGAAGATGCATGGTATCCCTTCACTCCTGCCTGAACTGTTAATGTGAAATGGTTGTAGACATTGATCCAGGCAAAACCTAAAATCTGTTTTCAGACAGATCAGTTCACAGAATCACAGAACAGCCAAGGCTGGAAGGGTCCTCTGAAGATCATCTAGTCCAACCCCCCTCACATAGAGCACAGTGAGCAGGATGGCATCCAGGCGGGTTTTAAATATCTCCAGAGAAGGAGACTCCACAACCTTTCTGGCCAACCTGTTCCAGTGTTCCCAGAACTTGCGTGCTGTGAGTATGTGAAAGAAGAGATAGGGATAAATGCTTGTAGGCAGCTCTTAATTATACTGACATAAACTCAGGTGGAACTGCATATTTTTAAAGTAGGTAGGCAGGAGGAGGAACACCAAATCAGGATTTCATGGGAGATAGAAACACAGCTGTTCTGCCCTCCAGTACGCAAACTGGTGAAGCATGAACAGAAGCAAAAGCTGAGGCACTTTAGAATCTGTATGTCAAACCCTCACCTGCCTGAAGCATTTTACCACACCAGAGATTATATTGATGGATTTCAGTGTGATACTTTAGGAGACAGGAATATAACTGATGCCTACCACCAACATCAGGTTTCTGGTTTTTGTGAATTCTTCATAAGAAGGAAGCCCAGTTCCCAAACATTGGAACTGAATTTTTCTAAAGCCATCTTCAAGGAAATGAAAATCTATTAAAAATATGTTTTATAGTAAGATGGTTGATGATTACTTCTCAGTATAAAGAAAACATTCACTATTTTAGTTGAAGTGAACTTTTTTAAAATAAAATAAAAGTACCTGATGCTGTAGTCCATACAATGGACTTCAGCTGTGTGTTCAGTCATGAGGAAACAGAGAAAAGGACATTATCTCTTTTGCGTGATTTACTTATCTGTTTACATAAGCAAGAGGTTGCTTATGTGAGGAGCTAAAAGAGAAATGAATCATACGGTATTTGCATATTTAAGAAACTGCAGCTTATATCTCTTTACCTCCAGAGTCTGTAAAACTTCTGCTTATTTATCAAAATAGAGGCATTTCATTTTTCTTGATCCTTGTCAAAATAAGTTCTATCCATATTCAAAATGTTAGTCCATAAACATTTTTTAAGCAGTCAGGAAGGGAGCACACACAAGTATTTAACACAAAAATACTGTGGGTATCTCTTTCTGTAAACATTAATCCCCTAACTGTACGAAACTGTCCTTCATGTAAATCCAAAGTATGCTTGGGCAGATACTACCATTTTCTTTTCCATGAATAGTGATATTTTTTTTTAACAAATTCATTCTGATTATATTAATGGCTGTTCTGTGTTTTCTTTGTGTCAAAATTCACACAAATGCTCTTATTGTCCAGCAAGTTGGCAGAAACACTGAATATTGGATAAAAATGCCATGTGACTTATAATTCCAATCAAAATGAATACTACCACTCAAACAGGTTCAATCCAAAGCCTATTTTAAGTCAGTGGGAGATTTTCCATCAACATCAATAGGCTTTGGATGAAGTCCATGCTGCATACTGGCAACAAACAGCTCATTCACAAACTACAGACCACTGCTTGTTTGCTGAAATTTTGGAATGAATAATTTTAAATAATGAAGAAAAAATCCTCAAAATTGTAAGCTGCTCGTGGGCAATTTGTGCACAGGAAGGGGAGGTAAATTCCCTGAAAACAGTTGCTGCACATTAGTAAGCTTAATTTGATGCAATACAAATGCAGCAGAGAACTACTGTTTGATTGAATTATTCCCACCTGTCAAACTCGTAAGCGTATAGTTTGGCCATTAAATAATTACACCAGGCTGACATAAGCCAATAGAATGTCATAGAGTACTAGCATATAGAAGACTGGAAGACACCTCATACAACTGGAATACTGCAATTGAGGGCTGCAAGAATTTTCAGAAAATATAGGGAGGGAAAGAGGGATGTTGTCCCCTATGTTAAAAAGTGGATAGATTGTGAAGAGCTGCCTCTGAGAAATGGACACAAACAGGTTGACATCTTGTGAGAAAAAAGCTAAGGACCAGATGAATAAAGGACTCCTTGTGGTTGTGGTCTACAGAGGCTGCCTTCTTGCTTCAGCTGCAAGAAGCATCATGCTCTCAGGCTCTCATCCTGATGGGGAACTTCAACCACCCAGATGTCTGCTGCAAAAGCTACACAGCAGGCTATATGCAATCTAGAAGACTCCTGGAGTACATCAAAGATAACTTCCTCATCCAGGTGACAGACAAACCATCCAGAAGCAAAGTGTTACTGGACCTGGTACTTACAAATGCAGATGAAGTCATTCAGGAGGTTAAGATGGGAGGTAGTCTGGGCTGCAGCAACTGTCCTGGCTGAGTTTGTGATTTCAAGGAATATGCAACTGGCAAAGAGCAAAGTCAGGATCCTGAATTTTAGAAGAGTGAACTTCCAGCTGTTTAAAGAATTAGTGAATGAGATGCCCTTGGACCTGTCCTGAGGAACAGAGGAACTGATCAGAGCTGGCAACTATTTAAGGATACTTTTATTAGAGCACAAGAACTCACGATCTATGATCCATGTGTAAGAAATCAAGCAGGAATCTGGCATGACTGAACAAGGACTGAATCAATGCTGGTCAAACTGAGGTGTAAAAGGCAAATGCAGTGAAAGCAGGAATGTGTGGCCTGGGAAGAGTATAAGGATGCTGTCCGGAAGTGCAGGGTAGGGATCAGGAAAGCCAAGACACAGATGGAACAGAGCTTGGCAAGGTATGCAAAAAATAACAGGAAGGGATTCTATAGATATATTGGTCAGAAAATAAAAGAGAAGGAGAGTGTACCCCCTCTATGGATGAGAAGGGTGAACTGGTAACAATAGACATGGAGAAGTCTGAGGTACTCAGCAAATTCTTTGATGCAGTCTTCACAGCCAGTCAGGCTTCCCATCTCTCTTGAGTCCCTGAATCTCTAGGCAGGGACTGGGGGAGCAAAGTCCCTCCCACTGTAAGTAAAGAGCGATTTTGAGACCACTTGATGAAACTGAACAGGTACAAGTCTATGGCGTCCAGTAACATGCATCCCAAGGTCCTGAGGGAATTAGCTGATGTAGTCACCATGCCTCCCTCCATCATATTTGGAAACTCATAGAAGTTAAGTGAAGTCCCTCTTGAATGGAAAAAGGGAAAACACTTCTATTTTTAAAAAGAGTAGAAAAGAAGACCCAGGGATCTACATACTGGTGAGCTTCATCTCTGTACTTGTGAAGATCCTTCTGGAAGCAATGTTAAGGTACTTGCAAGGCAAGTAGGTGATCTGAGACAGCCAGCATGGCTTCACCAAGGACAAATCATGCCTGACCAATCTGGTGGCCTACTATGATGAAGTGACTGCATCAGTTGACAAGGGAAGACCAGTTGATGTCACCTACCTGGACTTCTGTAAGGCCTTTGACATGGTCCCACATGACATCCTTATCTCCAATTGTAGAGATATGGGTTTGAAGGGTAGACTATTTGGTGGATAAGGAATTGGCTGGATGGCAGCACCCGGACAGTTGAAGTCAATGGTGTTCAGGTAGATTCAGGTGGAGGCTGGTGGTGAGTGTTGTTCCCCGGAGGTCTGTCTTGGAACTGATATTGTTTAACATCTTTATCAATGACAATGATGGTGGGATCAAGTGCACCCTCACTACACTAAGCTGAATGATGCAGTTGATACAGTAGAAGGAAGGGGTGCCCTTTAATGGGACCTGGCTAAGCTTGAGAAATGGCCCACATGAACCTAATGAGGTTCAACAAGTCCACGTGCAAGGTGCCACACCTGGTTCAGGGCATCACCTGTTGTGTCAGACATGAGTACAGACTGGGAGAAGAACTCACTGAGAACAGCACTGTGGAGAAGGACTTGGGGGTTCTGGTGGATGAAGGGCTCAACATGAGCTAGCAGTGCGAGCTCGCAGCCCAGAAGGTCAACTGTATCCATGGTTGCATCAACAGCGTGGCCAGCAGGTCAAAGGAGGTGATTGTCCCCCTTTAATGTGAATTTAAAAATTCTCAGAGGGCTGGAGCATTGCTCCTATGAAGAAAGGCTGAGAGAGCTAGACACGTTCAGCCTGGAGAAGGGAAGGATCTAGGGAGACCTCAGAAAACCTTGACTGACTGGTCACTTAAGTATTTTTTGTATTCACTTTTAAATACTATCTAATTTGGTTTGCCAAGTCCCAGTCATTATAGCAAGTAAAACTTCTCCACTCTGTCTATATATGTGTACAACAAATACTGCAGTTTTAGTTCAGTTATGACTAGGTACTGTAATACCACTGGAAGGGTTTAGAACTCTGTACTGTATACTAACTTAATACTAACTTAATACTCTTTTCCATGCTGATCTCTCTCTTTTTTTTTTCTTTCTTTCTTTTTTTTTTTTTTCTTCAAGATAGAGGGAAATGTACATATAATAATGTACATAATTACATACACAATACACAAAATAATAAGTTCAAAATAAAGGGTGTGGGGGGGGAAACAACACATTAAGGATCAAAATTAGCAATTTGTTTGTTTTAGGAGTTAATCAGATCCTCAGATATGATGACCACACCTCCATTTCTGGCTGATTTATGAAGTTGACTGAATTGTGCATGATTATCTTTGTTGATATATAATTTGGAGAAAATTTGTGAAATTCTTTAAAACATCCAGACATTCTGTGAACAGCTCATAATGCAAAGATTTATACACACAAAACTGAAAGTTCAGTTGGTTGACAACGAAAGCCAAAAGGGATATCTTGTTCTGTTCTATTTCTCTACAATGTCCAAAGAGCTGCGATTTGAAAGATTTGAGCCTGTGTATAAGCCTAGACATTTCCCTAAAGTGTGCGTTATACAGCAAGTTAAAAGATAAGGGTTCTCCTGCACAGAAGAGTTTAAGTGTGATACTCGAGATGGAAATCTGAGTCCACAAAATCTGAGTCCACATTTGTATCAATTTTGTTTACATCAGAGTTGTTGACAAAAATACCATTTAGCTGTATTTTAGGTGGACACAACTGCTACCTAGTGATAAATGCAATTAATTTTTTCACAGTCACAAAAACTAGAAGGAAACAGGGAGCTAAGGGTCTTAGAAAGGAGAAAATGAATCTTTGCATTCTATCTAAACAGTTGTCTCAACTTCTTCCTTTCTACCTACATGTAAATTACTTTTGGTGCAAGTTCTGTGCATCTTTTCAAAAATTTAGTGTCTCTCTTCTTCATTCAAAAACAGAGATAATTAAAACATGCAATTCTGGGAGATAGATTTATTTCTTCCTTTAATTTGAAAGTAGTATTTGATTTTCAAACACATATGTTGGCTGGTAATTTCACTTTCTTTTCTGTGGAATGCCACAGTCACAGTTTATGAGGTTTCTGTTGTATTTCAGTGTTTCCTCTCTGTTTATTAAGACCCTTTTGTCTATTACTGTTTTTCTTAAAAACTCTTTATTTCTGCCAGTGTTTCACTTCTGAAGGAACTTTGTATACATGCATAAATATCACTGTTATTTTCAACTGGAACTGTGTTAAGAATTTTTATAAGGTGCCCATATATATTTTAATGAATTGCATGGCTCTGATCTGAAATTTAGGAGATTTATGGTCTATACTTTAATTGTTCTAAAAAAGAAGTATTATTCTGTTTTTAGGGATGTGAACATTATAATTAGTAGTGTATTTTCTTCTTATGCAGATATTTATCCAAAACCTGGTCATTTATCCACAATTTTACCATTTCTCCATAATCTCATTTGTACCACAACCAACTACATTTTGGGGCAAAATCTGGACAAATTGTGCTGGTGCCCCAAAATAGCAACACCAAAAAAATGTGCAGCAGGTCCCAGAGTGGTGATTCAGAGTTTGTGTTATATACCTAGACACCATGCATCTTTACAAAGCAAATGAATTACTTTCAAATAATAATTCACAGCAAAACAGAGAATGTGATACCTTATTGTAGAGCTACTTAGAGGTAACCTGCATGAAGTTCTTCTGAGAACATGAGGATATGGTTAAATTTCCATGTCATTAAGCCTTGCATGTCATATGATTCTATTCAGTCAATGTCTCTTGGGCCACTTGGTAGGATGGCCACTAGCTAAGTCTTTAAAACACAACTAGGAGAGGAGAAAGAAAAAACAGCCTTCAGCTTCTACACACAGTTTGTCTAATAGCGTAGTGGTGAGACTACTCAAAGGGAAAATAGAAAACGAGTATCTGGAAGTTAGGGACATAGATGAGACCCTGCAAATGAAGCTGCCTCCTTGGAAAGCTCAGCTGTGAAGAGACACATTCCAGTTGAATGTGGAGGGAAATAAATGAAAAAAAAAAAAAAAAAAAGCAAACAAACAAATAAATCATCACTGCTTTTGTGGGAGCCTGAATTCAAACACTTCAAATAGGACAACTTTCAAGACAAAAGAGAAGTGTTTAATGTTTTTTGTTTTTTTTTTTTTTCTTATTGGAGTTCATTGATAAAGATATTGGCGTCCAGATTGTTTTTGTAAAATTGGTAACTTTCATCTTACCTGAACAACCTCCTAAGTGCTGAGGCTAGCACTTAGCCCTTGCATGCAACTGGAAAGTATGACTATCCTAAGTAACAAAGATTAGATTTTTGTTTCTGTTTTGCATATTTTTTTGAAAGTTCAAGTGTTAAGAATATGATTCTAAGATCTCCACTGTGTGGTGCCTGTGGTTTAGCTCTCTGTCTTGCTGTCTGTCATCATATAATCAAGGATTATGTGGCAATAAAAAGGCACTTGATCCCAGATCTTCAAAATAGAAGATCTTGATGCCAAATATCTCCCTAGTTCTTACCCCATCATTCAAAGAGCTTTGCTGTTCCATTGCCAACTTGTCCTTTAACATAATGAAATATGATTGAAGTGAGTTATTATTCCCTTCCTCTTCTTTTTTTCCACACCATCAAATGCTACGAATGAAGGAGTGAATGTCATGAGATGCTGACTACCTAAGTTAAATTCAGACCTTTTAGAAATAATAAGGCTATTACATGAAATATTAGATCACTTCCTGTTACACTAGGCAGCAGCTTTTTCCAGAAAAGAAAACATTCATAATTCCAGCATAAAGAAGTGCTCACAACATTTTCATTTAGTTTCACAGTACTGCAAATACGGCACTAGACTGACAGATGAGCCTACGAAAAAGCACCTGGCCACCTACCTTAACTCATAAACCAGCAAAATACAAGCATTAAAAATGCCATCACCTTGCTCTGTTGGCTTGAGCTGTGAAAATTGTAATTATGTTGAGCCAGAGCAGTCAGGTTGGATGATGTAATTTTGTAGAAAAGGAGACTGTAGTAGAATAGTTCTGCCAGTTCTCTTTACAGCCCTTCTAGTGCAGGATTTGCATGTAAAATGAGTGCTCCATAATAAATAGAGTAGCATGGTTTGAAATATCTGGGACCATAAGGGAACGTGGTGCATTAAGCATATAGACATACCAAAGGTGTATATCAATATGCTTAAAGAAGAAATAGCAAAATTTTGTGGCATATGAAGACAGCTGAATAGGGGGACTGCAGTCATTTGTTTATGTTATACATGTAATTATGTTTCTTCTAGAACAAAAGTCTGCTTTTACTGAGGCTCAGGAGTTGCTTTAATGAAAGCAACAAGAATTAATGCACTATTTGCAGTATAAGTTTCTGCTGGTATATCTCTTTTATGTCTTTCCATATTTTGATGTCTGCCTTTTAAATATGTCTTCTGCTGTTCATACTGCAACTCTCTGCAACAATGCCTTCTGAGAGATTTTTCTGAGGTTATTCTGAGGTAATTTAGATATCATTTGGAGAGCTAGAGGGAATTCTGAGAGAAATTAGTAACTGTAGTTTTTGGAAAACTCATTTAATTTCTTCAAGAAGTCTTTGAATTTTCCTTCCTTGAGAAACTAAACTAAACTAAACTAAACTAAACTAAACTAAACTAAAATAAAATAAAAAATAAAATAAAAAATAAAATAAAATAAAATAAAATAAAATAAAATAAAATAAAATAAAATAAAATAAAATAAAATAAAATAAAATAAAATAAAATAAAATAAAATAAAATAAAATAAACTATTCCTTTTTCTGAAGTGGATGCTGGCTAGGAGACACTACTCCCACCTCCCACTTGTTTTAGTGCTACATGGGCTTTTCTAGCACTGTTAAAAAGTACCATTGAAGATCTGGGGAGATACATAGTAAGCAGAACCACTGGCAACATTTGTCACGGCTAACTTCCTTGTTTTGCAGATAAGGTCTGAGCAAAGGTAGTGTATTTTTGTACCATTTCATCCTTTCCTATTGACTGAGACAAGAAAAACACAGAGTGGTGTACTGGGTCTGGCTGGAATGTTAACTTTCCCTGCAGCAGCCCATACAGTGCTGTACTCTGCCCTTGTAGTTGGAACAGCAGTGTTATCACACCAGTGTTGTGTCTACTGCTGAGCAGTGCTGGCACAGCACTGGGCCTCTCTCTAACCCTCCTAGGGGGTGGGCAAAAAGTGAGAAGAGAAACATCACTAGGGCAGCTGACCTAAACTAACCAAAGGGATATTCCATACCATGTGATGTCACACTCAGCAATAAAAGGTGGAAACAGGAAGAAGAGGGGACGGGTGGACTCTCGTTGTGAAAATGTCAGTCCTCCTCCCAAACACCAGCCAGGTGTGTTGAGGCCCTGCTTCAAGGACGTGGTCAATCATCACTCATTTGTGGCAAGTAGAGAGTAATTTCTTTCCTCTGCACTTCCACATAGCCTTCATTTGTTTTATTTGTTTGTTTTCTTCCCTTTTTTTTTATTATTTTCTCTTTCCCCCTCCCTTTTCCCCTTTCCCTTTTTATTTCCCTTTAGTTAAATTGTTGAGTTCATAATAATCTTTCTTTAATTATTATTTCCCTTTAATTAAATTATCCTTATCTCGACCCGTGAGTTGTTCTTTGCTTTACTTCTCCCCTTCCTCATCTAAAGAGGGGGAGTGAGAGAGCGGTTGTGGTGTTTAGCTGCCCAGCACGGTAAAACCACCACAAGTGGTAAGACCTCTGATACATTTTTTTTAATGTTGCATACATGTTGAATTCTGTTAGGTAGCATCGTTATTTCATTCTTGTTCCCAGGTATGTCCTTGTAATACAGAAGGACTTCACATCTCACCTTAACTGTAAACAGCTTTTTAATGCAGAACTCACAGCTCTATGTGAAAAGATCTGTCCATGGTCCTCACAGTTAGACTCTTTCCAAGATTGGCTTAACTTGTAAAACAACCAGAATGCTCCTTCAAGCAGTCTTTGGTTTTAGGCTTGAAATCATATGTTCTTCATCAGATGACAAGAACCATAATGCTGGAACATATACCAGGCTTACTACAGAATAGTAGTAAGAACCCAGAAACATGAGTTGACCAGAATATATTGGAGCTCCTATACATCATTAAGTAGTCCAAGTGGCTTGGCAATTGCACACTTTGTTAAACCTCTTGGCAATGCTGGGTTTATTTTACAAGATGAAAATACAATGACATTTTGATTATGTTGGCTCCCCACATAAACCTGAATTTATCCATGGTGGTAATCTATCTGTAATCAATCAATTTTTGTTTGAAATACTTATATATATGTATGTATATATATATGAAGTCAAGTCACATTTTATTGTTCTACTGCTTATGACTGAAAAAGGAAGATGATTAAGCTTTTTGTGAATTACTTGTTTCAAGAAAAATGAAGGGAGAATTCAGGCTCACTACTTAAAATATTTTAGATTGTATTGACTTGAAGAAGTTAGTATGATATAACCTATAGTTCTTAGTTCTTACACTGAGGTGTTTCTCTGTAAAGAAACTAGATTTCTTTTTTCTATGAGCTTCCCCTGTGAGATACTTCGGGTTTTCTGTGAGTTTCCAGTTGCCTGAATTAGTCACAAAATACTGAATAGAGGTATATGTGGATATAAATTCTTAGTGTACAACTTTTTTTCTTTCTTTTTTTTCTTTTTTTCCCTTCATTTCATTCATGGAACACAGAAGAAAGATGATGATAACTCCAACCATTTAGATTGCTTTTCTTTGGCGTGAGATCATGTTATTTTATATTGGATATTAAGAAAAAAAATATATTTTTTTTCCATAATCAGAAACAAAGACTTATCAAGAAGTACATAATGAATGACAAGATAATAAATACATGGAAAATACATCTTCCAAGTTTGTTGCTATCAGTAATAAATTATATATCCAACCAAAATCAACTCATTTTAATTTTGCATCTAAAAGAGGTGAACAACTTTTTCTCAGCAGTTTAGCTGCTGAGAAAAAGTTTCTGACAGTGACATTTTAGTCTCCAGATTTTTGGTTTAGTGCTAGATGAAAGTGTCCTTAGGGGTGGAGTTTGAATGTTCTTTGTTAATTATAATGAGAATCACAGAATCACAGAATTTCTAGGTTGGAAGAGACCTCAAGATCATCGAGTCCAACCTCTGACCTAACACTAACAGTCCCCACTAAACCATATCCCTAAGCTCTACATCTAAACGTCTTTTAAAGACCTCCAGGTATGGTGACTCCACCACTTCCCTGGGCAGCCCGTTCCAATGCCTAACAACCCTTTCGGTAAAGAAGTTCTTCCTAAGATCCAACCTAAAACTCCCCTGGCACAACTTTAGCCCATTCCCCCTCGTCCTGTCACCAGGCATGTGGGAGAACAGACCAACCCCCACCTCACTACAGCTTCCTTTAAGGTACCTATAGAGAGCAATAAGGTAGCCCCTGAGCCTCCTTTTCTCCAGGCTGAACAAGCCCAGCTCCCTCAGCCGCTCCCCGTAGGACTTGTTCTCCAGACCCCTCACCAGCTTTGTCACCCTTCTCTGGACTCGCTCGAGCACCTCCATGTCCTTCTTGTAGCAAGGGGCCCAAAACTGAACACAGTACTCGAGGTGCAGCCTCACCAGAGCTGAGTACAGGAGGACAATCACTTCCCTAGCCCTGTTGGCCACACTGCTTCTTATACAAGCCAGGATGCTGTTGGCCTTCTTGGCCACCTGAGCACACCACTGGCTCATATTCAGCCAACTATCAACCAATACTCCCAGGTCCTTCTCCGCCAAGCAGCTTTCCAACTATTCCTCTCCCAGCCTGTAGCTCTGCTTGGGGTTATTGCGCCCTAGTTACAGGACCCAGCACTCGGTCTTGTTAAACTTCATAAAGTTGACCTCAGCCCATCAGTCCAGCCTATCCAGATCCTCCTGCAGAGCCTTCCTACCCTTGAGCATATCGACACACACACCTAACTTGGTGTCATCCACGAACTTACTGAGGGTGCACTCAATGCCCTCATCCAGATCATCGATAAAGATATTAAAGAGGACCGGCACCAGCACTGAGCCCTGGGGAACGCCACTAGTGACTGGCCTCCAACTGGATGTGACTCCATTCACCACAACTCTTTGGGCCCAGCTACCCAGCCAGTTTCTAACCCAACAAAGCGTACGCCAGTCCAAGCCAAGAGCAGCCAGTTTCTTGAGGAGAATGCTGTGGGAAACAGTGTCAAAAGCCTTGCTGAAGTCAAGGTAGACCACATCCACAGCCTTCCCCTCATTCACCAAACACGTCACCTGAAGGAGATCAGGTTTGTCAAGCAGGACCTGCCTTTCATAAACCCATGCTGACTGGGCCTGATCGCCTGCTTGCCCTGCAAGTGCCGCATGATGACACTCAAGATAATCTGCTCCATGAGCTTCCCTGGCACTGAGGTCAAACTGACAGGCCTATAGTTCCCCAGGTCTGCCCTCTGGCCCTTCTTGTAGATGGGCATCACGTTTGCTAGCCACCAGTCAACTGGGACCTCCCCTGATAGCCAGGACTGCTGATAAATGATGGTAAGCGGCTTGGCCAGCTCCTCTGCCAGTTCTCTCAGTACCCTCGGGTGGATCCCATCCGGCCCCATAGACTTGCACACATCCAAGTGCTGTAGCAGGTCACCAACCACTTCCTCGTGGATAGTGAGGGCCGCATTCTGCTCCCCATCCCCTTCCACCAGCCCAGGGTACTGGGTATCCAGAGAACAACCGGTAATGCCACTAAAGACTGAGGCAAAGAGGGCATTAAACACCTCTGCCTTTTCCTCATCTTTTTTAACAAGGTTTTCCCCTGCATCCAGTAAAGGATGGAGATTCTCCTTAGTCCTCCGTTTTGCGTTGATGTACTTGTAAAAAGACTTTTTCTTGTCTTTGACGGCAGTAGCCAGATTGAGCTCCAGATGAGCTTTGGCCTTTCTAATTTTGTTCCTGCACAGCCTCATAACATCCTTATAGTCCTCCTCAGTGGCCTGCCCTTTTTTCCAAAGATTATAAACCCTCGTTTTTTTCCTAAGCTCAAGCCACAACTCTGTTGAGCCAAGCCAGTCTTCTTCCACACCAGCTCATGTTTGGGCACATGGGGACAGACCGCTCCTGAGCCATTAAGATTTCCTTCTTGAAGAGTGCCTGGCCTTCCTGGACTCCTCTGCCCTTCAGAACCACCTCCCAAGGGACTCTACCAACCAGTGTCCTGAGCAGCTCAAAGTCAGCCCTCCGGAAGTCCAATACAACAGTTTTACTGGTCCCCTTCCTGGCTGCACCAAGAATAGAGAACTCCACCATTTCATGATCACTCTGCCCAAGACAGTTTCCGACCACCACATCCTCCACCAGTCCTTCTGTTTGTGAAGAGAAGGTCTAGTGGGGCACCACCCCTGGTAGGCTCACTAACCAGCTGCATCAGGAAGCTATCTTTCACACCCTCCAGAAACCTCCTAGACTGCTTTCTCTGGGCTGTGTTGTGCTTCCAGGATATGTCAGGGAAGTTGAAGTCCACCATGAGAACAAGTGCCGACGATTTCGCAACTTCTGTCAGCTGCCTGTAGAACTCCTCATCCGTCTCCTCATCCTGGTTCGGCGGTCTATAACAGACCCCAGCCAGGATGCTTCCCTTGTTGGCCTTCCCGCCAATCCTAACCCAAAGGGACTCAACCTTGTCATTCCCAGCCACAAGTTCCACAACATTGAAAGATTCTCTAGTATAGAGCGCCACACCACCACCCCTTCTGTGCTGCCTGTCCCTTCTGAAGAGCTTATAGCCAGTCATTGCAGCACTCCAGTCATGAGAGTGGTCCCACCATGTCTCTGTGATGGAAACCAAGTCATAGCCTGCCTGCTGCACAATGGCTTCCAGCTCCTCCTGTTTGTTACCCATGCTGCGTGCATTGGTGTAGATGCACTTCAGCTGGGCCATTGCCTTATCCCCTGGCCTTGCCACTGTTCCCCTTGGCACAGCTCTAACAAGCCTTGTTTCAGCCCTATCCCCCTTCTTACCTAGTTTAAAGCCCTCTCAATGAGCCCCGACTCAATGAGCAGTAGTACTTTTCACACTTAACTAAGTCTCTGTCATGGATCAGTTTTTGTTTTGTTTAGTTTTTCAAGCAAGAAGATGAAAGATTTTTATATTCTAAGGAAATGTACACTATTAAAGGTGTATACTAGCTTTGTAGTCTGATTAGGGCTATATATCAAGGCATTACCCAGCCTCTAGTTAGTAGCATGTAGCATTTAGGGGGAAAAAAAAGAAGAAAAAAAAAAAACTTATAGGCAAGTTACTTCATAACTATTGCAGAAATGGAGTACATTTGCATGTAGACCTGTTTTAATCTGCCAAGGCCCCATTAATGCAATCTAGCCACTTTCAGTGGTAAGTTTCTTCCACAATTTTTCTTTAGGAAGTTCTAATATTATAAGGACTATCATTATAATATAGTTTGTAAGTATTTGAAAATGGATATTTAAAATTATTCCAGCTAGTGAAATGTTATGCCAGACTTGGGCTTTTTCATATATAGTTGCATATATCTTTGTTTGTTTCTATCATCAGTGACATCAATGTGGATGTTTCCTGAAATAAGTAAATTTATTCAGTGCTTCTATTTTGTACTTAGGATATCTGAAGAATATATAGGAAATGCAAGAATATATGGGACATACAGGGATGCATATTCTAGAATGTTCCAGTTTTGCCATAATTATTTCCTCTGTCTAACACCTTGTTGCCCGCTGTCTTTGTTTCTGATCAATCTTTCTAATGTTGAGGTGAATTCCTCTGTATGGCAATCAATCCTCTGAATTGTTCTGTTCCTCGAACTCCTGCCAGTGCTTCTCAGCAAAAGTCACCCTTAATATAATTCACAGTGTCATAACTTCGTTTCACATTTATTGTTTGTCAGTCAGTGGTGTTTTGGAAAATTACTAATATAAATGCCACGTTGAACTACCTTATATTTTGCTTAACCATTCCTGGATGATGACTATCTTAACAAAGCAAATGCCAACTAACTTTAATTAGATATCCTTTCAGACTCACAAGGAGATATGTAGGGAAAGAATCAGATACAAGAAACTATGAAGAAGGGAAGAGTCTATCCTTTCCTTACAAGCCTCACTCTTTTTAGGTATTCAGTGACACTCCATCCAAGCTACCATTTCTAGTCTGACAATCCATCTCACAAATGTTTATGTTCTTCTGAAGTGTTTTTGAAAAACTGCCTCTGAAGAATGTCATTTACTAACTCTACTAATTTGCCTTTTATGGTACAGCTGCTTGCTGAGTTTATTCCTGCACCAATAAGCGAGAACAATGCCACAGTTTGATTCATTCTGTGAAAAAAGGGAGAAATTATATTGAGAATCTTGTTGAATAGAATTTGAACAAAAAACTATTTATTGACATTCCTAAGTGATCTGAAGGATTAATTAGTGAGAAAATGGTGCATAGAAATAATAAATAAGAGAAAGGCTTCATTTCAGATTATAGGCTATAATACTTTTATTTCCACTTCTAAAAGTAGCTTCTGTAAAGAATTAACCTTTGTATTGACATTTTGCAGTCCACAAATGGGTTTTAGGTTACACTTAAATGAGGTTCCCACTGCTGACTCTGGAAGTTAACTAGTCAATGAGCAATTCAGCAGAAATTTGTAAACATGAATGCCACAAGTTCCAGGTATCATATTCTTGTTAGAAAAACCTCAGTGCTTACAATTTCCCCAAAACATTTTTTCCATAATTGACCTTTAAAATCATGACAGGGGAACAAAGCAAATTTTGGCTGACATTTAAGGTGAAATAGGAGGGTTTCATCATATTTTATTACTAAGTTTGTTTTTCTTTTATTTCAGACTATGGGAGGAATAATTTGTGTCTGTTTTTAATCAACTAGTATTGGCATGGAAAATTACTAAGGGTTCCTCTTCACTGGAAGTGAAAACTCCTTGTATCATTTTGAAAAAAAATATAATCATTTACAAAATTTCAAAGAGTCACTTGGAGAATGATATGATAGCTCTGATCTACTTTTTTGTTTTGTTTTATTTGGATTTTTGTAGCCTCAGAATTACTTCATCCCTGTGCGTGTCTATTTGAAGATGATAGGGGAATTTGTGGCTTAGTTTTGTGCCTTCCAGTTGTATTTGCTCATTTTCTTTTGGGAAATGGTCTCTTCTAGAGTTATGTAAGGATTTCCCAGATTCAGCAATATTGTCAAATGACAGTGTAAGAAGAATCTGAAAGTAAAAAATTGTAGTGACAAGTTAGGCAAAGAGTATGAACATTTAATCCTGGGTCTCAGATCACAGGTAGAGCTGCTTCTGTGTGTGGAAGCATTAATTATATGTGTTATGAAACTCCCACTTATGAGATACTCAGTCCTAAAACTGACTCTTGAGTTACTTCCTATTAATCAAGCTCCCAATGTCTGGACTGGTGGTGTGCATAGACAGGAAACAAATCACCTAAATAGTCAGTGTAGTATGAACTGAAGAATAAAAGCATGTAACAATAAAAATAGAAGTCTTGGGAAAAGAGCAAGATTTAAGAGTACAGTTAGTTGATGGCTGGTTAGAAAAAGCCGTAAATTAGAGACTATAAATAGCAGAACTGTTACAGGTTTTGTAATAATGTCCTATAACATCATTTTGGAGGCAGTGGTTTGCTATTATTACCTCTAATGACCAGATTGCATAAAGAACAAAAACTGAGAAGTAAACTATGCCTATAAATGAAGCACATTTAGTCTACAAACATGCACACACAAATGTGTATGGCCATTCTATGTACTGTAAAACAACGAAGACAGAGAAGTCACAACACAGAACAGTAAGTCCAAAGGTGAGAAGTCTGATACACTTGACTTTATTACAACTCCCCTTTGTGCTTTGTCTCAGATTATATCACAGATGACATAAGCACCTCTATACAAAACTGAAGTTACCTTAATCCATGAATGGATGATTTTTTTATTTATTTTTTTTTGAGGTTACCAGAAAGATTTAATGCCTGAATTTGGACCTGTATGTATGTGTGTGTGGTAAGGTTTCCTGTTTCCTGATCCTCAGAGGATTTTAGTTATTATACATCTTAATTGTAGATTCTTCACACTTTACCTCAAGCGGTACCAGCTAATATCCTTCTCTCCAGAAGTCTTTTCTTCAGTGTCTTCTGTGGAACCCATATATTATCGCAGCTTTGACAGCAAGTTTGATACCACTTCCAAAGTCAAGCTTGTCTGTTCCCAAGGAAGTCATTATCTCCATGGATCTGTAGTCAGGAAAACAGACCATATTTTACCTTCACATTGTTTTCTGGTGCAGTGTCTGACCTAACAGCCTATAACACATCTCAATTCTTTTATTTTTTTATTTTTTTTCCACTGAAGGTACTGAATGCTTGAAGTTCCTTGCACTGATTTATGTGATAAAGTGGTGCTGCCTACCTACATCTTGGTGATTGAAATGTTTCCTTGTGTCATCTGAGGTGGCTCACATCATGGATCTGTGAGCTGGAGAGGTGCCAGGGCACAAGAGCTGGTGGGGTATACACACCGTCCTTTGATGCTGCACAGTGCTGCAGTCCCACTTCTTCTCCAAGACCTGACTGTGTCAGGTAAATAGAGTCATCATGTCTGTTGTGCCTGGGAGATGAAAAAAGGCCACAACAATGTGTTGTTTGCAGCTGAGAGAGTGAGAACATATATATATATGGTTTAAGACCATACTTTGGCCATAGCATACAGCATTTTTGATGCTGGTAGCTGTGAGAGACTGCCAAGACACAGGAAGTGGTAGTAGTCAGAGAGCCCTACAGCCACACAGATCAATATTCTGGGATGAATCAACAGCATTGTCCATGGAGTCTGGAGGTGAAAGGAAGAGCTTACTCTCTGAGAAAAGCTTACTCTCTGAGAAAATCTGACAGAAAATTACAACCCAGAGAAAACAAAGTACAGTTTCCTCAGAGAAGCTACAGCTCCAGTAGTAGCCTTTGAGGACTCATGTCTGATTCCCTTACTCAGGACTGATTTTCTGGGCAATACTCCTCCCCTAGTACATTTCAGTCATTGTTTCAAAACACAATTATCATTCTTTAGATGCAATTAGCCATGGTGATGTCTATTTCATTGCATTGCAGTTGTCTCACTGCTGAAATGAGCTGCTGATCTCACTTGATAATCATTGTTAATACAGCAGGACTGCTGCCCAAGTTCAGCTTCTTCAGATTTGAAACAGTTCTATGAAACAAGGAAAAAGTTGAAGTAAAATATAACTTTGTGCCATGTCCTCTGTATTAAGATAACATGTAAACAGATGGGTTAAATATAGATACTGACTGTGGTAATTATGGATATATTTACCACTGTGCTTTATTAAGGGAGTGCATGTCCTGTGCATATGATCCCAAGAATGGCAAAATTGCTTTATCTTTGTACAAATCATGGGATCTCTGACAACTTCTCAGAGACATCCTCTTGTCTAAAATCCCTTCTTTGTGTATGCAAATTCCAAGATGTGGTACAATTCAATGGTAAAAACATTTCTGTTTGTTTTATAGAGCCAGTGATGAGAACTTTTTTCCTTTTGAAATGACAAAAATACTTTCTTTCAGTTCTATTACAGTAAATTCTTTCTTAAGTGCCAGGCTTACAATAGATATTTGAACATTTATGAGAAGATGATGTTTTCTGAGTTAGTGCATTCCTGAATGAGAGTGAATAAGCAAAAACCCTATCAGCTTATTATTTTATTTTATTTTATTTTATTTTATTTTATTTTATTTTATTTTATTTTATTTTATTTTATTTTATTTTATTTTATTTTATTTTATTTTACTGACAAACAGTACAGGCAGAATGAAAGCCAGATGGTAACATTTCAGTTTAGCCAAAAGAAGATTTCTCATAATCATCTATTTAAATATTTCATTTGATGTAAGGAAACTATTAATTGTTCTCTAAGTAATGAGCTTCAGCATTAATTGCTCCTTAAAATCTGACTTTGATGTTCCAAGAACTGGTGTTAATGCTTTGGACTAACATAAAACAATAAAACTTGTTTATATATACACATATATATGTATATATTTCCATTATACAAAGTCATGATTCAAATATTACTGATCTCTTTATTTTTAACTTGATTTTAAAGCTGTCAAAGTAAATAACTTGGGCAAAGAAATAACTAAGTTTACAGAACTTTTCAGAAAGGTGATATATTTAGTTGCAATTTATTTATTTCAATAAGAGAATTGTTCCAGTAATTCTGAAAGCAGCTTGAAATGTTACCTTCATAGAACCTATTCTTTAAGTTGGATTTGAGTAACAGGACCTCAGTAGGTGTTTTATTCCAGGACCAGAACATCTCTTCTGTTTCTTTACCAGACTGAATGTAGTTTTTTTCTGCTTTCCTATCTTCAGCAAGCTCCACCATCCTTTGAGAAGAGGTAGTGTAAACAGAAGCAGGGAGGACAAAAGGAGGAGAAGGGAGTTTGGCTTGCTCTAGCACCTTCCTTTGACACCACAGGATATGCAGCAGTCCTTTCCCATGCTCAATTATATTTTCATTTAAAAATACAGATAGTTGAGAAATAGCATCTCTGGGCAACCTCATGTTCCTGGGAGCAGTAAAAAGTTTAAGTTTGGAGCAAGGCTAACAAGGTTTCCAGGTGAATTTCTGCTTTCCTCCCAAGAGTTGTGGAGGCCCAGGTCTCAATAAGGACAAATCTTTAAACATTTTAAGCAGCAGAGAGAAATCTGTAAATTGAAATGTGAGTGCAACTTCATCACAATTTGTCACCAGTGTTTAAATGAAGCTGAGGAGCTCTAAGAGGTCAGTTTGCAAAATAACCATGAGAAGAAACCTTGCCAGCATAAGGCACCGCTCCCCACCCCTGGTTAATTTTTTTCTGACTATGAGATTCTAACTACATTCATATCCATGCTGGACAGCATGTTCAGATGGTAAGTGTAGAGCACTAATTATTAGTTATTTGTTTTGGAAGTTGTACTATCCAGGACCAAAACCTCCACATCTGGTGTTATTTTGTTGCTTTTTTTTGGGGGGGTGAGGGGTGTAATATGTATCTGTGTCTGAAGTACCTTTTACGCATTTCTACTTAAGCATAAAGCTTCAAGAGCAGTCTCCACCTTAAAATTGATCCTAGTGGTTTTGCCTTTTTAAAAACGAAACGACGCTGTGACACTGTGGGTGGTTGGGTATGTTGTAATCCTGTCATGCACTTCGGTGCCCAGACTGCAAAGAATCTCTTAATTTTTAAGTAGGCAGGAGAATTGCTTTACCTGAATGGAAAGCAGGCTGCCTCAATGGCTGTGGATGATGCCACCCAAGTAGGCTGAGAGGAAAAAGCCAGTAAGACTCTCCTTTTAACTCAAAATTGCCTCTTGACAAACCATTTGATTTTGACTTGTATCACACTGTTGTGGTATTTCTGTTCCAGTATATGGAATAGTGTTCTGTTATTAAAAACATGCTAACAGAACCCAGCACTTGATGGTATGGGAAAAGCAGTAAGCAGCGCAGGCTATCGAAGAACACTGTGAAAGCCAAAATATGCTATGGAAAGTAGGCATGTTTGCATATGTAATCCTAGGGAGTCAGCTGGGCTGCCAGATATTTGGGGAACAAGAAATGCTGGGTAAGTTGATGGGATACAGGCTTTGACTGCTACTAAGTGAGCTGATCCAGATGAGTGAAAATCCATTTTGCTGATAAGATTTAACATGTGTGACAACAGCATGGCAAACTTGCTGGAAAAAAGACTGCAAAGATATCTTACAGTATCAGACTACAAACTGGTTTTGATCAAAGCCAAGAAGAAAGTTGTCTGTACATGTATATTCCAGAGGGACTGTATCTTGTCTGGAGCCTGACTGTGAAAGATCCAAGCTATTGAAGCTGAAAAAGTATCTTTTAGCATTTCTCCCTCAATAGTAAAGGAAGGCAAAAAGCTATGTGATGGCTGTGTAAGTGGACAGATGTCAGTGTGGAATGCTTCTGACAGTTTGATTGGTCTGATTTTGAAGGAAGCATTGCTAAATGTCAATCATCCAGATATTCTTTTCTTGATTCCGTTAATTTTAAGGAGGAGAAGGAACCTTACAAAAAACTGTAGGCCATGTAGTTTTTTGGATTCTGGGATTCTCTTTCAGCAGCCAGTTCAAATTCTTCAAAGTCAGATGAAGTGAATGACCTTCCTACTTCTCTAGCTGATAAGTGTCTCAAAGGTTTGTTATTTATATTTTATTTGGAAAAAAAAAAAAAAAAAAAAAAAAGATGAGAGCTATTTGAAGTGACTGATACTTCAGTGAGAAAGGGATCCAATAAATTAACTGGCTTGGTTACACAAGCTTAACCAAATTGAAGGAGTATTAACAATATACTTGAATTCTGTAGCATGACAGTGATCCATTGCACTCAAGCAGTTTCTTGCAACTTAAGCACCATCTTCTTTGTGTCCCTTTTGCAATGCAATTTTTCTTTTCTGAAGACAGATTGTTCCTGCAATAAAATATCTGTCATGGCTGATTCTTTTCTATCCCTTGCTTAATTATGACCCCAAAATACTTTTGAAGAATGGTGGTGATTTAAAAAAACAGTGACTTCACTACAGGTGGAGCATTGTTGGACACTATAGTTTGTCTGTGTCTATGAAATAGCATTAAGTCACTCAAATTTGAGTAGTTCTATTATAGATATTCCCCATCAACAAACTGTTATTTCTCTAATTTCTGAACAACAGATAACTTTTCTTGTGTTTTGCTGTTGGTTTGCAACTGAAATGATACTGTATGTGTCATTTTAACATGCACCTGGAAGTCTCAAATATTCTCAGACAAATCCAAGTTGGAGCATGATGGTATGTCATTAAAAATAAGTTCTCATTGGACAGCAATGACAAACCTATTCATTTATGATTGCTCCTCACAAACATGGAACAGTATGGAATGACAAAGACAAACCTGAAGCAACAACAAAATACAACTTTCATGATAAATGTAGAACTGCAAACCACTGGAACATAGTGCCAAATTGTGGTTTATGTTGCATTGTGACAGAACACTGTGAGGCAGGATAATATTGCCAAATATTAGCAACAGTCAATTCCTTTGTGAGAAATTAAAAGCTACATTGAGAAATTGTTCACATCTGTTCAACATTCTCTGTATTAATATGACATTTTGTCTTTCAGATGTAGTATGGCAGTATTTTCACTTAAAAACTGAGATAATTATTTACCATATGTGTTTTGTGTTGTCATAGCATTATTAGACATATACAGATAAAAACAAATATAAAAATGACCATTCACCTTTACAATTCTTGCTTTGTTTATTATTATTTTTTGTCAACACAAGTTGGAATGAAGATATTTCTAATCAGCTCAGATAATAATTGTTAGAATATATAATACTGGCTGAAATATATTGACTAACAGCAACTGTAAGGTGAGAAAATGAAATTTATGAGAAAAGTAAACCTGGAGTAGGTTCAAAGCTACAGTCAGAACAGCAAGTTGTATGTAGCACAGGGATTAAGGAAATGTGAGTCGACTCTGGGAGATGTAAAGTGTTTGTAAAGACCTCTTTCCATTTAGGAATGTTTGATGAGTAAAGGGGAATGAAAGAAAGACAGAGAAACAGGCCTCAAAGCAGCAGAGGATCAAGGGAGATAGGGGTGAAGGCAGAAGGCAGATTAATAATCTCTGACAACCATCTAAAAAGATGCATTAGGAGGTAGGTGAGTTGAGCATAGTAGTAAACATTTTGGCACAATGTGGCATTGGGAGCCCTGGAAAAGATTGGCAGCATGGAGGACAGAAGTGAGAAAACAAAAAAAAAATGATAATGAAGTGTGTAGTTTTGAAAACAAGATGGGTAATAACATCAGTATTTGGTATGGGTATAGGAAGTGAGAACAGGAGTAAAACAAGCAGGTGCCTGATATGACTGTGGTATGTCTGCAAAACAACCGATGACATGGGATTAAGCATAGAGCAGAAAGTAACTCGTAAAGTAGCAGCAAATGTGGTAGCCGAAATTATGATGAAGGATCAAGACAGTTTTGATGAAGAGTTGACAAGAGAAGAGGGGGATAATCTCTGAACATCATCTGGAAGGACTGTATTGCATTAAAACAAATAAAGATTCTCAAGAGTCATGAAAGGAGATCAGCTTTAACCACCCATTGAGAGTAAGAGATAAAATCTGGTAAATGATAGGAGACCATTTGTGATATTTACTTTGTTTGCAAAAAGGATATTTTTTTTAAGGTACTGAGTATCTTGTCTGCACTTGTCTTTAGAGGATTTGAGTTGTTTTGGTCTGAGGTAATCTGCAATATTTATCATAACGCTATTTGTTTACCTTTTTTTTTTTTTTTCATATGTATCATTTTTTAGGTGTTTTAGGAATCCCTACAACAATGATCATAATGAAGATCATATCTCCACCACAGTGACCTTTATTACAGAAAAAAAAATAAGACTTAACATTTCAAATTATCCATTCCAAGAGACATGATGTGGTGGAATGTATTTAGAAATGAAGAAATAGTATTTTCAGTTGCAGATAATGTATCCCGAATTATATTCACTTAACTTTTAATTCCTGTTGTTAGTGCTACTATATCAGTTGGAAAGACAAAGGTTTTGGTGCTCCTTGTTAGCATCAGTAATATTGCTTTCACTGTAGAATAATCCCATTAGAACAAATTAAGTCAGCGCAACTGAGTCCCACTCCACTGCTCTGTTGATCCTAGAATCTTTTATTATTTTTTATTATTTTTTATTTTTTTTAAGACAGTTCTTAATTTGGTCATTAAAATGTTTTTATGAAGTGAAATGTATGGTGACCAGAAAAACTACGCAAGGATGGCAGAAGTATGGCAACCTTAACTTGGTGTACTGGTATTCAAAATGATGTCATGGTAGTGCATATGTAATAAACACATATATTAACTGATACAAAATTACCGATACTGCATGGGACCAGTATAATATCTATCAAAAAGCCAATGGAATGGTGTATTAAAGATTAAGTTTAGATAAAAATATTGACTTTAGATATTTTCAGGATTGCCATAGTCAAGTGCTCAGAATGATTATTTTGATTTTGATTTAATCTTTTTTAAGAAATAAATGTTGTATTTTTAAAAACTTTTCCTTTTTCTTTTGGTAGGGGGTTGTTTTATTTATGAGTTTTTAT
The DNA here is from genome assembly GCF_047663525.1 of Anas platyrhynchos. Taxonomy (NCBI): domain Eukaryota; kingdom Metazoa; phylum Chordata; class Aves; order Anseriformes; family Anatidae; genus Anas; species Anas platyrhynchos. The sequence goes on along the minus strand of NC_092588.1, from coordinate 35,081,246 downwards.
CTTTAGTAAGAGCAGGCCACATTTTGAAGATTTTCTGTGCATCTATTAGAGACTGAAAATTTCATTAAAAATAAATAAATAAGCAAGATTCTTTTACAATCCCAAGACCCTCAGAGCAAGAACTTCAGGCAAACAGTCAAATAATATGAAACTTCCCATGATGTTCAACAGCACTTGTAAGAGACATTGTTTTTCACATATGCATTAAACTTTCTTAAGGATGATAATCCCACCTTTACGGGCAAGCAGGGACATGCTATATAGGAAAATTGAATAACCTCTGAATACAGCTGAGGATAAAATTAGTCTGGGCAATGGAAATCTGTGGAATCTTTTTCATGCTTCTTGGTTTGACTGGATGGTCAAAGCAATATGTAATTTGATACAGTGTTATGCCTGGAATTAGCTTTATTTTCCTTTTATTTTACTGTCTTATCAAATTAAACTTCTGCAACTTCACTTTTTTATGTCACTTGTTCTAGTCAAGCCCAAACAAAATAAACTTAATCTAATTAATGTGTATACTGAAAACATATACTAAAAGGAAAACTAGGCATTCAACATTAATATTACTGATTTTACAAGGTCTTCTGCTCCGGCCTATGCTAGATCCCAAGGATAGGTCTTCAAGTGACTCTGAGTAATTAAATGTTTAGAAATTACATTACAGAAGTTGCCAAGAGGGTGGGATGTACCCAACATTTAGTCATCATTTTCAGTAAATTTTCATCTTATCACATTGCCCTCAATTCTACTAGGGCTGTGAGTGTAATGTAACCACAACAAAATTCACAGAGGCATGCAGTGAGGTTTGGGTTTGTTTGATGTATTTTTAATATGCATGTCTGTTGAGATTTATTTATTTATTTATCTATATAAATTTGAAAAGTATGTTGAGTTCATTGTATGCTTTAGTGGACAAATTTAAGTGCAAGAAGGAAAAATGAAGTAACTTGGGGGGTGGGGGAAGGAAGTTGGGATGGATCAGAAGCCTTTAGCAATGGAGAAGAACAAGGAAAGGCCAAGAACATTGCATGTTTTTACCACCAACTACATTGGCCATGAGCACTATCCTCAATATCCTAAAGGATCAGTGACTGTACAACTGATCACCGCTCACATTGGTAGGGAGTGACTGACAGGCAGAATGTTCCTCATCCAGGTAAAAGCCATAGAAATGCAAATCTGCAGTTTTTATAGGATTCCTTTATTCTAAGGTCTTGAAAGTGCTGGTATCAAAACACAGACTTTCACTAATGTTAGGAAGAAGATAACTGGTAATACAGTTCTGTGAGTTGACTTCTAGAAAGAAGAATAAATAGATAATGAATCTGTACACTTTTATGTTATTTACATATAAATAGGGGAAAAAAAAGATGGAGCTCATTCAGGTGTTGTTTTTTTCTTGTTGTTGTTGTTTTGTTTGTTTGTTTTGATTTATATAGGAACACAAGGAGGAACGTTTTTCCCCTTCTTATATCTAGAAGTCAAGTGCCAGAAAGAGAGCATGTTGTTTCATCCAAGGAAGAAAGATGTTAGTAACTGAATTGCATAATCCCCAACACAGAACTGACATCTGAAGTATATATGGTTTAATATTATGTCAGGGATTTTAACTAAAGTAGTCTTTAGTGCAAGACATTCACTTTGGAAGGAGTCAGAAAGTTCATACCTCTGTAACAGCTTACTACACAGATTATGTCTTCAGAAAACATCTTTTATTTCTTCCTCTGTCCTTGGTGGTCTTGAGAGTAGAAGGCTGACTGTGGCAGCATTTAGATGGTTACAATGTTGTTGTAACTATTTAGGGGGGAAATAACACACTTTACTTTCCAAGATAGCCTGCGCAGCTCACAAGAGTACATTTGTGTTTCTAAGGTCTTGAGAGTTATGGAATGCTACTCACATTAGTAACAATGATAGTCAAACTAAAAAGAAAACAAAAACCAACCAACCCACCAACCAAATCAAACCAAACCAAACCAAACCAGCAAACAAACAGAAAGAAAATACAAGTTGGATTTGCATTTTAATGCAATTTATAATGGAAAGAAATAATTTTTTCTGTTTCATCTTCTGCACAGTCAAAATCTGGGATTTATAAAGGCATTAAATATGAACTGGTTCTTTTTTATTTGTTTAGCATTTTTCTTACTTTTGCCATTATTCTTCAAATTAAAAGGCATTCTAAAGCTGTCCAAAATTTGAAAAAATACAAAGTATAGGGTGTTTCTCCTATATGGAATAAGAATATTAGTATTTAACACAGGAGATAAAAAAAAAAAAAAAAGGCTACTAATATAGTACATCTTAATTACATGCATATTTATAAAAAAAAAAAAAAAAAAAAAAAAAAAAAACAGAAGTACTCTAAATGAACTATAAAAACATTCCTTTGGCCTGTTTATTAAACATAAAATTATATGTTTAAGAACCACACATTAAGAACCAGACACTGTGTTTTATTTCTTCAAGAGCTGGCCTAGTTATTTCTGATTAGTTGCTGAGACATTTTAAAAACTATCAGATATATTTACCCAACATTTGCTTGGCTGACGCTCAAGGAGAGGATCAGGAAAGGAAATGGAGAACACCAGTGATAAACTATTCCCAGGAATGTTATAAAGCTGGCAAACTCTCAAAATCATGTTTTACTGAGGTTCAGATGAACTGCATATCATATACAGTCTTTGGAAAACAAGCCAGATTAACGCATTCTCTGCTGGGGTCCATGAATTTAAGAGGAAATGGTGTAGTTTCTTTTGTTTTATTTGCTGGTAAGCAGAAATAGTGTAAGATGGCTACAAAAATGTGAAACTAAAAGCCATATTTCTGGAAGTATGAAGAGCATACTGACCAACCTGAGCATGCTTGGATTGTTAAAATAGTCTGGCTTAATCATAGAATCATAGAGTCACAAAACCATAGAACCATAGAATGGCTTGAGTTGGAAAGGACCTTACAGATCATTTAGTTCCAACCCCCTGACATTGACAGGGACACCTCCCATTACAGCAGGTTGCTCAGAGCCCCATCCAACCTGGCCTTGAATGCTTCCAGGAATGGGGCATCCACAGCTTCTCTGGACAACCTGTTCCAATGGCTCATCAGTGAAGAATTTCTTCCTTATACCTAACCTAAATCTATCCTCTTTCAGTTTAAAACAGTTACCCCTTCCTCTATCATTGCATGCCCTTGTAAAAAGTCCCCATCCAGCTTTCTTGTAGGCCTCCTTTAGGTACTACATGTCTATGACACCAATGATGTGCTTCTCCAAAGTTCTGATTTTTATATTTATTGTTAATTATATTTGTATTGATTACAGAAGAGCTAAAATCATTTTTATTGTCACTGTACACATACATTTTCTTTCAAGAATGTATTGCTAAAGTTGCCGTATTATATTGCTTGTAGCTAAGTATTCTAAAAATGTTTTTCTCCATGTAAACAAATGCTAGTTCCCTGTTTCAGACAAATTACCTCTTCACATTGCCTCCACAGGAGCGTACTTATGGTATCCTTAATAGATGATGCTCAGAAGCTCAGTTAATGGGTAGATATGTGATACTAGAGAGAAATTCCAGTTGTACTTGTTGTATGAAAGTTAATATAGATTTAATGAGAAAAAAGATCAGTGATAACAGAATTGTATCTACAGGGGAAAAAGAAAAAAAAAGAAAAAAAAAAAAAGGAAGAATTATTAATAAGTAGAAAAGCATGTTTCATCTACATCACAGCAAAATTATTTTAATCACTATCACTCTCTAACATAGGCAAAGTGACATGAAATAGATACAAAACAGCCGTAATGTGAGAGTTATAGACACTGACATACACATTCTCGTGGTGAACTTGCCAAGATTAGCCAAGCCACTAGAAATGGCTCCACCACTGTAAAAAACTGACGTAAAAGGAAGGATCATGAAGTCTGAGACCAGCTCCATCTAAATGCTGTAAGTAATTTCCAATATTGGATCTACTTAAAGAATATAGTAACATCTTGCAATTGGATGACATCTTGCAATTAATTTTCGATTAGTACTGTTTAATGTATAAATGAGCTTCTCAGTTGCAATACAAAACTATTAATGAAAGCTAAAATTATAAAACAGAAAAGCCAGAAATTTTCATGAACTAGTAGCTTTGCTATTCAGCAAATAAAGAGTTTCAAGTAGAACAATTTAGTATGATAAGCACAATTCATTGCTGAGCTCTCAGTATGGAAATGATTATATTTAACAAAATAATCACCATCTCTGGTTTTATTTTTCTGCAAATTTCCTACTGCTCTTGAGAGGAAGCTAAAGTAGTGGCATTTCAACAGGTCATTACTGTAAAAATATATTGTTTAGGAGATTGCAGGTATGTGTATATTGTGGATAGGAGATCAACCTCAGAATATATGAGCATGATATAAGCAGACAGAGGTATCTTTGGCAAAATTCAGCTCATGACATATGGAAAGACCAGAAGAAATACTCACTCAAAGACTGGAGAGATACAGTGCATTCAATTTTGAGAGATTCCTTTTGCTTTTTGTGTTTAAAAACAAAACAAAATGAAACAAAACAAAGCAAAACAAACAAAACTTACTACAAACACTATATGTGGAAAATTATATTTTGGACTGAATTAAAATCACATAAAACAAAATCTTTCTTTTTTGATGTGTGGAAAACAACAGTTTCAGTGTTTTTCTGCTGTGGGATCCTCATGAAGAATTAAAAATCTCTGTGCTTGTCTGGTTTGGGGTTTTGCTAACATGTGCTCCCTTTTAAGCCTATCAGGAGCTTGAATGTGTATCTTGGTCTGGGCCCTCTGAAGTCAAACTGTCTCTGTTTCCTTCTGGAATTTAACCAGGAAGTGCTTGAACCACCAAGCTGTAGGCTGATACCAAGAGATTTGCAGACCTGAGAAATTCAGATAAGCCCATACAAGCTTTGAACCACCAAATCTTTTGAAGTTTGTCTTGAAGTGATCATGAAGTGTAACTTCACTGCTGTCTGCAGACAATGCTAAAACATGAACGGAAACAGATCTCTGTTTTGGAAAGCTACTGTGGGTGGATTAAGGACAAACGAATAAATACAACTATATATGGAAATACAACATTCTTCAGAGAAGCACTCTCTCTCTGAGCACTTGAGTATTTCCCTGCATCCATAACAACAACAACAAAAGCTCATAAAATGGGTTGATTTCCTACTTAGCCCTTCATTTTCACTGTGGGTGATCTGATGCAGTGATATGTTCCTTAAACATTTATTTTTCTATTTACACAGACAAGCTGTTGTTGTTTACCAGTTTTTTCCATTGAACTGGTCAAGGGTGTATATTTGAGGGAAAATCCAGCAGAAGCCAGAAATTGCTGTAAGTAGAAGTAAGAGTGAGTAACCCACAGACATTGACAGGGACTCATTGTGGAGCAAAGCAAATACCCAGCACATGAGCCTATGCCAATTTTTCTTAAGACTGTCAGCTCTGTCAGCTAGATATGATGGCATAATATCATGAGACCTTTTGTCCATAGTTAGACTTTTTTAATAATGACTAATAGCAGATACTTCAGGAAAGTATGAGGAGTGGGAAAGTGCAGGGTGATACTTCCTGTTGCAAACCCTACCAGATTCTGATAGACTTTGATAAAAGATATTTCCTGACCAAAATGTTGTATGGATGTCCCCACGTTTAAAGCTTTTATAGACTTTCTTCACAAACTGTGGGTTCAAAAGCCTATTTCTAAAAGAAAAAATCATACAGCACTGAATTCTGCAAAGTCTGAAGTCATCTATAATTAAATGTCATCTACAACTATGTGTTTTTCTTTAATTTTTTTTGTTGTTGTTGCTTTTTTTGTTTGTTTGTTTGTTTGTTTTGGATGCATTTTGTACTATGATTTATCACTGATCACTCATAATCTGTCTTTTCCGTGAATTTCACCATTTTACTACCCCAACACTGAAGAGAAGGTTTTGTGTAGATCTAAGTAACAACCATCCAATACCTAAGAGGAGGTCATTGAGAAGACAATGTCAGTTGTCACTCTTCACAGTGGGAGGGCAAAAGATGATGGATTGAAACAAACAAATAAAAATGTCATATGGGACATAATGAAAAGCTTTTACACCATGAGAAGAGTAGAAGAGGCTGCCAGTGAGGCTGTGCAGTTTCCATCCTTGGAGGTTTTCCAATATACAGCTGGATAAATGCAGAGGATATATAAAACTATCCAAAAACTGTGAGTAAATGAAGACCTGTCAAATACTTACAGAAAATTTAGACCTTATTAATTGGTAGTTATGATTAAATCTGGATTTACCTATGTGCATTTCTTTGCATGTATTGACCCTGTTTCTTATCGGTCATTTAATGTCCATATTCTCCTCCTAAACTACTTTCAGTCAGTATAGCTTTGAACTGCTCTGATTACTTCTGTATCATCAGAAAGCTTCATTACAGACTGAACAACCAAGTAAATTATATATTTAATATATTAAATATATTTATATATATATGTATAATATATATTATATATAAATACATATGTTATATATTTGATATATTAAATATATAATAAATTACATTAAATAATATGTTAATTAATGTAATGAATATATTAATATGTTAAATATATTTTTATATATCTAAGTTTTGTGTTATGCTGTTATCTGTTTTTAAGGCACCTTAAAATCTACTGGAAAATGAAAACACACTGTAAATAATGTAGATCAAAGAAAAATGAAGATAGAAAGTTTTGTTACTAGTATCCATGCTTTTTTTAAAAAATACTTTTTGCACTGTTACACTTTTTGTCCTAACTTGCCAGAGTTTAGGGCAATTTATTTTTATTGTAATGGACATGGCTTTCATTTCTTTGGGATGGTTCTTTTGTTAGACTCCTTTACTCTTATGTTTAGCTATGATATTTTTATATCATTCCTTCCAAGGTCATTTGGACTGATAGAATGTGTTTGTTCAAAGCTTCTACTGACATATGTCTCATACTTTTTGGCTGCTCCTAATTATTTTCCATTAATAAATTTTTCAGAGTAGTTTAGTAATTACATATTAGATCAAGTCACATACATGTTAGTATGAACTCAAGAAATGCCCATCCTTTTATGTATTTGCTAATTTGTTGCTCATAGAAGAAATCATTAATGGCATATAAAACCATAAGTTTTGGGAGAGGCTTTCATGACATCTACCTAACCCGCCACACAGAGTGAATTCTATTAGTTTTCTTTCCAGTGCAGTGACTCAATGAGCGGCTCATTGCATATACTAGTTAAAGGAAGGGTTTAATGATTTAAGCTCTTCGGGAAAACTGACTGCTTCTCAAAAGGAAGATTTGACCATGTTAGTATTGTGTGCATCATTTTGATCCCTCAGTGGTTCCTGATGCCCCATTAATGTGGCATTTCTGCATTAAAGGCTTATGTTTAACACTAGTAATATAATACAGAAAACAATCTGTAAACACTTTATTTCTGCATTATCATTGCCTTTATTGTTTTAATAAGCATAGGGTTGACATTTGAGCTTTTTCTTTCTTTTTCTATTTCTTTTTTTTCTTTTCTTTCTTTTTTTTTTTTTTCTTTGACTCAAGCTCTAAAACTATTCAGCTGTTTTTAGAGCCCAAAATGTTGACAGCAGAATATAAGTCCCAAAGCTAACAGGCTTCAAGAGAAAAACACTAATCAGTAGGGAAAAGGAAAATTACTTTTTAAATTTCATTTATACAAATTACAGCTTTTCTCAGTGTTTTCAGTTATACTTTTTGGAATGCGTTTGCATTCTGGCTGTGGAAACACAGTGTCATTACTGAGTATGCAGGTACATGTGTTCATGGAAGGAAAAAAAGCTGCAAGAGCAAGAACCTCAGTCGCTTGTGCATTTATAGTACTAAAATATAAAAAGTAACTACCACATTGTCCTGGACTGTAAAAAATATCCAGATGAGAAGATGAAAAGAATGACCATAGCCAGATGGGACTGAATGTCTTTCATTCCAAACCACAAGAAAAAAAAATCACCTAACAAGAAAAGTTTATTCGAGCTGAATGAGTCTTGCAAAATAACGTGAGTTTTGTCAGATCAGAGCCTGCAAAGCCACCCAGTACTCCAGTAGTCTGCATCTATGGACTAGGCATTACGTATTAGATGGATTTTATGGATAGTCTTTCCAGAGTTTTATGAAGACCATACTGAAAAAGAGTAACCCAATAAGAGAACAGTGAAAGGAAAGGTCATCTGGTTCCTATTAGTGACTGAGGTCAACTTTATGCTGAACTTAAGAAAAGAAACTCAAGTCTTTTAGGTTTTGGTACACTGTTACCAAAACCTGAACAGAGCAGTAAGCTACACTCAGGTCTGTCAAGCTGTTGACTGAACTGAAGGCTAAGTCAGTACCTGAGAGACATTTTCATAGTGCTTGAAAATAGAAGTGATGAACTTTGATGTCTGTATGAAAAAAGCAACTTTGCCTAAGAGATATTTTTATTCCACCTGGGCTGGAATGGAGGTGGTTAGGGTCAGATTGGAAAGGTCAGAGAGGGAAGAAACCATTGTAGATGATAGTAGTGGGTGAAAAATAACAAGGTAATAATAAAATGGAAAACTGATTGAAACCAGAAAACATGAAAACATTCCTATGCTAGATAAGATGTAAGATAAGATAAGGCTAGATAAGATGTATTTTTTGGGGGAAAGGGGCAAGACACTTGACAGAGACACCTGTATTAGCTGTTCCTGAAAGAGAAATGTCTGTTTCCCATACCATTTGCTACTTTTTCAAATTAAACTTCTCACAATTTGAAAGGCAGAGATACAAGGTTATCACAAGACATCTATTGCACATCTGTATTCCACAGGTCATGAGGGAACACCACTCAGCCACATGTGCTGGCATTGATGCTAGAAAGACTGTCAACTGCACTCTACATATTTCATATTTACATCCATGCTCTTGTGTTTGGATCAATTTTCCCAACATTGTACACTTCTGAACTATTCATTTACTGCTTGCATTGTGTAAAGACAATATGTGTATTGATAATCTAAAATATCATTTGTTCTAGTTACAATAAGCCACCCTAGAAGCTTGCTATTGCTGTATTTTATTTCATTTGGCTATTATGTACAACTGAATGGCCAGTTCAGACCTCTTGCTTTTGTTTTACTTTTTTATTTATCTAGAATAATAATCATAATGGAGTAAACCTTTTTGCTAGTTTAGTTTTCCCATGTTTTGTTTCTCTGAATGTAATAAAGTTGAATAAGTGATTCTGTGGGCAGACATTGGCCCTGCCAATCTAAATATGTTGATTAAGGCTAGTCTTTTTTAACCAATTATGTCTGTCAAATACTCTTTTCTGGTCTTCAGGAAGTCAAGCAATTGATTCAGTTCTTACATTAAACATCAAACTATGAATATCCTCACTTTGAAGTCAATGGCATGACCCTCTTTACTTTATGCAGAAGAATGCAGACAATTTAATACTTTCAAACCAGAAGTCTTGGTTGCTGATGTTCCCACATTCTTCATACCAGATAATGTTATAATTACATGACAGCTAAAAAGTATCTGGGTGAATTTCAGTAATGTTGCAATATGGAGGACAGTGGGTTAGACAGCTAAGTTGTCAGTTGTAAGGTATTCGGCATTTTATAATAATGTCTGCTTATGGACACTTGACCTTACACAGTAAACATCAGAGTAGATTTAATGTAGGAGGTAGCCCTGGTACAAAGAAGAATCTTGTGTGCTACTAGTGTATAGTGTAGTTGTCTAAGGCTAGCCACGTTTGTCCTTGCCCTTTTATGTGCCTCCATGCTGTAAAGCAGCACTTGTAGGCACTTAATAACCTCTGCTGACCTCTTGTCCTAAGCATAAGTATTTATAACCTTTTTCTGAAAGGATCAAGCAGAGTTCTTCTATAAGATATCTGGACTATCTGTCTCTTTTTGTCATGTAAAACTACTCTGGCTCTAACCTGGCATTCACAGTTCCTTCTATGAAGCATGAGATCTGGGCTGTCCCCAGGTAAGCTCCTTAAATGACAGCAGCTGCTGCTCACCACTGGCACCCAGTCCTGCTCCCTGACATCCTCTCTCTTTCTAGCATGATGAATGCAGAACTGATGCCTGAACAATGTCTTATCTTCAAAGTGGGGAAGTTTGCCCTCCCACTCCACCCCCCCGCATTGTTTATAGCCTGATTGTTTATAGTCTTGCGGTTAAACTGTTTCCTAGGAGATGTGGTTTCGCTTGCCTGCATGACAGGAGTATATTGCACTTCATCTTCCTAATTGCTGCTCATCTTTTGTGTGAAAAAGGGAGGAGGAGAAGAAATCCCCATGGGCCCTTTTAGAAAGGCAGCCGCAGCTATAGAGGTCCTGAGAGTGTCTCCTGCACAGCTTTCAAGGGACCGTGGCTGAAGCATTGGAGTGAAGGAGTTCCAGCCACTGAATCCTCTCAGGCTGCTGTAGTGGTGTCAGTCACTCTGGGCTTCTCAGATATTTTACGGTCACAGTATGATATCCATTGAATTTAGGGTAGATGAGGTAACACTTGATTAAATAAGTTCAAGATGCAGTTATAGTTGGTACTATATTCCTCGTATTTCAGATGTTTGCAATTTTTTTGCATCTAGCCCCCAGTACTAATTGCCATCTGAAGCAGGAAATGTTAAGGAGGGAAGTGGATGTATGTTAATGCCCAGACATGTGGGGTTCAGTCTTGTGCTGAAATTAGGACTATCATGGATGTCTCAGATCCTTTGTGTTTTGCTTGTATACTACTGAGATTCTGCTGGTGTGATTCTACCCAAGAGACTTAACAATGTCAAAGAGAAATGTTTGGGACATCGTGCTACTTTGATGCTACAATATACTATTTTCACCTCTCCTGAAGACCAATGTGTAATGTCAGGTCTAGGAGTCTGGCAGTGTTGAACAGCTTTATATTCCACCCACTTTTGCTGAAGCTGGGAACTGCCGGTCTAGAGTTTTGTTCATCATCTAATTTAGGGAACTGCAAAAAGGCAAACCACACAGATGTAGGCTTTCCAGACCTCCCTTATAATATGGGATTTCCTGTATTGTGCATTCAAACAGTACGTCCTGTATATAAAGCACACAGGAGATAATTTTTTCCATATTTTTCTTGTTTGGTTCCTATCTGTTCCTCCCAGGCTGCATCTCAGAGAATATAAGCATTCAGAGTGAGACAACAGGAGAGAGGGAGAAAGGGCTCCAGCATTCCTATTTTAGTATTTTAATATTTAAAATCTAGCATCACTGTGCATTCACCTTACAGATTTTACCCCAGTATGTTCCAGTTCAACTTCATTAGTAGATTAACAAAACAAAAAAATGTGTGTGTGTGAAGTTTCTGTAGTTCAGTGGAATTTTCCATAGGCCTTTCAGGTCTGGTACAATAGTGAACATTTTCTTGTGATCATTGTTCTTTTTTTGTTGTTGTTTTGTTTTGCTTTTTTTTTTTTTTTTTTTTTACTCCCCTGTAATATAAAACCTTTTCTATGAGACAGAAAGTCAAAGGTTTATTCCTTCTTTTTGATGATGCATTGAAGTAGGACCTGAGTGGTTCTTTTGCTCTTCTGGCATCAAGATTCTTTGGTCTAATGGAGAAGTACATGCTATGAACCAGTGGTGCATGAAATTTTAGTGCTTATTATAATTTCTTGTTTCCTTAAGAAGCTAAGAAAATGCTGTGTATTAAGTAAACTTAGACTGGGTGGAGTGAGCAGGAACATCTGCATGTCTTATGTTATGACTCCCCTAGCAGTCATCTATAGTGCTATATAGCTCCAAAAAGTCTCACAAGCATATAGATGGTGGCGTTCCAACAAGCTGAAACTGCTGGCTACAGCTGATGTTTCAGCAACTCATTTTATCTGCAGCTGCCTTCATCTGTTGCTGGCTTTTAGGGAAGAATACTGAGTGTCCTTAGATTTTATTTGCTGAAGGAGGGACAGAATCCCAAAGGATAAGAAATCAAAGCCAAAAGAAATAATAAAATAAAATAAAATAAAATAAAATAAAATAAAATAAAATAAAATAAAATAAAATAAAATAAAATAAAATAAAATGAAGAGAAAATATAAATTCTATAAGAGAAGACTGCAGATACAAAGAAGTTTTAGAAGAAGTTACATCAGATATGCCTTTTAAGTCCATGGTGGGACTTATTGCATGGAATTGTATTCAGGAGGATTATATCCTTGAATTCAGCCACTATGTTACAATCCACTACTGACACAGATCTATTTAAATGCTTATTCTATTTCATAAAATACTCTTATTACAGATAAAACAGTAGTGATATACCTGATTATCAGACCACAAATATGTATTTTAAAAAAAATTGTACTCTCACCTTTCCTCAGAACATTTATTGTGACAATCATCTTATACTTGATTTCTTTTTTTGTGTGTGACTTACCTCACAAAAGTTTCAGCAACCAGTATGGTAGCTGTCAACTTGCTCAGTTTGGTGTTACTTTTCTTACAGGTGTATCTGATCTGAAAGGGAGTCTCTAACATCAAAATCCTGTCTTATTTGTAAAACTGAACACATATTAAAATGTGTTAGAGGGAAGAATTTAAATTTGCATTATACATCAATATCATTTAGCTATTATACATCATATCACTTCAGCTACTGCACTTACCACCCTATTCCTTTCACCACCAAGGCTCAGTCCAGTAAATGGCATTTCCCCTAACCCTTTTCCCTCTGCTTCTTCATTTTATTTCTCTGATCCACTTCGAGTGAATAATATTAAATTACCTTCAACATTAAGTGCTAACTTATAAATGAGGGCTCAATTAGTTGTCTTTAAATGAGGACCTTTGGGGTTTCATTAACGAGAAAAATACATGGCTTATATTGATTTGTGGGACAAGGTGATGTATATATTCCACTGGATCTTTAATGGCAATGAGTTTTATTGCTCCGTTCAGCACATACATAATTGGTGATGTATGTTGGGGACGGGGATAGTTATGGGGTAAATCTTTCTCTTTTTGTCCATTTTATAAATGAAATTTGTAATGGCCAGGATTCATTCAAATTGTTTCTTTTATTGATTATGATAAATATACCGCACTCAGAACTAGAATTTATAGCTCACACTTCATAAGCAAAAAAACACTTACCTATACATAGCACAGATCACCCTGGCTCATCCCTGACATACTGGGTTTTGGCACCTATATTTCTTTCTTTTTGACAGTATTACAGTGCATATTTAGACACCAGCTCCAGAAGCAGCTTCTCACTTTCTGATTATGTTCCTGTCCAGTAAAATTTTTTTTGGAACAAGACGCTTAAATTGTTCAAAAAATCTGAACACAAACTGAATCAAATAGCCATAGCCTTCCTGCTAAACTCAGGAAATCATTTTGTCTTGAAAGGTAACAGCTCTATCCATTAACATTTTGAAAGGTTTCCTAGAGACAACATGAAACTACAACCTAAGTCATGCATTTGTTCTGTAATGCTCTGGTTCAAAGTGCAAACAAATAGTTTGGGGTGTGGTATTCTTGCTGTTCATAGCAACTTTTTTAATCACTACCTCTTGCTTTAGAGTAGGCAAGCTGCCTGTTAAGGCTCGTTTATTGGTCTTTTTCATTTCACAGCTAATTTCACACTGATACCACCTCATAGCCACAAAAAGCCATTCCAGTCAGACTTTAGAGAGGTGAAATTCCCAGCAAGCCAGTTAAGCTAAAACTGTCCCATGAACTTGCCTACAGCACCTCCCAATAGGTCCAAGATAGCATACATCATTTTCCTAAAATCAGGCAATTTCTAGCAGTAACTGGAAAGATCTTGCATGATCTTTCTGATACTAATTCATTTTATTCATAACCAACTAATTCCATTACCTTAAAGATGTTCAGTTTTCAATTTCTCCATGATACTCACTTCCAAATGAAGCAGTACCCTCATACAGTATTATCTCCCTCTCCTTCATCAAGGCATGGAGCATCTCCTCTATGGCATGATTCATGTCTGATGCCTATGAGGAAAACCTGAAGAAACTACTTCCTGGAATCAATTTTTAAATATGCAATATTGAATCAGAAAGACCATGGAACAATGTTGTAATTTTCCTCATTCAAACAATGAACAAAAGGATATACAATGACTACAGTGGAAGGTTCATATTTATGGCCCATGGTGACTCAGCCTGGATAATCCATGAATGTACAGCTTAGGAATTGTTGAGACCTTAGTGAATCCTTAGTGATTACTACAGAAGCTGCTGTACATTTTTCCTAAACTTCTTGTTACCAAAATGAGCGAGGAGTGCCTTTCATGACTGTGTATTCATGATTAACAAATATTAGTAGATATCTGTACACTGGGCCCATGTCAAGCAAAGGAGTACCTCAAGAAGCTGATATTTCTGCAAGTTGTCTTCAGGAGGGATGGGGTTGTCCCGGTTACTTTCTTCTTCAATGCAAGTGAAACACTTTAAAGACATATTGACGAAGTTAGGCACACATAAAAGGTATTTGGAGTCAGAAAGAAGAAAAGCAGTTGTAAGTATAAATCAAAGGGACTCCACCAACTTTACAGGAAAACAAAACTGGAGAAGAAACAAACATGAGAAATGTTGTGGAGAAACTGAGCCCAGAAAATGGACACTGAAAAGATCCTGACCCATGTATTGCTCAAAAGTGGTCAGGAAAGGATGATGAGGTAAAGATTGTCTGGTTTGAGTTTAATGCCTTTTTCTTTTCTTTCCACACACATCTGTGACTATCTTATTCTGCTCGAAGTGATGTTTTACAGTTACAAATCGTCTATCTGTAGGCCTTGACTACATGCCTATGGAAAATTTAATTTTGAATTAAAGTAACAACCAGGTATGAGCTACGAAAAGGATAAGATTAAACTGGTGGGCAGCTTCAACACAGAATTCTAGTATAAAAATCTTCATTATAAAAAAAAAAAAAGAGGTTCAGAAGAGGTCATTCACTAGAATGAATTGCATTATATACAAGAAAAAGTGCATGACCAAATGATTTTAACTAGTCCTTGATACATGGGAGACGCAGTCATTTTATAAATCTTGCTGTTTGGCTGTGTGGTGCCTGATTTTCAACATGCAGTAAAAATTCTAAAATGCATAGACATAAACTTCCAGAAAGATACATATGAAAGAATACAAATTTTAAAGTGTAATAACACACAATAAATTATTTTATTTTATTTTATTTTATTTTATTTTATTTTATTTTATTATTTTATTTTATTTTATTTTATTTTATTATTTTATTTTATTATTTTATTTTATTTTATTTTATTTTATTTTATTTTATTTTATTTTATTATTTTATTTTATTATTTTATTTTATTTTATTTTATTTTATTTTATTTTATTTTATTTTATTTTATTTTATTATTTTATTTTATTTTATTCTTGTCCTTCTCCCTCACTGACATTCTCTTAATCAATTAGTTAATCTTCCTTAGCTATTTTCCTGAGCATCTACTAGATGGCATCCTGCAGGATTTGGAAAAAATCTGAAGGTTGATGAACTAAGTTTAGCTCTGTTCCATTTACTTTTGCTCATATGAATCTTTCTTTGTGTCTCTCACTAAGCACTGTAAGTGTTCCAAGGCTGTTTAACAAAGCTAAGCTTCATTTAGCATATACACAATGAAGGCACATTTGTATCCTTTCAGTTTTTTTTTTTTTTCCAGAAAGTTGATGCCACTTAATGGTGGGTGAGTATAATAATATCTGTCTCTGGATGGATTTAACATCAAAACGTGTAAAGTAGCATGAACATCTGATTAACATATGGAAATATTTTTTAAATAAGGCTTTCTTTTCAAGTGCTGAAAGTTTCACAGTCTTTATACTGTTTTATGATGCTGCGGTAGCAATTCCATAGTTATAGCTATAATCTGCTTTCACATTTGATTTTTAAAACTCCAAACCTTCTATATCTCAGTTTTGAGAAACAAAAGTATTGACTATGACATTTTTCATGTGTGGTCTTTAACAAGAGATGGAATGTACTTATGGGAAATAATGTGATACAGGAAAATATGAAATTTTGCATATTCAACTTTTCTTTTGAAAAAGCTTCCAAACCTAAGATAATGAACACAGACTGCTGTTTGCATATGTATAGAACACTGGATCATATAGCACAGTAGTATGCCACTATTAAGAAAAATATGGAAAAAGGGTCATGCTCTGATATAAATATTAAAATTTTATGATTATACTTATCAAAACCTTAACACAGAATATCCAGGTGAAAAAAAAAAAAAAAAAAAAGAGTTTATAGAATTTTTAATAAATATGTTCTTATTTTTAGCCTGGCACTCAGTGCAGGCTAAAACAACAGTTGCACTCAGTGATCCTTGTGGGTCCCTTCTAACTCTGGATATCCTGTGATTCTATGAAAATAATTACCAATAACGCATCCTCTCCCACCTCCCTTCTTTCCAGGCTCAGCTTAACTCACACTTCTTCTACCTCTTCACCCTGAGCAGTGCAGGGAAGTGGGGAATGGAGGTTGCAGTCAGTCAATAATGCTTCATATTTGCCACTTCTTTCTCCAGATACTGTTCCCCTGCTCCAGCATGGGGTAAGCCCAATAAGATGAACTGATGCAACATGAGTCTTCTCATAGCCTGCAGTTCTTCAAGCACTGTTCCCACATGGTCCATCTACGCACATGATCCAAACTGCTCCAGCATGGGTCCCCCATGGGCAGCAGCTCCCCCAGGTCCCCAACTTCTGTGTGGGCTCCTTTCCATGGGCTGCAGCTCCAGCTCGGTGCCTGCTCCTGCAGGGCCTCTCCATGGGCCACAGCCTCCTCCAGGCCACATCCACCTGCTCCACCAGGGGCTCCTCCCCAGGCTGCAGCGTGGAGATCTGCTCCCATGTGGGACCCATGGGCTGCAGGGGGACAGCCTGCTCCACCAGGGGCCTCTCCACAGGCCACAGGGGAACTCCTGCTGCATGCCTGGAGCACCTCCTGCCCTTCTACTGCACTCACCTTGGTGTCTGCAAAGCTGTTTCTCTCATTTTCTCACCTCTCTCAGCTGCTGTGCAGTGCTTTTTACCCTTTCTTAACTGTGTTCACAGAGGTGCAACCAGGGTCCCTCACTGTCTTAGTTCTGGCCAATGGTAGGACTCTTCTGGAACTGTCTGGAACTGGCTCTTATCTAACATGGGGCAGCCACTGGACAATTCACAGAGGCCACCCTTGCAGCCCCCTTCCTGCTAGCAAAACCTTCCTACGTAAGCAAATGCTTCTAATAAGCTACAACTTCTTGCAGGGTTTGGAAATTCCAGAGAGAAGATGACCAAATAATTAGCCACAGTGATGTTAATGAAATGTTTCACACACAGCTGCTGGGGCCACAAGCATATGCAGAAATTCACAATTTTTCCAAAAAAAAAAATGTTTCAGAAACAATGATTATGTATCTCTTATACTCTGTACAATAAACAAGCTCAGAACTTAATGAAACCATCATATTTGAAATGGCCTGGGTTACACAATAGTTTACGATGACAGAATGATACATGTGATAGGGAAATGAGGCTGAGAGGAGTTCTTCTTTTTGATTTTTTTCTGTCCAAAAAGCTGTAATGGAAAAAAGTGGACAGAGTGGCACAAAGCTACAGTGGTGAGTGGTGCTTCTTATAGATTTATCTATGTGTTGTTATGTGTTGTTTCTTTTGTTTGTTTGTTTTTGTTTTTGTTTTAAACACATTTTCTTCTGAAAACCCTGAATTTAAGTTGCTGGAGATTGCAAGTACCCAATGGATAAGATTCCTACCAGGTATACTCCAAATGAAGTTACATTTTTATTGTTATTGTAATGGCTTTACAATTTCTACAAATCAGTAATGGTCAATAAATATTGGTGTTTGGAATCCACTGATCCCATGGCCCTCTCCTTACCTTGTAGTCACAGGATTACCCCAGGTTGCAGTGAGCAGAGGTCTGGAGTGGGGTGGCATCTATGCAGGTCTACACGATGCATGCTGCAGGTATGTACTGCTCAGCTCTTCCCCAGCCCTTTGTTCTCTCCATACTTCTTATATCCACCTTCATGTGTTCTCATGTTTTCTCATGCCCCTCATGTTTTCTCTTTCTTTCTCCTTTAGTTCCTTCATCCTTTTCAGCTGTGTTATGTACCTGAATGAACAGTTGGTTGAGATGATTAGAAGAACGGGTGAGAGGGGAACATGAAAGCTAGGGAGAGGAAAATTATTACTTCTCAGTGTGTAACATTTATTAGTATGTGTAACTCATAATAGTGTTCTGTTGTTATTCCCAAATTTCTGAAGCTTGCACCACTGCTCTCAAGGTGTTCCCAGCTTTCCAAATACATGTGAGCCTTGCATTTGAATGGTTTGTGGCAAATTTGCTTTTTTACAATGTTCTCCTTTTAAGAGCAAATGAGAAGAAGCAGCTCAGATTACTTCAAACTGATATTTATTTATTTATTCATTCATTCATTCTGAAGACTGAGTTACAGGGCTTTGAGTACCTACCATCTAGAACTGTTGCAGGGAAAAAGTGTTTTCAGAGACTTCTGAATCGACTGGTATTCACAGTACAGGGAGTTCTGAATCAACTGGTATTCACAGTACAGCAGTGAATGTTTCAAATAAGTGCTTTGGGTTAGTCACCTACCACACCACAAAATCCTTTTATTTGATATAATATAAAAAACAGAAGCAAAAACAACAAGGAAAGGATGTTAATAGTGATACAGGCTGAGAGAAATGTTTTTGTTATTACAGGACTGGAGGTAGATTTGGATACTGGCATCCTGTCTGGAAGCTTGTGCTGTCAACTGGCTAACTGGCTAACTGAATTCAGAGTAGAATAGGTAAGTACATATACTGTGGTCGACCTTTATGCAAAAATACCTAAGAAGACATGGGGTCAAACTGTGAACTGAAATTGAGTACAAGTTAACAATAATAAAAACACTACGGTAGCAAATTAAATATCTTGAAGAAAACAGACATTCTATATTTTAAAAAATTATTTCAGGTTAATTTAAAAGTGCATTTATGGAAAGGAACCTTACTGTGGCATTTGTTCACAATAATTTTAGTAGTGAAGCTATAAGCATTCCGTAACAATTATATAGGAATTACTCATGGTATTTAATGTCTACTTCCTTGTATACATTTTCTCTTTCTTTCTTTCTTTCTTTCTTTCTTTCTTTCTTTCTTTCTTTCTTTCTTTCTTTCTTTCTTTCTTTCTTTCTTTCTTTCTTTCTTTCTTTCTTTTTCTTTCTTTCTTTCTTTCTTTCTTTCTTTCTTTCTTTCTTTCTTTCTTTCTTTCTTTCTTTCTTTCTTTTTCTTTCTTTCTTTTTCTTTCTTTCTTTCTTTCTTTCTTTCTTTCTTTCTTTCTTTCTTTCTTTCTTTCTTTCTTTCTTTCTTTCTTTCTTTTTCTTTCTTTTTCTTTCTTTCTTTTTCTTTTTCTTTCTTTCTTTCTTTCTTTCTTTCTTTCTTTCTTTCTTTCTTTCTTTCTTTCTTTCTTTCTTTTCAGTTTGTGTAAAATAAGATAAATATCAGGGATTGCTCTACAAGCTTTTGTAAATATTAAGGGTGTATTTAACATTTAAATTCTTCATGTAGACAATGAAATCCTGCTTATTTTAGAGAACTTTCTAAAGATGGAATAAATTGCCCTCTGGAAGTATCTCTGTCTCTTCAGATTGACTGAGGAGACAAGAGAGCTAAAGTGCATTTCACCATGGATGAATCAATAATTGATCTGTTATGAGGCAACAGATGTAAGCTCCAACCCTATAATGAACTCCACACATGGAGTGGAGGTGGAACACATGGCAGCCTAGATCTATTAAAGATACTGTTATGAGTCTAATGGCATATTAGGATTGTTTTAGTTAAACTTCAAGGAACCTGTTCGAACTTTTCTTCTTTACCCAATATTGTCTGTTACTGAATTGTAATAGCAATAGGCAGGATGTTGCAATGTGTGTGTTTTATAGCCCAGCAAGTGTGCATTGGGGGGGGCACCAGACTCTATTGCTCATGGTTGATAGAACAAGGTAATTGTTCTTTCAGATTGTATATGCAAGTGTAAGAGATACAATGATATTGCTTCTTCTTGTCTGAAAACTGAAGTATTAGAATTTATAACCTCTGATTTATATTACAGTAGTAGGTCAATGAACTGTTTCTGTAGAAGTTGACTGCACTAAATGGGGTAATCTCTAGGACAGCAGTTTTTCATATCTTTGTGATATCTTCAGAATGCTTGGTGAAAGATTAATGTGGCACAAAAACTAATGAAGGCTCCTAATTCTGTCTCAGAAACTAAATGTAAAACTTAAGTTTGTGTTACATGAAAATTGTTAGGAAGACAATGTTCTTAAAGCTGGGCTTAAGCGGGCCTGTTTGATTGTTTACCAT
This sequence comes from Anas platyrhynchos, assembly GCF_047663525.1. Lineage (NCBI taxonomy): Eukaryota > Metazoa > Chordata > Aves > Anseriformes > Anatidae > Anas > Anas platyrhynchos. The sequence goes on along the minus strand of NC_092588.1, from coordinate 35,060,779 downwards.
GGAAACTGTAAATTATTAATCTTACAGGTTTTATGGCTCTTCTTTACCTGTGATATAAGCTTATTTTTTTTTTTTCAAAGAGATTTAAACCTGTCCCATCATCCCCATTACCTCTTCTGCTTTGTCTTGTTTCCTCTGGTATATGCAACCACAGCTGTCAGCATTATGTTGGTTAGCTTGCTTCCTTGATTGTGAATGTTCCTTTTATACTAGCACACTGCCTGCCTCAGTCTCTTATAAAATGACGGAATATAGCAAATGATTGTCCCCTTCAGGTAAATTTCAGGGTCTGTCAATTTTAATACACAGTGTTATGTTGTAGTTGTAAATCATATCAGAAGGAATTAGTATCGAGTCACACTTCATTCTCTGTGGTTTTTGTCCATATACTGTATTTCCATTTTTTTCTAGTCCAGAATTGTTATGTCACATCTTCTTTGCCCTTGTCTACCTCTCTTACCACTCAAAGATTAGAATATTTTCTTTCTTTCTTTTTCTTTCTTTTCTTTCTTTCTTTCTTTCTTTCTTTCTTTCTTTCTTTCTTTCTTGGTATACTGCCACATATTTTAAGAATCCCAGACATTGTGTAGCAAAACCCCCAGAATTTGCACGGTTTCTGTGTTTCACTTCAAACAGTCAGTCACCAGTGGGTTAAGTACCAAAAGAAGCTGCCTATGGGTTCACACAGCTTGTGGGTAAGTGATAAGAAAAGCATGTTGTGGCTACATAGAGAAATAAATACTCAGAGGTGTGCAGTGAAATGCTGGAAACCTCCCTTATGTTTGGCAAGCACAACTTCTATTCAGCAGTGTTCATGTACACAGACATGCCAACGCCCAGTGAATATCTCAAATCCACACCAAGTTTTCACAGATGTCATGTTTTCATTCAGGTAAAAACTCTTGTTGACCAAAGAGACTTGGTTATTCAGTTCTCTACAGAGATTAACATACAGTCATTGAATGTATTTCCAATTTCAATTCCTTTTTTGAGAGAGGGATAGAAAAAGCAGCAAAGCAAGAAAGAAAATTCACAACTCTCTGTGAAGAGCACAGGTTTTAAAGCTTAAGTACCTTTTGAAAACTAACATCAAATTACACAGTATAATTTGTGACATTTATTAATTATTTTGATTTTAAAACGTTACTAATTAAGAGAAAAACTGTCATGTTCTTTATAAAGTGGAATAGTTTAAAAACTTTTTGACTTTTGTAGGTTTTGTAAAATTCTCAAATAAATTTACTCCAAAAATAGGGGTCTAATTAGCTTAAGGGCTCTAGAGTAATTTAAAATATCATTGGAAAACCATTGAAACATTTTTTAATATATTCTTCTTTTACACATAAAGCAAATGTGAAACCAACATGTTAACCTGTTAATCTCAGATATATTATTTGAATAAGAAGCACCTCTTGCATCTCCGTTTGCTTGTTTTCACACTTAAAAATCGACAAATGTTTACCTTAATTTTGCCATAAAACTGTATGGTATTTCTTAAGTGAAACCATCAATAAATGAAAATTTTAGTTATTGGTATGTATAAAAAAATTAACGTGCATTTACTGTCAAGGGTAATTAGAGTTTGAAAAAAAAAATCCAGGGCAAGTTGTCCCCATTCTAAAGCTATTGTACTACAAAAGAAGTTACAAATCAACTACTTTGTCTTTTTATAGCTAGCTAAAACTAACGACTTTAAACTAAACAAGTAAGTTCTGGGAAGTCTTTTATGATTAATAGAAGAATCCATCCATCATTTAGAACTCCAATTGTTCCACTTATTAGATTTGAAAGAAACTATCAGCATTAATATTTTTTTCCAGGCTGGAATCTTGTGCTGAATATAATTTCAACAGCTTTGCAACCACTTTCTCATTTGTTATGGAGTTATATGTTGTGTAATTAAAATGTCCTTTTTTTTTTGGGGGGGGGGGGGAGCACAACACTTAAGTGATATACATTAGAAAAACTTTTTAGAATTATTTCAATATCATTTTGCTCAATTATGTAGAATTAGGTGAATTGAAGAGCTTACATTTCTGACAAAGAAAAGGCATTAGCTTGAAGACTAGGGAACTTAGGTCACACACTTCACAATCTAGATCCTGAAGACAATCTTATTTGCTATCACTACTGTTACAGGTTCCAGCATAGATGAAAACATTCCTTTTACTTTAAAGTGAAAATGAATTTTCTTTCCCCCCAAAAAAAAACTTTTCTTCTGATGACATGCAAAAGTTTCCTGTCTCCATAAATGCGTAATAATACTGGACATACCCAGATAAAATAGTGCCGAGGTAAGAGACAACATACATGTATGCATGTCAAATTTAGCATTTTGTAGCCTCAAGTCTGAAGTCTTAGCAGCCTGATCAGAGCAACCCAGAAAACAAGTTTGTCAAGTCATTTCTAGCTCCTCCTTAAATGCTGCACCCAAATTAAGATGTCAATAGAGAGAACTTCAGCACTTACTGACGGATCTATTAGTCCAGGAAGGGCTATATCCATATAGAATTGGATTAAAGGGGCTTTCCCCAGATAGTTTAAGAACCACTATTAAGAACGTGAAATGCAGATGCAGGTGAACTGAAATACATTTGGTCAAAAACCAGCTTTGATTTCTTAGTGAGATTTTCTAGGGCTGTGAATACCAGGAAAGCTACCTTATTCTAATGACAGAAAGTTCTCTCACTTATAAAAGCAGTATTTCAGGGCAGAGGTATGCAGAGCCTATTTCAGGGCTGATCTAACTGCACTACCACAGGAACTAGGTAGTGCGATGCAGGGACTTTTTTAGGCTGTTCAGAAGCCTAGTTTCCAAAGAGAATAGAAAATCTAAGTAAAGTTTGTCTTCACAGTTTGTATTAGTGTGACCCTCTAAAATGTGAAGTTGATCAGTGGGTCACAAACACAATTGCTCAATGTTTATTATATGCTCAGTTAGCTGCACTTTCTTATTGCAAAAACATGCCATGTGATCAGAAAGAAGATGCAAAATAATGAATCAGAGACACTTGTTTACATTGACAGGTAGGTTGGGGCTAGTTACTCACAAGAGAAAAGATGACCATAGCTTGTAGAGATCTGTGACTCTTCTGTACCTAGCCACTAAAAATGGCTATGGTTCTAAAATCCATTCCAAATAAAATCCTAAAAATTCTTGTTGAAAAAAAAAAAAGAAAAATCCCCTTTGAAGCATATCTCATGGCCTCAAAGATCTAGACAGAAATGCAAATTGTTCCTAGAGATGAAATTCTGATCTCACAGGCATCAAGGAAGAGTCAGCTAGCCAGAGTGCTAGTTTCAGGAGTTGAGGCAATTTAAATTCAGAGTTTCAAAGCCTAAGACAATGAGCCAGAAAGGATCTATACAAAGCTTAGGGTTTGAAACAGATTGGATGCTTTCAAGACCTGGCTGGCATGGAAGCATGAAGCATTTATTCAGTTATTTATCCAAGTACAGAAAACTTAAGGAGACTGTCAAATCTGTAACATTTCTCATGTTTATATCTATATTCCAAGTGCTAGACCTATATGCAATATTATACTTTTATGGAAGGAAGGAAGGAAGGAAGGAAGGAAGGAAGGAAGGAAGGAAGGAAGGAAGGAAGGAAGGAAGGAAGGAAATCTTATGTTACCTGTTATCATTCAGAGATATTAAGTTATTGTTCTCACCAAATGACTGGGATAGGCTGAAAGATTAAAATATAATTGGTCAAGGAATCAAACTACTTGTTAGGTAAATAAAATGAACATTTTATAGACAAGTGCTAAATTATATCTTTCAAACCACATGTATAAAGTGACCTGCACTAGGAGCAGAACTGATCCCTAGAAGATATAATCTTTGAATGTGTGTGTAAATAAACATATATATGTTAAAATAATCATTTTGATTATATGTTTTTTCGATGAAAGGGAAGAAAAAAAATAGCTAGAGTATTATAACTGTAATTTTCAAATGATGTTTGAATGGATTACTTCTACCAGTTTGGATTACTTTAAGTGTACAGTACAAAGCTAGATACTTTCAGTACTGCACTAGTAAGGTATTTGATCATAGCTGATTTGCATTAAATTTCCAAGTGGTTCAGAATCTACATTTTCCCTCTCTTTTATTTAATGCTGGTAATGTCATTTTTGAAAAACTTTCAAATTCATTGTGCATCAAAATAAACATAACTGTTTGGTTTTTGTGTTTTTTCTTCCATGCATTCTGAAATGCCCAAATCATATTTTTAAAATCATAATCCTATTTGTTGATTGGGAATGATTTAGTACCACAATGAAATAATTATAAAGTGCTCCATAAGGATCACATATGGGAATCTACATCAAAAGGCATAATATGGAATTCATAATAGCATATAAAAATATATATATTAGATCAAATAGACTCTTTTCCATGAAGCTTTTACTCTACCACTTACAGTGAATAGATAATATTGAAAGGCTCATTAAATGCTTGATCCTTGAGCATCAGAAAGAATATTCTAAGCAGAAGATGAAGGCATTGCACATTCCCACAACAGAGCAGAATGAAGTCATTCTTCATTAAAAAATATGTAATGGTCATCAAACATAGGAATACTGTAGAGTAAGGGTGTATTTGTATTAATCTCTTATATATATATGCACACACATATATGACTTCTGTTTCAATTTCAGCAAAGTGAAGAATATTGAAAAAAGGGTGTTGTCAAAATATGGTGTTGTCTTGTTACATTTGCTTTACCTGCAATACAGCCTCTATACCTGATTATCATCTGCTTCCAGTGGCTTAAAACCAACATAATTTTGTTGATGGTATTGATCACACTAGATTTCTCCCAAGTATCAAGGAAGTGGAATATTTTTTTCCCCTCACCAGTTACACTTATTTTTTGCCATTGAAATTCTGGAGAGAAGTGACAGGCATCTATCTTGCAGTTTTGCCAATGCTATGATCATGCAGTTGAATTATTTTCGTGACTGAAAGAGAGTAATTCCTGCTTTAGAATACTATACAATTATCTGCATGTAAAATGTAATAATCCTAGTGCTCATAAACACAGACCCCCAAAGCTAATTTGAGATGACACATTATACAAATGTTTTCTTGACAAGGATAAGTACTATGGAGGATGCATAAACTACCCGATAGTTTTTGATTATGTAGACAGCATACGCAGTGTAGTTTCCATGAATAAAAGTATTCATTTAAAGCATTCCTTTATTGTGAAAAGGTGATAGACACATGCAATCTTTTCTAGAATGGTTTAGCAGTAAGATTCTCAAGCTAGGGCTTAAAATATCTTCATTTGTTGTGCTACTGACCATCAGTGTATCTTGGGTGGGTGACTGAGACTACAGCTGCAATTACCTGCTACTTTCACAATGGTGCATGCTGGGGTCCTGCCAAACCATGCTACAGCTCGGTCTGCATCACCCATTTCCTGGGGAACCCAAGGAACTCTGTTCCACTCCACCCCCCCAACTCATGATTTTAGAAACACCCCCCAAATTGTTATGTATGGTGAAAGTTTGAGAATATTATTATATATCACAACACAGAGGCAGCATGTGCTAGCACTCATGCTTGGTCCCAAACTCTAGCACTTAGACCAGGCTGCTACATTTTTTCTCTGCACATGTAATGAGCCTGAGTGGAGGCTCAGTGGAGGCTTCTGCCAGCCAAGCTACAATATTTGAAACAAAGAGCACTAGTAAGTTTGCAAGAAAACACAGGATTTTCTCCTGCTTGAGCTGCTTGATAAATCAAGAGTGTTGGATTCCCTATTTCTCACCTTCTCCTATCTTTTAGCAAAGGTACACCTCCGTATTCATCTTTCTACTACTTACCAATCTTCAAATTCCAAACTTGCTTTCAAATCTGCAACAAGGCAGAGAACCTAACGTAAGAATATTCGTTAGCAGCACAACTCTGAGGCAGTCACAGCAGGGCTGCATAATTTTTGCTGAAAAATATAGATGAGAGTGTAAAACTAAATAATAATTTTAAAAATGTCTGTGATCATACATGTGACAAATGTATTATAAATCTAATTAAGGATGTAGAGATATACTGATTCTGGCATTTCTTAACACTTAAATGCTTAGCTTTGCAAATGCGCAGTGCTATTTGCTGAAGCTATTATTTCTGAGTACTGTGGCAACAACCCGAGTTGTTAAGATTTACATTGTACTTTGCCCTACTGATACCTAAACACAGATTAAAGGGGGCCAGAGCTCCAGAGAAACAACAGATTAAGATAACATCTGTAGTAAGACCATTATAAAATAAGAAAGGAGAGGCACAATATACTAGTTGTCAAGAATTGTTTGAAAGACTTCTGGCAGTGGTAAGCATTACAGACAGATTTTATATTAGGAGTTCATCCTAGTCAGAAGATGGGGCATAGATCAAAGGACAAACATGTTTAAAGGACCTTGTATATGATAACAAGTGAAAGCTGGATCATAACCAAGAAAAATCCAAAATAAACAGCAAAAATTACAAATAAAAAAGTAGTTATGCCAGAGCTATACTATGCACTGAAGGAGAAGAGAAATGGCTTGTTATTGATACATTAGAGTGAGACCTCTTAGGTCATCAGAGCAGCCTCATTGTCACATGATTCTCACATGATGCAGGAAAAGTATTTACAGATGTCTTGATGATGGACACCTGGGGTTATTTTCCTGTTGTTCTTTCTTCTCTATTTTTCATAACCTGTTTCATAACCATATTTTTCTGTGTGCAATGTATTAAATTTTGGTGCTGCCAACAATTAAATGATCAGTTCTTAACATAGCAAAAGTATTTTCAGCCAATAATTACTGCCATGGACTGAGCTGCTGGTGCTGACTACTTCTAATGTTCTGTGACCCCTTTTGAAATATTTCATTATCAGAGTTTGAGGAATATTAAGCTCAGTTAAATAAGCCAGGCTACTGCTGCCTTTAATCAAGAAATAAATTATGTGTTCTGTGTTCCCCATCTCTTTTTAGGAATTCTTCTCAGTCCTATTGAAGTTAAATTAATTTTCTTTATGATCCTAATTACTGCTTTATGTCTTGCACAGTGGCATCACTTCTGCTTTACCCATTAACACTGCTGCAGATATCCATCAATGAATAGCTGTCAATTAGTGTGACATTAGTGTTACCAGGAATATACCTTCTACTGAATCCTAGGATTGCATTTTGATGCACCAGAAAGGTGTTTTACAGTTTTTCTCTAATTAAATAACACATTAAGGTCTTATTCTTCACCATCTCTGGAAGCTGTCTACAAGTAGATTTCTAGTGGACATCCCTTGTTAGTCCCCATGACAAAGCTCTGCATGATTTCTGTAAATCTAACAAAATATGTGGAGTGGCTGGGGGAAAGGAAAGGTCACATCCTTTCTCAGATCAATCTTATGCTATGCCATATATAGCTTCTCTGCAAAGCAAGCTAAATATAAATTGAAAGGAGCTTGTACAATTTATGCTTCTCATGGTACTGCACTTATAGAAACATGCCACTATGCTGAAGAAACTTGTAAGTAAGGCAGGAGGTGAGAACATGGTAACTAGGCTGTACTATAAAAATCAAGACACTGAAGTTCATAGAATCACAGCATGGTTTGGTTTGGAAGGGACCTTAAAGATCCCCTACTTCCAAATCTCCTGCCATGGGCAGGCACACCTTCCACCAGACCAGGTTGCTCAAAGCCCCATCCAACCTGATCTTCAACACTTCCAGGGATGGGACATAAACTTCTCTAGATAACCTATTCCAGCTACCACCCTCATAGTGAAGAATTCTAGTATTTGTCAAAATAGAAGCAAGAAAGATGAAGTTTTAGAATCCTTGAAAGTATGGCCTGGAAATGATTGTAGAGTCTTGTTAACCAGCCTCAGAGACTACTGAGAAAGTGTATCTGCTAGTGAGGATTCATACCGTGTAACCTTAAAAATGTGTTTTCCTTTTATAATGTTATTCTAACATCCATCTGCAGCTTTAATAAATGTAGCATTTTACATTTAAATCTTTACATAATTCATGGATCTGACATGCTAGACACGCAAATCACTTGGGCTCACAGGATCCATGACTCAAGGATGAACAATCCAAACTACATTTCCCCACTTAGCTGTAATTTCCCAGGAATTCTTTGGCCAACCCATCACTGAGCACCAAACACTTACTTGGAGGATTGCCTACAGATGATTCTTTCAGCATCAACCTCAGTCTTTTTTTTTTTTTTTTTTCCCCAGGCAAAATAATATGAGAGAACCTAGGACTTTTGGGTCTCCATGAACTCCCAACTCCCTTCTGAAATTCCTGCATGCATGATCTTCGATTTTTGCTCTAATCTGTTAGATCTTCAAGTACATTCGTAGTTTCTCTATGATCTCCAGATCTCTAACTCCAGCCTCTTCTCTAAAATCCACATTATTCTGTAATTCCTGATGTTTTCTGTCATTAGCATATGATAGAGGCCATTCTACTGACACATTTCTTTGTTTAGACTCAGCTGGACTGTAAAGGTGTTGGAGCAGAGAGCTACCTATCAACAAATCACTTTTATGTGTTCACAAAGCTTTTGTTACATTTTTAATTCAAAGAGATTTGTTCATTAACCATTTGCATCCTTAAAAATGTCATTAAGTTTAATATAATTTGAAAGGAATGGAATTTGCACCATGACCGTCCACACAATTTACCTCTATTATTATCTACTAATTCAGGTGGGTGCACTGATGAGGATTATATCATTCTGGACTTTTTAATTGCTATTTTACAGGCATCAAGAATTCACTACTGCTCGTAAATATCAAGAGTTTCTTATAGTACTCCTCAGCACAAGTCTGAAAACACAATATCCAAAATTATGAAAGCCAGAAAAGCCATTACAAAGAAGCAGCATTCAATGTGCTCCTGACTGTAAATACATCTGAAGTTCTTTTAAATATGTATGTATGTATGTACAGTGTCATGTAACTAGCATCCCCCTCCCTAGACAGAATACCCCTTAGTGAATGGCACTTTGACAGCACATCGCTTTCATTGCCAAATTAGTTCTTCTGAGCTCATCACTCTGGAATCAAGTGCCTTGTTCTGAATAGAGCTCCTCTCAAATTTCAAAGTCTCTAAACATAGGAACTTCATTGCAAAATAAATAAATAAATAAATAAATAAGGCCTAGTGTTTTTTTATATAAATTTTCAGTGAAATCATAATGATCGTTTGTATGCTGCACTAGTCTATATTAACATAGATATTACAGATATCCCAATTTGAGTGATAATAAGTAAAAATTAAAAGGGTTGATTCTTATATCCTACCCCTCTCAGACCATTTCATTAAAATGAGCCAGATGAAGCACAAAGTACATTCTTCAACTCAACAGCTAATCTATATTAGGAAATTAAATATTGCCAGGTTCCATTTTCTCAGGCTGGGCCGTTGACACATTCTGGTCATGATCATGCTACATAATGATATTCTGGTACCCAGAGCAGTGTACAACTGCCAGCTGACAACACTTCCAGGGCTGGCCTTATGCCCAAACTCTACATGGGAAATATTTGGGTTAGTAACAGCTGATCAAGGCAAAAAGAATAACAGTGACTGCCATAAGAATTTAATCATTTAGACTATCAGCATCCTGACAATGCTTAATTTTCTTGTTTAGATGTCAGCATGGCTGAAGTTTATGGATACACTAGAACCAACAGCATAAACTCAACAGAATTCAGCAGGGCTGGGATGACAAATCCTAAGTGCATATCAACCTACAAAATGCTTATGCTGCCATTTGCTTGTTAAAATGACTAACAGGGTTTAGTTCAAACCTAATTAAACTAATAGGGAGTCTTTCTACTGACTGTATCTGAAGGAAGCAGAACCTCAGAGTTAAATATGTTACTCTTCTGTGACATGTTCATCCTCCTTTGTCCTCAAGGACATCCCTGGTCATTTTTAGAATAGTCCATTTATTCATTAAGAGTCCTTTCATTCTGCCTGTGTCATCATACTGCTCTGCTAGAAGCTTCTCTTTATATCTCATGCTTATCTGATTTCAGTTTTGCTTCTGATACTCATACATATGCCTCATAGATGAAGCTTTCAAAATTCCAACTGGGGTTTCTGTCCTTTTTTCACTGGTTAAATGGTTCACCTACAGCCAATTCAGAATTTTGCTATGATATTATCAACCAAAGAACAGAACTTTCTCTTTGTAACACTTACCATAAATGTTTAGTTACTCAGATTACTCAAAACCAGAAAATGGTACTGCAGTGAAAGACAACTCCATCCCTAGTGTTTGTTGTTTGGGTGATATAGCATGGGTTTATGCTGGCAGGCAGGGAGATCCAAAAGAACGGGTTAATGGAGTGAAAGGAGGCTAAAGTTGTGCCTAAAGGCACAACTCCAAGTTTTGGAGATTTCATTTTGGGCCAGTGCTAGTCAGGTCATGTGGATTGAATGTCCATTTGAGGCTGAAGAAAATTAGATGTACCCCTGGTCTTCCAGCTTAGTTCAAGCTAAAGAAATTCAGTTTGTACACTCCAGGATGACTCAGTGATGGTAAGTGGGGACAACTGGGACATCAGTCTCACAGTTTACTCTGGTTCAAACTAAAGTCCACCTATAACTTTGTTCTGTTGGTCAGGAAAAGATCTGAAGATATATTAAGAGATTTTATACAAATGTTTAGCAAATATTGTCTGGAGATAAATGTAGACAATGCTAAAACCAAGCAAAAGCTTGTAATATTCACCTGTTTGATAAAAATGAATAAATACTCATGTGTTGAAACACCATTACAAAGAAGATTATAGGATGCTGAAATCAAAACAGCAAGAAAGGATAATTCTAGAAGAAATTAAAACATTAGGGAAGGAATATAGAACTGCAGACCATGGGCTGACTCCAAAAGGCTCACATCTGGTCTACATTAAATTATAGTTCTGAAACATAAAGTTTCAAGCAAATATTTTTGAAGAAACTGTTTCTTAGGGGAGTTGAATATAGATTTGTACTTTACTGACTTAGTGTATATATAGCACAACAGATTATAAATAACACATAAAACAAAAATAAAGAGTCATTAGCATTTGTGTCTTCCTTGATCCACTTAATTAGAAAACATCTGTGGTGTAGTCAGTGTTCTTTTCCATAATTGCTTAATAGGCAACAGGATAATATGATGCCAAAATATGTCTTTGAGAGATTTTAGCTCACCAATTTACTGTGCATATGTTTTAAATGTTTTTAAAGGTGTATTTTCATCATACAAAGATGAGCAGTCATCGAACACCAATAAGGTACGTCAACTACTTTTTCTTTTTTTAATACTTTTTTGAAGTGAAAATGAAGTTAAGAGATGGCTTACACAGGGATGATTTGGATAGATGAAATTGGGAATTTTTTAAAATTGATAAAGGTTGAATTTCTTTCTTGGTTAAGTTTTGTATCCAGGTATTGTAACACACGAGAGTTTTAAATCTCCTAAATCTGCAAAGACCAATGCAGGATTAAAAGACAAAAATGTAGATTAGAAAAGTTTCAAAATTAAATCTGAATTTCATATTTGTCTGTTGAAGCATGAACACTATACATTTTTAAATATACTTTTCTACCATATAGTGGTTATAGTTAGTTAAAGAAAAAAAAATTACATAATACTAAGTAATGTCCATTGGCAGAAAAATAAAAAAAGTAAAATTTTGAGTGTTCTATCCCATGTGTAAATTCAAAGGAGAATAAAAACCAAAATAAAAGCTTGTTAGTGAATACAAAAATGTAGGGAACAAACTTATCCGTGAGTGTCCAAGCTTGGCTGAAAAAGACCATGTCAGAAACAAATCTTTTTTAAAGAGTGGATTTATTTATTCACTAGCAACAACTGTTGTTTCTTACCAAAAGCTGTTGTTTTGTTTGTACTTTTATATCCTTTAAATATCTTTATAAAAATTAACTGTCCAGCTAAAATCCCTGTAAATCGTGGCCTGTCAACTTTCTGACTTAACAGTCTGTTTGCATTTGAATTTGTAATTTTGATTGCCAGATCATTTCTTTTTTCTTGTTTTTCTTTTTCTTTATCTTTTTCTTTTTCTTTTCAGTAGACTAAGTATGTAGGTTGAGGGAGAGTGTCAACATTTTAGAAGGGAGGGATTATGAGAATGAGATTTTATTTCTCTTCTCCTCTTGTTTCCTTACAGGTAGTTTTCAAATATTACTTTCCACCCTTAGTTCTTGATCTGTTAATTCTCTAAAAAAAATGAAGGTTAGATTGACCCTCTTGTTTCACAAAGCACTTTCACTGGACTCTCGAAAAGCCACCACAGAAGGGTAGCATGGGGGAGAGAATGGTACTTGGAAGGAAGGACGATGACGGGAGAGCAGAAAGAGGAGGTGAGGAGGCAGCAGGAAGAGTGGAGTTGGGGAAGAGAGGTAAGATGTCAGTCTACAGTCTATTTATTTTGAGCTAGCTATCTGACTGCTTTTGTTTTGGGAGTACAGACTTTCTCCCTGTGAAATGACCAAATTATTTTTCTTTCTGTCCATCTTGAGCTGTGGAATAATCAGAGCCCACAAAGAGTAAATTAGAGTTTGATGGCTGTTGTAACAATGAGGATGAAAAGTCAAAGAATTTCTTAAAATAAGCCTTTCCTCTCATGCATTGCCATACGTGCCAGCACCAAGCGTTCCTGACAGGAGTGAGAAAGAAAGTGAGATAAAATTCCAATTAGATCAACTAAATTCAGTGATGAAGGTGATGCTCTAAACACCAAGAAAAAGCAGTGAGAGCAAATACCAAAGCTGCTGTAAGACAAACTCCTAGTATAATATATAGATAATGACATTTAAAAATCTTTTTTTGTGTGTGTGTTGTTGATGTCTTTTGTTGTTTGTTTTTTTTTGTTTGTTTGTTTTTTTTTCTCTCTTCTTCTGTTTCACAGGGAGACAATTTTCTGACAAGTTTTCCATTTACAATGCCCTCAGATTTTAACAATGTATTCAGGTTGTGTAAGAATTAATTATGAGGTAGCAATAGTTTCTGGTAAATATAATCAAAGATCACTAACAAGACCAGTAAAATATTTTGAAGATATTAAATTTATAGTCATTGGAGCATAGAAAATCATATGGATGGACATGACAAAAAAAAAAAAAAAAGCATATTTAAATTAGAATTCTCTTAAATTATCCCTCAGTTAAGAAGTGCTTTAAACTTCTTTTTTTTTTTTCTTTTCAATTAAAAAAAATAAAAGAGGCCAAAGTTGGCCATATGATAAATCACAAGCATTATTGGATAAATCTGATATTGGACAGATATTCTTTTAAGAGTATCTTAGGACTAGTTTTCTTCCTCCAGCTACATTCAGTTTACATTATTAAGAATTTAAAGGGACATGAATAGAATTCAGGTTTATACTTTCTCTGCAGAAGACATCACCTGTCACATAGTCAAGATCCCAAATCTTTTCTCAGAAAAAGGGCTTTTCTGAGATAAAATTGTTCAGTGTAAACATTTTATAATGGTATTCTGCTGGTAGAATGCAATTATGGATTGTGTTTAAGCTTCTTGTAATTAGGCCAGAGTCTTCAGCACATAACTAAAGAAAAAACAAGATAAGAACATGAGGGCTTTTGTTGTACATAGTGACTAGGACAGAGATTTAAAGCCTTCTAAAAAGAAAAGCGCAAGTGTTTTCTTTCTATTGATTATGTTTATTGCATAGTATTTATTAAACCAAGACTTCAGAGTTTATCTTGGTCTGCAGCGGGAACCAAAAAGATTTATCCTCTTGCATAGGAGGGAAAACAAATGGAAACAGCAGCCGTTAATGACCTTTTTAATAGAGTCAAAAACTCACCATATTTTGGGCATGTTGACTAGGGCAAGACCATTCCCTAATAATATTAAAAATCTCCTGGAGTTCAATGGCACAAACAAAGTGATTTTTTCCCACTGCAGAGTCCTTTGACCTTATAAATGGGTTTGTTTTCTCCTATATTTTTCCCATGGTATACTACATGTGTTTTTTTGTTTGTTTGTATGTTTGTTTGTTTTTTATCTTTTATACTATATGTCTTAAATTATCAGATACTTGGAAGAGTTCTGTGGACAGTGTTGTTTAAAGCAGAGTTTGGCACAGATATCCTGGAATCTTTTCTAGATTATGCTGTTGCCTGTGATTATGAAAGTCTGGACTTGATGACTTGATGATTTCAGTGTGCCAAGCATGGGTCACTAGTTGTGTTCCTAGAAGTTTTTGATAATTTTTTATTAAGAATGGTGATACTGAAAGTAGAACAGAGGCAACAGATAGCTATGGGAATGTGGAAAAGGAAATTACAATTGCTGAAGTGGAAACCAAAAGTCAAACAACTTAATGTACTCAGGTTGGGGGAGACAAATAATCTCCTTGCAATACTGCATGCACTCACACATGAACATGTATGTCCAACAGCAGAAATTCTAATAAATCTGTTAAATCAGGGAAGGTACAACTGGAAAACAGTCAACACAGGATATACATTTATGAAACAGAAAATAAAAATTATCGGGGCAACTACACAATGTGTTTCTTGTAGTAGTGTGCAAGGCTTTAGAATACTTCAAGAACGATTAAAAATATGGAAGTACATGGAAACTGAAATGTTGCATGTATTCACCCATTTTGCATTTTATTGAACCAGTACAATGGCTTTTTAGATGAATAATTTTCTAAGACAATCAAAATCAATGCAATTTCTCAGGACTCCATTAAAGAATTTTATGTGATTTAATATGAAGAAATTAATTAGTTATGATTAGTTAACTGAAATTTATCTGAGCATTATAAAACTTTACTGATGCTTTTTATTCAAAAAGTCTTTATTCAAGGCTTCACTAGTGATTTTGACCAAAAAAAAAAAAAAGAGCATATGGTGATTTTTGCTAACAAAATTAGAAAGTGTTGCTACAGAGAAAGACAGGAAAGCATTATGAAGGATTGAATAATCCTGAACATGCAAAAAAGGTCTATGTAGTAAATGTAACAGTACAAGAGTGAAGTACTACACACTGATGGACTTGGACTAAGAGGAATTTTTGCTATAAGACAAAACTTCCAAACAGGAAGGTGAGTGATCTTAGGGAATCAGTTATCATAAAATGACAAAATGTCTGTATCATGCAGTATCATGAAGCTAGGCAATAAAAGAACAGCTGTAATCTTACACCACATCTTGTGAAATACTTGTGAAGTAGATCTAACATAGCAAGGCCATTGTCAGAGAGCTTTTTGAGCAAGAGGAATCTCTGAAGAGCCTTCCAGTCTGGAATAACTGTGCACTATTCTGCTTATCTATCTTTAGATTAATTCAAGAGGGAATGGGAGCAAATATAAACTAGATCAAAGTAATTAAGAATGAAACATATAAGAGGAGGCAAAAAAGCTTTGCTTGTGGTTTTTTTTTTGCTTGTTTGTTTTGTTTTGTTATTTTGTTTTTTAGTGTAGGGAAATGAGAAAGTACATTTTTCTCCAACAATAGAGAGAAAATCCATGTAAACTGAAGGATATGGTTGGTATTGAACTAATTGAGTGTTAAATGGACAGTAATTCATGTAAGATGTAGAGAGTTCATAGAATCACAAAATCATAACATCATAGAATGACAGAATGGTTTGACTTAGAAGGGACTTTAAAGGCCATCTAGTTCCAACCCCTCTGTCATGGGCAGGGACACCTCCCACCAGACCAGGCTGCCCAAAGCTAGCCTGGCCTTGAACACCTCCAGGGATGGGGCATCCACAGCTTCTCTGTTCCAGTGCCTCAGCACCCTCAGAGTAAAGAATTTCCTCCTAATCTAAATCTCCTCTCTTTTAGCTTAAAACCATTCCCCCTTGTCATAGAATCATAGAATCATTAAGGCTGGAAAAGACCTTCAATATCATCTGGTCCAACCATCACCCTACTACCAATGTCACCCACTCAAACATGTCCCTGAGCCAGGTCCAACCTTTCCTTGAACACCCCCAAGGACAGTAACTCCACCACCCCCCTGGGCAACCCATTACAATGTCTAACTGCTCTTTCTGAGAAGAAACGTCTCCTAATTTCTAAACTAAACCTCCCCTGGTGCAACTTGAGGCCATTGCCTCTAGTCCTATCACTAGTTACCTGAGAGAAGAGGCTGACCCCCAGCTTCCCACACCTTCCTTTCAGATAGCTGTAGAGAGCAGTATAGTCTCCCCAGAGCTTCCTCTTCCCCAGACTAAACAACCCCAGTTCTTTCAGCCGCTCCTCATAGGACTTATGTTCCAGGCCCTTCACCAGCTTTGTAGCCCTTCTCTGGACACATTCCAGGGCCTCTATGTCCTTCTTGTGGTGAGTGGCCCAAAGCTGAACACAGTACTCGAGGTGCCACCTCACCAGAGGGGAATGGTGAGGGGAATGGTACAGGGGAACGATCACCTCCCTGGTCCTGCTGACTACACAATTCCTGATACAAGCCGTTGGCCTTCTTGGCTACCTGGGCACACTGCCAGCTCATGTTCAGATAAGCATCAATCATCACCCCCAGATCCTTTTCCTCTGCACAGCTTTCCAACCACTCTCCCACAAGCCTATAACGCTGCATGGGGTTGTTGTGACCAAAGTGCAGGACCCAGCACTTAGCCATGTTGAACATCATCCCATTGCATCCCATTGGCCTCTGCCCATCAATCCATCCTGTCCAGGTCCCTCTGTAGGGCCTCCCTAGTCCTATCACTATCAGCCCATGTAAAGGGTAGAGCCATATATATATATATGTATATATATTTCTTAATCATCAGAAAATTTCTAGCTCGGTCTTCTGTTATTAAAGGTTGTTAAAAACACCTCTGTGGTTTCAGGATAGAACTTGGTAAATATATTAAGGAGATTAATATGCAATTATGTATGCATTATGTCTGCATGCATTGCCTGTGTAAGCTGGAAACCAGTATTTGTCCCTCACTACTGTATTTCCTCAGAAACTGGTTATATGATAAGCCCTCTAATTAAAAAAAAAAAAAAAAAAAAAAAAGACTTAGAAAAGACTTTTACTCTTCTTTTTGCTTTCTAGACTTACTTCTTTCTCAGATGTTTCTTCCAGTTTGTGGGCTGCAATCCTCCTTTCTAATAAAATTCTAATTTCACAAATCATAACTGTACTCTACCAACAGGCCTGAGAATCATAAATCTGGCTTATAATAACACCCCAAAAGCTGTTCAATTCTACACTTTAAGAAAAGACAAGAGGCTTCAGTCAGACAGTTCTCCCCTGAAACCTTGTGACAACACAGGATAGACAACTAACTGAGAGCTTTTGTTATGCCATTATAGAAATTCCTGATGTGCATACATTTTGAACACTTGTGTGCTATCCTCTCTCACTGACCCTGTTGTCATCAAGACAATGTAGTAACAAGTAATGTCTGGGGAAGAATGCTCAGGAATTTGGAAAAGAATCCATGCAAGGTACATTTAATTAGGATAGGAAAATTAATTATGGTAAGACATGACTGAGGAAGGATATCTCAAGTATAGAGAAGTAAGGACCAATTGTTCACTGCTTCTTCCAGTGAAAAGGAAAAATAAATAAATAAATAAAAGAAGCTAGAATTTTTCAGGTTCTACAGAAACATAGGAAGCTAGCAGTTAACCAGTAGCATGCAGCCAGGCTGTGTAAATTTTCGCCTGAGGACTCTGCCAGGCCTGGCTCAGAAAATCTCTGAGCTGTCTGCTGCTGGAGATGAGCCAAGTATGGAGAAGTATCATTAAATCTTGACCTGATCTTACACTTGTCCAGTCTTCAATACTGCCAGCATCAGCTGATACTTTTACCTGATATTTTTTCTGTTCTTGTATTAACTCTGGTAAAAGCTAGAAAGGGCAGTTCAGTTTTGGAGCTTGGAGAGGAAACATACTCCTGTCTGATTCACAGCAAGTTTGTGTGTTGATGTTACCATAGGTCTTCTACAAAGGTTGCAGTAGTCTTTACAGCAAACCTGCCATAGTTGAGCAAAGAGGTGAACTAGTACCCTCACCACACTGTGACTACGATAACATAACATGACTTTAGTATGATTGACATATGTCAAAGTGGAAAAATTTCCCTCTCTATGTAGGTTATAGAAGCAGGAAGTGAAATGGCAAATCATTTATCTTAATGAAATCGGTGCTTAAGTGAAATCTTAATCGTAGCATAGTTATCAATGGTTCGGTGCCAACCTATGTTGTGGAGTAAGAGCAATTCCTCTGCCTTGAGTCCAATACCATTTAATATCTTTATTTTTGGCCTGGATGATGGAGTAAAAAGTGTGCTTATTAGTTATGTAAATGACATCAAACTGGGAGGCCCACTGTGTTCACCGAGGGGCAAGATTGTGACTTAGAAACAGAGAACTGGAAGAGACCACAAGGAAAAATGAAATCCTGCTTCAGAATCCAAACTACACATCAAGAAAACCAGGGATTATTTCCTTTCTAACTGTCTCACAGACAAGCAGCTGAAGCTGCCTGAAGATGCAGCACAACACCAGCAATATACTCTGTTTTCAAAATCATTTTGATAAATTGAGAAATCGGTCTAGAGAATATCACACTGCAGTTCAACAGGGTCTGGAGCCAAGGTTTCTTCCTATCTCCAGTATGCTGCCATTCTACATAAAAGCTGAAACCTTTACAAATCTGTTCACCAGTGTACTGTCACAGCTGCTTCCTTCCCTGCAGAATCAATTCTAATTCTTGCTTTTCCTGTCCCTTAAGCCCTACAAAACCGAGTTAGGAGGGAGCAGCACTGCATCTACTTGGAAGAGAATGAAGGAGATTTGATTCATCCTCCTTTTTCATTGCAATTAGAATTGTTTCAGTCAGCCACTCACATGCAATGCTGGTGTATATGTGTGACAGAACAGGTCCAGCTTCTAACTGGTGATTATTCACAAGAAACAGAAGACTTGGCTTGCATTTCAGAGGGCAAGCTGTGCTTCCAAGGCTTTGTAGGATGAGAGAAAAATGAACTGTTTACTGGTATGCTGAGCATACTCTATGTGGAAACTATGGGGAGATAATCAGTGTGAAATCCCATGCCATGGTTTTCAGAACAAAACTGCAATTTAAATTAATTAGGAGAAAGCTCACTTTATTTTGTCCTCTCTAATAGCAACAATTTTACCTTTTTTTTTTTTTTTTTCTCCCCACTATTTCTAAGGTATATGAGTGACTTATGATGCACTCAGGTTGGGGTTTTGGATGTTTGTTCAGGGGAGGGGTTTTAATTACATACGCATGAATAGTTTTGATCTTATCTTCTTTTTCTTTTAATCTTCTCTGTATATTAAGCAGTAAAAATGGTGACTCAGTGGAAAGATATTTATTTCTGACATATCTTCCAATAGGTCCAATAAATGTAGTTTCAATAGTATTTGACATTTTTTACTTTGAAGATGGCCATTATCTCCAAGAACTGGAGGCAGAAATCTTTTTTAAGTTCCTTTGAGAAATTTCAAAAGAAGATGCAAGCTTACTGTCCTTATTTCAGTTTTCAAATATCAGACACAGATTGCCATCTCTTTACTTAAAATCATAGCTGGCAATTTGTGTAGACAGGTTCTCTTTTTTTTGTCATATCATTTGCAGTTGCCAAGAAGTACACCTGTTTGTTTGCTTGATCCTTGGAGCATAGAAGTTGATTTACCATGCATTTTTAAAAAATTATAAGCTTGAAGACCAAAACTAATTAGGCAACTCTTTCAGTTCCAGTGCGCCAAGCTTTCATGGCTATGTCTTATACCACTGTCTTTAATCAGGACATTTATCCAGCATAGAAATTGGGAGCTACTGTAAAATTCTTCTATCAATAGCAATGTTTGAAATATGTGCCTTGGCCTCCTGTTGTTCAAGCATTGCAAATTGTCGAATTATATGTGACAGACTGATCATGATCTGTCCTTTTCACGACAAGCAAAAGCGTTTTTTCTTCACCCTGGCAAAACGAAAAAGAAAAAGCATTCAACTACATCGAGAAATTGTTCCAATCCCAGTTAGTTGTTATTTTGCAAAATGTTAGTGTGTTTCAGCATGCAGTTATAAGTTTCTCCCAAGGTAGTATTCTACAAATGACATACAGCTTTTCCATAATTAATGCAGTGTTTTATAAAAATTCCGTGATGGCAGAGTCTACATGATAACTTGTATTAATAAATGTTTTTATCTATTATACAATGGGAAAATTAAAGTATGGTTCAGGGTTATTGCCTGTGCTGGTATACTAGAAAAAGAAAGCATTTCAGTGACAGCTACGCAATATCTCACTTCACCTATGAAGGAACAGCTGTAGCTTTCTGTGGTGGAAAATACTTGGGGTGTGAATAGTGAATGAAGTATATTCCAGTGTGAATGTATCAAACACTGCGGATAACTGTGCTGGAGGTATATTTGGGTACCACAGTTGCATATATGTAGCATAGGTGTTGCTTTTTAGGTATGGTTATTTATCATATAATGACTAGAAAATATTCTCCTCTTTTCATCACAGTATAGGATAGACAACATCTGTTAAAACATTCTAAAATAGAGCTGGTGTGAGATCTAAAAATCTTAAAAAAAAAAAAAAAAAAGACAAAACAGGAACAAAGAAACTGCACGCATTATTTTTATTATTTATTTTTAGACAAATACAATGATAATGATTTTCTATACTTGGTAGGTGGTGGAACCAATAACTAGTGGTAATAAAATAAACAGCCAGCTCAAAACCTCACTATGCACCATTGCTGGCATGTAGCACAAAAAGTAGGAGTTAGGATGGATTGATATAAAAAATATGCCCTTCATATATTTGTTAAAAAACACCTGCTCAGTACCACATTTTTAAATAACTCATTGAGTTAGCTAAGTATACTTTTTGCTGACATCTTAATTAGATAATTATGTCTTAATTATTCATTGTCCATAATTCACAGCTGCCTGTACATGAAATTCAGCACTTGTAGCTAATCACATATTCTGTAATGAATTTTGAGTCAGAGTCAACACTATTCTGCTGTAAAATGTCCAGCGGAAGAATAATTTACACTATAACTAAAACTGTATATTCCCAGTTTTAAAAGTTCTTCAGCAAGTTTGTCACTTCTGAAAACATTTGGATGCAGTTCTTAGTTGAGTTTTACAGTCAGCCCTTCATTTAAATTCATCTACAACTTTCTTCTTTATCTATGGAAACTGATATATTTTATGTTAGAAACAATGCAAAATAATTAAATACATAATAAAATTTTAAATAAAACAGCCAAAATTAGTACATGAATCTCATGGAAATTTTAGAACAGTACCACTAATAATACTAAAAACATACTGTTTTTACATACTGAATATACTGAAACTGATGTAGTTTACACTGATGTGTTTATGAATAATATTGCTCTTTTTATACCTCCTTAATATATTATTTACAATGATCATACTACAAAAATGGTATACTATGATTAGTGTATATAATATTTTGAAAATTCAGATCCAGTATTGACTCTATTTAATTACTGTAAGCATAGTTGTTTATGTTCATTACCTGGTCATTTGCAAGCTACTTTCAAAAATTTTCCTTTCCTGTGGCTTTTTTGAAACTCACATTGTGTCACAAGCTTCCTTTTACAATTTTTTTGCAGTCTATAATGTGACATTTGACCTATCTCCCTACATCATCCTTGAGGTGCTAGTTATGGCATTGTAGCATGCAGTCTACATAGCCCTCATTCACCAGAGCCAAGCATACCAACACAGGTCTGTGCTATTGAAAGGGAACCCTCAGAGTGATTCTCAACCTGCCATGCACCCATATAACAGAGAGATGCTTATAAAACTTACAGTCATTTTCCAGCCTTGTTATATGGTCTGTCACTGCAAAGTTGGGTTGATAAGACAATGTGGAGAAAATCATAAGAAATCCAACCAGCCCACTGGGGAAGTGTTCTGAGATGTTGCCCTCCTGACACCTGCATCTGCCCCATCATCAGTGCAGGAGCCCTTCGCTTGACTGGCCTCAGCCTGACCAGATGTAACTAAAAGTGCAGCTTTTGGCTGCTACCATTTGGAGCACTGCTAAGCACTTATCAGAGTGCAGTGCTGAAAAATATCAGCACTGTAGCTAGAGAACAGTAGAACACAGCATGTTCTACGTGGAAAATGCATCTGGCCAAATTTAAAGTGAAAGTAATTTAAAATACGATGCAAATGACCTTTCAATAGTTGCCGTACAACAACATTTATGTCTGATCTATTGTGCAAAAGTAAATAAGTGGACTCATTCATATCCTCTTACTAGTGTTTGCTCTTCCTGTCAAGTGTGCAAAATGCAGTTCTAATCAGGTGGTTTAGGTCCTAATCTGCTCTGAAAAATGTATCAGGCTGGAAAGTGATACATAAATCACAATGTTCTCTTTTGGAAGGAATCACAGCTACCTGTTCGGGATTATTTTAAGGGCTGATCAGGCCCACAGAGAGTTGATATAGCCAAGAGTGCAATTTATTTTAGAGAAAGAGCAATGCCAAAGCCTATACATTTATGAACATACTTAAACTCTCCAATGTGAGAACTTTTCAGATGATAGGGAAAAAAGTCCCCGTCAAATGGAAAATGTTGTTTGTTCTTTTCCAAGGCAGGTGGTAGGGGACGCTCTTGAGGAGATAAAAATGGCTTTTATTTCCCTTCCTATGCAAAAGATCAAAAAAGTAAGGAACTGTCAGACTTAATGAGCCATGCAAAAGGCCTGCATCCTGACAGAATTAATGCATCATTTATAGAGTACTTCATAGGAAAATGATTTAGCGAATCACATATCACTTTGATGTCTTGAAACAAGCCAGTTTATTAATATTTATGTGAGGAATTCAGCAATTACAAATGACTAAGTCGTGTAGGCCAATGGCTGGAAGAACATGTTGTGGGATTGCTGGTGTGGAATGGTTACCAATTGAGATGTGACGAATCAGTATACATAGCAGGTTTCAGGACCTGAGTTTGAATCCCTGACTTGGACCCAAGTAAATGCCACTTCTTCTGGTGAAGAGACAGAGGTGGCAAGGTCCCTGGCAGGCTGTATGCTGCTTTTGAAGGATGCTGCTCTGCTCCTTCTAGGTGGGGCTAAAAGACTCTGAGCCTTTTCAAAACTCATAACTATCAATTCTGATTTTGTCAAAGCACAGGGTGCTGCAGTGCAGATCTGCTGCATAAGGAAACAAACTATGTGGTGCTTTTCAACTAGACCTCCAGAAAGGGGAATGATTCTGCTAAAATCATATGTACAGATGTAGCTGCAAAAGCCATGTTTCCAAAGATCACATTGTCTTGTGTTTGTGCTTCCTGGGCCTCCTACTGCATTGTAGGAAGGTGGAAAATAACTGAAACAGGGTGTAGCACAGTTACAACACTTCCTTTTGTGTAATGTTGGGAGAAGCGGTTGTACTAAGGCTTTCTTCAGCCAAGACAAAGAATACCTCTTTCTTTCAGTAAAAAAGAAAGTGTAGTAGCCTACCACATTCTTTTAGTAGCAATCCTACTACTTTTTTGAGTAGAGATGTCAGTGTTCCCTAAGTATACCCAACTGCTTCATCTAATACTCCAATGGAGTAAGGTGTGCAAGGTGTATACAGACCAGTACTGTTTACTCTTTTCCATGAGACACAGGACTCTAGAGGGCTCAGACCTGGGCCTTAGGTTTCTCAGGTCTTCTAGTGCCTCAGACATTTTCATCTGATTTCCATCCAGCTTTAGAAACTCTGGCTTCTGGCTTCACATCTTCAAGCATAATTTGGCAAGAAAGTAACAAATATAACCTTAGCCAAATAACTTCTTAGCCATAGTAACTTTGCTCTTAAAAAAGAAGAAATGAGTCAGAGGGCTCTTGGAAAAAACATACAAGCCCTGAGGCAAAGCCTTGCTTGACCTAATCTCTGTCATTCCTAAACAAGCATTTCAGGCTAGGCAGTTTCTCTTCCTTTGTCTCTCCCCAGCAACTTCTTATCAAGCAATGGCATGCTTAAAGTAGCACATTCTAAATGTGGCTACTCTCTGTCAACTTCTCTGTTTCCTCTTTCCATATACCCAGACTGAAAATCTGTAGGTGTACAAACTGTAATGTTCAGTTCAGCAATTACATGCAAATTGTTGATTCCCAGTCCGTCTGTGTGACTTTGCCATTCATTGTAGCTCTAACACATTCTTTCTAGGTAGAAAAGCTGTCTGAAGTATTTCACAGTGTCCTGCTTGACCTTCAAACAGATCGGAGACCATCACGTAATAGAAAGAAGTGGAGATCCTACTTGTACCCAGAAATAGCCTATCCTATCACAGAGAAAACTGGACACTGGGTTGTGTCCAGACGCATAGTGTGTCCCTGACATTTGTGCTTGAATGCGTGTCGCCACCAATGTGCTTGGTTGCATGTGAAATTTAGCTAGAAGACACCTACTGCAAGATGAGCTCCTAGATTCAGTTTTTGGTAGTACTGCATCACTTCACTGCATCAGGAATAGCTTAAGAGGGATTCCTTTCATTGTTATTGTACTTTGCCTGAGGACAGAAAAGTATTACCTTTCTTCTCCTCCTCCCATAATTTTTTATCTTCCTTGGAAGCATCTAGTTGCTGTGGGAGACAGCTTAATAAACATTTTATTTTTTTCATTTCCTGTGGTCTACACTACATTCCTTAGGAAAAATAAATAAATAAATAAATAAAATAAAATAAAATAAAATAAATATATAGAAAGATCTGATACAGAAATCTCTAGGTTATTCAGTATAAAAACATGGGGATATGAATTTTTTTGACAACCTCTCACCAGCTCCAGCAACCCGCTCCTTACTGATTCTGTTATTTTCTGTATTTATGAAAAACCTGTTCTTTCAACAAGTTAAGAGCTGACTTGGTTTGCCTGCACACTCTAGTGGAAAGATAATATGCCTTATCTTTTTTTCCTTAGTATGTAGTATGAAAATAAAAGACCATTAGGATTTATGTAGACAAGTTTGGCTGGCTTCTATTATTGGATTGTAAAATGCAATTTGGAATCACTAAGAACAAATTATATATATTAGATCTGATTAAGTATGTATTTTAGAAGGTCAAACATGAAAAGTGATCGTAAAAAACATTTTTTTAATTTTTTTTTTTTCTTTTACTTAAAGCATTTACCATATACTAGTGAGTTGTGATCTGCTACTGTACAGAGATAAATATGCATTACAGAAACAGGAAAATACTAAGATCTAAAAACATTATGAGCTGACAAATTTTCTTTTAAACTACTGCTGTATATTCTAAGGAACCAAGAGTATCTGCACAGAATTCTACTGATTCAGGACATTGTATCAGACTTACAGAAGTCCAGGCAGAAAGTATTTTACTTAAGCATATTTTTATTCTGTTTAGTATAACTAGAATTTTTTGTGAGTTTATTTACTTCCGCACATGCTTTTAGTGCTTCTTATGCTTTTTAAATGGGACCTGAATTCACCTAACACACACAGGGCAAGAACACACAGCTCTGAAATGCCCCAAAATTCAGATTCTCTGAGCCACTGAAACATGCATCGAAGCATCTAAAACGTAAGACATGTTATGAATTTCTGACCTATGAATCAAAACCAGTCCAGACCTAAGGAACAAAGCTATTCCAGCCATTCTTTACTGTTATACATGATATTGCCAAGAAGCTCTTCTCTCTATTTTCTATTTAGGAATTCAGTTTGGAAGTGATCAGTGTAGAGGATTCAGTAGAGGTAAATAACACTGAATGAGCCAAGCATGGCTAGTAGGTCTTTCTTACTCCCACTCTCAGAGCATTTGGATAACCCAAATGGTACAAAATAGATGTATTTCAGCATTCTTGACATGAGGAAAGAAGGCATGGATTGCCATTGCTTGAGTCACATTACAAATACATGAGAGAGACATTAGACACAAAATTTTCTATAGAGATAAATGATGAAATGTACAAAGGGCTCCTTTCTCCGGTACACATGAATATGACTGACTTAATTTCAAACATCATTTTTTTAACAGATTTATTAAAAGCTCTTCATACTTCAGCAAATTTCTTACATTGCCTCTTTCATTCATTTTGTCCCTGACATGTCGAATGTGAATATGCAATGCAGTTATTGGATGTTTAGTGTTTTGTTTTATTAAAAAACAAACAACAATAACAACAACAAACATATTATTGGCTTTAATTATAAGGTTAAAAAAAATCTGATAAGTACAATTCAGACAGCACACAAGATCTCTGAATTCATTTGGAGATAAAATGCTTAAAACTGACAGCTATTTTAAAATCTGTTTTACATTAAAAATCATACTTCCAGACTACAGTCATTTAATTATTGCATCCAATGTCTTTCCTCTAAGTTACACAATTGTTCTTCATTCACAGAAATGCATCATGGCATGACACTTCTCCAACTAAATTGTTATTCTGTTGTTTTCACTAAAAAAAAACAAACAAACAAGTAACAAACAAAAAGCACAAAGATCCACTGAAAAATCTTCAAAGAGTACATGGGCTCATACTGGAAGAAAGGGGTAAGTAAATAGCTACATGACTGAGAAGCACATAATACTTGTATTCTGTGCAGAAATGAATTATATTTCTTTCCATTTCTCTATAATTGTACATTTACTTCTTCTTCTGAGCAGAGTAATATTCTTTTTAACTAATATTTACAGATCATTTTCAGAAAGTTTTTCATTTCATTTTACTTAATAATAGTAGTAGTTACAAATCTACTTAGTAAACAACACTTGTAATATAATTTTATGTTATGATATTTAGAAGAGCTCATGAAGTGTTTGGGTGTTTAGAAGAATTCATGAAGATAATTTCTGGGGTAGACAGAGGGAGAAATTTTTGCTGACAGATACCTTAAATTTAAAAGATGAAAGAATAATTTAGGTATCAAGCCCATCATATAAAGCAACTTAATTACAGAGTGACCAAGTATCCATTCAGCCAAAGACATAAATGGAAGTTTCCTTTCTAGTCATGTAGACAAGAATATCATTACAACCTACAGCTATAGTTATTTCATGAATCTTACTCATACTGTTTCTCCAGTTCTTGTTTCTCACATACTTACTTGTATTGGTCAGCAACAACAAAAAAACTGTTGTTTCATAAGAAGACCATGGAAAGCATCCAAAATAGGAATGCTATAATATTATCTATATTTACAAGTTTATTTGGATTTTAACATCATTTTGTAGGAGCAAAATGGAACTTTTCCAATATTTATTTAGGTTGCTTAATTTAATTAACCAAGCATGTTGCCATGTAACATGGCACCACAAAACGGAGCTCTTCCTGTGGCAAATTGTTTCCCAGAATGAAGTAAATAACATGGAGATTAAGTATAAAACAGGCATCACATGTGGGGCCAAATTCATAGTGTGTCAGCTGGTGTAAGTAGCACATTGTTAAATTCACCCTCAGTGTCTTATATTGATGCAATCTCAACCCCCAAAAGAAGGATTAAGAATGTATATGAAAGCCTAAATTCCTTACTTACTCTTAAACCTTCTTAAATCACTCTGGCAAGAGAACAAGGCCTCAGGGCATGTAGAAGTTTTCCCTCACAATTTTCAGTTTTCCCTTACACAGCGGGCTTGCACAGTTAGGGTAGAACTGAGAGAGACTCCATCGGCCTGACAACCAACATGTGGCACAGCCACACATAATGGCCACAATCAGTGTTTCCTTGTAAAGGAATCACAAGGAACAGAGCATGAAGCCAAGCAGCTCTGATGATATCATAGCTTTTACCGAGGTAACCCCAGAAGACAGATCAAGCTGAGATACTTTTAACTTCTTTGGCATTCTTTTACATTTAATTACATTCACATAATTTCCACTTTCCATCTTATGGACTGTTATAGTCTATCAAGATTCATCTCCCTTCATCTGATGGTGCTCCAGCCCACCTTATTATCTTGTTCTTCGTCACACCCTAAGGCCACAGCAGCTCTAATCTCTGCATTTACTGCACACAGAAGCCAAATTAACTTCCTTGAGCACACAACTGAGCTTCAGGCAATTTATAGTTCCTGTCAGATTCCTCTGACCACTTAGAGACAGGAAGAAATCTGAGTTTACAGTCTTACAGTTGCTGGAAGGTAGGGAAGTAAGGTGGGAGTGGTGTGGTATTCTGTTTTTCTGTTTGTTTGTTGTTTTGTTTGTTTGTTTGTTTGTTTTATACAACAATCCTGTTTATGTTTTGACTGTTTTACGTTTTTCATTTCCACTGCAGTGCAGAGAACTGTCACTCCAACCCTTTTTCTTGTAAGGAAAGTGGGAAAGACTTAGTCACATTCCAATGTCATTTCCAACCAAGGTATCAAAAAATTCCCCTTCCAATCACCAGCTAAGGATACCTGTGATCATTTCTGTACCTTGGCTGCAGTGTGGAATAAAGTCTCTGACTCTGATGTGTGGTGCTCATGGCTTTATGCTTGCCACAAAAAGCTTTTTGCTTTGCTGTATCATCCTTAGTTCCACCAACTGTGTCAAGCAGCACAAGTGATAGATAGCACAAAGTGATCTATTTGAAATTTTATTACTTGCTTTATTTCTGATGCAGGAAGGAAAACTGTGTTGGTCTATCAACTCTCTAGCCTGTAAGACTCAGTTGGTGGCTCTCTAGTCACACAGGGATAACCATGAGACTGATTACTACCTGTGAGATTACTGCTTATTCTTTGTATTGCTTTATCCCCCTGCTCTAAAGTAGAAAAAAATAATCTCTTTAATCTGGTTAGATAACTGTATATAAAAGTGAGTAGGAGAAAGAAGAACATACATTTTACATAATGGCAATATATCATATTATTCATAGGAGTACTTAAGTCAGCCAAATTACATCCTTGCAATAGTATGTTCCCTGAAAATCCTCATTGTTGTTCAGGTTGGAACTGATTAGTCTTTGATGACTCCTCTGTTGCTACTTGTGACAATCCACTTGGGTTACTCTTTAGTACAGTTCTGTCTACTTCTGATTCTAACTATGTCAAATAGTGCTTTGTAGCAAAAGAGAACACTTACACAAAGTGACAGCATTTCTAATGGAATTCTATGAACTTCTAGTTGGAAGGTTAGCAATACAACATCCCCATTACCAAGATACTAAAAAGGATCCTAAAGAATTTTTTGTTCACTCACATTCCAAAGCTACATATGATTTGGTTATAAGTAAAAGAGCAGAGAGAAAAAAAAATAATAATAATAATTCTTAATCTAGACTGAATTTTCCTTGGAGTATTTTCCTAGTTTAGGAGCTGGTCCAGACTAACTGAAACCTCATGACCACTTTCAATGTAAATATTTGTAGACCCACATTGTGTTCTGTCATTCTAGATATCATAATAATTATAATTAAGTTGCAGCATAAATCATGAAGAAAGTAAACAAAAGCAAATGATTTATCCCAGAAATGGCAAGCTTTAAAGGCTAATGGAAATTTCGTATTACCAGTACACTCACAAGGCAGGCTTAAAGCTTTGCATTATGGTACAAATAACCTATGAAAACATACACATGAAAAATCTGTTGAGCTGATATATTATTTTTTTTTGAGTGGTCATATTTTATCCTAGATAGTAGAAGTATTTCATTCTTTTGACCTGGATGTTTAATAATAACTTTATAACTAAGAAGCATTAACAAAGCCACTGCAAGGACAGTTCTAGTAGACATATGTTGCAGTTCTAAAGGAACAGCCTCTTTTACCTACTTCTCCCTTAGCTCCACTTTTATTTATTCACTATCAAATTTGTGCACAGTTATTTTCTGCAAAAGCTGAAGAGTACAGTGTTTATGTTAAATAAATGTCTATGCAGCTCATATATCACTGATGCTCTATATGGGTTTTGTTAGATTACATATTGCTGTAGCATTGTATAGGATTACAGTACTACTACTAACTGAGATAACTGCATCCCTGCTCTGTCTCAGCAGTTGTGTCCATGTATTCCCACCAGACAAAAGTTATTCTCCAAGTATTGTGTTCAATAAAAAAAATAAAAAAATAAAGAAAGAAAGAAAAAAAGAATGGATTAAATTTATCTCTTCAAGCTATATGCAGTACAGTTTTGAGTATATTTTATCTTGGCAAACCTTGCCTTATAATAAAATCAAAAAGAATGAAGTCAGCTATCAGTTAATTTTGCCAAGCTTGAACTCTTACATTTCTTCTCACTAGGCCAAAAAGAATAGATTTACACAGTGTCACTGTTATACTGTAATTCAAGGTAATCTAAAATACTGCATTATTTTACTTTCACGTATATCCATAATCACTTTGGAAAGCTTAAAAAAAAAAAAATCATGCATATGTTTCAGTTCCTAGAAATCAACTATTAAATGCATGTACTATAGCTAAATAGTACATGTGTCATAGTTATAACAGGGGTTATATTTTTAACTAGCCTGTACATTGTCTTCTTCCTTGTCATGAAATGCCATCTGTAATGTACAATGGCCTTGGCTTCACTTCTCAATCTCTAGTTCCTCCAGACAACTGACACTGAAGTCATCTTCATGCTCTTCATACTAATGATCAGATAACATTTATCATTTAACATACTATGGCAACACGGGTCATCACTGCTTTTGTTGTTCACTGTGACTTGATGTCATCTCTAAAACAAAATTTATTTACCTATTTTCTTTCAAATTAATGACAGTTTTGTTTCATTTTGTTTAGATGAATGTATCAGTTTTCCTTCCTGATGTTTACGTCATAGACATGCTGACAGTCTTCAAATTTTATGAAACATGTAAACTCACATACATATATATACATCTCTCTATATTTTTTTTTTCTGAAAACAAATCATCTAGATGGCAATTCTGCCCATATTGTAGCAGCATTTAATCCAAATGTCCAAACAAAGATGGTTACATGGATTTATTTTCATTTTACCTACATTTTAACATGTGGGATATTATGATACTAGCAAGTAGAATCTCCCAGGGGAAAACCACACTTTTTTAGGGCCACTTTCCTCAATACCGTGCACCTCCTGATGATGTAAAAAGCATACCTTCCCATTCACTTTAAGAATGTATTCCTAGCAAAAGATAACTAAGAACAACAATCACTCTTTTTAGAAAATATGTCTTTTATAGCCAGATCAAAGCTGATAAACTTCCAAAATATATTAAAATAATTCTTAGAGTGAAGATATTATGAATTCTTTTCAATAATAGATCTAGAAAAAAATATAAAGGAAGCTCAGGCAACTTTAACAAGTAACAACTTTCTGAAACTTCAGTAAGTTATTTTAAACAGGTTTCTTACTTTCTTCCAGTTTGCTGAGTATTGGGATATTTGAATCATTTAGCTTCTTTAACTGATTTTTTTTGCACACCACAATCCAGATTTTGCAGTATCAACAGCTCATAATGAAACAGAGCCAATGCAGCACTAGAAAATAGCTCAAGCAAGAGAATACACAGATTTGTTTCATTTTATGCAGATACTCCTTAGAAATCAGTGAAGAGGGTAAAGAAAATCCAGAACACTTATAAAGTTTTACTAAAAAATGTTTGGATAAAATGCATTTCATATTTGTGAAGTTTTCCATACACTGTTGAAAGTTGAGGAGTAACAGTTGCCAAAACCTTAATTTCAGACATTTTTGCTGCACTTGACTTATTCTTACAAGGATTTTTCAAATAACAGATTTAGAAAGTAGTCACTAGTTAGACTTTGAAAGTAGCAAGATTAAAAAACAAAAACAAAACAAAACAAAACAAAACAAAAACATCTTTTAACTGTGTTATCTGAGATAGTGTATCCTTCTATTTAGAAATACAATTAACATTCATGTTTAAACTTATTGATGATAAATGCTGGGAGCATGTCTATATTGTGCACATGTACATACAAGTCTACAAAAGAAAATAATTTTACATGCAGAATGCCTTCTACTATGCTTATAAGAACAGAGTACAATTCAGATGATTTTCACATTGGAAAGGATCTCACAATTTCATAATTCTACATAGTCATATA
The DNA here is from genome assembly GCF_047663525.1 of Anas platyrhynchos. NCBI lineage: Eukaryota > Metazoa > Chordata > Aves > Anseriformes > Anatidae > Anas > Anas platyrhynchos. The sequence continues at coordinate 35,028,721 of NC_092588.1, read as the reverse complement.
CCTATGTAGTGTATATGAATAAAAAAGGATTTTTCTCTTGGAGAGCTCCCAAGGGTAAGACTCAAAAATTATAAAAGATACAGCTAAAATAACATACCCAACTTATATGTGAAACTATCTTTATTCTTTTTAGCTTTCAGTGCTGAAGTGTAACACTTAGAATATCTGATTGGTTAATCTGCAAAGAAAAATGCGTAGTTTTCTCACAGCTCGAGGATTCTTCTCAGAGTTCTGGAACTGAAATATCATCTCTGCATTATTTCTCTCAACTAGAAGGACTTTCTTTATTTTATGTGTATATATCATAAAAGTGCGTGTATATTTTTGGTTCTTCAACATTCCCTAGAACAACATAAGGCTACCACTAAGAACATTCTTCAATTTAAAGTGAAGTAAAAATGGAAAGAAATGAGCTCTGCAGTAATAAGGAAAACATGGAGATTGAAAAATATTTGTTACTTACTGCCATGTTTGCAAATGTCAAAGACCATTAGCACAAGGAGGTTATTTATTTATTTGTTTGTTTGTTTGTTTGTTTGTTTGTTTGTTTTCTGTTTAAAAACTTTATTTTTTAGGAGAAAAGACATGAAATATTTCCATGAAGACGTCAAGGGATGGGAGGACAGTCATTAATGCCAGTGTTCAGAATGGGAAGAAGACAAGGCAGCCAGGAATGTTTGTAATGCTGCAATGCAAACATGACCTGGAAAGAGCAGAGAATACCATAGAAATTAGGTGCACGAGTTAACTCCTTTTCTGCTGCCTTGCACATTTTAAGTGCCTTTTACATCACTCTAGGAGAACTAGGGCATGATATGATATGTGAACTTTGGAAGAGTTGTACAATCTAAGAACCAGCTCCAAAATATCTTGAAGGTGTTCTGGCATGATTACAAGCTCCTGCCGAGCAAATAAGAGTCCACAAAAGTTAGGCAAGTCCTTGGACTAAATAACGTCTCATCATCCAAGAGATCTGTTTGATTAGATATGCTAAAATATTGAACAGCAATAGTCAAAGACTTACAGTCTGATGATTGTACCAGAAAGGAAGAGGTGGGTTAGCAGATTTTACTGACAGTGTGCATTTTTTTTCTTCTTCTTTTAAAAGCCAGAAAACAATGACACATGACACATGACACATGATCATTTCAGTTCTAATGTGAACTCTGGAACTCTGGCATTGGCAATCAACTCTTTTTCTATCTAGTAGCTTTTATTATCAGACAGGTATCTCTTGTCGAGATCTTCATACATGGGTTACATATGTATATGTTATGTTTAACCAAAAATAAAATTCCAGACTCCTTAATGTAGGCAGCACACTGGTGTCAGGAGAATTTATCTAGATGAAGACGTACTCCTGTATCATTTCTGCTTCCTTCCTTCTTTCTTATCTTACAGTTATCTTACAGTTAGATTGAGCAGGAAGTCTAAACACTGCAGTCTTCAGCATGAGCCCTGTGTGAACTTCCACAACCAAAACACAGGTGGATCACATCTGCTCTACTATTCACATACCTCTTACTACACATATGAAAAATAAGGCAGAAGCACCAGATTTTCTTAGCATGATCCAAGAACTCTGTGACACTGTGTGACATATGTCATATGGCATCATTCCAACATCATAACAGGTATAATTAAAACTGTGACTCACGTAGATCTACTCTTTTCTCACTCCAAGTAGAGCTTCTTGCTTCTATGTTGAAGACAGGAATTATGTATTAATTCTTCTATATCTCTGAAAATGTAACTTGGAGAATGAACAGTGAAGCACAAATATATCACAGTCATGTATAAAATTATTTCAGAAGTGTTCTTTTCTTCCACATATTTCAGTGGTTCATGAGTGTATAGTATTGACATACAGTTTAGACTTTGGAATACATTATTTGGATAAATACTGATATTTTATTACCACTGTCTGTGAACAATTTTGATACAGATCACTTAAATGAAAGATCCAGGAAAAATGAAGTAGTAAAGACTTCATTGTTCTAGAACTTCAGGTTAGAGATACAGGTTATTCATATATGTGTATATATAACGGTAGTATTAGTATTGCTATAGATGAAATAATACCAAGATCAGAGAGCAACCTTCATTTCAGTTATATATAAGAAGTGATACTCCTATCAAAGTCTCAAGCCATGTTATAGCCCAGTAATATATGCATATTGCAAGTTTGCTCAGGACTGAAAAGTAGTTAGACAGAGACATTTTTTCTGGCTGATATTCTAGGTGTTAAGAGAGTGGGAAGACAAGAAGAGGAGACATAAGGGAAACATGACAGAAAAAAATCCCTAAACCACAGCTGGTATTTTTACCTTGTGTTTTGAGAGATACCCAGATAGTAAACATGGAAACATGGCTCCAGGTGTTGCTTCTATAGCAAAATGAGAGACCATCTCTTAAGCATAGTTAATGGTTCAGTATATTGTTGACATGCTGTTAGCCAGTTTGGATGCTCTCAGGCACACCTGCACACAGTTATCTGTAGGCTGCCTGCAAGCATTTCTGCAATTATTATACCTGCTGCCTAGGAGTTGTCTGTGTAGACTGGAGGCAAGCAGAACTGGAAATATGCCATGCTTCTCTGGCTTCTCAGAGACTCGTCTTTAAGGCTGGTATTGACATAGCCAAACAGTCTGGTAACACGATTGTGAAAAATACCTCCAACCCCCACCCTAGAGAAAAGTACTCCAGTTGGGTACTGACTGCCAGAGCTTTGGTGTAAATGATAAGGGATAAATAGATGGATAAAATAATCTGAAACAAGAGAAAATCCTCTTGTAAGACAAATTTACATGAAGCCAGAAGAGAAAAAGTGTGTGTGCAAGTAACAGGAAGAATGGTAGTTATACTGAGATACAAGAAACACTTCTTCCTGTGACCTCCCAAAGTAGTGAGAAATAGCAATGTTTGGCTCAATGTTTGGTCACAAACAAACTCTATACCTGTCTTATAATGTTCATATTGTGCAAATGTGTCCACAACTGTGCAAGGAAAGAAAGCTACAGAGCAATGTTGCTTCAGAGTTGTGCAAGGCTTTCAACCAGGTACACAAGACATATCATGCCTTTCTCCAGCTCTGCTCCTGTTCGTGGGTTAGCAGAAGACAAAGGGATAGCGTATTCTGTCTTGTGATTTTAAGGCATGTAATTAATCTGCTTCTATTTACTGGATACACAAGTGCTCCCATGACAGTGAACTGGGCTCCTTTGAGGAGTGTAACAAATAAACAAAATGGACTGGCTGTTTAATCAAGTAATTGCCCTAACGATGCCCTCCCAGGCACAAACATTGGTGGGTTTGAGAGACAATTTCAATGTTGTTGACTTTTGATCATGTTACAAAGGCCATTTATTTACTCAGATTTCTTCTCAGAGAAGAGCTGAATGGGCACAGTTACTCCCTCTGATCATGGTGGAAGGTTTTTGATATTCTGGTGAGTTTGATTGTATTTTATTACTCTGTAGCTTTTATTTTCTTAGTTAACTTATAAAAATAACATCTTTTAAAATTGTATCCTAACTCACTAATCAAATATATGTATATATATATATATTAAGATATGTCTATAGCTGTTCTGGATTTAAAGATTTAGACCATAAGCAAGATTCCAAAAAAAAAGTAATTGATAATTCAACAAGTAGTCTAATTTCAGATCAGTATGGTCCTCCACAGAGGACCATATTTTCTGTGAATTGACTGAGCCAAAATATGTGTTTCCAATCATACTCAACAACAGACCTGGAACACTTACTGGAGGAAAAAAAAAAAAAAAAAAAAAAAAAGGTATCTAGATAGATAGATAGATACTTGATTATTTAATAACATACTTGATTATTTAATTATTATCTGTATTGATTTTATGTGGCGGGTGGGGGGGGGAGGGGGAAGGTGGAGGAGGGAGGGAGATATGGAAGGACTGCAGGTGTGGCCTCTGAAATAAATGTCCAGAAGTTGACCCAAGTTAGGTCAGAGCCACCTCCAGCTGGCTCTAAAAAGGACATGCCACTGCCCAGAGCCGAGCCAGGGAGCTATGCTGTTTTTGCACCTCTGGGACAGCAGATTTAAGAAAGGAAAAAAAAAAAAAAAAAAAAACTGTTGTGCTAAAAGTAGCTGGGAGAGAGGGGAGAGAACCAGCCCTGCAGCCCCATAGGTCAGTGCAGCAGGAGGGCAGGAGGTGCTCCAGGCAGGCAGCAGCAGTTCCCCTGCTGTGGCCTGTGGAGAGGCCCCTGGTGGAGCAGGCTGTCCCCCTGCAGCCCATGGGTCCCACATGGAGCAGATCATGCTGCAGCCTGTGGAGGAGCCCCCGCAGGAGCAGGCCCTGGGCCAGAGCTGCAGCCCGTGGAGAGGAGCCCATGCAGGGGATCTGGGGGGAGCTGCCACCCGTGGGGATCCTGTGCTTGAGCAGTTTGCTCCTGGGAGATGGACCCTGTGGTACGGAGCCGTGTGGGAGCAGTTCTTGAAGAGCTGCTGCCTGTGGGCAGCCCCTGCAGGCTCAGTTCGGGAAAGACGGAACCCCATGGAAGGGACCCCACCTGGAGCAGGGGCAGAGAGTGACCGTGAAGGAGCTGCAGAGATTGACCACAGCCCCCATTCCCCATTCCCCTGTGCCGCACGGGGGGGAAGAGCTGAAAGAAGGTGTGGGGGGGGAAGATGTTTTTAGTTTGCTTTTAGTTTCTCACTACTCTAATCTGTTAGCAATAGGTAATAAATTATATTAATCTCCCTATGGTGTGTCTGTTTTGCCCATTGTATTTTCTCCCCCTCTTCCTTTGAGGAGGGGGAGTGAGAGAGTGGTTGTAGTGGAGTTTAGCTGTCCATGGGGGTGAAACCATGACATTTTCATACTGTGGTAAATAAAAAAACTTTCTTTCCAAGCTTCGGTTATCCTTTACTTTTTTTTTTTCTTTGTTTATTATTATTATTATTATTATTATTATTATTATTATTATTATTATTATTATTATTATTATTATTATTATTATTATTATTATTATTATTATTATTAAATAAACAATGTTAATCACAAAGTAAGCAGTCCTCAGCAATTACTTATTGATGACACTGCCCCAGCAGAAATGCGAACCCAGAGAAATTAATTCTTTACACTAGTATAAACATCACACTCCTACATCACTCTTCCTTCCAATACTCTTTGGCCTGTGCAGCTGTAAAGATCAAAACTAGCTTTTTAAGACATAAAATTAGAAACTATAAGCAAGCTTTTAAAAGACATTGAAATGATTAATGAGTGAAGAGGCAGCTTAACAAGAGAGCCACCAAATTCTGCCTCCACAGAAGCTTCTGGGCCTTTTGGTGATCACTACCTGTCTTAAAATGGATTGCTGTTGCAGTCTACATACAGAAGAAAGGGTACAAAATCCCATCATAAAAAATTTGTTAAACTCCTCACACTGTTACTTTCCCCAGTTCATGGAAAACAAAAAAAAGTTACTCCTTTAGATAAGAACAATGATATGAACAACGATATCCCCAAAGCTCCTCAGAGAGTCAATGTTATTGTCCTCTTACTTGGACATTGTGTTACATCTATTTTTTCTTTAACAGATGTTAAAGCAGCTGGTCTTAGTGGAACTGTTCAAATGATTAAAGTGGAAAACTGCTGAATATCTGGAGGAAGTGGGCACAGTATGTCAATAAGACCTGGACCTACAACTTTACTAGCTCCTCGTTACATTTTCATCATTTCAGAGAAATATGATGGAATGTAGTGCCAAACTATCTGTCTTACCCTGCTGTCAGTTTTACTTCATTAGGATTGAGACCATGCTCACTTTCAATTGCTGCTGTAGTGTTTTCCAATGTGTAGCTATTGCCTTCTCATCTAATAGACTGTTGCATACGATTTAGTACTAGATGATGAATCTCCCTTCCTGGTAAATGGCTTAGCTAATGGTTCATCCAACTAACTGAATGTAGATAGAGTCAGCAGGGCAGAACCATGAGAATATATATTATTTATCTGATGATGTAGTAATGTATTAGTGATTGCATTCAGGACTTAGATAAATCATAATAGAATCCTTATTCCTGAAGTGCTTATTCAAAAAAAAAAAATAAAAATTAAAAGATTTACTGTACCTTTTGTAAGTGAAGATTTCTTCTGTGATTATCTACACAGACTAACACTGTATTGGAAGATCCGTTTTTGGCATAAGGATTTTAGTTATAATCTCTTCTGCTTATCCTTAATGGTTGTCCATCAAGGAATAAGTTAGGAATCCATTCTGCATATTTGCTGAAATATTATGGGTGAAATCGAGTGGCTTTTCCAACATTCTCTCTTTTACCAAAACAAGTTGTAATGCATAAGCTGCTAATGAGGTCATACCATAATTACTCTGTTGTTTTCAGGCATTACAGGAACCACATTTCATTCTGTTCTTTTTGTAATTCACTTTGTGATGGTTTAGCTGTGAAGGCACTATGTCTGACCAAATTTCATGCAGGCATGGGAGAGTTATTAAAAAACAAACAAAAAAAAACCTGTCATTTGTAGTAGGAAAACACGGTACACTGTCCTTCTTTCCTTTGTGTATAGTACTTATTGCTTCTGTCAAGGAGACCTCATGTCTAAATGATATATTTCAGCTTCACTGTTTTTCTTAGTTTTGCTTATATTTACCTTTATTTTAGTATTTGCTGACTGTCCTGTTCTGGCAAAAAGTCTTAAATGAAAATGTTGAGTCTAAGCATAATGGGTAAGTCTTCACATGAGGTGACACCTACGTTTGCATTGCCAGGGGAAGTGCAAAAAAAGTGTATGATTATTGTTGCTTTTAATGGGCTCCACTCCAAAGGTTAAGAGGTAACAGGTTTTTATCTATTTATTTACTTTTTATTTCCAGAAGGGAGTTTGCTAACCAACAGACTGCCTTGTTCAGCAACTTGGCACAAGCTTCAAGGGGCTGTTCCAGCTGCATCTGATCGATCCTTACCATGAAGAATAGAGAGATGAAATAGGCTTTTTGGGATTATGAGTGTCTTTGTCTTCTTTCATTCCTACTAGATTACGTACACTGCCCTTCACACTGGCTAGTTTTCAGGCATGGAAAGACAAGGCATTTTATTGGAACTGGTTTTGTTATATAAGCAGAACAGAAAGATCTAGTAAGAAAAATAAGCAAATAGTGTATTTTCTTAAATTATCTTGACATGAGAATTTAGTTTATCCAAGAGAAGATTTTTTTTATTTTTTTTTTACTTTTAAAAACATTGAAGGCAGCAAAACTTAAGATATGTGATACGTGTCTGTTGTTCCCAGGACAATATGCTCAGTTGCAGCAATCTTTATATAGGGGTCACTTGAGTTAGACAAAACAAAGGTGTTTATTACCTTTTAAAAAATTTTTACCTTAAGACCCAGTAATGAATCACATTCATTGCTCTCATTTATGCTTTCTGAAGACAGTTCAGAAGTCATGTTCTATAGAGTTAATACTATGCTTGGGCTCACAAATATGCAGAGGAAGTGCAAATTGGCACCACCATCATGTCTGCTAGGAAAAAGACATGTTTGCATAGCATATACACATTTATTTACAGTCAACAAAACAGTCACATTATAAGTGTCGAGATAATTGGGCGGGATGCTCAAAAAATGCCTTCACCTAATGAAAAAGAAACTGTGTCACACAGAAGTTAATTTCAGATAGGAGATGGGGTTAAGAAACTCTTTTTTGTCTTAATTAAATATGTTTGCAGGACAGTTGACTCAGAACGTCCTGAAGGCAAATCCAGGCAAATGCAATGTAATTCTGAAAGCCTCCAGGAGCAACACTGAAGCCAGATAAGGGAGAAAGGTGTCTGAGGGTATCAGGATCTTTCAGGTGTAATTCCTCTCTACTGTATTTAGTTCAATAATTGTTCAACTCCCTATGTCTCACTATCATCTTCTCACAATATTCTTGGTTTTAATTTGTAGGCACATGTGTACTGCCTTCAGTCCTGTCTTCCCTGCCCGCAATGTCCCCAAAGCACAATGCACCATGATCTACTAGACACACATTTTTGTACCTCCTAAGATTAGTATACCTATATTTCTAGCTTTTTGAATGGTACTATGTTAAAATGTATTTTTTTTATTTTTTTTTTCTAAGCCTCACTTAAACAAAAGGATGTTCATCCATTGAGTTCACTGCTTCAGGATCAGACTATGATTTATGAATGTGTTACATGGGTCCAATAACATTTAAGTTGCCACAGATATCAATAAAAGATCTAACACATTTTGTTTGTTAGCTAATTGTCATTTAAAACTATGGTAGACTACTTACAGCTAAAAGTACTATATACTATTTACTGTAGAAGTAAATACTGTAGAATTGTTAATTAATTAACAATTAATTTGTTACATGTAAGGTTACTTCATGATAACAAAATGTTACTACTAAAGGATTCCCAAGTTTCCACAGAAATATGATTTATCTAATGGTATGCTCCTGATACACTGATTTGTCTCAGAAGTTTTCTCTTACTCTGGGGTAAAAACTGGTTTCAAGATGGTGCCCTATATTCTTCAAGAAAACAGTCAGTATAATCACATTGTATCTTAAGATTGCAAGACTGACTTTGATATATTGCTAGGATGAGGAAATTCCAGAGTGTAGAGTCCAATACCGTGAATTAGAACTTTCTGAGTCATTGACTTTAGAGTCACTAACAGTTAACAGAAACACTTACGGATTAACTGGAAAAGATCATTCTTACTATTTTTATATTGCTATTTTATTGGTTATTATTTTGGTTATTGTTCTGGCTATTCTTACTAAAGGACTGTGTATATAGCCTTTTGCCAAAGTCCTAAAATGTCCATGTGTTTTCTAGGGCAAACTTGCTTACCAGAGATATACTCAGTTCTAAAATCTTATGGAGGCAGTTTGGATTAAACCTGATCTTTGGATCAGGTTTAAAACACATTGATGAGGCCACATGTGAAGACTTGTACTGCATTGTCCCCATTCTAGGATAATGAAAAATTTAAATCTCTAAGCCCGTTAATTTGACACTTTTCACCCAAAGTATGTTGGCTATTGCAAGAAAAAGCAACAGTAATAGAAATTTGTAGGCAATAAAAATAATTGCAATTCAAGCAAGAATTTTAGTTATTCCTAGGGAAACATATCTCTAACCATTTAAATTTTGGCTTTAAACATCTAGGTACTTTGCAAATTGTTAGAGTCTTTATGCACAGGGGCAATTTCAAATGAACCTATTTCCTCTACTAAAACTTAAGAAAAATGTCTTGGCACAAAAATAAAAGTTGTTGATATTTACAGAAAAAAAAAAAAGTGAGTAGCTATTTGAAGTAATGAGTAATTTCTTATATATAAAAGGCTTACACTGCAGTTCCAGTCATTTTCTATGTTTTACCATCCAATAGAGCTATTTACAATGGGGATGGTTCAGACATTCAGTGCAGATTAAATTAGTGTTCACCAGTTACTCTGGAGAAGTGAGCTATTTGCGTCTCCTCCTAAAGTCATCCATCACTAACCTTGAACACTTAAACATTTCCTAGAGAGCTTAGCATTGTATCAAGTCTAACACCACACTTAAAAAGAAAGAAGTGTATAAAATGTGATAAGCATAGCAGAAATACAGGGAACGTGAGTGAAGTGTTGAACCCATCTGAGATTTCCAGATACTCCTGGACCACAAATGATCAAAAAACAAAAACAAACAAACAAACAAACAAAAATTATATTGGAGAAAAACACAGGTTGGTGTCTTTAACTTTCCCTTCCTTGTTGCAGTCCATTACTTTCCATCTTCCCAGTATTTCATTTTTAGCAATGTGCTCAATATTTATCAACCAGATTAAGTTTTATAAAAACTGGTACTTTCTATGGATTTACAAAGTAGCTGCTAATTACTATTTTTTTGATTCCTTGCATTACTTTCACAATCCAACTTAAGTATGACTGATAGTACACCAGCACATTGTAATCAGCTAGTCATTTTTATCATCTTCAATTTCTGTAGAGATACAACCTAAGAAACCCATAAAACTCTTGAATCCCTGTAGTGTTGAATTCTAACACCCTTGAACCTGACAAGGAGACATTCATCTGCAGCCTAAAGCGTAGGACTTCACAGTCCTCTTTTTGTTTCTTTGTTTAACTGCCTTTTGGTGAGCTAATCATATCTGTTTTTTGTTCAAACTTCACATCTTACAGGAAATTTGGAGACATCTATGCTTCCTAAAGTGATAAATGATTCTCAGTATTTTATGTCAGAAAGAGGAGAGAAGTGTTATTGGTGAATCTGTTGTTTCTGTAGAATTCCCCGGTGATATGTCAGATATTGAGATGTGATAAAGTATATAGTTTTATTGTTAATAGGATTGGCAGTTAAAGTATATAGTTTAATTGTTAACAGGATTTTCCTCCTTTCTGCTTCTCCATGTGTTCTCCAAAACAGGTAGTATATACTGTCCAAAACAAAAACTGGATTCCAGTTTCTTAGTACTATCTTAAGTGATTTGCAATACTTGGCCTTTTTCACATTTTTTGAAGTAGATACAAAGTTATTTGAAGATACAGTCCTACTAGATAACAGTCACTTTCATGAACAGTGAAGAAGATGGAGTGATTTTTATAGCTACCTTTTACCGGAGGCATTTCACAAGTTGCTTTGGAGAGTTGGGTCTTGATAACTGCAACATTTACTAATTTTTTTTTGCATATGCTTTTCTTTGTGGTGATTTTTGTTTGTTTTGTTTATCATTTTTTATTGCTTTAGAACATTTGAAAATGTTTTGTACTTTAAACTTGGATTTGTACCTCCAGATAATGTTTTAGGTTTTCCTTTCCTTTTCTTTCCAATCATAACTAATAGATGAAACCAGGTTTTTTGTTTGTTTGTTTGTTTTTGTTTTTTTAAATGATATGTTTATTCACTTCTTTATGAGCAGTAGATATGTTAATTAACTTTTCTTCCTGGGGGAAAAAAGTGTTTTCATAACCATCCAAGCATTGTTCTGTGGCCAGCTAGCAATTCCAGCGTGAAGCAGATATGTCTTTTTTTTTCATGGAATAATGCAGAAGATATTTCAGGGAAGCTTAAAGTATGCTTTTATAAACCTTTTACTGTTTACCTTTTGCAAATTATGCATGTTTACTACTGCATTGCCTGAAAAGAGAAAGAAATAATCTTCATGAGAATAACTTCCTCTCTGAATGGTAAACTGTTCAACTTTCTGTACTTTTTCTAGGTCAATCAGAAAGTCTTGCAGAGGTTAGATTGCTGATACTCTTTTATTGCAATCTCACTGATATCAAACAGAATGGAGCTATATGAACTGATATTATGCTGTTAAAGACAAAGATTTATTAAGTGACTACGTATGAGAAACAGGACATTATATAGCTTCATAAATATATAAGATTTTGTTACATGACTGGAACACTCTCTGAACCTTGCTTTCTTTCATTCTACCCGGTGTTGCTTCTAGTGATCAGCTGGATAAATATTAGTACAAAACGTAATTATTTCTATATTTTCTGTTCCATTTGAAAATGATTTTTCATCTTTCAAATGCTAGCTTTACCAAAAATTTCCTATGGTGCTGTCACTATTCTTCAGACAGTGAAAGCAATTCTCAGTGTTCATGAAATTAAAGAAAGGTCGTTATTATTATATGATGAGTCACGGAGTGCAAATAAATAAGAAATCAAAGTTTGCATTTCATTTGAAGTTGTGAACAGTTTCTTATGGGTAATTTTATTCATCTGTGCTTGTATGACTCTATGCAGTTCAGAGAATTTTATGCATACACAAAAATCCCCATAAATAGTAAGGAGCTGATACTCCTTTTTCTCTCCCTCCATCTGTTATCACCTGAGAGGAAAACTTGGAAATGGTACCTTCTCTTAATGATGGTGTTTCATAGGTATCCCGAGATTGTTTGAATGTCTTCTTTAGATTAAAAAAAAAAAAAAAAAAAAAAAAAAAAGTTAAAAGCAGTGCCCCCAACTTATTAGTGAGACATTTAATTTGTTTAATTTGGCAATCAGTTGACATTCTGAGCTTGAAAGAAAAGTTGCTTGCTGCAGCTGACTGGGTAAATGAGTAAAAGAGCAGGAAACATTTTGCTTTTAAAATATGAGATAAAATACAGATCAAACAATATTTAGTACAATGCTAGTACTTTAGACTGAGGCATACCGGAAATGGTTCTTTTGAGCTGTGGTTAGGAAGGAGCTAGAATCCAGAAGCAGTGAGCTAGGAGCAAAGAAGTTACCTGTGAGCAATACAAAGGCTGAAAAGAAGGCAAGTACATTTAAAAGATAGCAGACTTATTGGGGTGAAAGGACAGCTAGCCAGAACAGCCATTAGGAAAATTGTTCCTGTATTGTTTAACTCTCCACCCCTTTCCCAGCAAAGGGCAAGTAAGGGATGACTAGTTTCCAGAAAGAAAAATAATAATAATAAAAAATCTTCTAGATTTCAAAACTTAATCCATTTTCTTGGGATGCATAATATAAACAAGGTTATACATGTCCACCAAGCAAGACTGCTTCTGAATGTAGCTGATATCAAATGCTGTAATAAAAGACATTGTGGTAGATAGATAGCTACCAAATAACATAGTTTTAGGAAAATTTTCTTTCTGTAGACATAAGGCTAAAGTTTGGTATCTGTTTTCAAGCAGAAGTTTCATTTACTAGTGAATTAGTACTAGGCTTGGTTTTTTATTTGTTTTGTTTTGCTATTGTTTTGTAGGTTTGTTGTTGTTGTTGTTATTATTATTATTTTGTATTTAAATCAGGAAGTCTTTAATCCATACTTCTCTTTTGAATTTTCACAAGCTGTTGACCACACTGGTACTCTGTAGTGAAAGCTCCACTGTCTGACAATTTGACTTGTATTTATTATTGTTTTTGTTCTTTTATTTGCTTTCAAAGAATGACTTATTCAATGTGAATGGGAATTAATTTGGCGCTATCTGCCTCCATTTAGCTGTTCATTACTTTGAATCTCTAACTGAACCTCTCCTATTTCTCTCCTTGCTAAATAAAGACATCCCAGGCTTATCAGTCACTTCTATTAGTTCTACAGAACTAAGGAACTGTATATTTAAACTAGAATTAAATTTTGTTCCTGGGTTCTTGCTTGTAAATCAGGAATAAAGATTCACAGCTTTCTCAAATATTTACTCACAAATCTGTGTCCATATTTTGTTGTTTGTTCACACATTTATTTCTTACTTTTCATCTTCTGTATCTGTCAAACTCTACCCTGGGTTCAAATCTCCATTCCCATGCATAACCCACCTTTGGGCAGATATTATCAGAATAAACCTGATCGCAGGGGATGAATTTTATCTGCCGTTGGTGTTTGATAGGCAACATAGACATTTTGTTGCTTTGTACCCTGAAGATTTCCTACAAGGCCTGTAGAGTCATTGCTGCTTCTCCTATCCTACCTCTACCAACATAGCAGAGAATGCAGTCAGTAAATAAATGCTGGAGCAGTGATCCATTCTTGGAGAAAGGACACAGGGCTAGTTCTCAGTAGATCTATCTGAAACTAGCCTTAGTCTGAACTAGATGGTATGAAAAATTCTGTTCTTATGTCCGTTCAGATATGTATCAAATTTTCATATATTTTACAGGAAGTCTGTTAATATTAAGTTCAGGGCAAAAAAGGTATAAAAGTTCATATGAACTTGATGGACAACAAGGATGTTTGTGTGCAATTTGAAAAGCAGGAAATTTTAGCACCCTAAAACCCACCTCCTAGCAAAGCACTCCTCTGAGATGTGTACTGGCCTCCCTCAGCTGACTGATTCATCAGTTCATCAATTTTTTAGACCATGGGCCTCCACCATGTGCACAGGGTCACAGAGCAGGCCTCCCATACCCATTATTGGCTTAGGTACATCTCCTTACATCTCCATCCAGCCACAGCACATTGATTTTTGGTTCATGTCTTTGGAGACATTAAGGAACAGAGCTTATCTGATGACCACACATATACTACTCTGGCAAAAATAATAGACTGTTACAAATCTTTGTAAAGGAGTGAGATGCCAAGAAGCCCTTTTCCCAAGTCTGATCTCACTCCTTTGTGAATCTCATCAGCACACCAACCACACATGTGGGGTGTTTCCCTACACTGCTTGCATATGGAAATTGAAAGAGTCTCCAAATGCTCCTTGTTTGCAAACTTCTCATAACTTTTTTTTTGTCATGTTGTCAGCTCAGTTTGGGGCACTTTCTTGATACTCCATTGGTGAGTGGAAACAGGTTAGCAATTGAAGGATGATTCAAGGCCATTATGTATGGCTGTTGCCAAATATCTTAGAGATAGTAGCTGGCTAGAATGCAATAGAAGAAACTGAGCCACAGAAGTTTTACATAATCTCAGTATACAATCCAAAAGGTAAGTCTTAAACCACAGTAGAGTTTTCAGGATAAAATTAAGGTTACAATTTAATACTGCCTCAATGAACAGTGTTCCTTCTCAGTTCCTTGAGGATCAAATTCAAGTTTGTTCTAAAATGCTAAGCAGATTTTCCTTTGACCTAGTGCCTGATGGATCCAGTCAGCAATGCTGAATACCACCCAGAAAATCTCAGCAACGCAAATTTGTAAGAAGTACAGTGCTACAAATTCTCTTTAATGTGAGTGACAGGGACAGCATTCTTGCAGCAAAGAAGAGGTGGACATGTTTCACTGACTAGGCAAGATATTTTTTTTCTTTCCCTGATGTCTGCCAAATCATTCAAAACAAAAGGAGGCAGCTGGAAGGACTTCAAAAGGAGTTTTGTGGATGAAGTAACTCAGGCTGCACTACTTTACCTGAATAAGCTCTTGGAGACCACCAAAGATAAAACATATAGCTTTTAGGTCAGCTGGGAACTTCCTTCCAAAACTATAGATGGAAAATAGTCTGGTCATTGTAATGTACCAAGGTGCTCAAAGACAGTGAAACAGAAAGTACATTGTCCTTGCATTTCAGATGCACATGTCTTTAAGAGGTAAATCAAAAGTATGCTTTAGGTATGAGAAGAAATGTCTTAGGACAAAAGAATACATAGTCTGCATGGATTTGTCGTTGCTGTAAAATCTGGTTATCAGTCTCTTGTACATGTATTTAGCCTTCAGTTATTCTTAAATTTTGAAGATGTAAGCTTAAAAAAAAAAACAAGTACCTACATAATTAAGAGCAGAGCAGGCCAGTTTATTTCCTCAGTGCAAAATTTTGAAATTTGATTTGATTGTGAGTTGGACAAAAAAGATATCCCTAAATGTTTTGAGGCAAAAGCTAGGTAGTTGCTAATGGACTAGATATGAAGTGTGATGGTGGAAATATTGTTTGGTTCTGGTGGTATTTAATCATAAATTTTAGCTATGTGAAAGCACTACAAATAATTCAGACAAGGACAGGACAGGACAGGACAGGACAGGACAGGACAGGACAGGACAGGACAGGACAGGAAAGGAAAGGAAAGGAAAGGAAAGGAAAGGAAAGGAAAGGAAAGGAAAGGAAAGGAAAGGAAAGGAAAGGAAAGGAAAGGAAAGGAAAGGAAAGGAAAGGAAAGGAAAGGAAAGGAAAGGAAAGGAAAGGAAAGGAAAGGAAAGGAAAGGAAAGGAAAGGAAAGGAAAGGAAAGGAAAGGAAAGGAAAAAAAGGTGAACTAAAAATGCTTATGGTAGTTTGGCAATATGGCCTTTTGTTTATAGCAGTATCTCAGGCCTAGCAAGGATTTAGAGGAAGAAGTCTAAAGTGGATATTATTGAAACTTCAGCAATGATGTAGGACACAGCATGGGACAGTTATTGACTGGTGAAACAGGTTCAGATCCCAGAACATAAATATGGTTCTGGCCCTAATAAAAGCCAGTCAAGCAAATTGGTAAACCCCTGAAGGAGAAACTTCTATTTGATTGAGAAAGCTAATAAATCAATAGGAAATATTTTTAGGCAGTGAGCAAAAGTCAAATTAATAGTTACTCTTACTTTCTACACATCTGTGCACATACCTATACATACATATAGTGCAACTAAGCACTTATACACATGCACACACATTGTCATTTCAATAACAAAGTTGCAGGACTAATAATGAAAAGTCTCCTGTTACAAAGTCTGGAAATTAGGCCATCTGTAGTTGATTTCTACTAAATGATATTTCTGTAGAGAAATGACAAGGTGAAGCTATAAAATCAGTTAATCTTATTTATAAATTCTGCTGTGTCATATTTGTGATTACAAACATGCAAAATTGACCCAGAAGAGCATAACAGTGATGTAACAGGTCATTTTCCCATCATAATAAATGTTAACTCACCCTGTACTGAGCATATTTCAAACTTTGTTTCACTCTTAGAAGGAATTTTGTCTTTCATTATGTTATTGTTAAATACCCCTAACCCACTTGGAAAAAATAGCATTTCCACCAGTCTTTTTTTTTTTTTTTTCCAGAAAAATACTTCATAACTAAAGCTAGGATGCTAAATATAACTAAAACTGCCTCTCAACCAGCAGGCTGGGGAAGCTTTCACAGATTGCCCATGTCTGTTAGGAATGGAATGAGTGAACTAAGGATCATAAAATTCTGTCTCAAACCTTTACCCAAAACACATGTTCAGTCATATTCAGCAAACCACCCCCAATATATAAGTAAATTCTTTAGATTTGGAAATAAATAGTAACCATTTTGACTAGCTCCCCTAAAAATAAAAAAAAAAATAAAATAAAAAATAAAAAAGCATGCTAAAAAATAACTGAGCAGAGCTTTTTGTTTGATAACCTTGCTTATAGGCTCTTTTAGCACCACATAAATCCTGTAGTTGTATAGTATTATTTGGCAGCATGAGTGTGAGAAGATGGTGGGTCTGGTACTGAGAAATATAGTATTAAGAAAGGCTTTATAAGATTTATGGAAGGAAAGGCTACGTGTCCTTCACTAGTGGGAGAGAACAAGCTGTGTTGAGATGTTTAGCATCTTTCCCACTAGTCTTGGAAGTGTACTGTTGGGTCACTTTCATTCAGTCATTCCTCAGCTCTTTCTTGTGCACATCTCTACAGTCTCTGATGACTTAATTGAAATCCAAGAAGAGTCAACTGTCAGGGACACTGAATGAAGGGTGTTTTACATTCCCTTTAATAGAGATTGAGTGCAGGGACTGAGAGTTGATTGAAATGAAAATGGAAAACTCTGCAGCTCTTAACATTTTTTTCAGGCATGTTTTTTCCAGGGTTGGTCTCCCTGGACAAGTGAGACGGCTTTAAAAGCAATGTGCTGTTCTTTCAATGACAGAGATGTATTTCAGAGTCACGGGACATCCTGGTATGATAGTGGGAAGTATTTGGTGAAGCTCACAGGACTGTACTACAGCAGGTGCAGGTTGGAAAGCAGGCATGACAGACAAGAGACATCACATATCTGAGCCAAATCGGAACTGGAGACTTAGTGTTCATTATTTATCATCGGCCTGTCAATATTAAGGTGGAAAAAGAAAAGTCATATGAGCTATTTTCACCCAACTGTGTGGGATATCCTTTGGAGTGTTTTGGAGGAGGCCAAAACTCATATGAAACTGTTGCAATTATCTGATTAACTTCTAGCCAAAAACTTTCACATAAAAAATTATAGATGAAAGTATACACATCTTCAGAAGGGAACAGTTACACAGACCAAGGGCAGCTGTTTACTTTGCACATGTGGCTGAAGCTTTCTTATGTTGTAATCAGCATTTAACTATGAGTTTTGGGGAAAAAAAAGTCACATAAATAATCTGAAAGGCTTTCAAAAGATGTATGTTATTTAGCTTTAGAAAGCAAGCAAGGTTTAAAACTATTTTGATAAAACAGGAAAGACTGGAATGTCTAAACATGGCTTAGATCTTTTTAAATGGGTAACTCCATCCATTCTAAACTTTTTTCAAATAATTGGTGTGATCCCACTTCCACAGCGGGGTCGATAGTACATATTGAGTATATTCAAAACATCCCTATCTTTTTTTGTATGTGGTCTCCCCCGAATTTAGGAGTCAACTCAATTACAGAAACACTAGAATGAGGTAGCTGGAAAACTAAGCTCCTAGTTGTGTAAGTGTGACACTGATAGCCAAGGCAATATCATGTATAAATATTGTGCCAATGATTATGTGTGATTTGTTTATATGAATAAGAGTTTTTCAGAAAGATTTGGCTTAGAAAGGGACAATGATCCCTCCAAAGTCCTATAAATCAGAAAATAGCTGCAGCTCAGCTTCTCTCCCAAAGTGTCATAGGGAAACCATGTCTGTATGGGCTGGGAAAAGAGAATATTTCTTTCTTTTATGGCCAGTGTTTGCTGAAGAATATTGGTCCCCAGTAAGAGGAACATTTTCTGTCTTATTTTTGGACAGCATTAGTTTATTTTTCTGTTATAAATCCAACCGTCATGAAAAAGATACTGCTTGGTACATACAGCTACAATTCTACCAGTAAGCCTGATACAAGCAAATGTTTTCAGTGAGAGAGTCACTATTGTAACTTTGATCTCCACTGGAGACTCTAAAAACAAACTCCTCAGGTTTCAATTTTACTGGCAGTCTGGCACATCACTGCCATAAACACTAGGACAAAGAAAAAAAAATTTTTTTTTTATTTATGTCTGCATATAGAAGGATATTAATTATAAATAATGAGTTGAGACTGTCTGCAGTGCAGCTGTGGTTCTTATAATGAATATTGTCTTCCAATGGCTGAAACAAAATGTCAAGAGTGGTGGAGATTTGCAATTGGAAAAGCTATATATGCTATTTATAATAGCAAATCAACTGTAAAAACATATTTGCTAAATGTTTCTGGCTTCTATAGTGCAGCTATACACTAGTATGCTAGACGTTAGTAAAACATCTATCCTCATCGGTGGTAAAACCTCCCAGAAGTGATGTACTTGCACTTTACTTGGTGAAGATTAGATTTCCCTCTTCTGAAGCTGGAGAATGTCATTGTATTGTCTATAAAGCTAAACCCAATAGTATCAACTATAGCAATGCTTTTGAAGAAGTGCATTAGGGGCTGGTAGGCCTTGTTCTTTACCGAAGGATTTCCTGGAGGTGATATGAAGGCGATCAGGATGAAATGTCTTTATGAAAGCTATCATTCAGAATTTCACTTGGACTAGGCAAACTCATCCAAAGTTATGCAACTCCACGAAAGCTATCTCATCTTATGAGCTGGCACATTTTCTGCCATCTCAACCATGGTGCCTTAGGAACCAATGAGCACACTGGGATGCTACAGCATGGCGTTGGAACCCACAGGCAAGGCTGGAATCCACAGGGGCTGTGAGGCAGTGCCAGCAATGCCCAAGGGCCCCCTCCAGCCCAGAGCTGTTGCATCAGGAAGGGCTGCATATTTGGTGGGCGGGGGGGGGGGGCTGCTGCTGTCCCAATTCACCTACACGCACTTTGCCTCCACCCCTGGACATGGGAGGCAGTGGGTGCAGAGAGCAGAGTGGCTGGGACTCCCAGGGGAAGCAGGGAGCCATGTGTGAGAGAGGCTTTTTAGCTTTCTTAAGGAAATTCCCTTGCCAAGCACACGAGCAAACAAACAAAGCAAAAATAAACAAAACAACAACAACAACAAAAAGAAACAGTGATGTTAGCCTGTAGCTATTAACGGACCAGATGAAAATCAACTTAAAATAACATTTATTATACGGACAAGTGAGAGGCTGGGAAGGGAAAGGCAGCACTAAAGGGAGCTTTAAGAAATTGGAGGGATTCATTTTCATTGTTGAGGAAATTAAATGTTTCTGCTTTTTTTTTTTTTAATTTGTTTATTTGTTCTTTTCCCAGTAAGTCACCAACAGATATTTTACGAAGTTAGCCACATCTCAACACTGTCTGTTGGAAAATATTTTTGTTTCGGAGCGGATAAAACATCAGGAGTGCAGTAAACAATTTAAACTTAGAACAGCAACAGATACAGTAAATCACATGTTGTTTGCGTGTCAGAGCAGGAATCCATGGAGCTGCACTCCCAAAACAAGTTCACCTTGGGACAATTCCCCAGAGCATCTTCAGCTTTTGTAAAGTGCCTTTTATGGTTCATTGTATTTTGCATCTGACACAGGTTGCAGGGCTGGCTGATAGGTAAACCTGGCCAGAGTTTAGGTATCTGACTTGTGCCAAAATTGGGAGGTGAGTAAGGGCAAGGTGCCTGGCTTCCTCACCAGTGGAAGGCAGTAGATATGTGACTCCTTTGCTCCAGACCTGGTTCTGGAGGTGGTTCACTCTTTCTGATGGTTATACAGAGAACCTGTGCCCTAAGGCAAGTGCAGTTTGATGTCCTTGCTCAGGCAATGTCAATGCATGTTCTTTGTGACTCAGTGTCCTTTTCTTCCGTGGCCAGTGGACACTGCTGGTGCACCAAGTGTCACTTGGACTGACAGCAATCAGACAAAGTACACTAGTCAGCTGGAGAGACGGGTTGCTGTCTCATTTCTAGATGGTAAAGAGAATTAAAAGAAGCTGGAAAATCCCATTCCTGTTTATGTTGTTTTTGATACTTCTCAGATGAGTTCATAAACTCTGTTGTTGTAGCTGTTACAGCAACATTAGCTGTTTGCTTGTGGGGTGGGAAGTGGATGTCGTCTCCTTTAAGATGTGGTTCACAAAATGGAAAACTTTGTGTAAAGGGAGTTGTCTCTGTTCTGCTCTTTTTTTCTTTTTTCTTTTTTTTTTTTTTTTTTGAACAGGTGCCCACATTACAAGCACCACCACAATTGGCAGTATTAGCAGAGAGTTTAACAGATTGACTCATCCCAGCTATTCTTTCCAAATATCCTTTTCCTCTGTAATGTGACGGTTCTGCCCAGTGAGAATAGCTCATTAAGGTGGTGGCTGGCCTCCACTATCACCTCTTCTGTGTGTAAAAGTATTTTAGTATTTGCCTCATTTTCTCTATTAGAAGGTTTTATGTAGGCTAAAAGATTTTTTTATTCCTTAAACTCCTTTCATGTCTTTTTTTGCATTTTGTCTCATAATAACTAAAATGGGCTTGTAGAGAGGCAGCTCATCCCAAAGTTTAAAATGGCCTAAGTTTGCCCATGAACTAAGATTGTGTCATGCCAAGAAGGGGCAAGGCGGGGAACAGTGTTGTGACTGTGACAAAGGCAATTTAATACAGCCATATCTGTGTAAAGCAGAGACTAGGAGTAAGAACGTCAAAGTCTATGCTTGTTTATTAATTATTAGAAAACTTTTTAAGAAAGCTGTACACTCAGGAAATGAAATGATTGTAAAAGAATAGCAGAAAAGTGATCTTTCCACAGCTCAGAGACCTGAGTCCTTTTTCACTGATTCTCACTTACACTGGAAGTGGAAGATTTATCCCAGTTTGCTTTCAAGGTGGTTTTGTTTGTTTGTTTGTTTGTTTGTTTGTTTTTCATTAATTATTACCTAGAATTTGTTTACTCTGAGCATAATATTTGTACAATTTGTTTTGAAATTAGCTACTATTTAAATGTCTATAAATATACTGATTTAAAGGTGCGATTCGGTAGATTCCTTCTGAATGATTGACAGACCAAAAAAAATCTTACCTGACTTTTCTAGATAGCTGACCACAAATACAAAAGTGTCTTCTGCTTATTATGGCAGCAACCACTGCTAGTGGGACATCTTTATATGTGCTAATAGCCACGTGTATCTGATGTAGTACAGCTTTTCTTGCTTGCATGCTAGAGACAGGGAAGACCATTCATCTTCATATTTTCCTTACCACAAATAAATTCTGCTCCATTTGTTCTATTTCTAAGCCTGTTGGTCTACATGTTGCTGAGACACATGGAATTCAGTGTTGATGTCCTCCTTTCTTTCTTTTTTCAACAAACACAAGTGGTATCACACAGATGACACAGCAGCTACAAAGATATAAGCATGGGGAATTGAAAAGCTGCTGGCTCAAAATGTCTGGTATACTACCTAAGAAGGAATGAACTGTCAGGAATTTGCCAGATGCTGGTTCTACCTCCCATTGTAGCTATTGGCTTTCCTGCTGTTAAGGTGGTGTCCAGATTCATGTTGGACTTTCAGATTCAGAAATATTAGTAACAATGATGAATGTTTCAATGTTTCTCCAGTTCCCTTAAAGGCCAGGCACCAATGCTGTTTTCTAGCTGGAAATGTATTTCACTTCAGGTTGAATTATTGCTAGTCATTCTGTCACAGGTATGGAGGGCAGGTCTAATACAAATGAGCATAGAGTGAACATATGGCAGTGATCCTATGGCAGTACTTTGAAGGTTTTCCTTTCTATTGATTCCTCAGGCAATACTCTTATTGGTTATATTGCATAGGAGATATCTCACTGACTTTACTTAATTGCACCCTTCAGGCCAATTCAAATAAAATTTGTATCTACTCATTAAAAAAATGCATCTAAGTATATTTTATCTTTGGTTTTCTTCATATAGATAACATACATTTCATAAATGTTAGCAAGTGTACGTGAAACTGCGGCTTTGTGGTAAATGGATATTAGACACAAACACAGAGGTCACACACCACCAGAAAAAACTGCCAGACATGGCTCTAGCCAGAGGAAGGAACCAGCTGATACTGAAAACAACTGCTGAAATCAGTATCTATACATATTTCAGGCATGAGGAGAATTCACAGTCATGTGAAAGCAGTTGATGATGTGCTATTTTGGAGAAAAGGACATGAAGGACA
This sequence comes from Anas platyrhynchos, assembly GCF_047663525.1. Lineage (NCBI taxonomy): Eukaryota > Metazoa > Chordata > Aves > Anseriformes > Anatidae > Anas > Anas platyrhynchos. Next base: position 35,006,006 of record NC_092588.1, on the reverse strand, counting down.
AATTAAGGACAGAGAATTTACTGAAATTAGTTTGTTTGTTTTGTTTTATTTTTGATAAAAAGATGTCAGCTAAACTTAGATCAAAATAAAACCCAAAATATCTTTGACAAAGTCAGAAGAGATCAGATGAGCTATACGCCCAGAATAAAGGTCTTGAAGCTAGTAGATACCAAGCAGAGGAAAAAAAAAAAAAAAAAAAACACGTAAAATTATATGACTGCAGAAAAGGTGCCAACATACCTAGAGAGGTCATAATTTAGCTGTCTGGTTTCCAAGAATACACATTCAAGTAGCATATGGTTTTTTGTTTCAAGACAAGCATCAAAGTAGTTGTTCTGATATATTAGCAGGCATGCAGACTGAGGATATCAATGAATGCAGCAGTCTTTCATGAGGTGTATTTCTCAAATGTGGTATGTTGATTAATATGCTAATCAAATGTGAACGTAAGAAGCAGCAGTGATTGTGGTCTTGTCTGCCTCCCAGATCCACCATTGCTGTAGCTGGCAGAGCACTCTGAGTACACACTGTTGAGACTGACAGAAGGAGTTTTTCTGGCATGGTCACACCACTTCTCTAAGTGATGTAAGTTAGGCCAATATAAGCTCTCCCCTTCTGGCAAAACTGTGTCCCCACCAGGAGTTCTGCAAACATAGCAATATCTGCTGGGGACATAATTTTTCACACCATGAGCTGACATAGCTATGTTGGCAAAACATTATAATTTAGAACAGGCCTAGGCAAAACACATTTATCACCCCATCCTCAGACATTTGTAAAGCATTAAAGAGTTCTAAGTCCTTAACATTCTGATAACGGTTATACTTTACAGACAGAAATTCAGATTTCCGTAAGAGAGATAGTATGTTACATTGATTGAAAATGTACTGCTTCCTAATTCATAGCTATTCTCATTGCTGAGGTGCCCTGTGTATTTGCTGATTGTACTGAAGGGAATTTATAAAAGAAGTAAATAACCAAACATGGTTTAACTGCTTTATGGAGTCTGTGTTTCCCATCCTCAGATGATCTAGTCTGGAAGAACTGAGTGTACAACCACAGTTCTTGGTGCCACACAGTCTAATCATGTGTGAGTCCTCCTTTTTGGAGTTGTGACCAGCAAGTGGTTGTATTGAGGAAAAAAAAAAAAAAAAGAAAAAAAAAAAAAGGATTTTTCTCAAAAGAAAAGGTTTTTACTCTAAGTAATCATATCCAACTAAGCATATATTTTTTTGAAACACAGCCATGGTGACATTTGTGCAAAGTTTTAGTCAGGCACCTTCAGTCCAGAAAAAGTTCAGCTTATCTCCTTGCAGTCTCTAGGTTTCTTGCCTCACCAATCATTTCTAATTTCTAGAGACTATCAGCACCAGGGAGGCAAACATGAATGTCTGCAGTCACCATTCCTCTTCTGCAGCAAAGACAGCCTGAGAGGTTACTAGCAACTTGCTGGAGGTTACATTCTCCCCCATATGCTCAATGAGATGTGCCTGGAAGGGTTGTCTAGCCCATGTCAGCCAGAAAGATATGGGTAAGAAATAACTCATTGTTTAAACAGTCTTTAGTTAAGCTGGCTCATTTTAAGCAGCAATCCTAGCAACAGCTCAGCCAGAATATCAGGAGTGGGAGGGTAAGCATAACCTTTAGGAAGAGGGTGGTGACAAGTAGCTGGCTAAGGACTGCATATGGAAACCACTCCTAGTGGCACAACAGCAGCCAGAGAAGAAAGCATGACTATATTCATGGCTAATACTCCTGGAGGCTTGCTACTGGCTTTATCTGGATAGAAATCCTTTACATTCCTCACTTGAAAACTTCCTAGAATGATGTAACAGCAGGGCAAGGAGTGGAATTTCTAATATTCATAGTGTATCTCATATCTTTAATACAAAAAGAAAAAGAAAGAGAGAGAGATGGGGGAGAGAGAGAGAAGGCAAGAAACTTTCTTAATCAAAAGGAATAAAAGAAAGGCAAATATAGGCATAATATCAAAAAGTGTCTGTCAGTGAAATCCATTAGCCTTGTAGTAATCTCCAAAGGGAACTGAAGACATTCCCATCACTTGGGATATTTAAAACTAGGTTACACAAAACACTAGGAAGTGTACAATGGGGGACAATCCAGAAACAGCAGGGAGAGGGATTAAATAGTCATAATAAGCCTTTAACATAGATCCTGTGATTTCAGTGCCAAGAATTCACATGTCCCCCAGCTCTCTCTCTTCCCTGCAGCTGCCATAATGGGAGATTATGAAATCACAGTAAATGTGGGCAATTAACTATTCTAATACAATTTGATAGTGTAATGGTGGTACATTATTCTTCCTCTTAGTCTCAACTAAGTCTCCTCTACAGCGGATTCAAATTCAGTTTTTTCTACTTTAGTACAACTTTTCCTCTATTACAGTTTTGAAGTATAGTGACATAGTAAGACTACTTTATATTTCTGGTAATTGGCTTGAGTGATTTTGTTTTTAGTTTAAACAATTCCTGTCCCTCTCCCCAACCTTCCCCCCCCCCCCCCCAACCTAGTCTCCCCAGTTACAAAGTGCCCGAGTTGTTTGTCTAAAGCTTTTAATTCTATGTTTAATCTCTTGTTACTATCCCATATCCTTCTAAATCTGTAGTTTTTTGAAAGTAAAGAGCCAAGGGGCTCACCTCAGTAAGATCAATAGGTTAAAGATGTACTTTGTAGCACAGAGAAGAGTAAGTATTTTTAAATCTCCATTCTATGTATGCTATGTCACTGCTGAAGTATTTAGATGTACGGTGTATTGCTTATAAATATTATGTAAAAAGAATTTATTGCTTCACAAATACTGGTGTTTGCTGTGATCTCTGATAATTTTTCCCATTTTTCTGCTGTGTCAAATCGATAGTGTATCCTTAAGTCCAGACAACTGCTTGAATCATGTTCACATTGGAACAGGAGGTACTCTGTCTAGTTTCACTGGGGGAAAAGCCAACATACTGTGGTATAGAAAGGTCCGACCAGTGGAGATAGCTCAGTGAAACCATGCTTCATGGTGTAAACAAAAGTGACTTGTGAGTAAAAATGAGTTGCAATTGACATAACCTTTGAAATCCTTTCAGTCTATGTGCTGATGGAATTTGTATGAAGAATTGCTTTCTGTGTGCACCTCTGAAAAGCCAAAGTCACACTGCAAAAGAATGAGGTTTCAATAACATGTTTTAGTCTGTGGTTTCTTTGTGTGATTTTGCTTGATAAATATTGTGCCTCTTAGTCTGTTAGTCACTTTTGGTCTTTTGAATATCTAATTAATTCTTTAAGTAACACATGACATTTCACTTGAGTGTAAAAAGATCTCCAGATAGCTGGGAATTCATAAGTAGAATAAGAATCGTATAGAGAAAAATGTTGAAGTCTGAAAAATGACAATTTATAAATGACTTCTTAACAGAGAGGTTTTGACTGTTTTGTGAAGTTGCTGCTGCTAACATGAATGATACATATAGCAGTGAGGAACGAATATAATGATAGCAAAGTGAAGTGGGCTCCATTTTCTTTTTACACCCAAGAGTTGCTCACTGAAGCAGATTCTGTTTTGTACGATTGTTTTCAATGGCATTGGGCAGATTATCACTCGCAAGATCTTTAAATGGTACACACATAAATCTAGACAAAGCTCTCACCATAATTTCATGATCCAGATTGAATTTTCAGTATGTAACATCATTAGAAATAAAGCTCTTATGCTTGGTAATTGATTTTTTCAATGTCTTGAGAATTAATTTTAACCAGGAAAGTTTATGGTAGCATTTTTACAAATGAAGTAACCAACTATATTGCACAGTAGAAACTGGAGCCTGACATACCTATCTGTCTTCAGAGGATTCATTCTTCTCAAACCTCTTCAACTTTAACCTAGCTTTTTGGATGACAAAGCATTGTTCAAAGGTTGTGAGAAACTTATTTTACATTACTTGCCAATATGTTATTATTATTGATCTGACATACAAATAAAGGTCAGTGAATTTAGATCAAGGATGAATTTAGCCTTTAAACTCCATCTATAACAATATGATTACCAGGATTACCAGCCTTTTTTTTTTTTCTTTGGGTCTTAAAACTCAGTATAATTTGATATATCAGCAAGCATAGTTACTTTTGTTTTTAACTTTCTGCATCCTATTCTCTTGACAATGAGAAAAGAGAACGCTTGGCTTATTGTTATAGTAGTAAACATGTAAGTGCCAGAGAATGCTCTCTGGCACTGAGGAGGCTGGCATGAAGCATCCCACATCTAGCTGGCTGCATTATTTTCAGAACAGTGACCACCTGTAAACTGCCTGTCTGTGGACTGTGCCAGTTCCCAGTCTCTGCCCAGTAACTGTCGGGAGAATTCAAGCTGGCCAAGGCTGAAAGTACTGCAGGGACTGTTCTTACAATTTAACAGTATATATTTGTGTGTTTCACTGTATGCCATTTTTTATGTGTTCAAAATGAATTATGAGCTTGCACCATGTCTTTAGGATTTGCTTTGACTCATTGAGTGAGAGATGACATACATCTAAAGCTCTTTTTCTTCTTTTTATTCTCTTGGTATTCCAAAAAAAAAAAACTCTTGAAAAAAAAAAAAAAACTCTTGAAGATTAAAAAAAAAAAAAGCCAAAACACACAGGTGTTCCTTGGCAACATGCTCAATGTATAAAAATAATTACAAAGAGGCATACAGTCATAACTTCTCCATTGAGGTAAGTGACAAAGCTGCAAATGAGTCGACAGAAGGATAGTATTTTTTGTAATGTAAATAGATTGTTCTCTGTCTGTTCAGATTCTCAGGAATGGAAGCAGAGCATTTTCTACTAGTCTTAATAAAATGGAGTCTTTCTTTCCCCAGACAGTTGCTAGAGAGCATAAATCAATCCTCAACAGCAGTTAAAGTTATCCAAAATTCTCTCCTCTGAATGAATTTAATTTTCTCTAGTGAATTTAATAAATACTGATACTTGAGAAAATATATCTGAGTGTTATTTCTGTTCCCTAATACCCACTTCACCCTTTGCACCATTACAGTGATTCAAGGACTACATGAAGATTTTGTGGTAACTAAGAACCCCTCCACACTTGGACAAACCTTGCTGCCCATGGTCCTCTCCCACACCTATAGCACCTAGCTCTGGAAACAGCCCCCACTAATATCACTATTACTGTAATGCCATTGCAACGGTGTAGTAACTTAGGGAAACATAAACTTCTGTTGTGCTAGTCAGGATCTGGCCTAAATTCTAGTGACATGAACTTTAATGGTTTCTATATAGTTTGCTGGTTTCTCTTTTAAATGAAATGTAATTTAGCTAGGCTATTTTATATTGATATTGTAGATGCGATAATAAAGTTAGCTTAAACCTCTACCATGAAGGCCAGAATTTTCTCTTGGTTTTAATATAAATGCTAAGACAAAAGCAGACACACCTTTTATGTCTTCTGGAGAAGAGCTCTACCGTTGGCATTGCTGTATGAATCCTCAGGAATTGGCATAAGTTCAGGTGGCTCCAGGGTACGATGAAGAACCTGTCCAGACACACATTTGTTTTAGTTGGATAGTTTTGCTTACAAAGCTGGGATCCCAAAACATCCATCTGGAAAGCATACCAAAAGTTTAAGGAAGCATAAACAGTATCCTGATAATTCTGGGAGAATCTGTCTAAGGAAATTTGGTAGGACTCCAGCTCATGTTTGTATTTCTTTAACCCCTTTTGTTTAAAATGCTGGCTGGTTGACTAGGCAAGAAAGAGTCAGCTGAGGTATCCTAAGAAATTTCCTAGATATTTAATCTGTGTTACCCAATCAGATAACAAACCAATGAATTCAGCTGAGGAAATAAAAGTGGGTAAAATAACAGAATGAAGAAACTGGCTTTTAATCATGGAAAGTCTGATGAAAACTTATGAAGCTTGAGGAGAGTAACTGGATGGGCCATATTTGCATATGAAAGACCTTCTAACTGCATGTGCTAGTATGGTGATAAAACAAACTCTTCCATTGCAGGGAATCTTCATCTGGAAGAAGTCGCTTGTGGTGCCCAACTGAGTAAGGCTACTTTGAGCACCATGTATTTCCTGTTCATATTACATAGCCAGCTCCTCATATATGTGGATTTTAGCATGACAGGATAGCTTTTACAGGACTATGCAAAGAACAGTCCCAATATGAGGAATGTGAAAGGTGCATGAGGCTGCTTCTGTGCTTATGTCCCTGGCTGCCCTCTCCTTCACTCTAAACACAGAGTATATCTTGTCCCAGCAGCCTCTGTGTCTGGGAGCTAAGAATCAACCCACTACATCTCTTGCTGAGTATTCTTAGGAGTCGTCAGTCAGCCCAGACTATCATCTTACTTTATTTTTGCTCTGCCACACTTGCACAAAACAGTTATCCACAATAAGACTTATATATTTGTATATAGGTCTGTAAAACTGTGTCCTTCAGGTAGTTTTTTAACACTGAGGATGTTAAAAGATGTTAAACCTGTTGCTGTGTTTTAGTTCTGTTACCTGTGGAATATGTAACTGAAGCATTAAAAATGCATTTTCCTTCCCCATAAAAAGATATAAATTTAAGTACCTTAAGAGCAGAGTAATACTGGAAAAGGTGTCATTTTCATATAAATTAGTCTTGGAGTAAAAGTCCTCTTCAAGCAAGGTGATTATCAGCTTTATTTTATTTTCGTGAAAATTCCATGTCAAAAGAGTTGAGGATATAGTACTAAGTTTTGTTTGTTTTGTTTTGTTTGTTTTGTTTTGTTTGTTTGTTTGTTTGTGTTTTATAGTCTGTTTGTCATCCATTTTCTAAAGTAATATTTTAATATAGATAATGAAAATACTTGTTTCACTGAAATCAGTGGGAGAATTTCTATGGTTTTTAAACTGAGCTGTGGCTTAGATCCTTTTTGTGCTTTGAAAGTTTTTCATACTGCATTGCTGCATTAAGTTTAAGAAGGCTCCTAGTGTTTTCCTGTTGAGCATATATTTATTTATATACATGTATGTGTGTGTCTTTGCAGAAACAGTCTCTAAGAGTGTTTGCTTTTTCAGAGAATACCATTAAAATATCAATGTGTGACAGTGTATGCCATGGAGCTATCTCAGTTATGTCTGATTTCAGCAGCTGGAGGCATCTGTAGCATCTTAATAACACTACCTGAGGAACCCTCAGTAAATAAATGCCAGATTCACAATCCAGCTTAGGTGCCATTTTATATTGCTTAGTTATCAATTAACAATTTATTTGCGCTATTCAGTGAAAAGGCATTACAAACAAGGGTGAGGATTTTTGGATCATGACACAGATTTGCCTCTGCTCCCAATGATGCTGATGAGAGCGTTACTGATGACCTCAGAAGAGCAGGGTTCAGCAGTGCTGCTCATCTAAGTCACACTCTACAATTTGCTTATTTCTACATATTTTAAAAGAAAAAAGAAAATACCTTGACCTACAGATAACTTTCTTGTGCTTAATTTGCCAGCTGGTAAACATCACATGTTTAATTTGAGAACTGTAAATAACAGTCTCTTTAACAGCTAACATTTTCACCAGCAACAGTTACTGAGATTAGACAGCTGATTGCTGCTGCTGTAGAGCTAAGTCCTTAAATATTATCAAGCTAATACCCTTGTATGGTCACACTGGCTACAGATTAGTGAAAGCCATAATCCTATTTAATTTAACACAGTCCTAAGGATTTTGCTTTATAAAGAATTTGGTCACATGCATGCTGCATAACATTTTGCATAGTTCTTAAATACGCAACCCCTCTCTAGGAGCAGGGCTGCCTGCCAGTTTTAATGGCACTTATTAAATCTCATTGTACTCTACTCCACGGTCCAGATGCAGGTATCTGCTGGAAAAGGCTCTGTGGTTGGTTAAGAATTTGTTGTGGCTCTGAGCTATGCCACAGCTCATTCTCACAAGTCCTTTGCTTCACCCTTCTCCAAGGAGGTTATCCCTCAGCAAAGTTAAAATGATGAGGGACTACAATTAATTTTACCCACAGCACAGTCCAGCCAAGTCTCTGTCATCTAAGAACTCAGAGGTATAAAAACTGACTGTGCTTGAGCTGTCATGGATTCTGGTGTCTGTGGTTAAGCAACTCACTTCTGAGTCATTGAAAAGGCCTGATTTTTATGTCTGAGCGCAGTTAAGCCCCTTTGCCTTCAACACTATGAGATATCTTTGACACAGAGGCAGATTAGACTTGTCAAATTAGGGCTACCCTCTGTCCAATCTTTTTTTTTTTTTTTTTTTTTTTTTTTTCCCCATGTAGAAATATTGTCTGAATGGCAAAAGGGGACTCTCTTTGCTAACACCATTGCTTATCATGGCCCAGCTGTAGACCATGAGGACAGCAGCCTCAGCATGTCACCAGTACATTGCAGACCTTGCAGGGCATGTGTGAGTATGGCTCTGTTGGAGACCCTGGGCAGATGTACAGGAGTCTGGAGGACACCAGGCATGCTGAAAGTAAGTCAGCTGTGTATTCAGACCATGAAAGTCAAATCCTGACAGGCTGAAATGGCAGGATGCTCTGTCACTTACTCAGAAACCACATTTCTGAGCAGAGCATTGCTGGTCAAGCCAATCTTTCAGGGCTCCCAGTACAAGCTTATTTCTGTTGTGCAATGCTTAGAATATTTTATAGGATTTCAGTGTTCATAGCAGAGAAATGTTGGTGAAATTTTGATCAAGAGTCTGAGTGGGTAGAGAAGCACTTCAGACAGGAAGCAATCTTCTACCTTCCTTTTCCTGATCATTTCCAGGAACTATTTTGTGTAAAGGTAATCTCAGGCATGTTGGGACAAAGACATGATCTGGGCAATTTCCACAAGTGGCCCTGTTCTCCTCAAGAGTGCTTGGTAGATAGAAGCAGCTCAGGCACTAGTGCAGCCACAGATACTTCACCTTCCCTAGCACCATGCTGGAGGTAGAAGCCTTCCCCTCCAGGAATGAGAGAATGGTTGGGGTTGATTAGTTTTCCACTTGTTATTTTCAATAATTTAGGCACCACCTGAATGACTGTTGGCTTAATGCATACAATAATAATTAGCATTATTACTACTATTACTGTTAATAATAAAATAGGGCTTCTTCCAAAACCGCCTAAGGAGCAAGCTAAGGTAAGCTTCATTTTGCTAAGTGCTCTGCAACTTTGGGCTGTTGTCCAGAAGCACAATAAATCCTGCTTCAGGGCTCCCACTACTGGATCAAAAGCACCAAAGCCACATGAGGCAAAATGCTGACACAGTACGAAATAATTCTGCAAATTCAACTATATTTTTAAATGTTGGTAATTTAGTTTTATATTGGTTGGCTTTATGCCAGCTTCAGTATCGTCTTCCCCCAGCCATCCAACTTTGCACCAAATCGACAGCAGTCTGTTGTCTCAGCACTGGCACAGAGTCAGCATAAATCCCAGATCACGTGCTACCAAAGCATGGTTCTGTGACCTCTTCTGGGTCAAATCTTTGCTGCTTACAGATCTGGTGTTAGTTTTCATGGCAACATGGTCTCAGAAGATCCAGTGATTTTGTCCTGAAGAGCTTGCTAACTGTAGAGACAAGTGAGCTCTCAGAGAAAAGGTTTAATGCAAAAATGAAATGGAGAGTAAGATGACAGAAAAAATCAGTAATTTTTGGAGGGGCAGTGAAGAAGGAGTGAAAAAATGTAAACAATACAAAATGGAAAAGAGAGACAGGACACAGAAAAGCCTGGAGAAATAAGAAAAGGGAGGTGGAAAGGGAAGTTGTTAAAAGACCTGGCTGACCAAGAAGAGAGGGAAGAAAAATCAAGTATAAGGGAACTGGAAAGTTTGGCGATAATTATGGAAAGTTGCTGAACAGTGCATAGTCTCTGCTTGGGCTGCTTGTGCTTCTCACCATGTTTGGCTATAGCTTTTTGGCTTCTTCTTTCTGGATTTCTCCTAATGTGTTGCTGGAAGAGGATCCAAAAGGCACTCCTACTCACAGGTAGAAGAGGTACCTCTCTGAGCCACATCCAGAGCTGTAGTCCCTCCTTGGATCTGCTTTTCTTGCTGGTCTTTGCTGATTCTTACAAATGTTTTTCTAGTACAGTGGAGATGGGGAAGATATAAAGATCAGCAGTTGCTTAAAATACTTGCTCAACACAAAAGGATGAGCTACTCAGTCTTCTAAAACTGACACCTTAGCAGAAACACAGAACTTGGTGACATTTAGCTCTGGTTACACATATTTACATGTGTAGCTAAGACATGTTAAATTTACTGCACTCAGTCATGTATAGCGGAGTTTGGCATATTTACTGTATGTTTTCACGTCATACATCTTTAGTCAGACTGAAGTTTGGACTTGCTTAATTTTTTTCCATTGATCCTGCATGCAGATTAGAGGAATTGTTATTGCTTTGGCTTATCTAGTGTCACACTAGAAGAAATTACTGGCAGTAACAATTATTGTTGCACTCTCCAGCTCCTTCAGTCTGATTATAAAAGTTTGGATTAGTGACATGTGTTTTGGCTGCTGTGTCAAGATTCAGCATTAGTCTTTTCTTCAGTATTTCATGTGAAAACTAGAAGGCAGTGATGTGTGTATGAATATGCATATTGAAAGCTGTTATAATAAGTAAGGTTATTCTGCATTGATATAGTATCATCTGATATCTGGATAACTAGGTACCGTTGTACAGCTTTGTAATCTGCAATATTGGTCTTCTGCCAAGTCTTCTGTGCTTCTCTGCCTTTACTTTCTTCCATCACCTTCTGCCCCTGATATGGGGTCTCGTTGCCCCCACAGCTGCAGCTTTCCAGAAGTGGGGAAAGACACACTCTGCAAGCAGACCGTGATCTTCCCAGGGCTTGTTCCTAGGGGCATTGTAAAAAATATGAGGTATGCGGGTTGCAAAAGCAGCATCGGAAGACCACCGTAACACCTTGTCTTCTCTAAATGAAACCCCTTGTGCTGTTTAAAGTATTGTGATATAATTCTGGATATCTGTGTTAGAAAAGTTTCAAGTATTGCAGTCTATAGGTACTAGAGACCACATTTTCCTGCATACATTTTTTTTTCTCTCTCTCTTGTTGACCTGCTGATGTTTGCATAACTTTTAATTAGTTTAGGCCTGCTGACCACATTCCACAAGAAAAAACTTCCAGTGGTGGCTCAGCATTTTCATTTGACATTTTTTAGTTTGTAAAACTTGTATAACCACAAAATGCTGAGGTGATACACATCATACAAGGAAAATGTGGGTCCTGAATTGTCCTGGCAAGCAAACTGAGGGATGAGATTGAAGGGAAAGGGGAGGAAAGAAGAAAGGATGTGTCAAACAAATCGCTTTATAGTATATATCTACCACAGTTTAAATATCTCCAATTTACTAGAAGGAAAAGAATGGTAGAGATCTAATTTAGAAAAACCTCAAAGTATTTTTGAGTCATTTTAAAAATCTGAGCTAAGTAGATCCAAAAAGAAAAATCTTTTAATAAGTAAATAAAAGGTGATATGCTATGTATGTTTCTAAATGTATAGAATAATGCAAATGTCTTCTGAACTTGCAAACTATTATAAAGATCTCTAGTCATATCATTTCTTTCTTTTCTTTGAAATTAAGTTTTGAAAATGCCTCAGTACATAAATGTTTTTCTACATTAAAAAAAGCATCTGTTTTACTGATAACTGTAACAATGTATTTGTTGCAACTAATGTGAGCTGAATGCTCCATGATTTTATTTTTTTCTGTACACTGAAGTAAATTATGAAATTATATCCCTTGCAATATACGTAGTTTATTATGCAACTCTAAATACTACTTTTACAACCCTTCTCCTATCAGAAATTAAACAAAAACTGCAAAAGGTTAAAACCGAAGGAGATCTGCAAATTAAGAATAAATGCAGAATAAACTACTGTGATCGGGTTATCTGTCACTGTGATATATATATATATATACACACACATATATATTGCTTTCCTTAAGATTTACTTGGCTTTAGGGAAATGCCTACCCCCCTTCCTTTTTGTTTTTGAGGAACTTGTTTTATGCTATGGACCCTTACCTTCACTAAGCTCCAGTGAGAGTTTTCAGAACTGTGGATCAGAATGTATAATTCTGCTGGCTTTCTCCCCTCATCTCCCCCCACCTCCTGGGACCTTAGTGTTGTCTTGGAGAAAGCCTCTTTTATGAAATAAATCAAGCTTAGCTTCAAATGCATATCAAAACGTGCTTGCAGAGCTGGCAGCACTCATAAAGCAGGTGCCGGGGCAGTGACAGTGCCGTCAGAGGGAGGACAGGTGATGCCTCGGCCTCCTGCACCACTGCACTGTGCTACCCTCAAGGGAGGACGGCAAAAGGCCAGCAAAAACATCTGGTCTTTACAAATTTGAAAAGAAAAACTTTTCTTTTACGTAAGAATACAAATTGGCAAACGTATTTCTTTACAAGCCCTTGTAAGAGGGTGTCACCCACCACATATATTATGTCCCTGAACCAAGCTAAATTGAAGCCAGATATGAATTTCTCTTTGATGACTCCATCATGATTTGTTTTAACTCCTCTCCCCAGACATTTATCCTCTCAAAAGATACATGTGTAGATACAGGAGCAGTCTCAAACCAATGTAAAGTAGCAGCAGCCAAACAAGCAGCTTTAAAGTGAAAAATCCAGCTTTGTAACACTCTCTTCCCACAAACAATTTCATTTTCCAGTTACAATTTTCTCCTCCTAAAACAATTTCATTGGAAGAGGCAGAATAGACAGGTAGGTGAACAGACTTTGAGTATCCATATGCACTCTGAAAGCAGAAAAATTTATCTAAAATGTTCCAGGCATCGCTCAGGTGCACAAATGATCATGTAAAGCACCTCCAATTTGCTTGCTTACATGCCCAAGCCAGTAGCTCAGAGAGTCTGGACACCTATGTGTGCATACCTGTCAGCCAGTAGTGTTCAGCAGTGAAGAGTTTAAGTAGTGTGCAGTTGTTTGATAGCATGGTTAGTATTAATGAGAGCATTAATGAGTATTAATGAGATATACTTTATGATACTATATTACTAATGAGATATATATTACTTGGAAAATGCATGTTACTCTCCATTACCTCTTACTGGATTTATATTTCCTTTCAAAATCGGCCTAAGAGCTTGTCTATATTAGGCATGTACTGTCAGGTCTAAGAACCAAAAACTGTTTTGAGTTATACTTTGAAATGCTGGACTTAGTGAAAATATATCAGATACCCTCATCTGTGGCCAAACTTAACCTTGAATTTACAATTTCTCCCAAAGATGTCATCATTTCTTTAGAGAGAGATAAATGGTTATAATGGCCCCTTATAAGATCAGGAAGACTGGATGAATTGGGAGAAAATGCACTTCCTCACCAATTCCCATCTCCATAGAAACTCCGTGACTTTGCTCTGTCTTCTGCCTATTAGACAGCACAGTTTTCCAATAATAGACAGCGAAGTCTGAGGCCTGCATTGTCTCTCAGGGGGGTATCATGAAGAGCAGAATTTAAGTACAAAAAGAGGACTTTGCCAAGTGCTTAGCCTTGCCTCCCCCAACTTCCAAATTCTTCCTGTTGCTTTTCAGGTTCCTAAGAAAATTTCTCATGAGAATCATCAGCATTTTCTGCCAGGGTACCCACAACTCTGATGATGCTTTTGTCAACTATTTTTGCTTCACAGGATGCAGTGTCATTGAAAAACTAATGCACACTACCAGTATCACAATTCATGTCACTTTTTGGGAAGACAGGGAATCAGGGAGCAGACTATGGGATGCTAATTTAAACATAAAGGTTTATATTCAAATTCATTGAATGGTTGATGCATGAATGGATGTGCTTTTTCAGCAGTTCAGCTAGAGAAGATAAAAATAGTATTTTGTTTAATTAAGTGAAGGATATGAAGGAAATTCATTGATTATTAGTAGAAAAAGAGGAAGATATTAAACTGCAGTAGATGAACATCAGCATGCCAAGTTCTTCTGTTAACAAGAATGTATTGATAGATTTATAGACTTTAAATTATGGACAGATCATTTTGTTGTCTCATCAGACCAATAGATCAAAGCCATTAAACTTCACAGTATTACCTCTGAAGTGAATAGAGCCTCACAAAACATGTTGATAAAGCAGCACATAAAAAAAAAAAAAAAAAAAAAAAAAAAAAAAAAAAAAGCCACCACCACAACAATTCTGGCATGAGGTTTTCAACAACAAAAGCTTCTCAGACTTTTTGTGTTTTAGAGGCTGATCACCCATTCAGTGTGAAAATCCATAGTGCCTAATTTCTCATATAAATTTGTGTGGTTTCAGCTTTCAACCTTTATCATACTTTCCTTGGCTGTTAAATGACTAAATTTTCTTCTATAAATGCACTTATGCACTGTAGTCAAGTGACTCTCAATTTTATTTTTAATGGACTAAATATGTTGAAGTATTTAAGTCTTTCATAATAGGGTATATTCTATGGCTCTTGAGCAGTACCATGACTCTGGTTTTAAGAGCACAGTTTTTCATATATATCTCCCTTTCCAATAAATTCATCTTAGCTATAGAGAATGAAGCCATCACACATTTTTCCTACATTTATAAATCCATGGATTATATTATCCCTTTTGCTACAGCATCCTAGTGGAAACATGCTCTATTGCTTGCCCACTTTGACCCTAAAACATTTCAGAATTATTGCTCTTCAAGATGGTATACTAAATAATTTCAAAATGCTATTCTGATGTACACTCTAGGTTTCTAGGTCTGCAATAACCAAAACTTGCTTCAATTTAGTCTGAAAATCTTGGTTTATCCAGCAACAGAGATCACTTTGTACACATGTTCTGTCTGCATTAATATATGCCAACGTTACATGTGCATGTTACATGTGCATTTTATCTGCAATACCTTCTATTTCCAAAGTATTAGTTGAAAAAATAATTAGATTAAAGCTTCATGCTAATGTGATCAGATGCATACCCACTCAGTGAAGTTTCTTTACTAAGAAGTGTTTGAGATGTCTGCTTCAGGAACAAGAAAGTTACATACTTTGCTTTCTTTACACATGTATGCTTAATCCCAACACATCTGCTGTTTCTGCAGCCTTTTCCCAAATACTTCTTGTCACTCCATGAGATGTGCTCACAACCCCATTCTCTGATTCATTGTTCACATTATCCTAATGTTTTTGTTTTTTCCACAAACTCTGTCTCAGCTTCATTCTCAACACAGATTCTCTTACTTTTTTCTCTTGATGGTATGTTGAGATACCTTCCCTGACCTATAGTTCAAATTACAATATAGAAATAGTATTGCTGGAATGAAGAATGAAAAGTTATCTCTACATTGATCTCACATTTCACCTATAAACACTTTCCCCTCAGCCTGGAGCCCCAGTGTTGGGCAATTTATGCTGTATTGATTCCAAGAAGGAAGAATTACTGTCTGACAGCTATACCATGTCCTTTATTAGCATCCAAAGTAGAGCTGGGATTTAGCTAACAAGGTTTAACTATCTCCTTTTGCAGCTGTTGGAAGAAATAGTCACTTCTGAGGTGCAATTAATATCAAGGCTATGTCGTGTTGTCACCCTTAAACACCTGAAATATATTGTCCTTGGAGAATCTATGCCTGTGCCAGAATACCATGTGCGCACAGTTGTAATGATTCTTCTGTCTCTGCTTTATCATTATTTCAGCATAATGAAAAATATGGAGAAAGCTGGGATTTCTACAGTGTAGTAGAAATGAATTGCTGTATTCGTATTTGTGTACAGGACATTTTTCTATACTTTCTGTAACATTGAATTAATGAGGTAGCCATGCAATGTTACATGTATTGGGCACAAAATAAAGGATTCTGAGACATCCCAATCCTCATTCTTGGTATGTTTGGTATCACAAAAGCAGAAGATATATTTAGTTGTTTCCAGCAGCAGTTATTGGTCTGCTCTCTGTATTTATATATCTGATTGAATTTTTCTCTGAGTGATCACAGAACAATGTGACAAACTTTCTTCCTTTCTGACTTATGAGTAGCTCATAATAGAAAATACTGGAAGTCCAGTATGAATTCTTATAGCAGTTTGCTTGGCTACCTTCTCCTTCCTCTTGACTACATAGCCTTTTTACATTACAAAATGGCTCTCACATTTCCTGTCAGAAAACAGTGCACCAAACTTGTTACTGCACACAAGGTTGTCTGCACACATTAAAAAGGACTTTGTCACTACTGTTAGAAATCCTTGTTCTCTTTTTTATTTTCTTTTTCTTCTTAGGGAGCTCAGAGATCACTAGATGTTATCATTTAAACAAACTGATTCTTTGCAACATCCCTCTGCATGCTTGGTGAATTCATGTGAACATCATCTTTGTTACATCCCCTGCACAGCCGTGGGTCAGTCATGACACTTCTTGCTCCCAGGGACAAACATGGGATTCATCACTTCTGCACAAAAATACTGAGCTGGATACATAATTCTGAGCCTGCTTTAGAAAGTAGCATTTTCTGAATCAGTTTCATCATAAAAGGCAGCTTGGTATTTGCTTTTCTGTTCCACTTTATCTCTTCATTCTCTGCTTTGCTTCATAATGTAATACTAAGACATTTTTTCAAGAAATGCTCACAGTAATCTGGATTCCTTTATTCTTACTATGCATCTACATAGATATAATGTAAGATTATCCTTAAATCAGTGTTTCTTAAACAGTGGGGGACAATTCAAAGTGCAAAAGGGATTTGGAAGGAGCCATCCTCCTCATAGAGCTGGAATGTGCTCCTTTGTGGGGAAAGGGGCAAAATGGGAGGGCCTGGGAGGAAAGCACTAGGCCAAATAATCTGGAAAATGCTTGGATTGTGTTTTCTGTTTATGCTTGTGAACATAAGGTCCTGGAGAGATTTCTATCTGGGCACCCAGCTGGGTCAAAATCACCGGAACAAGTCCGTTTTGAGACAGAGTTTATCTGCCTAGTGAGCATAGCACAGGGCATAGCAGTCTGCAAAGGCAGAAGCTGAGCTTGGAAAGTAAGGGGGAATCCTCCAGTATTATTTGCATAATTGAAAATCTGCCAGTAGCCATAACCTGAAGTAGCTATTCACGTTACCTTTATGGGTGTGTTTTTTATGGTTGTTGTTGATTTTGTTTTTCTGTTTATGGTTTTGTCCCATGGCCTAATAGCAAATAAATACTCATCTCTTTCCTATGATCACTTTCCCTTTGCAAAAATAAAATAAAATAAAATAAAATAAAATAAAATAAAATAAAATAAAATAAAATAAAATAAAATAAAATAAAATAAAATACATAATAATAATAATAACAAATAGACCTGTTAGCATTGCTGCTGGATTTTTCAATAGATGCAACTAGGTTTTTGATGGAAAGTTCTGAAATGTTGAACACAGACTTCTATGGAAACATATGTAATAGTTGCCACAGGGATGAGCTAGAACAGAGGGAAGAGGTAGTGGTACTCTTGTCCAGGGCAGAATGCATCCAAGTGCCTTGTATAATTGATTCTAAACTAGATTTAGGGAAGGTATTGGGAGATTCCACTGGCAATCAGAAGTGACAGATTACATCATTTCCACCCAAAATATCCCAAATGGAAAGGATTTTATTGTGAACTGCATCACACTTCTTTTTTCAGCAACTTGTGCTTTTTCTCCACTTCACTAATGAAAATTCAGACTGTTTTGCTTTCCAATTTAAGATGTCTTCAAGTGGTTTTTAGCCTGTAGAGAAAGATCAAACCGCAACCATATATTGTTGTTTCCTCGTCTGATTCCTGGTGCTGCCCTTTCCTCATAGTGTTACTCCTGCACTCTCTAGGCCAGCTTTTAAATTTGTACATAGAACAGGCAATTACCAGTAGAGTTTATCTAGGGGAAGCTCATCTACAGTAGTTCAGCTACTTTGTTAAGAAAGCTTTTCATAGTACTCTTTCAATATATTTATAAAGAAGATTTAGATTTGTTTTGAAATTACATTTTCCATATGTTTGTCAGTTTCTTTCAATTCATACTCTGGAGAAAATAGTAATTAAGAACTCATAGATATGTATGCAATTATTTTTCCCAGGAAACACTTAGCACTGAGTGAGTTAGTTCTGCTAAAATATTTATCTTTAAAATGGTTGCAATGCACAATTTCAGACTTGCTGGAATACTTTATAAAAACAGTTCCTATTTTTCTGTGGACAATTGAAATGGAAATCCTACTATTGACTGGCCAGGCATTTATACAATTTGTTAATGATTTTCTTTAGGGACACACTGGCGGTATTGATTTATAGCTGAGGAGAGGAAAAGGTTCGTTATTCTGCTTAGACGTGAGTGCCAAAAAGATGACTGTTAAAGGCACCAAAGGTTGGCTCAGCACAGCCTCTTCATGACAGGGTTTCTTGTGTGTTACTTCTCCCAGAAAGCCAAACTAAATGCTATATGCCCAATTTCCCATGTGTTTTCTTTCACCATGACAACTAGCTAAATGTGACCTTGACTTGTAAAACCATGTGTTGCCATCTGCAGTAAAAGAGAGCTAAAGATGAAAAAATCCTTACCATTCTTTCTCCCAAAGGAGAAGCAGGAGTATTAAGCGATTTCCCCTGACTTGGACAATGTGGTAGGAAAATTCTATTTAATTAAAAATAAGGCAGAAAGAAAAGAGGGACATTTGTGTTTCAGGCATGAAAAGCCAAAGTCAATGCACGGTATATTCTACAAGGGTAGTTATTAGGATTATTCAAATTTACACTTTCAGTGATAGAGGTGTATTTTTTTGTTTGTTTGTTTGTTTTTATGAAAAATATTTTTTTTAATCAGGTTAAATGGAACTGCTGTTCAAGTCTCTTATGTCCTGTACAAACCAAAGGTAAACAAAAGGTAAACAACAATGTCTTTTATTATTATTATTATTACTCTTTCTTAGAACATTTAATTGTGGAAGATTTTCAACATAATGAATGTCAATGAAAGGAAATGTTAAGGAAAGTGAAGTCTGGTAATGTTCCATTATTTTTCCAGAGAGCCTACCAGGTCTTTCTTCCATGACTGGAAAGCTGGAATCATCTTTATTGTCTCTATTATAGATATCCCTTTTTCTAGAGCTTTAGAGATGTTCTTCAGCTGAAAATTTTCTACCTTTCCACAATAATTATGCTTGTCATGAAGGGCATTGTGAGGTAAACATCACTCAGTTGCCCCCATGCAATGATCCCATTCTGAATAATTCAAAGGAACACACATTTCTGACACAAGGTAAGAGTGACTCATGGTAGCCTTGTGTTAGAAAAGTACTCTCTTATTCTGTTACGCAAATCTGGCCAATTTTTAAGCCTTTTTAAATTGCAGTTTGAACACTGTCAGTTAAAACTTTGTAAGCTTTTGGCAGTTCAGTTTCCAAAGAATATTTTTACATTTGAGTTGGATGTATCCTGTTATTGCAATAGCATGTTTTGGGCTGTTCAGGCTATCAAATCTGGTTTAGCTATGTTCTTAAGGATTTCCTGCCAGGTCCTGTCAACATGGAAAAAGAAGGTGTTGTGTTTGAATGCAAAAGAAACAGGATTTGTACATCTGAGCAGCATTGGGAAAACTAGAAGGAGATGTCTATAGGTCATAAACTGGGAGAGAGATTGCTTGGAAAAGAATACCACAAGAAGAATTGGAGTTGGAAACGGATTTGGACCTCAGGTAACTGGGTCTGACTGGGATTCAGGGTGGATGAGACAGTGGGGAATAGGTAGAGGTCTGTACGTGCCTCAGCACACCTTTCTCTAGAGAGATTACAGTGCCTCTACATATCACTTGTCTGCAGGCAAAAGACTGCTCTTACATCCTAGAGCACAGCTGTCCATGCTCCAGCTGGTGCAGATCCCATAGCAGCAGACAGTTTTCCAGAAGTAACTGCGATGGTACTAAGCTGGACACTGGGGATGTCCAGCACAGGTTTTGGTATGAGAACAGAATGGAAGCCTTCTATTTTTAATCAAAAGAGTTGTGTAAGTAAATTCTCAAGGTGTTTTCACTTTTAAATAGCAGTTTGGAAGAACATAATAATTCTAAGATAAGCAAAGAAAGATAAAAAATGCCAGAATGTAGTTTGCCTGTACAACTTCTTTCCTTTGTGCAGCATGATCTACCACCTTGCAGGTGGCATCTCCATCTTCCTCTGATTCAATGGGCTCTTAGGAATGTGGGAGTTACACTGTCCCATGTTAACCTCTGCACTGAGGTGTCCAGAATTGCTCTTTGGAGGCACTTAATTCTATTCATTGACAGTTTAGTTCCCTGCTGTAGGGTAGATGTTTAAGTCTGAATGCATCTAGATGATGCTGACTGTGCTGTTATCCCACAGGGCATCATCCTCACTGCGTAGAAAAGCTAGACCTTTACTGGGAAATAATCAAAGGCACAGTTGCCTGTGGAGCTCCTTTGTTTGCTAAGGGGAAATCTGGCAAGGATGGTAAGAAAGGGAAGAGGAACCTTGTGGTTAAATTTTGTGTTGCTCTGTGATTTGTGGCTATACTATGAAGCCAGATTTTTTCAGATGGTCACTCATTTTTGGAATGCCTTTCTGGAGGGATGTGGGCAGATTTTCCATGAAAAAAAATGCACTTGCTTTTGGAGCTGAAGTAAACAAAGTTACTTAATGTGAAATACTTTGAAAAATATCAGGCCCTGGTTGTTTAAATCATATGCCCAAAATACTTTTGGCCTTTTGACCCTCAATCGTCTCCTTGTGAAATGATGGTAACACTTACCTCTTACAATGTGTCCCTGTCCTCAGAGTCATCCTGTAAAAACAAATTCATTTTGTTCACAAAGCCGTTAGATACAATATAGTGAGCAGAGCCATGAAAAAGTTCATGGGGAATTTAATAACCCTGTCTTCAGAGCAGGATATGAATTGTGTATAGTAAATAAGACCTGCAGGCACAAATATTGCATAGCCTCTCATTATTTGAACTCTGCCTGTCCTGTGCATTGAATGAGAGAAAATTTGAATAAAATAGTATGCATAGCTGATTTTGCTTTTTATATTTGCTTTTACTTACATAATTTTACTTTTGATACTTCGCACCTTCTGAAAGCTTGCCTTGCCAATTCTCATGGACTTTTAAGATATATTTAACATGCAATTAAAAAAAGCATTCTTCAAATCAGCCAGAGGTTTGCTTTGCATGTAGCTCAAAAATTGCTCCTGGCTACATCTATGTTTTGATTCAGTTCAGATTTTAGGCAGCTGAAAAGAGCGCATAAATATCTGTTCCTTGGAGTGGGCCTTTTCACTGCTCTTCTTGATCTCAGGGAATCTCAGCTGTTGTCAGTAAGAAAAGCAGTGCTGATAAGAAAATGTCATTGTATTTTTTGGCAGTGAAAATAGACATAATTCCTCAGTGACATTAACATGAAATAGACTTCTGAAGAACACTTTTTTATTCCCCACTATCTTTTATTTTAGAATTTAAAATTATTTTATTCACTCGAAGGTTTAACATAAAAGTTTCTGCTTGAAGCCTACTCTTTTCTGACTTACGGTGACCATCTCGGATCTCTTTGTCTTGATATGGTACAGTTCATGTTGTGCACTCTCATATGAAATAGATTACTTACATCTCTTAAAACATAGCAATACTAATATTTACAATAATAATAATAAATTCACAGAATTAACTTTTCAAAACCATAACTATAACAAGGTGAGATGTTATGTCATTATTTCCTACAATTTTTCTATTCAAATAGAAATCTTTGTTTTCCCTGTATAGCTATAAAATAGATGACACTCTTAAATGAGCTTGAGTATAGTTTTCTTTCACTTCTATTACTTGTTTTCCATCTTTTTTTTTATAAAGAACTACTCAAATAGATGTATCTATACAGGACAAGGGGGAATGGGCTTAAGTTGCGCCAGGGGAGTTTTAAGTTAGATGTTAGGAAGAACTTCTTTACCGAAAGGGTTGTTAGACACTGGAACAGGCTGCCCAGGGAAGTGGTGGAGTCACCATCCCTGGAAGTCTTTAAAAGATGTTTAGATGTAGAGCTTAGGGATATGGTTTAGCGGGGACTGTTAGTGTTAGATCAGAGGTTGGACTCGATGATTTTGAGGTCTCTTCCAACCTAGAAATTCTGTGTGTGTGTGTGTGTGTGTGTGTGTGTGTGTGTGTATTTTCTACATTAAAAGGCAGGGAGAAGCTCTCCTCAGAAACTTCTGTAGCTGATATGACGAGGTGAATTGCCTAGCTGCCACAAGAATGACTGTGGGTGAGCCATGCCTGGGCTAGTACAGAACCACAGAAAAGTCAGTCAGGTTTTACTTGTTCAAATTTGAAAATATATCATCCAGTACAATTTCTTTCCTAGGGAATTCATCCTGGTTGTCTTGAAACACATGTATCATGTCATGCATCATCACAAAGGCACATATCAACTGAAAGTGGAGGAATATTTGTTAAAAGCTAAAGCCCTGCTTAATGTATGCCAAGCCTAGTAAAGTCAAAGAATATCTTCCTCCTGGAATCTCCTTTTCCCGGTTAGCCATTTCAGACATCTTCAGAAGTAACCATCTGTAGTGCAGATGCTACAAGTTAAAGATCAAGTGGTAGACTTAATGCTGAATTTCACTTTTATGTTTAGACTGTATGACCAGGTCTCATTCTCTAGTGGATTTTTATGATTCTATTTTCCTCTTAAAAATATATGAGAGAAATGCTCACAGACCCCTAAACATAGCAGTGTGAGCACACCACTGTAATTAATCCCCCTGTCTACTCCCTATTTATTTATTTATTTATTTATTTTCAGTCTACAAGCCCTGTGGAGTTTGCAGATTGATTCAATTGCAAAGTTAGATTCCCACTGTGATCACAGTTTTGAAATCACAGGGTCTTTCTGCCTGTCCTGCTAGCCAAGCAACAATGGGTGCTAATTAAAACCCTGCTTAAAAGGTTCCCCTTTACTTCGGTGTTGGAGGCTTTCAGGGGGCAGGCAGGGGAAGGATGCCTTGTTCTGTTTATATATATATGCAAGCACTTAGTGAGCTGGGTGGCTGACTGTGGGTTGAGAAAACACTACAAAAGCCTGGTGCTTATAGAAAAGGGCTGGATTTCAACCTGATGAGGTTAGTTAACAGACTAGACTGAAGGGGGCCCAGCTGTATTTTTCTGCCAAAATTTGAGGCACATTTCAAAATAAGGTTTGGTTTTTTATCATTTGCTGCTACAGAAATGTTCAGGTCTCTGTCTTCTTCTATCAAAGTGAGCTGTTTTTTTAAGTGCAAGGATAACAAAGTTCCTTTATTTTTATCAATAAGATTAATATTTTAAACAATTTTAATGCAACTGTTTTTGCTAGTCATCTGGTATGTCTGTGCCAAAATGTGTATATGGAATAAAATTACTCTTCTACTTCAGGAGTTTGTTTCTTGAGCCACTTTTTTTTTTTTTTTTTTTTTTTTTTCATAAATGGAAAAAAAGATCACATTAGACATTTCTGTTGCTCAGTAGTATGACTGAGTTCTAAGAAGTATGCAGACTTCTGTTTTTCCAAGAAGGAAAAATGGGAAACAAACTACACCTTGCAGCTTTACTTGTAAATGTATATAAAATTACTCAGTGCCAGAATATGGCAAATAAAGAATCACCTTCATTATGTCAAGCAATTTCAATATGCTTGGCTTCTCAGCAAATGCAAAGAATGGAAAACACAGCATTGCAAATAAACTCATCAATAAGCCACACAGGTTTTTGTTTGATGTCATTTGTAACTGACAACTTTATCAATCTTACATTGAATAGTCCCTTAGAAATACGAGAGTAATAGGAGCAGAATCTGTCTCATGCCTTTTGTTGAAATGCATTTCATTTGGTAGCATTCACAAACCTGTCCTAGTCCTCATCAGCTGTTTTTATTGTATAAAACATCTCACCCATTGGGGTAGCAGAAAATATATCATGGGATAAATCATGTGTCATTGACAGTGAATGGTCAAAATGAACAATTTGCAGATAAGCTCATAGTTTGACAGGTATTATTCTAAACTTTTCTTTTTTTTTTTTTCAATCCCTATGAAGAATGAATGCTTGTGTAGAAATCAGTAGTGCCTTGCAAATAACTCACCCACCAAAAAAGACTATATTAATTTATCTTTTTTTTTCCTGTCTACCAATATTGTCTAAGGAATTAGCTTTATAGCTATTTTAATTAAAGGGGTGATAAGATATTTCTCTTTTTTATCTTCACAGCCATATGCTGTAATAATTAATAATGTTTAATAGAGCTACTTGCATGCTGAAGACTGCTTAAAAGACTAAAGATGTATAGGATCAGGGCATATGGCCTTTGTTGTTAGCCACATGCACAGAGGAATAAAGGCAGCTAAGCCCAGCCTCCTACTCTTACTCTGTCACTCAGTGGCTGTTCACACTGTGATTCCTGCTGCGGGGAGCAGACAACTGCTTTTCTTCCTCTGCTTCATTTTTTTTTTTTCCTAGTTGTTTTAGTTCTCCATACAAGTGGGGAGAGGAAGGAGAATGTTTAGGAGAAACCTGGCTCTGCCCCTTCCCTTTTTACCATATTGGGCAGGCAAAAAGGGAGAGCTCCGAGAGCAAAGGAGAAAGGATCTATCCAGTATGGCCCTTAAACCATCCTTTTCATCAACACAAATATGTGCATGTGAATGCAAAAGCAAGGTGATTCTGCCAAACCAGACACTCCAAACAGATGTACCTCTTGGTTTATGGACTGACAGGAACACGTCTCTGTTTGTGCAGTGCTCTGCAAGGGTATTTACCTCTGAAGGAGTACAGCTGCACCATCTCCCAGGTCTGAGCCCATACCTGCACATATGCTTTGTCTTGCCAGGAGAAAGAACTAGGAACTTCCTGAGGTGCCTCTCTCTAGAGCAAACAGCTAGAGTGGGTGCTAAGGACCAGCTCTGCAGAGGTCATTGAACAAGGAGACAGACCTCTTGAATAGGCTCTTCAGAGGTGAACCCCTCAACAAGGGTGATGTGACCTTATTTGCTGGAGCTTTTCAGTGAGACTGATTTGTTAGACAGTAGCAATTGAAATAATCAAATCATGAAACCCATCGCCAGACCTCTGTTAACAAATTTGTGAACTGCATTTTGCCTTGTCACAGGAGAAAGTGGTGATTTCTAGGTTGCTGTGGCTACAAGCATGAATCCAAAACAGGTTAGCAAAACCCCATTAACAGGTAATTCTTAGAAAGGTACTGTAAAAGAAAATTTCTCCCTCTTCTGTCAGCACCACCCTAGATTTCTCCTTTGATAGCTACACCTCATGAACAGGTCAACATCATCTGGCCAGTGTCATACAAGCTTGCTATAGAGAAAATGTACCTGCCAGCAAGAGGTGTCTTTTGTTCTTGTTGACTCAACTCCTCATTTTCACATCTGTTGCTACTACTGCCACCTCAGGAAAAGGTGATGCCATCTCAGAGCTTCAATTCTCATCAGATAAATAGACCCAAATGATCTAATTTGCCTCAGACCATCTATTTCAATTTTCCTAAAGGATCATACCATCTATTCCTCAGTTTGAAACTAGCTAGCTAGGAGAAGATAAGAAGATTTTCTCTGGAACATGCTACTGATTGATCCTGGAAAACTGAGTCAGGGACTACTGTGATACTTCGATAAACCTTGCCCCACTGCAGAAACGTAGCACTGGATAGTGCATCTCATCTGCACTTCACAAAGCCACTGTGTGAGGTGGGGGCTCTTCAGTGTTTTCACAGTTATTTCAGTTGTCCAAACAGATGACTGACAGTTGTCTTATCTGGTAGGTTCCAACCAGTAGCATCATAACTTTATGTTCTCAGAAGCTGATCTGTTACCTATACTTCTTCATTGCTTTCTACCATGTATGAACAAGTTTGGTGCAAACCTGAGCAATTTGCTTCTGGGGAAAAAATACACACTGCAGTAAGGTGGAGAGTGGGGAGCAGAGGGGAAAAATATCTGATTTTAGGGACAGTGTGTACATGAAGGAATTTCATGATCTGTGAGCAGGAGACTAAGCTGATGGTCCAGGAAGTTGCTACCAGGCAGCTGTAGCATGTAAATTTGTTTGGTGAAGGAAAATGAACCGTTAGCCTTGTGTAAACCCAGCCTGATGTAAAGAGGATGCCTGAACTTTTTTGGATGATTGGCAGTATTTTTATTAAGAAGCTGCAAATAGAATTTAAAATGTTTAATTCTTACATTTTTATAACATTTCCAACAAATGATATTGTGTCTCTGATAAATAGAGTGTGCTTAAGGACAGTAGATTCAAGGTTAGTCACCAAATTATTTTCTTTCCTAACACCTAATTTATACAGCTGCTAAGCTTCAATCTTGAATGAAGTGCATGGGTGCCACAATTAACATAATGATATTCAAATCAGTTTCTTCTTATCCCTTGCTCTGTCTGTTATGGCTAAATATTAATACCACCTGTGAGATTGGCAGGGGGCTCATGTCTGCTCTTGCACAGAAAAACTTGTGCTGTGCAGAAGCCTGCAACTGAGCCAGTGAGGCATCCCATGAGATCTTTCCCTGATTACCTCTGGCTCTGTGAATCTATGTGAATGCTTAGACTGCTGGGTGGCAGAAAGGTCAAGAATGCATGGAGCCTTCTGGGAAGTAAGGCAACTCTACAACGTCTCCTAACCCAGTGCTGACAATGCACGCACTTCTCCGTATGCTGATGCATAAGCCCTTTCTAAGGCTCTAATGAACTAAAAGCTCGTGATCACTGCAGTTCATGTTTTAACCTAGATCTGTCTAATTCAAGCAGATTGTTAGATAACCTACCTCTTAACCCAGCCTTTGCCCTCAGATGAGTCTAGCAGAAGCTAAATACACTGGATGATATTTGAAGCTGGCTTGGAAATGTCCTGAGCTTAATTAAAGGCAACCTCTTCGGCCTTATTCTGCTAAGTATACCCCACTGGACAGACACAATTCCCCTGAAGTTTCCACCCTCCCTGTTCTCAGGGAAGGATCAGAAAGAAATTCATAGGCATCTATATGCCACTGGGAAAGTATTGTCATTTTAGTCTCTGTAA
This sequence comes from Anas platyrhynchos, assembly GCF_047663525.1. Taxonomy (NCBI): domain Eukaryota; kingdom Metazoa; phylum Chordata; class Aves; order Anseriformes; family Anatidae; genus Anas; species Anas platyrhynchos. The sequence continues at coordinate 34,978,943 of NC_092588.1, read as the reverse complement.
TTACAGAGATCTTTACCTGTTGCCATGGAAGTATTCATAACTCTTAGCAAACAGCGTTTTGGTGGGTGATGCTGATGGGATGTAATGTACATCTATTATTATTTTACATTTCTTATGGCCTTTGGAAGCCTATGCTTGGCGATTTTAATAATCCAAGAGCAATTTTTATTTATTCTACCATTTGATACAGCAGTGCAGAAGAGAAGAGCTTTAGCACTGGAGCAAAACATGACACCATTTCGTTGCTTTAAATGTGTTTCTCAAAGTATATGTAGATGAAACTTCCAGCAAAGACTGGTAGTATGTGGGTGGATGTTGATCAAATAGGTGAATAATTATAATAAATTTACACTTATCACATCAATTATAAGCATCCTTTCAGTATGTTGTGAAGAAACATTTTCAGAAACTGTGCCACTTAATTTAAATGCAATTTGAATAGAGTTAAGTAGATTCTACTGGTTTTAGCAACAAAGTGAAGGCGATATGCAAAAAAAAAAAAAAAAAAAGTAGTGAAATTGTACAGCTTGCTGACAGTGAAGATCTCACAGACCCATACTTTATCCTGGATTTTATTGTTTCCTGCTTTGGCAAACCTTATAAAATGTATCAGAAAGTATTTTGATAATCCAAGTATGTTTATATATCATGATGAGACAACTGTTCATGATGAAAATGTCTGTAGCCCTTAGCAATGTGGAAATTTGTTAAAAAGTGACATCAGTATAAGTTTTTACTAAAATATCAAAAACTGCTGTCTAAAACTGGTAGCAAGTGCTCAGTCTGAGAAAAATCTAACAAAATAACAAAAAAGCTGCCTTCTGTTCTCTGTTAGTGTCGAGGGCCTTAGCACTGCACACGTAGTATATAAATAAACCACTGTGATCAACACCTGAGAGCTTATAAATGTCTGAAATGTATGGTGACAATTTGCAGAACTTCTGCATTGCTCCCTCATGCCTACTTACAAGCTATTTGGGTAATCTGGAACCTGTTAGGTGATACCATATACCATTGTTTTCTAGTCTTGCACAGTGCAATAATAAACACTGCAGGAAATGCCTCAGTTTGTATAGAGGAATGGCAAAGCCATGCAGCTCTCCTTTGTTTTTTTGTGATGCAAGAGTGCCTGATAAAATGAGTTGCAACCGACCTGCCTTAGCCACCTGGTAAAGCCATGCCTGCTTTCAGCTACCAGTCTTACATCTCAGCAGTTCATTATTTTGACCCAGGTTTCCAGAATCTTTCATTCCATGTGACTTGAGTGTTTGCATTACTGTATTTTATCACTTGGGATCTGCTTGCTGCAGGAAACTAGCTCTAGAAAAGTGTATATATTGGGCCCAGTTCACCTCCACTAGAACACTATGGATTCAAGCATATTTGGCAGCCAAACTCCCCTGAAGCTATTTTCTGTGAGTAGATGGAAATTCCATAGAGGTCTCTGGACCTGGTTCAGAACTGACCTGAGTGATTGTTACCCATCAGGTGTGACGGATCATTAAAGGGCTTTTAAGTGTTTCCAAGTTGTTCCCCAATTTATTACACAGTTTGGATGCCAAAAAAAAAAAAAAAAAAAAAAAAAAAAGACAAGTTGCTCACCGAAGAAATGTAGTAAAAAGAACGGCCAGGGTCCTGTTCACCTTCTACCCTCCTCTCTCTTTTTTTTTACTGCTCTTTTCCCCTTATGCACTGTTTCTCCCTTCACATGTCCTTCCAATCTCTAATTCCTACACGGTCTGAAATGTTTCTGAGTCCTGTTTCAGTTCTGGTATTCAATAGATGTGAGTCTCATTGATTTATGCCAGAGTTGAATATTGTCCCCATAGCATACCAAATTGCTTCAGCACACACATGGAATGCCAAATCAGTGTACAGGCATACCACTTTGTAACTACTTTATTACTCATTTACACTTGGTGTGAAATTTATACCCTTATTTATGTCACTGCTGAATCTGGGACATTATATAAATTTGATCCCGGACAAAGCTGGATGGTTTAGAGAACTGGCAGTGGATACAGCACCTATCCTTGTAAATTATCCGCTCAAATTCTAATCAAGTAATTCAACCAAACCAACCAAAACTTATTTCTGTGCAATGCTGTCATAAAAATGAAGAAGCTGGTCTCCTCCCTGTTCCCAGTACACATGTGTCAACACAACAGTTGACTAATTAACACCCTTGCTGGCTATGAAAGTTCCTGAGCCAAGGATTTAAGCAGGCAGGGAGACTGAACTCTTTGTCCTGGCCCTAAGTCAAGGCAGGTTGATGAACAAGCAAGTCCTACTCTTGCTGCAGGTATAGCTGCCTTCTGTTTTCTGGGACTAACAGCCTGGCATCTTCCACAGGCATGTTGCTTTCATTAAAAATAATAATAAAAAATAATTAAGAATGTATAATTCTGGTCTCTTTGTATAGTATAAGTATTTTCACTCATTTTCTATGGAAGTTTTAGAGTTAATAGGACTTTGGTCTGAGTCAGGATTACAGGATTTTGACCCTCCTGGGATCTTTGTCCTAGATTTCAGCCTTGGCAGGTGGAACACTCTGTAACCAGCTGACATTTTAGTGGCTACTTTGTGAGTCAAATATCTTGCTTTATGTTTTCCTTTTTGGTTTGGATGAGTTTATATGGGTTTCTGAAGTATTTGGGAAGGTTGCATGAACTTCATGGTGCCACTGCACCTTCCTCAAGCCAGAGAAGTTGCTTTCCTCATTGAGAAATCGCACTTCAAAAGAACTTGTGATGTTTTTTAAATTACTGTTTCAGATGGCTTTTATTTCCAAATGTCTGCATCACTCAGAAAATCTGAGTTTATCCTGTTTTGTGGTATTTCTGATTTATTTTTCCTATTTAGAGAGTTCTCGCACAGAAATTAAAAAAAAAAAAAAAAAAAAAAGGAGAAAAGAGAAATGTGACAGTGACCTCTGGTCTTATTTCAGTATAAGGAAAGAAAATAAGAATATAAAAAGATTCTGGATCTCAGCCATTACAATGAAAAACATCTGTTGAAGACTCTGCAAGTATAAATTTATCTTACCATGGGCATGATTATTGATTAAAATGCAGTTTCTTTCTTCTACTAAGTTATTTCAGCTTCATAACCTGAAAAGTGAAAGGTTGAAACCTGTTGCACTTTTGTGCTTCTGTAAAGCAGAGATGTCCAAACTGTATTCCGTACACTACCTGATGGTGGTCCAGAATGCTGGATGATCACACAGTTCTGGCTACTTCACTCTTTTTCTCATACTTGCATAAAATCTTTTCCTACTGTTGTGTTTCCAAGTAAGCAACCAAACAAAGTACTATGGAGGTATTGTGGAGTCCCACATTAGAGGGGTGTGCTAGCACTCAGTGCTATGACTCTGACTGTGAAAGACAGTTTGAGGCAAATCTTCTGTAAAACTCCTATATATATTTCAACAGATCTATCATATCTAAGGAATGCAATGTCTCCAGAGTTACAAGGACACCAAATTCCTATGGCCAAGGTTAGTTTTGGCAGTCTGGGTGTGAATGCATACTATGCAGTCTTGCTGGGATACTGATCTGTTTTGGGATCAGTGTTGGAGTCGAGACTTGCCCTTGCCTGACTCATAACAGTGGATCTGAAGAGCCAGGAACGGCTGGATCTGGAAGGATGACAACCTCCCCTCCTCTGCTGGGAGGGCAGGTTCTTGTGGCAGGAAGCCCTCGGGAGACTGAAAAGGCTTGCCAGAGAGGTCTCCTTGCTGTCTTCCCCCAAAAGATTTTCAGTCAAGAAACAGGAAAGCACCCTTTCGCACAGCAGTTTACATCATACTGCTTTCTGCAGCATGGAACTGGGATTTATTTTTTTTTTCACAGACCTCTGCAGATTTAGCAAGTAAAGTGAACTGTGGCAAATGAGTACTCTATATATTTCTATGCAAACTAAAAGTGTATCTCCTACAGAAAATCCCCTGTTCATGCCCCTGTTTTTTTTTAGTCCTCCAAACCCATATCTAATCTAAAGGCATAAATCACTTTCCAAGATCCACTAAATGCAATGGGTTCGTTATGCTGCCTGAAATGGCTAGCTAACAAACCTGGCCTACTGAGCAATGTTTGATAGAAATTGTAAATGATGCCTGTTTTTATTGGAGTGAAGTAACATTTAAGCATAGGTAATATAGATGATAAACTTGCAACACTAGCAAACTGAAAAACACATGGGAACCGCATGTGTGCCAATTCAAATACGGCTTTATTAAATGCACCTGATTTCGAGCTACCTTTTAGTATTCTATTTAGCAGTTTAATGAGAACCAGTTATAACACAGGGTTGTTGTTTTTTTTTCCTGTATTCAGAATTCAGCAAGCTACACAGCTGACATGCATATCGATTTAAACAGACAGCATCAGAAAAACACAATGAAGGCCTTTACTGTAAGCAAATACAGGACGTCTATGTGACCTTCCCAACCACCACATCATTCACACAGCCATCTGAGAACATCTGAAGCAGAAGCTATCAGTGTTTCCTTGAGACCTCCTTACATAAAGGCTGTATCATGAATTAAAGAGCTCAAGCTGTTGACTAAAAGGACTCTGGCACTGCAACTAAAGAATGGTACCTAGCGGTGTCCATTCTTACATTAACATCTGCAGCCATTGAAATGGCCACTTGCTCCTGAAGGCAGGGGAGCAGACTATTATGGACAAGTTACAGAGTCCTCTTTCAGCTGCTGTTTTGCTGAAGAGCCAGGTGCAAAAGATGTGCTCAGAAAGAGACTATAGAAGAGGTTAATGGTCACATCGATTACAAACTGATAATTGCTCGCTCACTATTCCTCAGTATTCAGCCAACTAGCTGTTTCAGTAATTATTTTCCTGTTCTTTATTTCTATTAATGGTGTACTCAATATTGGAGACTGTTTCCCGTCTTTATAGCTCTAAACAGCTATTGAAACTCTGGAAGTGTAATGTATAGCATTAGCTTTAGTGTTCATTATTAATATAATCACAGGCTTAGCTCTGGAAGGAATCAATCCTGCAGTTTACATTAGCTGTTAGATGACCTAAAATTCTCCCCCCCTCCCTGATCCATGTAAAGAACTAGTTACATGGTTTTACTTCTCTTTTTAGTTATTCTTATGATTTTGCTAAATCTGGTGAAAGAAAAAGCTGACTCTTTGCCACTTCCCACAGTAACAGTAACCTTATAGTTCTGAGTTCTGTTCTCAGTTGCATGAGGATGATGAGGGTCACAGAGCACCATACGTCTTTGTTAGCTTAGCTACTGCACCTCTGACTGCTGATTTATATAGGTTAGAATTCAACTGATCAGACAGATAAGCTCAAAAGTCTACAATTATTTTTTCTTTATATTTTCTTTTTAATTTATTCTGGCAATTTTTTTTATTTTTTTTTTCCAGCTGAGATATAAGGAGTGACATCCTTTGTGTGAAGTAATTAAATCATTACTTTTTAAAGATAGGCAAATTACAATCATTGCATTTTATTAGATATTACTGTTTTTCTTAGTTAATAATTCTTGGCTTATGTAAGGGTTTCAAGAGCAAATGCAAGTTGACTACATTTTATTTAAGCCCCAGAAGTGTAGACTCTTCCTTAAAAAAAAAAAAAAAAAAAAAGTTCTACAGAATTAAATTCCATGGCAATGTATACAAGTTAGTAAAAGAGAGTAAAAGAAACAAAACCTGCAATTCCCTATTCTCTGAAGAGAAGAAAGTGAACTATTTGAAGAGGCCAATTATGAAAGCTGAGATCAATATAGCATTAAAAATTAGTTAGGGTGAAATGCTGGATGATGACAGATTATCATATGAATTAGATCTTTGCTAGAAGGAACAATTATCACAGCACCTGTTAGAAGCTTTCTGTTGTTATTTCGGTACTGAAAATCTCCTCTTATCAGTGAACAAAGACCTCTATATTATTGACTAGAAAGAAAAAATGCTGGCAGATTCCATACCATGGCAAAGAGTTCTGGGAGCAGTGGAACAGATAAAATGCCCATCAAATTGTGGTCAGTCACAGGTGGGGAGCTATAAGATGCAAGTGATAAAAGTATTTTTAACAGATTTTTTAGAATCTGAACGTCCTTAAAGCTAGTGATATTCATGAGGCCAGAACAGTTTCCTTAATAGCTGCAAGAAGGCTTTGACTGACAATAGTTATATATTACCGTGGAATATTTTGAGATAAGGATTACATTCAGTTGGTGAATTAAGATAATAATAGAAAACCCCAACACATGGAATGAGAAATGATTCCCTCCCATATACACTAAGCAGAAATAAAAGACAAGGGTCTCTGGGTTTGCTCTTTGTGCTGATGGACGCCAGAATGGTGAAACTCCGGAGTACATGGAGCCTGTGCTGCAGCTTCCAACACTGCCAATGTATGCTAATTTTTTTATTTCTAACCTCAGAAAGCTCAAGGCTGATGAATCTGGGACAGGATAATCTGTCTAATCCTGTGTTTTGATGTCATTCAGCCACAAACAAAATTTACTGTGTGAATCATTTGTCATTTTTGATGAACATTATTAAATCTACTCTGGTCTTATCAGAATAAAGGATGAGCCTACCCCAAACTAAATAGAAGTGGATCCCTTGACCACTACAAGAACTATTGAATATTGCTGCCTCTCCAGACCTCCCCAGGGCAGTCTGCTTGCTGTTGACTGATGGGTATTACTTGCTCCTGCCATTTTGGGGTGCTGAGTCTTCTTTCTGATTGCACCTCATCATCCTGGGAGAAACCAGCAGCCCATCCCCATTATTTCAATATGGTGCTGCACAGAAATCCTGCTCTTCACTTCCCTGTGAGTAGGAAAACACATAGAGAAAATAAGCATAAATTTGCCTGCAGGCATTATACCCCAGTGCAGGGCAGGGAACAAAATCCTTACCTTGGAGCTGCTGTGCCGGGTGAGCAGGGCTGCTGGAGCCAGCTGCTCTGGGGAGCTGGGTTGCATGGCAATGCCACAGCCCAGCCGCTGCATTGTGCGAGTGCCCTAATTGGAAATGCCAGGTCTCATCCGTCCAGCAAAGCATGCTGAAAGCACAGTCGCCTGCCTGGGCTCGGGACTGTCCTACCCAGCTCCTGGCTGAGAAATGAACTGTAATAACACCCTGACGGTATTGGGGACTGCTTGCAGTAAGTACTGTATAAGGCAAAACTTGGGAGCAGAGAAGGGCTGGGGAAGGGGTTTAAGCCAATTGTCCCTATTACAGTAAGTGTGTATGGTGTTGCTGTGTTCTCTCTATTTCCTGAACTTTTAACCTCATCCTACCTCTAGCCATACTCAAAATGACAGCCACTGAAAAGGGGGGCAGGGGGAATGCATTCCATTCCTTTCTCTGTCTGAATATGCAAATATACAAATATGTTTAAGCTGGCCATAGTCTTCAGTACTGCTTTCTCTCCCAGCCAATGTGGTGGTCCATGTGAGTGAAAGGAAGATTTTTTGAGGTAAGGTACTTAATTGTAGGACAAATGCCAAAAGAAAGCAAGAACGCACTTAGGTTCTTTTAATGGACAATGGTTTTATTGATGCTTTCAACTTGGAGCTAACATATGGGTACCATGAGCTAAGATACCCAATTGTATGTAGTTCTATTTCCAAAAAAAGAAAACATTTTAAGGAGTATAACCTCTTAATGGAGAAGGCTATTCACTTTCCAGTTCACTTCTTGCTGATTTGTGGATATTGAAAACAAAAAGCCAAAAATAGTTCTTAAACTTGCCAGTGAGATCCACCGCAGTGCATATCTGTCAGTGCTGCCCATTTAGCCTGTGGTTCCTCTGAGTAACTCAACAGTGGGTCAGAGCCATCCTGACAGCTCCACCATGGGAGTATGATGCACTAATGGGCAGTACTGAAGAACCCAAGATGTCAACAGGATCTCCAAATATCCCATGGCCTTGAAAACCAGACCTCTGGGCAGCAGAAAGACAGTGAGTTTGTCTAAGGCAGGAAAGGCAATCTTGCGTGAAATGGGTCTTTAGGACAGAATCATAGTATACCTGGAAATCCTGCCTAAGCATTCATGCATCCTTATGGATTGCTGGGCTACCTGAAAACCAATGATGTAACTTTGCAGTTGGTTATCAAACTTTTACTCATTGTGCAACTGATAGTTGCTAAGTGGCAGTCCTTTTATATTCCTCTAAAAAATCTTCTGACAAAAGATTTCTAAATTAAATTTTCTCCATTTGGGATTTTTTCATAGTAAGTATTTAGTAAATGTTCCACATTTTAAGTGGAATAAACATTTTTTATTTTTTTTTAACATGTTCATCACTTTCACAAAGTGAAAGAACCTTGTGAGGAAAATAAAAAGAATAATCATTCTTGGTTTGCATTTTACACAAGTAGGGCTAACTACTGGTTATAGCAAAGCTGTTCTAGGTTTAGGTTTGGCATTTATGAATATATGCCTTGTAATCTGGCATACATACTTTTGCCTCCTGCACTTGTACAGTTAAATATTTGTTTAGGAATTTAGAAGAGACTGCTTTAGATTCCCTGCTTTACCACAGACTTGGTTACTCACTTAAGGTTACCATGCACTGGCTTCCTAAATGATGTTCAACAATGACAGTGGTCATTTTGAATTTCCAGAGTTAAAAAAAAAGGGAGGTAATAGTGAGCTCATCACTTATACTGGCAGCTAACAGAAAAACAGATAGAAAGACTTGGCATGTTGAGGAAAGGGAAAGTTGACACAGTTGTTCTCAGGTGTGCACTTGAAAATTGGTGATGTTTTGTCTAGGTACTATTATTGCTCACTGGAGTCACTGTGAAATATCAAATTGCTCTAGAGGGAACACTGTGAAAAGGAAATATTTCTGCTTCTTGGGCACTCAGAAGGTAGCTTTAGTTAGCAGCTTCTTACTGAAATTGGAATTTTGTCTTGGCAAATGAATTGGAGCATAAGGTACATAAAATACACTGAGGGACTTGTGGTTGCTGCATCTGATGGAGACAGACCTGAATGCATGGAGCTAGGAGAAAACATCTCACCACTACCAGGTGGGAACATCCTGCTCCACTATTGCAAGTTCTCCTCCATCACATTCTCCCATTGTGGCAGCATCTTCCATGAGCCAGTTCAACTCCCAAAGCCAACAGTGAAGGCAGCAAAACCATGGGCAAGTCTCTCCTGGGTTGGGTGAGTAAAACATCTCAGCTAATGCGCCCTGACATAAGGCAAGAGTGGGAGGAAGGGAAGAAACAAGGAAAAGAGAAGGGCAGACAATGGAAGGAATGGGGCAAAGGAAATCCAGCAGAAGGTGGTGTCAGCTCTGCACATGAAACCACATCCCGAATGTGTGCTGGAGGCAGAGGAACAACCACATGGTGCTCTGCCCAGTTTAAATGGCCTGCAAAAATAGCCTTTTAGAAAACCTGCCACTGTGTTGGGATCACTTATGCTTTAATAATGACATCTGTTTGACAAAAAAGCTGAGTAGCTTAGTTGTGTGACAAAGAAAATTGAAACTTTATTTCATCTTGCAGACAGGATATGGGTGTTTACTTGAGTGAGAGACATTTCTGTTTTTAAAGAATGGCATGATATCCTTATTCTTGCTATGCTATGGACTAAGACAACCATTCCTAACGATGATTGAAACTACCATTTTCTCCTTTTCACCTTCTGACTTTAAAATGGTGTCTGGAGGAGACTTCAGGGGAAAACTTCTGAACTGTATGATATATATGCATATGGTGAAGTGTAAATGTCCAGCTTTCAATCCACAAGTGTGATGCAGATGTTTCAAATCATATTTATATCCCATGAATGTGCATTGGATAAACAGCAACCAGAGTGTGATGTCCTGGATAGAGGGATTATGATGACATCCTTTTGGCCTATTTGCCAAATCTTAAAAATACATAGTGGTATTTCAGTCTTTATTAAAAATGCCTTGCTTATGTTCTTATACCGTCAGTTACACACAAAGTGATTGTGTGGTGTTGCTTTGCAGGCCCTGATTTTTAGGTATTAATAAGACTTACATGCAGAAGCAAAATAGTATGGGATCTTATGGGCTCGACTGGACAGTTTGAGGTTCAAATAGGGTGAGTACCCTTTGTCAGCATACATCTGGTGGGTGAAAAATATGGCTAGCTGTCATCATACTCTTCATGGAAAACTTCCTGGTTCCCCTTACCTACAGAAACATACAAAGAGTAGTAGGCTAAGACTAAACCACTTTCAGGTCCTGCCATTTAATTATTGTCCATTTTTTAATCAAAAGTACATAGTATGTATTAGAACTGGAGTTAATCTCACGTCCTCATAACAGTGAAGCATCGCTGCAGCAAGCACCATCCCCCTCTCACTGATGACTTTGAGCTTATTTGGTATTCTGCAGTCACACCTCCAGCTGCAGTGCAGATGTAGCCTTAGATGGCTCCTGCTGGCACTGTCCTAGGAACTTTTTCTACGGGTAACTTGCACTGCAGTGGACCCTCTGCAAGAAATCATCCTCAGCGTTTGTGGGGATGCCTCCTGACTGGCACACTACTGTGAAACCTAGGCGACGCTTTGGAGTCTCTGGAACATCTCAGCCCTAAACATGGGTGAGAAGCAGGTGCAGAGGCAGCCAGAAGGAGCCTCCTGCTGCTCTCTGCAGAGGGAAGCTGAAGGAGTACACTGTACCTTTTCTGATTCACCTGATTTTGCCTACATGAATGTTAGAAGAAGGAAATAAGCTATATGCAGAAGGAAATTGAGTAGTTGTTAGTGGGACCATGGTAGCAATCTGATTCCATGAAGAGAGGAACAAGATACATTTATTTAAACTCATAGTAGTAAAACGCCCTTCTGGGACTGTAATCTTATTTGTATCATCAATACCTGAAAAATCACAGCTGAGACTCCGCTCTATGGGGTTAGAACCAAGGGAAGTTTCTACAACAGTGCACCAGTGAGGCCAGGGTGTTTCAGTGGGAGGTGGTCTTAGCTAGGCTTTCCCTGTTATTCAACAGATAGCCTCATCCCAGCTTGGTGCCCCTTCAGCAGGGGCTGGCACAATTGTTCACCCTCTTCTCCTTCCACTCTGCCTGTAGAGTGGAAGACATTTTATGGAGGTCTCCAGAGTCACGAATCTTGTGCATTAGTCCATGAACAACTAAGATTGTGATACAACTTAAGAAATCTATCTATTGCTATTTACATACTTGACAAGGTAGAAAAATTAAATTGCAAGAAAAGGTCAAACTTCAGATAAATCTATCATATATAAATCATCATCATTTCAGATAAATCGTCTATGCCTCCAGACCTCATCTGAAAGTGTGCAGGCCTTGAATGCACACTATCTTCTTGAGGAGAAGATAGCATTTGCAAAAAATATGACTCCTCTGTTTTTATGGGACATAGGACTCATGCTTCTTTGTGGGTTTTAAATTTGTTGGTATGTCCTACTGCTTCCTTTCATGAGAAATGTTTCCTGACAAGATCATTGCTGACCCATATATCTGAAGCTATGAATGAATGTTGTTGTGATGTATAAAATAGCTCATGACTTTTCTGTGTGCAGTGATCTTTTAATGAGCAGCAAGATCCCAGGAAGAATAAAATAATTCTTCCAAACCAAGCGCTTAATCTCAGTTTGAAGCTAAATCAAAACACTCAAATTAATATGCTGACTAATCTTTACAAACGTTCTGCCTAGGACAAATGACCAGCTGGCCTAAGCATACTTTGTTTAACTGTATGACAGCAAAAACTACTACAGTTGGAGTACTTAAAATTTAAGGGGTCCAATATTTCCCAGGCTATTTTTTTTCCCTGCTCATAGGTCTTTACTAATTAAGTAAGTCCAGCTTTATAGGTGGAGCAATACCAAAAAAGTACCAATAAAAATTTTAAAGCTCTCTAAAACGTTTTAGTGCCTTATTTCATGTGGCATATACAGAGTTATGATGGTTTGTAAGGTATAAAGTTTTTTATTAGCAGTCCGGTGGGAAGACGATATAACTCAGTCATTGCTTTGCAACTCATTTAATGCACATCACCACAGCATTTGACTAGCACACTTATCACAAATTGAACTCAGTAAAATATTTGACTCAGCAGCCTTTTACACACATGCAAAGAGAGAGTTAACTGCAAACTAATTTGGGGAATTAGTGGTCACTTATAAGACATGGCATAAACACTCCAACTATTCTTCAGTTTATGCTATATTATTCCCCAAAGCCTCTTGGTCTCACAGCATTTTCCCCAAAGAACGTGTGGTACAAAAATTTGAAAAACAACTGACCTCTGCCCTCATGGTCAAGAGGGCCAATGGGATCATGGCATGCATTAAAAGGAGTGTGGCCAGCAGGTCAAGGGAGGTGATCTTCCTCCTCTACTCTGCCCTGGTCAGGCCTCACCTAGAGTACTGTGTCCAGTTCTGGGCTCCCCAGTACAAAAAAGACAAGGATCTCCTGGAAAGAGTCCAGCACAGGGCCACAAAGATGATACGGGGCTTGGAGCATCTTCCTTCTGAGGAAACGCTGAGAGACCTGGGTCTGTTCAGCCTGGAGGAAAGAAGACTGAGAGGGGATCTCATCAATGTGTATAAATACCTGAGGTGAGGGAGACAGAGGGATTTGGCCAACCTCTTTTCAGTGGTTTGTGGGGACAGGACAAGGAGTAATGGTCACAAGACAGAGCACAGGAAGTTCTGCACCAACATGTGAAAGAACTTCTTCACGGTGAGTGTGACGGAACACTGGAACAGGCTGCCCGGGGAGGTTGTGGACTCTCCTTCTCTGGAGATATTTAAGGCCTGTCTGGATGCCTACCTGGGCAGCCTGCTCTAAGGAACCTGCTTTGGCAGGGGGGTTGGACCCGATGATCTTTTGAGGTCCCTTCCAACCCCTTCAATTCTGTGTGTGTGTGTGTGATCTTTTATATGAAACAAATGGGAAAACTGATATAGGAGTTACAAAATTTGTTTTCTCTCTCTCTCCTGTCATCTTCATCTCCTCCCCTAACATTTAGAGAGTTTCACTTCAAATAAGTTAAGTAGGACTAGTAGGTTCCCATAACAAACATCTGCTTCTCTCCATGTTTGATGTTAAGCGACAAACACAGAGGTGGTAAGGGTGCAGCTGGCCTGTCCCCAGACTGCACATTGGCAGTGACACCATGCATAGCACAGTGAGATCTCAGGTGATTATTGCTCCTGATTTCCTTTTTACACAAGTGGCTGCATAGAGAGGGAAAAATGGGACTATTAGCAAAGTATCCAAGTTGCCCATATGTGTCCAAAAAAGAAGAGAGGATGGTCATTCTCTGTTATTCTCTATATCATCCACAGAGAACTGGGAGATTAATAGTGTTTTCAGCTGAGAATTTTGTTTGAATTGAAAAAGTCTTTCTTAAAAACCTCCTCCTCTTTGTGGAACAAACACAGATGGCTGTAGTACAGTATTTTGGTTTTTTACACCATAGAGTACTGAACTTCTGTAATAAACTTGAAGTTTGATATGTGCAGCAGTAGAACATAAGTAAAACCAGGGAAAAAGAAAATCAAAAGGAATCATGCTTAACAGCAGCTGATTAAAGCCCCAGAATTGCTTATGTAACAAAGATTTTAATTCAGATCTTCAGACATTTAAGGAATAACGAATGTTTGTTTCTTCTATTAAGATTATAAGAATTATTTCAAACTGTTTCTATTAATATTAGCCCATACCAGCTGTAATTATAGAAGGCACGCTCTTCAAATCTACATGTGGCCAAGAAATGATTTCCTCTGCATCTAAAATTTTCTTGGTTGTCATTAGAACAAACCAATGACCTCTTGGAATTTGTTTCATGGAAATGTGAGAAAAACCTGCTGGTTACATTATTTACCTGCAATCCAGAAAACCAGATTAAAAATGGCTATGTATCCAGTTTGAAACAGGGCTATGAACAATAGACTAGAAAAATGTGATAACCACTGGGGCTATAAATTCATTCTTGCTTTTGCTTGGATGTTTAATTATTTATACAAAATACAATATTCCCAGTAAGAGACTAAAAACTTGGCAACAAAGCATAAGAATGTATTCCATGACATCCTTTTGAAAATCCATCTACAACTGGCTTAAGCATATATATTTTAAAATTACAGAGTTGCAGAAAATTCCGGTGTGCTGAACATGCTCCATTCTTGTGCAGCTCTTGTATGTCAGCTGGGTCAACCATGCACCTTCCCAGGGGTGCAAGAGAGGTGCAGGTCTGATATAATTTAATATTTATAAGACTTGAAACAGATTGTGCAAGAATTTAACTTATTGTTTGCCATAGAACAGAAGAAGGAAGAAATAAGCTAATTAATATAGATAGTTGCAGACTTTGAAAGAAGCAGGAATAAACATGCAAAACAAGTATGTAGATGAATGAGGTTTATAGGAGACAAAGGATATGGGGATGATTTAGAAGTAAAAGAGTGTTTTTAAAAATTGAAGTGCTGTAAGCATTCCCCCTGACTAGGAAACAAATAACCGTCAGAATATACATGTCTTCTCCATCTCTTAGTAGCTGGTATACATAGGCCATGATATCCCACTCCATTTCTCTCAGCAAGCTAGAAACACAAATATGCTATGAGTTTCTGTTGGGGAATGTCAACATGTTGTCAGTTTTTCAATTCCCCTTCTTTCAAAAAAAAAAAGGGGGAAGAAAAAAAAAAGTTGCTTCTTGTGTAGAAGCAACTACACACTGTAAATACTCCGTGATGGGCAGAAACCTTATGGAAATGCTCACTGAAAGGTTACTACAACTGCACCAAGTGTTTCCATTTGCTCAGCAAAGATCAATAATTCCTCTTTTCCAATAAAACCTCATTCTCCATCCAGCATTGGCCGTGAAGACTGGCAGGTTGTCATCCTTCTGACTAAGGGTACAGAGGTACCTGGAAGGGGGAGGTGAGCAGTGTGTCCTTCCTAGTTGTGCTTCACCATCATGAATGACTTGCAGGGGAATAAGACAAAGCTAGAAGTTATAACGCCTTCAGCAGGAAGGATTTAGCTGCAGCCTGCTCTGATGCTACCCCATGACTGTTCATAGCTGCAAATGTCTGCTGCAAATAGCCTCTTCTCACTTTTGATACTTGAATCTAAGGATGTTGAAATAATGAAGGCTGAATGAGTTTTTAATTCAGCATGTTAGTTCAGGCACATAGTGAAAGTGATTCAACACATTAGCCCAAGACCATGATGAAAGAGAGCTTCCCACCTATGTGGGACTGCATAGCTTCTCCCTGCAGGCTGCTGCCCAAGGCTGCCTGTGCTGTCTGTGCTGCCAGTTCTCTGCCTTTGCCCTGGAAATTACTGGTTGGAGGAGGCTGATTCATCTCTCCTTCAGGGCATCTCTCCTTCAGTAACTCCTATATACATACCCCTGCAGGTCTTTGATTAAATAGTAACTCTGGGTTTCAAGTGTGTTTCACTCAGCAAATTATATTTAACACTGTAATATGAAAGCCATGCTTACAATATCAGATGAGGGGAAATGGCCTCAAGTTGTGCCAGGGGAGGTTTAGGTTGGATATTAGGAGAAGTTTCTTTACTGAAAGGGTTGTGCAGCATTGGAATAGGCTGCCCACGAAGTACTTGAGTCACCATCCCTGGAGGTCATCAAGAAACATGTAGATGTAGAACTTAGTATCATGGTCTAGTGGTGGACTTGTCAGTACTAGATTAAAGGTTGGACTAGATGATCTTAGAGGTCCTTTCCAACCTGAATGATTCTGTGATTCTGTGAACATGAGGACAGATATTCAACACCATGGTAAACAATAGCTCTTTGCTATATTACACCATGGAGAGTAATTTATGAAGAGAATCGATTCAATTGACAGATAAATAAAATTGGTGATACATATAACCATCGAAACATTATAATATTTGTTAAAATTTCTTAGTGTAAATAACCACACATCAGTTTGCATATATCATATGTAATACATATACTTATTTTTTTAAAAATATGCATATTGTATAACTCTTCCCATGTGGCTGTATTTGGAAACACTGTTTTCAGAAGGTCTACATCTCAGTAATCTTTAGTGCTCAACTTATATAAGATTGTACAGGGTAAATACTCACAGTTAAACCAGAGTCATAACTGTAAATTACCTTTGAGGTTCACAACATCTTGTGTTCTAAAGCAGGAAAAATCTAATGAAGCTTTTCCATGGTAGCAACTATTTCACCTGTGAATTAATACAACAGGTATTTCCAAAGTCATATAATGATTTCGCGATATACTTGTCTTTTTGATGTATTTTGTGTGTGTGTGTGTTTGAAATGATCATGGTGATGCTCTTATTAACTGTGGAATGAAGATTGTGCTGCATAATATGGAACTATTCCATTTTTTCCCTCTGTCAAAACATACAATTCCTATACTGCTCCATGCATGTTTCCTCAGCTTGATTACATGTGTTTTGAGGCACGCAAATGGCTGTCCTTGCCCTATTAAGACATTGACATAAATATCCCTGGGGGAGCAAGAAAAAGCTTAAATATTGAAATGAGCCTTGGGGCTGAAAGGTCTTGTCTCGTTCATTTATTTGCTGGTCTTTTGTGCGTGTGTGGTGTAAGGGAGATTTAATGAAGACTGCAGGTTACAGAGTGTATATGAATCTAGATATGCACATACAATGAAATATTTATATACTTTTAGTAAGAGCTCAGTGTTGAATCAGAGGTTAGAGATGATCATTATTCATTGGTGGCAAAAGATATTTTCTTCTACTTAAGAAAATTTAGGTACA
Organism: Anas platyrhynchos; assembly: GCF_047663525.1. Taxonomy (NCBI): domain Eukaryota; kingdom Metazoa; phylum Chordata; class Aves; order Anseriformes; family Anatidae; genus Anas; species Anas platyrhynchos. Next base: position 34,962,174 of record NC_092588.1, on the reverse strand, counting down.
TAACTTCTTGCTTGAAAGCTCAAAGAACTGAACTATCTCTGTAGATAGTTCACGTAGATCCCAGCTCACTTTTGCACCTGCTGTAATGCTTCTGGATGACTCTTCATAGCCTAATGCAGGTTCTGTTATGTCTTCAACCTCCATTTCTCACCTTGTCATAACTCTGTTATAGGAAAACTCTTCTTTGTACCCCAATGAAGGGAAGGGAAGGGAAGGGAAGGGAAGGGAAGGGAAGGGAAGGGAAGGGAAGGGAAGGGAAGGGAAGGGAAGGGAAGGGAAGGGAAGGGAAGGGAAGGGAAGGGAAGGGAAGGGAAGGGAAGGGAAGGGAAGGGAAGGGAAGGGAAGGGAAGGGAAGGGAAGGGAAGGGAAGGGAAGGGAAGGGAAGGGAAGGGAAGGGAAGGGAAGGGAAGGGAAGGGAAGGGAAGGGAAGGGAAGGGACAAATCCCAAGGCCTTTCTAGGTTTATACAATTTGAAGTGAACTAATAAGTCTGTGTATCATGTACTTTCCTATTTCCCCTGAACTGAATGCAGCAAATCGCAGAAAGTAAAGCAGAATCCAACACTGGCTAAAGCATGTCTTCCAAAAGGGCCCACTCATATTCTTTCTAACATTAGGAAATAGTGAATCAGTATTTTGTTGGTAGTGAGTTCCAGTAGTGAATTACTTTAGCTCAGAAAACCCAAATGTTCTGCCTTGCCAATTTGTCTCTAGCTTCAGCCTCCAGCACTGCTCCTGATTATGCTAGGGAACTGAGGAGCTCTTTCCTCCTGATGAAAAATTGGCCAGTCCCCTCTTAGTCTTCTTTTTAATGAAATATGCATTCCTTAAGTTCTTTAATAAGTTTCTCCCTGCAAACCAGTTTCTCTGACTCTTGATTTAGTCGTACATTTTTTTTCTGTATGTAAATGTCCTTTCTATAAAGGTTACCTTCTGGACACTTACCAGAATTTTATGACAATTAATAATAATCATGGGTAAGTGTTTTATACTCAGTGGTTTTGAGTGTTTCATGCTCCAGGTGCTCAACTTGAGAGGCTGGAAGGGGCGTGCAGCTTATTGAAACACATGCTTCTCCTTTTGAAAGGTCAAAAACTTATTTACACAGAGCATCACTGAAACACATTTACCTCTGTTACTGACAACAGCAATCAAAAAGTTGCATGAACAATGAAAGACTGAGCAAGAAGCTGATATTTTGGCTATGTATATGAGGACAAGTAATAGTTCCTATTAAAAGATCACATGGTACTTTTCATATTCACTGAGACAAGACCTCATTTTTTTAAGCCTGCATTTGAATGACCCAAACACAGTAATCATGGATGCGTGTAATTTTTTCCCCTCCTCCTGCTTGATCCCAGATTTAAATCATAATGCTAAACTCATGACGTCACTCTCAATCATTTCCACATGGCTTCACTTGTAGGATCAAAAAGAAGGTGAAGCTCTCTTGTGTCAGCAGAAAGCTGATTTGGGGAATGGGAAGGTAATTCGATGAAAATTCTAATTATGACAAGAAAACTTCAAAGTAGCCTGCAGGTAAAGTACTATTCTTTTTCAGTATTTGTTCTGCCTCAAATTTTCCAGGTTGGCAGAGGTTTAGTTTTAAAGGAACTGTGCTAGTAAGGAGATCTTGAGTCTTCAGATGCTCTGGTTCCTTTACGAAATATTACCTGAATTTAAAATTACAGGTGAATTCTAGAAAATAAATCTTGGTAAGAAACAGAGTAAGATAATAGCAGATTGGGCTGCCCAGCCTCATACTTCCATTTTCTCTGGTACATTAGTTTTCTAAAGGTAGCATTTTGGCTCTGGCCGAATGAAAGGGCAAAGGTTACAGAATGTGAGGCTGTGTCTGCTGGAAAAGAGAACAACTGCGACAATGGTGGGGAAATACAGGCCACCAGCACTAAGCACAGAAAGATGTGGCATGTAGGAAGGGGATGTCATTTTCTGAGAAACCATGAAATGAGCTTTGTCTTCAAACATTTCTATTTATGGTATGACAATTGCAAATATTGCAGGAGATATTTGATACTAAGATGAGGAAATATGTGGCAGACTGTTTAGTTTTAACTCTTTGTCTTTTCATAGGCTGCTTTTGTTCAAGGAGCAACAATGGAAAAGAGGGGATTTGGGGAAAAAAAAAAAAAAAGGCTTCTGCTGCAGCTTTGCCCAAATTTTTTCTCATGTGTCCCTCTCCAAAGTGAACTCTACCTTTCATGATATTTCTCTCCCCCTCTCCTCCCAAACTCATCTAGTATACAACATTCAGAATTAGAACCCCTTATCTTTGCTTGCAGCCCTGCCAGAACCTCTTACATCCCCGTTCCCTCCCCCTCCCCCCCCTTCTTTCCCAGATGCTGAGTCCTAGTTTGGGAACTGCTGTTTCCACTGGATTTCAGTTCCTGGCATCCTATCTGTAAAATACTTTGACCAAAAGGGAGCCATTCCCCAGGCGCTGTGATTCTAATTCTGCTGCATGGTGCTAGTGTGAATTCAGAGTAAACTTCCTGGCCTTATACCCATGTGGTCCTGCTGAGCTTGTCCCTAAATGTATAAAATGAGAAAGCCTTGTGTGTTTTAAAGTATAGCACCTCACTCTTCTGGCCCTGAGGTTAGCTTCACTGTTTGGTTTGCAAAATGTCTCTGTTCATTTCTATTCTGCCACAGCTCCAAAAATGTTCTTCCTCTTCTGCCAATAGCCTTTATTAATTTGGATACTTTTCCTTCAGATTTCATTAGTGCTATGTTTTATTAAGAAATCAAACATTACTTAGGAGGGAAAAAAAACATTGTTTTCTCTGCACTTTCTGGAAATGTGCAGTCATAAACTGTGGGATTCTTGTATGCCAGGGTCTTTCCTGAAGCTTGCTCTTGTCCCCACTTTTCATTTACATTGCATTTCTGGTTCATTACAGCCACTTGCTCATTTGTCTGAGAGGCTACAAATCTCTTGGAAGTCCTTTGCATAGAGGGTGGAGGCAACAGCAGTGCTAGGCACTCTTGAAAAATACGCTGTTTGTTTATCCATCCAAATGTAGATTTTAAAGGCTCATTATAGTCATTTGACTTTGAAACATCTTGGCCCCAGAATACCAGGTAATTAAAACAAATAGACGACTTCATGTGAAATTCTGCTCTTTTGTTCAAAGATTTCTGAGTTACTCAATCATCTCCTTTCTAAACCAATGTATCCTTCTCCTGTTGTCTGTTTATTATTTCAAGGCTCAAGTATATGTACCTACAGCAAGGAAAAAAAGTGCGATGCTTTGTATGAAAGTAAAGGGAAACAATCAAAACATGTGATCTCAGTGTTAATGTTAGGCATTAGACATTTGCCTGGCCTGCACTGCATATGTAAGACCTATATAGCTTCCATGCCATGAACCAAACTTTGGATAAATTCCTAGGTGTCACTGTGACCTTTGTCATCTAGGGCACCTCACACAACTTTCCATTTGTGACAGTAGGTCAATTAGAATTATGTAGGGGGATTTTATTTTATTTTGCCTGAAACCTAAGAGAGCTGCTGCTAGCCACCAGGGATAAGTCTATCATGAACAAGCTATGTCATGGTTCCAACCCTCTGCACACAAGAGATCTCTCTGCTTGCCTTTCCTGCAGCACAATTTGCTTTGAGAGGCTGCTCACCTCCTGCGCCAGCAGTGTGCAGCCTGCCATGTGTCAAAGCCGCCTGTTTTGCGCGGCAGAGGATGCAAAAAGCAGCTCTGCAGGGACCGTGGTGCAGATGTCCATCACCATTCCTGTCAGGCCAGTACTTGAACTTGCGTGAGATGTAGGTGATTTCTAAATTTGTTTCCAAGACTGCTTGCAATAAAAAAAGACACTGACAGAACAGCACAGAAATACGATCTGATGTAAAACCACAGTGGTTTTCTACTTTTTGGAAAGCTTTTGTAATGTGTTTGAATTGGCCACCTTGCTATCTTTGGCTGCAATTGCTAATCCCTCAATGTCCTTAGCTGGTGTCCTTGATACTCTAAATTAACTAATATTTTTAGAAGATTTTAGCTTTTATTCTTGATTATGCAATGGATATATCACCGGATATTTTTCATGTCAGCATGATTAAAATGCTTAATCCCCACAGAGAAATTTGCAGTGATTTAAACCACTGGTAGAAATCATATTTAAGATTTAGGAGAGTAAAGAGCCAAGTAGATTTAAGAGACATCAATTTCTCCAAAAGGTTTTCTACTCTTCTATAACTATGGGAGAGACTCTTTGCAGAGCAAAACTTAGTGCAAGTTTTGTGCATATGTTGGGGGGTGGCTTCCACATTGCTAGAACTAGAGTGCCCCAGGAGTTTTGTCCCAAGCAAACAGAGAGTTTCTAAGCAGGTTAAAGGGCTCTGAGATTTAATGTATCCTCCTTCCCTGTGCCAGAATGGGGTGATCACTGTGCTAGTGTTGTTTGCCTGGATTTCACATCATATGCAGGAAAATAGAAAACATGCCACTGATCAGCAAAACAGTGGTGTGCCCCATCCTGATATTAGGGACAATTGAGAGACTGCATGTGTTTAGGAAAAGTTAAAGTGGTCCAGTGCTCATGCTGTAGAGAAGACCTGAGGCATAAACGAGAATGGCAAGCACTCTCAGCAGTGACTGCTGCTTTGGCAAAATGCTCAGAATTAAACTCCAATAAAATGGTTTTCAACAAAACATTTATATGGAGGGGGCTTTTCTGGGAGGTCTGTAAAGTCATTCTTTTTATGGAAATAAAGGACTTCAGAAAATATAGTCTTTGTGTAAAAAGATGATCGATACTTATCGATACTTTGAGTTCATGAAGGCATTTTCTCTATCAATCAACTTTCTCCTCATTTTTTGCTATATTCCTGACTTTATATAAACCCGTTTATTATGGAACTTATATATGTTTATGTCTTGATATAATATTTATTGAGCTATATTAATTAATTAAACAATTTTAATTTGCCTAGTAGACATTTAAATTTAGGCCCCTGTTTCTCAAGAAGTATCACTGACATCATTTCTTTTTAATATGTAGTATATTGTACAATATGCATCAGCAAACTTTCCAGGGAATTTTTGTGGTTTAAACAGAGGTCTTTGTGACTGTTAATTTACAAAATATAAAAGGGTGTTCTGTTCTTATTTTATTTTTATTTTTTTTTTATTCAATCCTCTTGAGAGAGAAATTGAAACTTTAGAGTCACAAAGGGCTTCCATGTCTATCGGAGTCAGATTTCTCTTTGGAATTTTACAGATAGTTATTTTCAAACCTGAATGGCCTCTGAAGGGTGTCTGGGTTGTTAGAATGAATTGCTAAATTATAGGTACAGGTGCTAAGTGTTATTACGTCAAAGCATGAGTTCAGGAAATGAGATCACCCAAAGGTACCAGAGGCACTGCAAAATTAAGAACTAGGTATTGCAATTGAACGTATCTCCTGGTCTGAAATCCCCCCCTTTAAAACCACTCATTAACTATTCAGTTGAATGCCATGAAGCAGACCAAGATAATGTGGAGGGACAGAAAGATTTCAGACTGAGTTTTCAATTAAAATCCACAGTCTGCTCTGTTTCTGATAATCTCTAAATTCTTTTGAAGAAATGATCATTATAACTGTGTTTAATCTGTTTTCAAAACAGACTGTGAAATAGCCATTGTGTATGCACCTTCTGTTTTTATAACTTCTGTGCTTTGATATTGTAATTGATGCAAGTGGGTGCAATTAAATCTTTATTTGGAAACTTGCACCAAAGCAAGTCATTCAGAAAAAAGCCACCAATGTGCTTTGACTCTAGATTCTCACACATATTTGCACTTACAATCAAAGCTTTTGTTCTGTTAAACTAACAAGGGCTGTTTAGCATAAGAAAGAGTTAACACAAACTGCCTTCGGTTCTGCTAATTTCAGGAATAACACTCGAATGGCAAAAAATCTGTAGGAAACTATGTTGCCTCCATTAAAAAATAAGCAGTTTTGATTAAAATAAGTAACTAACCACAAGTGGAATTATTCATTATTAAAATGATCAATAATACGTCAACAATTACTGTCATTCAGTGATGAAATTTCTCTCTCTGAAATTCCTTACAGAAAGATTACCAGAGAACATATATTTAGCTTAAATTATTTCTAAAACATTTAAAATCTCTGTCACTTTCACTTTTGGGGTTCTTACTTGAGAGCATGGATAGGCAGGGATCAAGATTGGTAGTTAGCTTTAATGAGCAGTTTGTTAGTATATATTTATTATTAGTGCTGTGACACAGCTATTAATCATTTATATTACTAAGTATGAGTCTCATACTACTGTCTTAAAACCTAGCTGTAGATTTGTTTGCATGAAATGATATTTTGTAGAAAGATAAGTTTGGTTCTTTTCAGTGGAATGCTCAGTCTGCTTGGTCCAACTGCAAGGCTAACCTGGAATAGCAGAAAGATTACTTAATTAAGGTATTCACTTGCTTCTGGAAAGACTACGGGTCAAACATGTTTTTTTCTTTTTCTCAACAAAAAAAGTAAAATCTTAAATGCAGTAGAAGATAAAGCTCTCTATGTTTGTGTATAGACAGTCACATATGTATATCATAATTTCTTTATCTTCTCAAAAAGTTCAAGTGAGCCATTTTTATGACCCACAAAGCAAAGTCACGACAACAAGTAGTGAGTGCAGCCAGGTTTAAAAATAATTAAAGCATGTTTCAAAATCTTTATATTCTTTTATCTGGAAAACACCATGTGGGCCTTCTTGAGATGCAAAGAAGACTTTAAAGGGCACTCCTTGGCAGAATGCATCTCTAGCACAAGCCAAGGCTACTTATGGTGTTCCTGTGTCAGGCTCTCTTCCTGACAAGAAAGGTCACGTCTCAAAGAAACATGGCAGGGACACTACTCTCAGTCTAAGCCTATCACTATGAGGAAAACAAATTCTATTCTACTGAAAACTTCTTTATTGTTGATAAAACTGGTTTACAGCTGGGCTAGGGCCCAGTAACAGTGCTTGCCTTCATCTTAGTGACACGTCTCATCTCCTTTAGTAGAAGAACTGCTCGTTACTGGAGTAATTTTTGTCCCTAGTGCCATTCTTCAGCAGAAGATGGTTATAAAGCTTCTCTACTCTGACTTTCCTGAAGTATGTGCAAGTTCCAAAATGTGATTTTAAGATCAACTTAAGTCCATCTAAGATGAGACCACCTCTGAAAGGAAGTGTTTTTGTCCTTCTCTCTCCCTTGGTTGTACGTTATTGTGTCTTTTCTTGCATCAGCACTAGCATTCCCCAAGCTTTCCAGCTATTTCCATAGCTGATGAGACCTGACTAAAATTTAACCATTTAAACAAACAAAACAAAACACACACACACAAAAAAAAAAAAAAAAAAAATTAAGATCAGCTAATGTTTATGTAATGGAGTCAGCAGAAACAAGAACCCAAGGGAACAGAGCAAGCAAAAAAAGCAAAAAGCAGAAAAGAATGGATTGTCATTTCCAATGGCAATGTGGCATATTCTGAATGTGAACCTGCACTCTGAGGCTGCATCTGCCATTGAGGTACATCTCCTCTGTAGAGCCAAGTATTGAACTAGACGTCAGACCACAACCCTTACTGCAAATATTTTGTGAATTCTGCTTCTTCAGTGTAATAGCAACTCTTTGATAATATTCACTCTGAAGAAAGTGTTAGAAAAGCCTTGATTTTAATAAAGTATGGAATGAAAACACATTTCAAAACTGGTTGCAAAATGGCATTTCTGTCCTCTTTTTAGAACTATGTACAGCCTTGGAAGGAGAATGAGCCAACTATAAAAAATATTCCAAATTCCCTAAGACTGTACAGAAGTAAGATTGGCTCTCCCTTTTATACTAGTCTAACTCACCAGGTTCCACCTTCCCACTGATCATTACCAGAATAAAGGCAGAGGAAAAATATTTTTTCCTCCCTTCAACCAAAGGTGGAATTTAAATAAAAACAAAATGAAACATTCAGGCAAATATTATAGCTTCCTGCCCCAGTCCTTTTAAAATTCTACTTCACTGACACAGCTTGGAAAAGATTCAGTGCCCTAAATTACCACTAAGAGTAAATAATAATTATATTCACCATAAGAAGGGGGTTTGGTAAGTGTCAGCCTAAGGACAGCGGATGGGTCTATCTGTTGGGAGTTTCCCCTTGCTAACATAGTAGGCTTTGCATTGAGAGAGGGCAGAGGGCTGAAGAGAAGAAAGGGTTGAAGGACTACTCAGAACTATGGTGGCATCAGGAGCAGCAGACTCTTTTCCAGACAGGCCTCACTTTGCCCTTTTCAGTCCTGCTCTTTTCCTCTCTCCTATGTCCCTTTCCCTTGAGTGTTAAACAGTCCAGGAAGTGCCAAGAGACTGCTTAAGTAGAGACATGGAGAATGACTGCTGTGTTAAAGGTCAGTGGGGGAGAGCTATCGATACAGAGTGAGAAAGAGGGATGCCATTAGGATGGGGAGCAAAATCCTCCTGTGCCGTAAGAGATGAGGACGAAGCACAGAAAAGGACAGAATGTCGGAAGGGTCTGGGCTGTATTTTCTCAAACATAGCCTCTCAAAAATGCTGTAGCCAGCCAGCTCTGCTAGCCCAATGCCTTTTTTTCAGACTCAAACTTTTATCAAAACCTCCTTGCATCAGATTCTGCTAGGACACCCTTCCTGCAATTATTCCCTTAAATCTTTCACTAACCCCTCCAAAACCTCTTTCCACCTTTAAAGACCTTCCAGTTCCTTTCTATACCTCTCCACCAAGAGTTGGCAAGCTTCTCTGTTGCTCTATTTTGCTCTCCTAAAGCTTGACTAATACCCACTTGTTCTCTAAAGCACCATGGCTTTTTTCCATCCTTCCCCTCACACCACCCCAAATCTTTCTGCCACTTCCACAACACTGAATTTTGCCTACCCTTTCCTCAACCTTATGCCAACACAATTATAGACAGTGAATGTCATTGAACAAACTGTTGCTCTGTAGACCTTTTGATCTACTGAGCACTCATACTATCACTTATATCTGCCTAAAATTGGCTCTGCTCAGAAAGAAATGACATCTCTCTTCTCTTTATTACTGAAGTCCCCCATCAACATCAATACCCACACCTGTTGTTGGGACTTTTTATAAATCTAGAGAGATTTTTCTGACCTGCAACGTAATCAGGATGTCTTCCAGCAACTCCACGTTAACAGATCCCTCTTGGACTTACTCAATATTACATTTCAGTTTTCACTCTGTCTTCACTTTTTCAGTTTTTTCTACATTTTTTTTAACTGACACAAGACATGAGCTGTAGATTTTTTTTCAGAAGATGAACTAGAGTTTTTGGAGATAGTGTGCAAATATCCTGGACTTTTAGCACTCAAAAAGGGAATGACCACTGGGTTAGGTTGATGGAATAAACATTAATGACTTTTTCTTTTTTTTTTTTTTCTCCCAAAATAAAATAACTGGCTACATTTGTATTGTTATCTAAAGGTAATGCTTCTAAACATTCTGCTTTATTATGTTCATATTTTCAATGTATTATATTCTTGATTTAGGCCCAGCAACAAGAAATTAGATATAGAATTATATAAATAATTTTATGAATGCATATATTATATATCAGCATATATATTTCATTAGATATTATATATTCCATATTGATATTACCTATACATATATACACATCCTTTTCTAGGGCTGTTTTTTGGCATTTAAACCCTTCACATGTGTCACCAATAGCACCCATGACAACACTAGGAAAATTAGCTTTAGTAAATGCATTCTCCCACATAATACCACTTTAACACTCAGTTGGTCACTCAGAAATGTATTGTGACTTTTGTATGTGCTTACATTGGGCCTTATGACTACAGGATTTATGGACAAGAGAGCCTTGCAATGAGTCTACCAGCTATCACAGCTGTATTAGTCTGCCTGTCCGCTTGTAGGTGCTTACATCAGATGCCAATTTCCTTGAGGACAATTGTCTTAGCAGGTGTAACTCTGACATTAGTTAGATATAAGAATCAACCCAAGCCTATTTACCTCTTTTCCCCTCAGTGAAGGCAGAAGGAGTAGGATTGAATAGTCTATGTTTTCTACTATGTAGAAAAATCTATACAGAGCTATAAATTGTTCTGCAATATGTCTGGTCTTTCTGTTTTCAAATATTATCATAATTATGTTTGAGATGAGAACACAAAGAGGTTAAATTAAATATTTTCCCAGTATTTTATGGGATTTGCTTGATGTTTTGTTGTTATAAAAAATAAAAGGGCTACAGGGGCTGTTGTTTCCTTGACTCACTAGGAAAAAAAATGAATCTGTATGTTAAACTATGTGTATTCCCACGCTCTGTCCAGAACATTGTGAATACAGTTGTTTTTTTAGGCAAGTGGTACCTTGATTATGTGCAAAATGAAAGGCATACTCAAATGGGAAAACATTAAGATTGAACCTTCATAAAGAAAATTTTACTGACTATCGTGTCATTTAAGTTCTTCGTTCTTTGTCACTGCAGTTTTATCAGGTTGGAAGTTTTAAGGGATTAAGGACAAAGATAAGAATTATGTAAGAGGGAGGGACTTAACAATGGCCATTGGTCATCAGTTTACTAATAATTAACACAAAAAGCTATGAGGCATTCTGTTTTCTGAATTGTTGGCATTTTTTCAACTTTTGTTAAGTATTGGATGGTCTACCTCATTTTTTTTTTCAGTAATGAAATTGAACTCTGTCCAAAAATGCGAAGTCAGCATAAGTTCTGAGAGCACATTGCTCACTGAGTTCTCACACTTTAAAGCCTTGTAGACTCCATATATACTCTCCCCTTAGTACTTTCACTGCTACTGAGCATGGGATCACCTACCTTGTGCTGACAGACTTAAGTCTGTTGATTTTCCTCCCTTTATTTGCCTCTGTTTTCTAAGTGTCTGGTGCGTTGAGCTCTTCCCAGACTCACTGATCACTTGTTTACTGTGCTGGAGTTGGAACTCTTGGCCAGTTGGCAGCTGAGAAGAGAAGAACCACAGTTTCTCAGTGCATTAAATCGTCATATTAGGCTCTAGCTTGGAAAAATTTTACTGGTTTTGTTTTCTTTTCTCTAAGCATGACATGACAAATATGTGGGATTTTAATTTTTTTCCTTCCTTTTTTTTTTTTTCTGGGTATATTAAAAAAAAAAAACAAAGACAAATTTAACCATCTCTCCTGCTACAGTATGAAATATGTCTTTTTGTTATTGTGATGTCTTTTCTTGGTACTAAATTACTATGCAAGTACTAATAAGGGAGCTACCTTAGAAGAAACAATAACTTAAGAGAACAAGTATTTGGGGAGGATATGTAAATGAAGTAACAATTTGGGACTGATGATCATTGCAACCATTAATCTTCTTCTGGGGGCAAATGATAGCGTTGACAACAATCTGACAAATTGTAAAGCCCTGTGATAAATTTAGTTAATTATGAACTTTTGTCTGTCTCACCTGCACTCTATCTCTCTTCAAGTTATGCCTCAGGGAGACTATTTTTAACATTGTAGACCTGAGATAAATTGTGGTTGGGTATAACTTCCATACCATCTGATTCTGTTGCAGGAAAGTTTCTTTTAAAAACTGAAGCAGGCTAGACACTTCATTCCCACAACAGCTATGCATGGGCAGGTAACTGTGAGTCTAGAACTACACCCTCATGGTATTTCTAAAGCAGTCTTTTTCTAGCTACCATATGTATGGATTCATATGGAATGAGTACATGTAGATGCCCACATCGCAAATTATTTTACACCCAAAAATATATAAATGGTTCTCAGACACCTGAACTAGCAGCCATACTTCTATTTTAGTAGATGAAGAATGAGAGCCCAATAAAGCAATCTGTAAGACTGAAGTGAAGGAGTACTGGATTCCTGAATCTTGCTTGGCCCTGGGTACAGGCTTTCAGCATAGGGGAAATGCACAGAGGTGCCCAGGGAATGATTTTAAAAGGCCATGTGTCTATGGAATTTAGGTGATTCCAGGTTAAGAAACAGACAAACAGGCTTTTATATAGAATATTCTTCTGGATTTAGCACCCAAAATTTGCATGAACCCATGCATGGTTTCAGAATGCCTAAATATAGAGAAAAGTAAAGTTAACTGCTGACTCCAGTAGCAGCTGCTGTATACTCAATACTTTTAATCAGACCATTGTTACTTCTGTTCCTGAATATGGATTTATGAGCCAACCTTTAAAAATCTTGGCTGAATTTCTTTGGAGGAATTCACCTCTCTTATACTGCCCAATGATGAAATCCAAAAATACCAGTGGCTAAATTCTTATAAGAAAGGATGAACATCTGTACCACTCTAAGCCATGAGTGTAATAGATTTGACACCTTCCAGTGCTGGAAAGTAGTAGATGCTTAGGGTAGAGTATAAGAACAGGGCAAGCACAAAATGACATGTCCAGAATCCTCTCCAAGCAATTCAGGGATTCCCTGTACAAGAAGTTCTATGTCCATATTTTGCTGTGAGTAGATTTTTTTTCATGAATTTGTGCAAACACTTGAATACTGGAACACTTGAACACTCTCCTTCTCTGCATCCTACAGAAAGAAGTTTCAAGTCTTAACTATGTTCTATGTGGAGGGGGGGGGGGGGGGGGAAAGAAAAAAAAAAGTTTTATTTGTTTGTTTCGTTGTCTTTCTTTTGTTTCTTTGAATCTGCCATTCACCAGGATCTTTTGAGAGAAACATTTGTTGGTAACTCCCTATTTACCTTTTCTTTGTCATTCAGTATGTTATATCTGACCAATATCTTATCCAAGCTCAATGTGAGTCCCTGCATATGCACATTTCAGGCTACAATTTTATCGTGGGTTTTTCTGTGCATTTATAGTCACGTTCTAGAGCCTTGCCAGTTCCCATATAAACACTTCAAAATTAATTGAATCCAGGGTGGACTTATGATGGTTCAAGGAAATCAAAAAGCAGATTTTATTCATATTGGTAGCAGAGGTAGATTGAGGTTGCTGCAAGAACCATGACAAAAAAAAAAAAAAAAAAAAAAAAAAGTCCCCTTTAATTACTTTGAAGAGCTGAAAATGCCAGAGTTACATGAGGTTCTTGAGCAGAAGTGCACATGTGTGAATGTCTGCATATGTCTGCGCAGACACACAAAACTAGACTGCCAAGGCCATCTGTGCTGGAGGAAAGGTGATGAGGTTAGTCCAGACAGGCTGAGAGAAGCTCAGTGCTCTGGTTTAAAGACAGCTGCTGGCTACCATGGAAACTAATTAAAACTAGTAAGTAAGGGATATATTAACTGGGGGAACAAAACAGGACTGATGATTTCTAGATGTTGCAATTAACTCAAATTAATATGGCATATTAGGGTGGTCCTGAGTTACTTGCAGTAACGTATTATTTACTTAATTACAAGTCTTACCTGTGTTGGACCAGTCTGACCCTAGTTGGACATCACAGGCCCGAGAGTCAAGTTGAGAACGTGTTTCTGTGATGTACTATTTTAACAGTATTTCAGGTATAGTTCTTCAGTGCAGCTTTCCTTTCAGCCTTTAAAATCTAAACTGTTTGCAGATGGCAGTCTGGATAGAGGAGAAGCAGTGGAAAAGTCTGTTATAAACTGTCACAGCAAACTAAATCTGGCTGCAGTCATACAAGTAGTGGTTAAATTATCCTGCAACATCAGCGGTAGCTTTTATGTGAAAACATGATCATGCACAATGTTTGAGGGCTATTGCTAACTTTGGTTTTGGAGATGAAAGTTTGTATTTCAAGTTGTTGAAGAGTCTTTGAAGATAAGTGTGTACATGCATGTGTTTCTGTGTACAAAACATGCAATTAGGGCTCCTTTTAACCATGTCAATTTTACACTATTGTGACTTGACAGACATCAGCAGAGGCATGCCTGATTTACACAGGCATTAAAAAAAAAAAAAAAACAGAGCTGGGCTTGTACATCATATGAATGTTGAGTATCTCGTTTATGTATATTTATACACAGATATAATACACAAGATTGTGTAGGTATACACACAACACAACATAATTGTACTTCACATAACTGTCTTTCATGTTGGTTAGCAGTACCTAGAGCTTAACTCTGCTTAGTTTGCTTCCCCTCTCACCAAACAGAACGGTCCCGAGCTGAGCAGCACATTAGGCAATGATCCAGTACATGGAATGATGCGGCACAATTCTTTTGGCTTTTTGATATTCTGTATCTCTGATGTATATTTTTAATGCAGAATTACTGATACAATAGTGGTAAGTGAAGTTAAAGGGGATGGAAACTAGTTAATACTGTCTCCAGGGATTTCTAAACATGTAAGGTTATCTAGTCTATTTACAGACCACAATCTGCTAGAATAAAACAAAATCAAACCAAACACTTGCCCTGAAGAAATAATTGGCAATATTAATAATCTTATGATAACCCAGGGACAGTAGTTACATCCCTTCTTTGCCACATATTACTGTTGAAAATATTGTTTAGCTGCTTATTTATCTGGAATTAGCAGATTAAGGAGGAGTGTTTGAGTGAATACCCAACATCTGTGAAAGCAGTTTCAGTTTAATAGGCTGAAACAGACACCACATAATCACTTTTGGTAAGAATTTGAGCAAATGCAATCGTGACTATAGTTACTCCTCTTCCTTCTTTCTTCCCCAACTCGGCTCTGGTAACTACTAGCTGGGCACAAAGCACAGCTCTTTAATCTCACTTTTTATTAAGCATTCACCAGCGATTCAGAAACTGGCTTGTGTAAGGTATTACAGAACAAGTAAGCCAAATCAACATTTCAAGGCTCTCATATGGCTTTCATATTGCTGGGTAGAGTGTGTCTTTTCACGATTGCAAACCTTCAAGTTGGATGTTAACACTTTTAGAGTAACTTCTAATGCCAAAACGACGTTCCTCCCTTTCAGTTCAAAGAAAATACAACATCTGTCATAATGTGAAATGTAGATTTAATGCAAGTGTCAAGTCAGGCACTTGGTAATGAGGTAAAAACCCTTGAGATTTTAAGTCTCTCTTCCGCACTATCCGGTTACAGGGAGGGGAAAGGAAAGAACTGTTTCTTTGGCACTTAGCAGTTTTTCAGTGTCGCTTATCTATGCTTCCTGGACATCTTCTGTAAATTAGTGTATTTTTCCTGGCAGCGTCCCCGAGAGGGAGGAAGGTGTGATAATGCTGGCTTCGGAGCTGAGGGAAACTGAGGCACAGCCCAGACAAAACCCAGACCTGCCGAGGCGCTGCCCCCAGACTCCAGCCTGGGCTTTAGGGGGGCCGGGGCTGCGGAGTCCCTCGGGGAAGGGCAGAGGGCCTCGAACCCCAGCCTGCACCCCGAGGAGGAGCAGGGGGGGGAAGCAACAGGGTGCTGGCAGCGGGGGCGTGGTGGGGGGGCGCGGACACAGCGCGGGCGCGCCTGGAAGCGCGTTCATTTACGCGGAGTGCGGGAAAGCAAGGGTTTGCGGTAAGGATCTGCAGATATCCCCGCTGAAGTATGAATGCCTGCCCTCCAGACCCCAGCCTACCCCCCTTCTCGCTCCTCGCCCCCCGGGCTGCCTCCAGCCTCCCGGGAGAGTCGCGGCTCGGCGAGGAGCGGGGATCCCGGGCTGCCGATGTCACAGCGCCGTTCAAACCGCCTTAGCAGTTTATCAGGATCCCAGGCTGCGTCTTTTATCTCTTTTAGAAAAGCGTCCCTCAAGAGGAGATTGCCCTCAATAGACCCGCCATTAAAAAATAATAAATAAATAAATAAATAAATAAATAAATAAATAAATACGATTTTAGTGTTACTCTTGTGCTTCTGTGCATGCCACTGCGAGGGGGTCCCAGTGGTCCCTTGGGAATACAAGGAGTTGTGAGAAGTGGCCACCGGGCTAATCCACTCCCTCTACCTTCCCGCTAGTACCTCCCCCTTCTGCTCTTTTTTTCAATAGCAGCCCGTTCTCAAAATCTCAGGTTACTTTGCTAAAGAGTTCTCAGCCCTATAGTTTCTGCCCTTGTCTCTGCCTCCAGCTCCTTAAGAGCCACCCAGCCCCAGCGATTGGATTGGGCAGCCCGTCTTGACACACCACTGTGCTGAGTGCTTGAGGACGTGTTTCAACAGATGGTTGGGGTTAGTGTGTGTCATCACACTCGAGTGGGGATTAGGGGAGAGAGGCAGCCTTGCTGGAGCTGTGTGGTCTTCCCCAAGTGTGCGCTGCGAGCAAAAGAAGAACTACCTAGCTCTGGGGGAGAAGAGGGAGGAATCCTTTCCAGCAGCTCAGAGGGAAAAATAAAGCCCCACACTTTGTTCAGGTAAAGTAAAAGGCACCTCCTGTTTCTTTTTTTCTTTTTTTTTTCTTTCTTTTTTTTTTTTTTTTCGTCTCTCTCTTTTTCTTTCTCCTTCCCGGTTTTCAGAGGAATGCTAGCCCAGCACACTTGTCAAAGCCAGTTGCTGCTGCCTTATCAATGCTGCTATTGTACGGCTGACAGATAACAGCGAGCACTGCCTGATGCTCGGCTGTCCGCGCAGAGCTAACACTCTTAACGCAGCTAAGGTCACGCTTGTGGAGGTGTAGATTAGAAAATCTCTCCCGGAGCAGTGTGTCCTGCCGGCCCCCCCACCTCGCACACACGTGCTGCGAGCTCTGCTCCGGGAAATGGCAAGCGGCAGGGATGCAGCCCTTGGTGCTGGCTCTGCTGCTGGAAGTGCCTGGGTGTTGCGCTAGGTTCGTGCAAAGTGCGTGGTCGGGAGGGGGGAGAAAGCGTGGCAGAGCGTTTCTTAGGTTTGGCCGAGGATGCTTGAGCAGCGTAGCCTGTCTGCGGCTCAGCTGTGAGGCGACGCAGAGTGTTTGGAGAGCGCGTTTGAGAGGTCTGTAAAGTTTGAAGGCTGCTTTACAGAGACCTGGCTGGGCTTCTGATGATCGGTAGGGAGACGGTTTGGTTTACACATGGGATTAAAGTTAAGAGAGAACCAGGAAAGTAGGAAAAGGCAGCTTACAATGTAATGCTGCTCTTGCAGCTGCAGCAGAGCAGATGGATGTAATTCATTTGCAGATCTGTTTGTGAAAGTTTTACAAGTCATTGAAAACTAAGTAGCATCACTATAATGGATCATTAAAGTCTCACTATATTTATAGATTCTAAACAAGTGATCTGAAGTGTTAATTAAACGTAAGGAAAAAATTATGTTTGGGAAGGAAAAGGGGGAGAAATGTAATTACAAATTAGCTATGGAAGCACTCTTCTATCATTTTCATCTAATTTTACCTATTAAATTCATTGATGTCTGTAGCGTGGGGGAAGCCCAGCATACTAACTGAGAAGTCAGAAATGTTATCAGTAATTAGAGTACATTAGCTTATCAGAGAATTTAGATATTCTCATTGTTTTACTCTTAAATTACCTAGATGGAAATAATAGAGAATGGGTTGTTTGCCTTTTAAAATAAATCATCCACTGTATATATGTCTCCCTGTGCACAGTAACAAACTGATTTGTTTCTTTCACACTATAACAGATCTTCACACTAACCCTCACATACCTGTGGTGTATATGAATTATTGGCCTGCTACTTGTGAAAGAAATCTAACACTGTCCTCACCACTTACAGGTGAGATATTCTATAAATAATACTGTATATGATGCATTCTGAAATAAGATCTGTTTAGTAGTAGGCTGAGCAAGGGGTTTTATAGCTGGTGCTTTGTGATTTTGGCATTCAACTGTATAACGATGCCCATAAAACCATGTTTCAAGTTGCACATATATTTTTGTCTCAAGCCATTTTTTTATTTTTTATTATTTTTTTTTTTTTTCGGTAAGGAAGTTATTTGGCCCCTTTATGGGTTGTTCTTAGCATGTATTTTCAAACATACCCTTTAGTAAGTGTGTGTCCTCAGAAGTGACCCACAGCAAATTCAAATAAGCCAAATCCCTAATAAGGCTGTATGACCAGATCAAGACCTATGTGAATACATTTGACCATTTTTATATTTCTCTCAGTCCACCCTTTCTCACTATGAAAACTGATGGAAACTTTACAAGCTTAAAAATGAAAAACAAAACAAGAACAAACCACCCAACCATTCCCCCAAAAAGAAAGAAAAACACACACACACACACTATGAGCCTGTGTTAATGCCTTTTATGCCATGTATATTGGATTTTTCCTCTTCACTTTTCCCAGTCTGTCCTGTGAGAAGCCCAGAAAGCCACCACACAGTCTTCCAAGACAGATAAGGTGCAGCAATGTTCAGCCCCGTGAGATGTTCAGTCTGCTGCTGTCACAGCCTAGATTGGATGTAGCCCTCTCCATGGGCATTGTCTGATCATAGATCAGGTGATCTATAAAAACCATGTTTTTCAAGAAACTGCTTAGCTAATGACACATATCTGTTTTGTTACTGTTTTACTAGAGAGAGAAAAAAAAAGAAAAAAAAAAAAAAACACAAACAAGTTTCTCTAGCACTGCCAGAAAATCCTACTGAGAAACTAGGAACAGCAAATCATGTTTTTCCTTCCTTTATAATGATGGGGCTGTTTAAAAGACAATGCCCACGGGGTAGTCCAGCTTCTTGTCAAAATGTAATCTACTGTTCCAGATGGTAAACATTCAAAGACATATTTATGGTGACTTCTACATACCTTCCTTTGACATTGGCTTTTTTTTTTTTTTTTTTTTTACCCTGAGAGCACTTGTACTGGGTACACACATGAAGTTCCCATTAGCATCCTAGCAGCTGTAAAAGTGCTCAGAACTCACAGAGATGTTCCTCACAGTGAGATAAAAATAATCTGAAGAAGAGATCTGAGACCAGTGCAACCTTAGTAGATCCATGATATGCTCAAGGTTAGAAATTCCAGAGGTACAAAAAGATCCATAAACTGCTGCATGAAAGCTGTAATACATATTTGTTGCGGCTAATTCATCTTTGCTTGATAGGGAATGCTGAACATACCAGGCATGTCTGTACTATCAACTGTGTTTGTGATGTGAGGGAATCTGTGCCACACAAAATCTGGTGGGTGCCTTTTCCCAAAAAAATTTTCCCCCACTCCCAGCTAGTGAAGACTAGGTTGGATATTGATTGTTTTCATAGGGCTGTTTTCAAAGTGCTACTTTTTTTTTTTTTTTTTTTTTTTTCTCATTGCTCCAAAACAGTGAAACAGAGCCTGAGAGAATGTTTTCTAGTCAGAATGTGTTCTGCCCTGAATTGTCTTAATTATGTGTCACTTTATTACTTGTCAGGGGCTTCCTCTTCTTAACACTTTATAATCAAGGTGGGTGAGCTTGTTTCATCATAATAGGCAACTTCAATTTTTCCTGCTTGGCATATCTCCTTGGCTTTTCATTGATTTTTTGTCTCGTCTTCAGAGGAAAAAATAATTATGTTTGCTGTAACCCTACCTTTAAAAAAAAAAAAATGTTTGGTAAATTTCCAAATGGCATATAAATACATCTTTAAAAAGTAGGCTAAACAAGAGGTCATTAGGGAAAAAATGCATTTTAGAAACCTGAAGTATCCTAGAGATTGCAAGTATCAGTGTGAAAATTATTGTAACAGCTCTCATCAGGAACTGATAAAAGCAGTTTATTAAAAATGTTGAGATGTTGGGGACAGTGTTTCCAAATGTGGCAGATGTTATAAAACCCATGCTCGGTGGAAGTTAGAAAGCTATGGAAAAAATTATTTTGAAAGATTTGCAAATTCTGTTCTGCCGAGATCACTTTATTGCAGACTATTTTGACAGTTTGCAGTTTATTATCTAGCTTTGTTTAACTTACATACTGCACTCGATATAATGTTTGTTCACGCGGGATCAGGAGTTTGAGTGTTGTGTAACGCCAGGACTTACTCTTATCCTGGCGAGGCCGGACACTTGCAGAGGATGTCATGGGAGTCATGGCTTCCATGATTTTCTTAGCTTTAGAAAGGGCTTTGGGGGATTTGTATTTGAGTGGGAAGGCAGACTGATGTGATAACAATTGAGAAAGCTCCTTTCTGAGTGCCTTGAGAGCTGCAGTGTTCAACAGAGGACAGGGTCCTGTGACAACTCTGTGGTGACACAGAAAGAATCCAATTAGTGGCCACTCCTGCTGTTGATACTAGATCTCTCCTAAAAATTTTCCACCATTACCACCCTCATTGTAATCCCATCAACGATACCGATAATGGGATCACAAGTGTGTTTTCAGAATGCCTGTTTAAATTTTAACTGCTGTCTTAGGAGATTTTGAGGATGTTAGATTAGAAAGTACTGAATAGCACAGCTCACAACAGAGCTACGTGACATGCATGTCACCCAGCAGCTGTCTTTCCCATATTACATTTTCCCAACACCTCCACCACAGGTAGAGCTGCTGTAACAGAGCTACAGACTTGGGTGTTAAAGGTAGATGTACACGGTGAATATTCTATCGAGTCGCAGCTGTCCCTGCACCGTCGTTACCTGTGGACATTGTCCCTGCATGGGACATTTCCATACATGTATGGAAAGCAGCAGGAGATGGGAAGTGATATCATCCCCTTTCACTGTGCCCCAGAAGTGGCAGCAAGGCAGCCTTTTTTTTTTCCATTTAACAAGTTCTAAATCATCATTCTTTGCCTTTTCAGCTGGACCAGCAACCTAATATTCAACCCAATCCCCTGCTTTTTTTTTTTTTTTTTCCAGCAACACAAATTCTCATATAGACTTTCATGACTTTCACCATTTCCATATGATCAGAGTCACTCTTCTGTTGTTCCTGCCAAGTAATGTATGTTAGATGCTGTCAGGAGCTTGTAGTGGACACTCTAAAATGGAAAGACTCTTAAGGCCTCCACCAGTGTTACCTCAGAGTGCAGTACAGTAATATATGAATTGGCAAACCAGACATCTTTTATCCTAGCTGAATTATTTTAGCAAATTTTAGGTATGTCAGTAGTATTCTTCTGAGAGCCTCTCTAAGATCTTTGCCTTAGTATTTCTTGTTCCTGCTCAAAAGTTTTTGCTAACTGGTTAGATGAATTCCTTTTTATTTTTTGGTGCATTAAGACCTTCATTTTCTGATAAAAGTATTATTTAATTCATCTTTTGGTTTATGGAGTGCATACAGCAGTTTTGGTATCACTTATTTCCCAGAACTTTAATCTCCCCTTTCAGAATCTGTTTAAAAGCTTTGGTAAGTCTTTGTGTGCTATCAGCCTTGGAACTCAGCCTTCTTAGCCTTAGCAATCAATGGTGATTTGGTTACAGTGAAAAATTTCTGTAATGGCTGATCTTTTTACTCAAGACTTTATCATGACTTTCTTAAAATTTGTCTTTAAATTATTTTATAGGAAAGAAAAAAAAATACAACTTAGAATTCTAGCTTGTAATCTTTATAGCTCTCTGCAGATTTGGTAGTATTGTTGAAACTTCAATTTTTTATTTATTTATTTATTTATTTTGCCAAATGTATCACAATACCACTGTTATATTCTAGAAGATTGTTAGATGTGGTTCCATGCTATTTTGTAGATCAGTGCTAGGTTTTCCACAGAATAATTCACGGAGTTTCTAAATGAAAGCAAGACACTGGAAGTCAATAATTTCATGTTTTAAATAAAATCTCTCCTGATGTTGTCTTTCTGAATGTCGATGACATTGTCGTTTCTCTATGATGTGACTCTAACACATCCTAGCAAGGAGAGGAGCTGCTCCACAGCAGCTGTATTTTTGTGGTGCTTCACAGGAGGTGAAGTCTATCTGGAAAACCCACAGAGAAAATGGGGAAACCTTTGGCACAAGATTTATGGAGAATAAATGTAACAGGGAGCTGAAAATAGGGATTGTTTTTTCTCTAAAGCATCCATAAAAACAGAACAGTGGTCTGTTCCAGTATTGTAATTGCAATGTGCCAAGATGTTCATTATTCTAACATGTGCACTGTTTTGTCTGTTTTCACTTAAAGAGAGAAAAATGTGTTACCAAGCCCATAAATGTCTGCAGAACTGCCAAGTCTCCTGACTTTTATCAGTAGTCTTGTGATACTTAGCCTCCTTTGTAAAGCTTCAAGTGATTCAAGTCAAGATATTACGTGAGAAGTTGAGATCTATCATTTCTGTTTTTTTTTAAACCTAATCCTTACTGTTGCTGAGGAAGCTGACATGTATGCATGCAGCTCCAAAAACATGGAGGAAACTAACGGAAATCCCAAATCTCACTATGTCAATGCATGCAGACTTTGTGAATAAGGTGGATTTGTGTATATTGTGCCTGGCAATTAAAAAGAATTAAAAAAAAAATACCTGAGGTTTACTGTAATCAGCTCCCCCTTGGAATTTCTCATCATTTGTCTGATAATTTCCATTTTGGTAAAGAGATTTTATTGAGGGTGAGGTTCCTTGACTCTGCTTACAGCCCTGGAGAAAGCCATCCTTGATCCTCCCATCCTCTGCCTCCAGCTGTGTGTTCCCATCTCCTCCCTTGTGCCAGGTCTGGCTCTTGACTCACCTCCTGGTGTGCTGGATGAGCTCACTGGAGCAGTGGGAAGCTACTTTTGCTGCCAGTTTGGTGAGCTGATTCAACTCAGAAAGTGGGCAGATGGCTCAGCATCTGAGCTGGTGCAAAGGAAGAGATTGGACCTGGTGGCTTGCAGAGAGGGGGAGAAACGTGACCAACCCTGTAGAGGGTGTGAGCCGTAAAATCACTCATCTACCTGGTGACTCCTCACCCTGCAGCCTGGAACACTGTATGTCTACAGGAAAGTGTGTGATAATAGACATGAAATCATTCTAATGGTGTGATGAGCAAAAGGCTAAATGTGTATGCTTTTAATGAAAGCATATCCGTTTTTACAGAGAGAATTGCTGCAGTGTGACTTAGAATATGGAAAGACACTGGTTGCTGTTTCTGATATTTTAAATATACAGATAAGCTTTGGAGAGAAATGAATAAGAAGTGTAGAGGAGAAAAGGGAAAATAAATGCTAGTACCTGCTTAGCTACTTTTTAAAAACATGACTGAAATGATGAGGGTGGGATCCAGTCTTCATAGCCAAGGTACTTGAGGTGCCTCAGAACAATAAATACTTACAAAGCAGCTACCTATAGCCATGTACTCTCTCTGATCAATTAAGAGAGTCCCTCTAAAGGCCTTCAGGCATTTCAGTTAGGCAGACAGTATTTCCTTTTAGAAACCTTCAAAGACATTTGCCTCTTTCAGTAGCACAAGTAGGGGTTGAAGCTTAGCCACTTATTCTACCAGGACTGCTAAGGAGCTTAAGCTGGAGGGACTTGATATCATCTTGAGTTTCTTGGTTGACCCATAGATGAGTGATGTCATGGATGAACATTGTCTGTATTTGAAAAGCTGGAATGTAATTCCTACACATCTCTTTAAGGTGTCTCCTACACTTTCCACAAAAGTATGAAGTGGGTCTCTCATTTGAACAGGAGGAGCCATGCTTCACTTGAAAAGACGAGGATACTCATTTTAGATTAAAAGTTATTGAGATACAAACCAGAGAAATGGAACACAGTACTCATCTAAAATGTCATCAGCTTCTGTACTGGGCTATGCTGACAAGAAAAATGCATAATCTTTTCTTTCTAAAATATTTAAGTTACAGAATAATGTTTAGAAAACCGCCCACTCTTGTTTCTTGAAAGAATGTCCAAAGGCTGTGGGACAGATGAAGTTTAGGGGGATCTGAGGTGCTGCTGGGGCCTGCAAGCTCTAAAGGTACACTGGGGAATAACAGATGGTCTTACACAGGTGTGATGGTGGAAAAGAATGGAGGAAAGACAACAAAAATCTTTAAAAGTCCAGTACCCATGTTTCTGGATTTAGCTATGCTAAACCTTTTGAGGGTTACCACCCACTGGCTTGGTTGCCTCAGGGCAAGCCAGTCACAAATTAGAGAACAGTAGTGCAATAATAAACAAAACATGCTGTAAATAATCAGCATTTTTTAACTATTGCTTTTTCCAAAGACTGCAGAGACACTAATGATAGTAGATTTTAGAATAATATTTGGGGTTTGGTAACTTGCTAAGAGTAAGGATGTATATATTAAGTCAACCTTTGTACTAATTTTTATCAAAGACTCCCTTTGTGTCATTCCCCACTATGTTACTGAAAAGAATAGCTCTAACACCTGAATTCCTGAATGTGTCCCTAATAAAACACATATGAATTTACCTTGGATTGTTATGATCTATCTTACATCTAGAGCCAATTTATGAACTGAGGCTGTAACATTATCTGTTTGGCCACCATTGAATAGGATTTAGGGAGACCATTACCATAGTTAGACCAATAAAAATGTTCTGAAGCTAACCCAAGTTTATCTGTCAGGCATTCCAGTAGTTTCTTTTATCTCTATATCAGTAGAAGGTCGGCATTTCTTATCTCACTGTAAACTTCAGTCCATTGCTGGCATATAGACTCACAGAGGAAGGTTTCCTGTGCTCTGCTGCTCTGTAGACTTAACTCCCAAGCTCAAAATGCTGCTGAGTTAGTTTTTTGATCTTATTGGTATGGGGAATTCCTTTAAAGCATGGATCCTCTGAAGTGAGGAAGGGTAAAATGAAGAGAGGCTGAAGGACGTGTAGTCAGGGATCTCCAGGCTCCTCAGAAGAATAGCAAACAGTTCAACATAAGACAAAATGTCATCACAGAGGTGTTGAAACAGATGCATCATTTTTTCTAGGTCTTTTGCATCTTATGCAAAAGTGATCTTATACAGTTCACTTTCTGTTTTTTCCTCTCACTTTCTATGCAAAATTTTCCTTTCCACAAATGCAAGTCTTTTTTTTTGCAATTTAGCAACTTATGAATGCTTTGAGATGCAGTTTAACCATATCTCAAAAGATAGGTCATAACAAGTAACACAGACTTATTTCATAGAATAATAGAATGTCGTGGATTTTAAGGGACCTTAAAGATCATCTAGTTTCAGCCCCCCCGCTATGGGCAGGGACAACTTCTACTACACCAGGTTGCTCAAATCCCCCTCCAACCTGGCCTTGAATACCTTCCAAAACTTTGGATGGCGTTGTTATAGGTGGATGCTATAACTTTGGATGGAGCATCTGCAACATCTCTGGGCAACTAGTTCCAGTGCCTCACCACCCTCTCAGTGAAGAAATTCTAATCTAAATCTCCCCTCTTTTAGTTTAAAACCATTCTTCCTTGTCCTATTAGTATTTGACTGAGCAAAACCTTGCTCTTTTTTTTTTTTTTTAAACCCCCTTTAAGTATTGAAAAGCTGCAATGAAGTCTCCCCAGAGCCTTCTCTTCTTCTGGCTGAACATCCCCAGCTCTCTCAACTTTTCTTCATAGAAGAGGTGCTCTGATCATCTTTGTGGCCCTCCTCTGGACCTGCTCTAATAGCCTCACATCCTTCTTGTTCTGGGGGCCCCAGACCTGGATGCAGCGGCCTCACAAGGGCAGAGCAGAGGGAGACAATCACCTCCCTCCACCTGCTGGCCACTCCTCTGTTGATGCAACCCAGGATGCAGCTGGCCTTCTGGGCTGCAAGCATGCACTTCTGGCTCATGTCAAGATTTTCATCCACCAGAACCCCGTAGTCCTTCACTGCAGGGCTGCTTTCAGTTAAGTTCTTCTCTCAGTCTGTGCTTGTGTCTGGGATTGCCCTGACCCACCTTGCAGTTAAGCTTGTTGAACCTCATTAGGTTCACATGGCCCCACCTATCTGGCTTGTCTCTGGATGCCTCTGGATGGCATCCATTCCTCTGTTGTGTCAGCTGCACTACTCAGCTGAGTGTCATCTGCAAACTTGCTGAAGGTGCACTCAATCCCACTGTCTATGTTGTTAATAAAGATATTAAACAGTACCAGTCCTAAGACACACCCCTGAGGGACACCACTCATCACCAGCCTCCACCTTGACATAGAACCATTGGGTCTTGGTTGTTGTGGTCTTGGGTACTGTGGGTACCTTTCACATAGAAAGATAACCATTAAATCTTGTGAGTTCTTTTTAGCGGAAGATAGTTGCCAGCATAGGCTGAAAAACCTGGGTAAAAGAAGAGCATGGCTAGCTAGAACTGAAGTCCATGCTGTTGTGGATATTGTGCAACCATATCATGACATTATTCATTTTGACAATGTCAGGGTCTTGTATGTAAGCCTGGAGAATTCACCACTCCTTCTGGCAGATGTTACAGCATAAGCAGTGTGAGAAGACTATGCATGTATTATGCATTTCTCTTTTTGTGTGACATACAAGAAACCTTGATTATTGTTTTGAAATTGCTGCAGGTACATTTGCCCTTTGATCAGAGAAAGTTCAGATAATGACTATCAGTGATTCATGTTCTACACTGATTATACTAATACCAATCCATCCAAAGCATTGACTGGGACACAAGTGTTAACACAGTAATGGAAAAGACATGCAAATGTTTAGAGCACCAGTGTGTTGAATCTGGTAGCTATTTGAACTATTCACTCTTTTTTAGTGTTCAGCTACCTACAGCTGCCAGAAATGCCACTTTTCTATTGCCTGCAATAGAAGAATGTGTTGAGCTTTTCAGTTTGGAATTAATCTCTTTAATGCATGTATTTATGGGTCTGTGTGTTTTCGTGTTTGTGTTTGTGTTTTTTGTGGTCTTGACCTTACTGTCAAACAACTCATCTTTAGAAAAACTCTTGCCATCAGTTTGGATGAGAGCCTAACACAGGGCAGTGCACATCTCAAGAATGCCTCACCCCAGTCTTCCAGGCACCTTGCTGAGTCACATGTGGTATGAAATGAGGAGCCCATGTCTCTGCCCTCATCTTCAAAGCTCTGCATGGGCCAGTCGTTAGAAGAAGCTCTTCTCCCTGATTCATCATGAATCATTGGCATCTAGACTTAATAGAAACAATATTACTATACAGTGGAGGATGAAAATTCAGGTGGGCAATAAATTTCCATTGTGAGTCTATAGATACAGGCATCACCAATGAATCTGAGTGGATAGGCAACTTCTGAAATAGACAAAATAGGAATCTGAATCATGTTTGAGAGATCGTCCTAGGGATCATAAATCAGATTTGGCAAGTGGAGGATGGAAAGAAAATCCATTCTCTTTCTTTCATTGGTGTGTCAGCATGGTTCTTGCACGTGTCTATTGATCTATCCACATTTGAGTCTGCTTGGAGGTATACTTATCTCTTCTTCCAGGAGAAATCCTGAGCACAAGTGATTCTTAATCAAACACTTCTGAGGCATTTATCATGTATCATATTTTACTGTGCACTATCTACCTTGTAGTTGCTATAATGGACTTGGGGGGCTGATGGTGTCAAAGAGGAACTAAGCTATTTTCTCATAGCTAGAGACCTTAATTTCAGACTTTTTTTTTTAGTGCTGGAAGAGTATTTATATTTTTATATTTCCTTAGAAGCAAGGAAGCTTATTTTTACTTAGAAGTAAGACAAAAGTATTCTACTATGGCTAAAGCCACATATGCCGTGGGAACTGTTTGTCTTACAGTACAAGTACATGGAAGTACATGAGATGGAAGATTGCCTTGGGCATACATGTTATGTAATTTGCAAAGGCTGTAGGTATTATTTCTCTTTTGCTGTTTCTCATGTATCATTCATATTCTTACCCATTTTGCATACAGTACACAAACTGTTTTCCATTTATGCTTTTATCTTCTGTTTTTCTTACTTTAAGACCTTGCATTCTATGCTGTCAGGAAACTGTTTTAAATGAAAGTGTAGAGTGATGTAGAATAGTTTTAATAAAAGTTGAAAGAATGTGAGCTTAATCTTTTGCTTAGGAAGTTTTGCTCTCTTCCATTCTGTGCCCTGCTTAAATGCTTTGGCCTTTTTTGACCTTTTTGTTGATGAAGGTTAAGTGAGAAATATCCTGGCTGCAGTCTTTCCAGTTTAACTGAAAAGACTTCCCATAGTTCATACTTACATTCTCTGTTGTGGACATTCATCTTTCTTGAATCAAAGTTTTCAGAGAGAAATGATTAGTTTGTGGCAATGACGAAGTATCAGTCCTTCCTCTCTCTGTCTCTAGCTCTGTTTTGCTAGCGATGATTTTGCCAGTCTTGTTGCTAGCACCGAACAAATCTCAGGAGCAAAGCTCAGTTTGGTTAATGGGTCCCTACCAAGCATATTCTTTATTAGTATTAAAAACAGATGTAAAGAATTCTTACATTTGCAATGTATGAACACTGATTACATTGCTTTTGCAAAAAAAAATAGAAATGTTGCCATATTTTCCATCTGCATCTGGGCATCTTTTGTGCCTGCTGTAACACACACAGGGTGAGACAGATTGTTTTCAACTACTCAGGGTGCTATCGCCTGTCCTACTTGCTGCAAAATATTTTGGCAGTCTGCCTGTGAAAGAGTTTTAGAGAGATCAGGATATATGTCCTCAAGACACTGTTGCTTTTAATGGAAAGGCTGTCTTGTTCTTCAGTTGTCAGACTCTTGAGAGGAAAAGAGCTAGGTCTAAATCTCTCTTGCCCTCAGTGATGGTAGCACCCACTACAGATTTTTGTAGTATGGGATGTCTCCATTTTTTATGCCACAGCAAACTGTGCTGTACAGATCTTTATTATGAGAGACACCACAACATGCAGAGACAGTGGTTGGCTGATTGTGTAGTGCAGGGATTAAAATAACCATTCTTTAACCTCAAATTTCATTTTGGTTTAGTTCTCAATTTAATTGAGCCACTCACAAAACACAAGCACATGATTAGCACTGTGTTCACCCATAAATAATCTAAATAGGGATGATGCTCAAGTCAATTCTTTATCCCTTTGTCAGGAATAAAGGAAGCTACCCATTCCTGTGGCAACAAAATGCTCTCAACCAGGCTCCTCACAAAACACATTCAACTTATTTCATATACTTACACAATGATTACAGGAAAATTCATGTTGGACAGAACCTTAGGAGGTCTCAGGTCCTGCTCAAAATAGGCTCAGCTATGAGGTCACAACCAGCTGCTCAGGGCTTTATCCACTTAGATCTTGAAAACTGGGCACAGTACTCTAGGTGTCATCTACTGAGTGCCAGGAAAAAGTAGATAATCACTTCTCTCAAATTACTTATTATTTTATCTTCCATAAGGTTCCTGCTAGCCCATTGCACCCTCCTGCTTGGGTCCCACCAAATGGCAGCCCTATCATAGGCATCTACTGCTCCCCTCAATTTGGTGTCATCCTCAGACTTGATGACAGTTTTTATACCTCTCTTTTCTTTAAAGATGGTTGCTTATTTTGCTTAAACATCTGGTGCACTGAGGTTTACTTTCTCATTATTTTGTTTTGAATTAAGCTTTATTCTTGGTTTTAATTTTAAGGTTGACTTCTCTGTGTCTCTGAGTAGACTGGATATTGATAAAAAGCCATATATGAAGGCAACCCTGCATTCCAGCTAGTAATTTCATAGAATCATAGAATATCCTGAGTTGGAAGGGACCCAGAAGAATCATTGAGTCCAACTCCTGGCACCACGTTTGTCTACCCAAAAATTCAGACTATGTGACTAAGTGCACAGTCCAAATGCTTCTTAAACTCTGACAGGCTTGGTGCTGTGACTATGACCCTGGGGAGTCTGTCCCAGTGCCCAACAACCTTCTCAGTTGTTCCTGGTATATGCAGTTGTTCCTAACTCATCTTTAAATAGTTCTCACAGTCACAGTGGGCTGCAGGACAAATATTTCTCCAAAATATGTTTGCATGGGATGGTCTACTTCCTGTTATTGGCCACTCTAGGTCTGTCACAGTAGACACCTTTAAGAAGCTCTCTTTCAAAGAATCTATTTCCAATTCAATGGGGTTCTGTGCAGCCCAACTAAACATAGTGCTGAAGACCACTCTAATACATATAAGCTAAAAGTATGCGGGATTTTTATTTTGAGTTTAGGCTTTATTTTCAGTTATGGATTTTAATTGCCCTTCTCTGAAGTTTGAGAACACTTTAACTGAACCTTGTGACTCCTGAAATAGATCAGTTTCAAATGACTGCAACCTATGGTCTGGAGCCAAAAAAAAAAACTTTGCATATCTTCTTGTCAGTGGTATTGTTCCATCTGAGTTCCTTATGGCACTTTAGCAGCACTGACAATGCTGTCTTCTCTCATCTTCATGTTTCTTGAAGTTCTTCCCACAACTTCATTGTCAATTCTAAGTAGTGGTAGTTCTTACATGTCTCTGCAACTTCAGAACTGCTAATTAAAACAATCCAGTTTTAGTTTAACACGCATATCATATTGATGCATCTATTGTCCTTATAAAGCTATTTTTAAATTCTGTTTGTTGCAGGATAAAAAATCATCTAATTGAAATTTATACACTGAAGTTTATGAACTTGAAACATATAAATCCCCAAGCAACCCTGGTTTAGTGGTTATTCCAGGTTATTTAATTTTCCAGTCAACCTGTGTGATTTCTACCTGAGTTTGCTTATACCTACCATCTTAAAAAGCTCTCTAAGCTTAATAGCTTCATGAATGGCACTGAACATTCAATTCACTCAATGACAAGCATTTCACTAGGTACACGTCACTTCTACCAGCCTCTGGCAGTATTTTAGGAAACATAATTTCTCCTGTCATAGGTTTGGGGTAAAATATCTCTTTTTTAGTGAGAAGTTTGTTTGGCATGTAAGATCAGCTGCTGATTCATGCATTATGCATGTGATGTAACCACCTGCATCCTTCAGCCAGTTTTTGAATATTTGGAGTGGAATACATATTTCCTGATGCTCAGTTCACATCTCAGCTGTGTTCGTCAGAGTTTCACAGTGTGAGGGAGTAAGGACAAAAGAAGTTTCATGAGTTCATTAAGGACTGGGGCAAAAGAGAAAATTTGTTTCTGACACTCATAAAAGGTGGAACATTGAAAATACTCAAAACGACCTGAACTCCAAAGCATTAACTTCTTAGAATTTGGTCATTCTCCTGATATTTTTGCCATTTTCACTGAATTGAATTGCCAGAAAGTATGGTGTGATCCAGTTTTTATTTACCCTTGTTTATTCATTCATCATCTCATAACCATCTTTGTAGCTATGGAGTTAAGATACTGCCTTATAACAGACATGTGCATGGCCTTTGTCTTCTGGAGGATGTATCTCTTGTTTCTGTAGCAGTGCTCTTTCAACTACAGGAACTCTGGCCATATAAGAATTAAAAATTAAAGCCCTATTAGAATTAAATTTGGCCAGGGATGTTAAGGGCAACAAGAAAGGCTTCTATAGAGGGAAGTCTGGGAAAGGAAATGGGACACCTGGTTTTAGAGAAGGCTGAGTTGTAGCAGTCTAGTGAAGTTCCCACCGACTGGAAGAGAGGAAATATAACCCCCATTTTTAAAAATGAAAAAAAAAAAAAAAAAAAGAAGAGCCAGGAAACCACAAGCTAGTCAGTCTCACCTGTGCCTGGAAAGATCATGGAGAAATCCTTCTGGAAACTATGCTGAAGCATATGAAAAATGAGGTGATTACAGACAGCCAACATGGCTTCACTAAGGGCAGATCATACATACCTGACAAATCTGGTGGTCTTCTACAATAGGGTTACAGCATTTGTGGATAGGGGAAGAGCAACTGACATTGTCTCCGTGGACTTGTGCAAATCATTTGACACTGTCTCTCGTGATATCCTTGTCTCTAAACTGGAGTGACATGCATTTGATGGTGATTAAGGAATTGGTGGGATGATCACACCCAAAGAGTTGTGACTCAGTGTCCAGGTGGAGACTAGTAACAAGTGGTGTTCCTCAGGGGTCAGTATTGGGACTGCTGCTGTTTAACATCTTTTGTTGACATGGACAGTGGAATTGAGTGCATCCTCAGAAAGTCTGTTTATGGCACCAAGCTGAGTGGTGCAGTTGACACATTGGAGGGAAGACATGCAATCCAGAGAGACCTGGACACAATTGAGAGATGGGCCTGTGTGAACCTCATGAGGTTCACAAGGCCAAGTGCAAGGTCCTGCACCTGGTCTGGGGCAATCCCAACCACAAATACAGACTGGGTGAAGAATGGATTAATAGCAGCCCTGACGAGAAGCTCAGCAAGAGATGGCAATGTGTGTTTGCAGCCCAGAAAGCCAACTGTATCCTGTGCTGCAACAAAAGCAGCATGGTCAGCAGAGCAAGGGAGGTAATTCTCCCCCTCCACTCTGTTTTCATAAGACCCCACCTAGCACCCTACATTTGGTTCTAGGGCCCCCAATATAAGAAGAATGAGGATATATTAGGGCGAGTCCAGAGGAAGGCCATGAAGATGATCAAAGGGCTGGAGCATCTCTCCTATGAAGATAGGCTGAGGGAGTTAGGGTTGTTCAGCCTGGAGAAGGCTTCAGGGAGACCTAGTATAGTGGTCTTCCAATACCTATAGGGGGCCTAAAAGAAAGCAGAACAGAGACTCTTTGTCAAGGAGTGTCGTGATAAGACAAGGAGTAATGGTTTTAAACTAAAAGAACGTAGATTTAGATCAGATATTTGGAAGAAATTCTTTACTCAGAGGGAGGTGAGGCACAGGACCAGGTTGTCCAGTGAAATTGTGAATACTCCATCCCTAGAAGTGTTCAAGACTAGGTTGGATGGGCCTTTGAGCAACCTGGTGTAACAGGTGTCCCCCAAGGGGACCAGAATTAGATGATCTTTAAGGTTCCTTCCAATCCAAACCATTCTATGATTCTATAATTGAGCATGTCCTAGAACCTCCTCAAGAGAATGCATTGTCTCTACCTCAGCAGGATAATCTAGATGTCCAGGGTCTGAGAAGGCAGAGGTTTCCTTCTCGATAGCTGGTTTAGGCCTACTGTTTGCTCAGCATGCTCAATGGGACTGAACACAGATTTCTCTCTTGCAGTTTGGAGCCTCAACATGGATCCTCATTCTGTGCTGATCTGAAGCTTAGGGGCAATTTCAGAAACACCCCTCCTATCTGTTGCCCTGTTAATCTCCTGGAGATTAGAGGTCCCATTGCAAATAAAACTGAATGAGCTCTGTAGCAGCTCCTCAGCCACTCCAATTCATAGCTTTGTATGTTGATGTAAATTGAAGCAGTCAATTTTAAATGACAGTTAATATGTTGGGCTATAAACAAGAAGCACTGGGGGTCTCTGCCATTGGGATAGACCTCCCATTCTGCTTTCTCTGTTAAAGGGTCCATAACCTTGACCAAAAATTGTGGTATGGAACAGCTGTAAGAACTAACTTGTTAAATTAAGAGTATGAATTGCCAAAATCATACACCATGTCTTGAGTTTTACTGGTGTCTTGATATTATGCAATTCTCTATAATGTAATATTAAGGAAAGACTGCTGATACTTTCTGGTCTTCACGCTTCAGGAAAAGTTAACAATGTACAATACAAAAGCTGAATAGAAGAAAGTAGACCCAAGGATTTTTTAAAGATCTAAAATAGCTTTTTTAACTATAAGCTTTCATAGCCCTTCATATTGCTAGAGAAACTCAAAAGATATATATTGAAAAAATTCTCTTTGGAAGAGGAGACAATGTAGTTGAAGCTTGACTCTAATGTAATTTAGACTTAGTGAGCAGGACATGGAAAAATATTGTGTTAGTAAGAGCTAGTTCCACCATCATGTTTTAATAAGGGAAGTGAATGTTTGTTCTGTGTGTGTGTGAGAGAGGGGGATGTATATGTGTATGCTGGGGGGGCTGCAACAACAGAAGAAAATCCCTGTAACCTTAGTGTTATATTATTTAACTTAGTTTTGACTCTTTGAACAGATTTTCTTTAAATAACTGCCTGTTTTTCCGTTCATGATAAAGACAACCATTGGTATAACACGTAACACAGATATGAGAGAACCTGTACAAGCTATAGAACCCAGCCAATCCATAAATTCTTTTGTTTCCATCTTTATTTAATTCAGCTATGCATTTATAGTAAAAGAGCATTTCAAGAAAACAATATTATTTGATTATTTTTCCTGATAAAATATATTAGCATTCTGTATTATATAATTTATTGAGGATGTAAAATCTAGGGGGACTGCCAAGTCACCTTATTGGCAGATAAAAATAAATTCCAACTGATTACTAAAATATTGTTGCTTAAGGATAATGATATAATAGATACAAATTCATCCCATAATTCCTTTAACCTCAGTAAATACGTTACAAATGTTCAATGTCTATTGTGGTAACATAAAGCAGAAGTCTTAATTAGTCTAAACAAAACAAATACATAGGAGAGTTTTTAAGTATGTTTTCAATTTCAGAAATATTTCTCATAGATTTGTCTTTTTTTTTTTTTTCCACATCTTGAATCAGACACAAAGGTTTGTATGTGTGTGTTTTCCCCAAAGCACTAAGAGTGTCACGTGAGAATTATCCTTTCAATTCACAGTCGTGCTGCTATTTGGACACATTTCAATCCATTGGGGAAAAAAAAAAAAATGGTAGGGGGAATTAAAAGCACAACAGCCCTCCTTAAACATCAATGGCGCTGTAACCTGTAACAGAAGGCAGAGCTCAGTTGTGTCTGTGAAATGATTCCATATTTCTTATAAATAGTTTTTTTAACAAAAGCAATGACACTTTATAAAGATAACACAGGTAAACATCAGAAAACATCATCAGAAAAGTGAAGTTTCCAACGAGTGTATTCATTGCCTTCTTCCTTGTCTCCACATGTATCACCTCCTAAAATTGTTCCTTAAATATTTAGATTAAGGTCATCTCACCTTTTGATTCATTGACTGAAGTGATATTGTTCTTTATGTTTAGAAAGTGACAGGAATTAGTTGGGTTTCAAGTCATAGTGGCGTTGTTATTTTAAGTACTAAAACATAGGAAAAGCCTATTTTATTAAAGCTCTGAGTTATTTTTCTGTGTGAAGCACCTTTGTCTAGAGTTCGTGTTACTTTCTAAACAATAGGCTTTATCTGGCTGTTGAAAAAATCAAATCTGCCAGTGAGGCAAAGGGAGATGTTGCTATTTTATCATCTAAGAAAGCACATACATAATTGGGGGCTCATTAACCCTCATCAAGTCACATCTAAAGAAATTTCCTGTTCCACCTACCCCTTCATGTATTTTGAGTATCAGTTAACTTTTTAAGTCTATATTGGGCATGCCAGAGTCTTCCAAGTACTTAAATTGAGATACACATAATTTAAAATACAAATTATTTGTTTCCTTCTCCAACAATTGATTAGCAGAAACAAGAATATCCTACATCCCAAGGAGTTATAGTAATTTTTATAAAAGTTGGTTTTGAAGAATAAGTTCCTGTCAGATTCAATCTATTTCAAGCAGATTCTGTTACCTTTTTTGCTGATTCTAAGATTCACAACATTTCCTTCCATTTTCTTTAGTAATTAATTCAATTGGAATAATCAAACAATGCCCAGTGAAGGCAATGAGAACTATAAGGCCAGAGGAGGATGAACAATTACATAAATTGTGGTTTCTCAGACTGCTCTGCTGCTCTGCTATCATTCCTATAGATGATATAGGGAAAAAAAAAAAAAAAAAAAAAAAGTATTGGATAACGAGAATTTTATTCTCTCACCCCTTAATTGGCATTTGCAGATTCAACCACCAAAATTTTTCCTGGTTGTTCTGTCTTCAGTTAGTTAAAATTACAAATAAGCATCTTGTACTTGTAACTTTTGTAACTTGTAACTTAAATGCTAGAAATGCAAAAGCATTTTATACAAACAGAAATCACTGGAATAAAGCTCTTTCAAGGTGAAATGGGAAGCTGCTGCATAAGGGCATTTTTTATATAGCATTTGTCTGAGGAAGTAATGAACTGGCTGAACTGGTCTAGTGTTTTCATTTTTTCAGAAAGACCTCAATCTGAGTATGTAAAAGACATCAATCTGAGTATGTAAGTTCAGGAGTGACTCAGAGATGGAACTCTGCCTCTCCAGTGAATCACAAACAACACTCCCCACAGTCCCTTGGGTCATCCTTGGAGGTTTTGTGACTGTTATTCTTTTGTGAGCTTAAATAAGATCATTGCAGCCCCAGGGCATGTTACTCAACAGTCAGATATAGCCACTTCTGGAATTATTTGGAAAACTCTTTATCACAAATATGTCCAATGTATGGAAATAATTTTGCATATAGCAAACCATTCTATGTTTTATTGTTTATCTGTGTTACATAGAAAGGATTTCTCTGATAGTCACACTACATCCCTCAAAATTCTCAAATGATACAAAGTCCAGCAGTACTTGTCTAAAGGAAGAATGTAAATAATAGTCTTGCATTACAGCATGCTGTAAGCCTTTCTTACTGAGTGATGCTGTTAAGTCTTCACCTGTACCACAGATTGGAAATATGATGTGGAAAGTTCCTGGCAAAAGCTGTATGCAAAGCCTAGATAATAACCGGTGCACAGAAACTTGAAGAAGACTAAAAGAAAGAATAAAAATGAAAATGCTATTGCAATTTTTTTTTAAACACAGCAGCATTTAAAGAAAACAATGGATCTGTTTTCAGTAGAATAAAATTATAGCATAACATCCTCTCTGACGTTAAGTCATAATGAACTCCTTTGTGCACCTACTGGAAAGTATTGTATTTTCATATGTTCATGAATGTGGAAAACAGAGATCTGGAAACTTTGACAATGGTAGCTACCCTATCCATGTGTCTTTTTTATGCTCTGTAATGGCCTAATTCAATGCCCACTAAAGTAAACGGAAAGATTCCTGTTGATTCCAGTGTTACTGGATTCACTTTTCTGTATATTGTCCAATGACGTATTTCATTGTCACTCTGCTTCATCATCCATTATTTTTATATATCTTTTGTATGTATATATCAAGAGGTTCCTAAAGTCAATGATTCACTACAGTTGTTGCTACTAAGTTATTCTTTATTCTGCTTTACCATCACATGAAACTAGGATCTTAAGTGCAGGGGTGAGCAGGAAACAATGAGTAAAAAAAATAATGGATCTTTTGTGATGAAAGGAGGTATTTTAAACAAGGAAAAAAATAGAGCTTTTGTTGTACACATGCAGTCAGCTTACTGATTGTGAAAAGGGATTTTTTAAAGCATCTTTCCTCTGTTTAGTTTGCTGTTCTAAGCATTGTTTTCTTCATTAGTTTATTTTCATTTTGATAATTTGTTTTCTTTATATTCTTTGCTGTTACATTCTTGGCCATTTCAAGAAACTTTCCTTCCAAAAGTTCTTTGCCCAATTTGTTTCCCATAACAACAACAATAATAGGAAAAATACTCTATTTTATAGCAAGTTAAGGGCCAAAATCTATCTTTTGGCACTTACAAAGTCACCCTTTTAGTGGGATTTGCAGTTACAATACTGAGGCTAAAAATATGGTCAGTGCATCACAGCCCATCCCTCCAAGTAACTACAATAAAAGTAGCTGTCACAAAGCATAATAAGAGTTGATTTATATTTCAAAAATGAGAGAATAATTTCATTAATCATCTTCTAGTGTTTGCATACTTAGCTTTTCTTCAGATCCTCTGAAGGCTGATGGCTAATCTTTCATTGCATCGTATGCTTCAGATTTGGTATAGCTAATACATTAAGTGGAAAAAATATGTCAGTTGTGACTTCTTGGCCTTTCATTATATCAGTGATTTTGCCGGGGGGGGAGGGAGGCGGTAGCGGGAAATGCTGTAACACTACTGTGCATTCAACCAAATCCTGTGGGAAGGAGCCTGCTTCACTCACCCATCCCTAGTACTGGTCACCTAGAAGTTATTGCACTCAATATGCTCTCAGGGTATTGCTGGCTCCCATGATGTATGGTCAAAGGAGGGCTTATGTGGCCATTGGGTCAGATAAGTTGTGTTGAATGTGGTTGCTTTTTTAAATTCTTTTCTTCTTGGCCTATGCAATATGCATGCCCAAAAGGAGAGTACCACAGAGAAAGGCAAGTGTTCGTTAGTTGCCCATAACTATGTGTGATGGTAATGGGGAGCAAAAAGGTTCAATGGTAGCTAGTGAGAATCACAAAGAAATCCTTCAGTCAGCTTATCCTAGCTATTACATCATTGCTAAAAAATTGGAAACTGATAATCAGAAAGTACATTATTAAAAGCTGGAGAGACCAATCTCTCAAAGAAAGAGAGACAAAACCCCATATTAGGTGATACAATAATAAAATTATTTTCACGTCTCCAGTTGTTTCATACCTATATATATTTGTTGTACATTAAGAATGCTAAATCTAGGTTCTGGGCTTAAATTTTCAAGGTGAAATCCCAGAAGACCTGTTGGTTTTCACAGCTACTACTAACTTGAAAACCTAACGGTACATTGGTTTGCTTTTTGATTTATTAGGAAGCAGGCTTAACTGAATTTGCTGTCTGGAATTTAAGTAAGTATTGGATTTCTGCTTTGCACCTGCACAAGAAGGTTTAGAGAGCTACTGCCCTCTGTAGATACTACACACCAGCAGTATAACATCCTGAAGAAAAAAAAAAAAAAAGTTAAGGGAGAAAAAGAATTGTTGACAAATGAAGAAAGTTGCATTGGAGTTGTACTTTGCTGCAACCCTGCCCTGCTGAAATAAGAGGCAATGTTCACAGTGAGGCTTATGGGACAACTCTAAATCCAATACTCTGTGCAATATCTTTCTTATCATGCTGGACATACTTGTAGAAATAATGTATAGATAAATGCAACCTATTTATTGCTTAGAATTTGTTTTAACTTTTATTGTATTATTTATTACAGAAAAAAAAAATAAAAGACTAATCTGAAGAAGAATGGAAAAACAATGACAATATATCTTTCTTGCATAAGAAAAAGGTAAGATTTAGAGGACTGTAATATTGCAAGTACTTGTTCATAGCATAATAATAACTATGAGGTAATTTGTTAAGTTCCCAGATACTGGCAGCTTTATATTTAAACTTCTCCAGACCTTCATAGACTTGGCTGCCTCAAAGCCAAGGTGTTTTAAAATTTATAATCCTTTCTAACTCACTGATATAACGAGTCCACTGCCATGTACTCTATGTGCCACTGTACTGACCTGTTCTGCATTAGAGAAGCAAAAGTTACCTTTCATTTTGTAGCAGCATATTAGGGATGTAGGAATTTCAGGTTCCTTAATTTACTCTGTCACAATTTTGGGCTTATTGAAGGAAGGATTTCTGTCCCTGTCCCTGTCCCTCTCCCTGTCCCTGTCCCTCTCCCTCTCCCTCTCCCTCTCCCTCTCCCTCTCCCTCTCCCTCTCCCTCTCCCTCTCCCTCTCCCTCTCCCTCTCCCTCTCCCTCTCCCTCTGTTCCCTGGAAACTATATATGCCCTGTTCCTTCCTTCCTTCCTTCCTTCCTTCCTTCCTTCCTTCCTTCCTTCCTTCCTTCCTTCCTTCCTTCCTTCCTTCCTTCCTTCCTTCCTCCCTTCCTCCCTTCCTCCCTTCCTCCCTTCCTCCCTTCCTCCCTTCCTTTCTCCCTTCCTTTCTCTCCCTTTCTCTCCTTTTTTTTCTCTCTCTCTTTCTTCCTTTTTTTTTTTTTTTCCTTCATTGTCTCAGGTACCCAGCTGTGCATAAAATAATGTTCCCCATATGTATTCATTGTTCTCTGAGCTGGTGTCTGTGCAAGTCAACAGAGTTTTCCTAATAAGGTTGGTTTTGACCTTTCAGAAGTTTGCAAATGAAGAATCTAACTGTGTTCATTATCCTAAAAACAGATAGACTTACTTGCCACTGCCATTATAAGTTGTCTGCATGAAACAGTAAAGCATGCTTGTTCCAAAACCAGCGTCAAAATGCAGAGCTGTTCAAGGGCACATAAGCATTAGGCAGCCAGGCTTTGGCTGGCCCTTCCCAGTAGGGTGCTGTGCCGGATGGAGGCAGGTCCTGACGAAGGGAGCAGACAGACTGACTGACAGAGAAGCAGACTTCACAAGAGAGGAAACATTGAAGAATAGAGAGGTCTTTTCAACCAACAGGTTGGCATAGGCAGGGAAACATTGTCTGGTGGTTTTATTGCCCCCTATCTTTGGCTACGGTTTCATAACATACATGCTAACCACTGGGGTAGTGGCCACAGTTTTGATCCTTTCTTGTGACAGCACTGGCAGCAGTGTGACAGTGAGGAGAGTCAGAAGACAAAACTGAAAACCAGCCTGTTTGCAGTTTCACTGGTACAATTTTAGCTGACAGCATTAATAATTGGTCCTTCACCTGGTTCACCTCAACCACAGGAGGGTGCATGCTGGGACACACCGGGAGACTGCCAGGATGGGAAGGGAAGTTGACTTGTCTCTCTGCTCAGAGGTCTCTGACTAGTCAAGGCTTAAGGAAATATGAAACTACAGCTCAGGCAAGCAAAATATTTCCTGTATACATGAAAATAAACAAAACAGAGCTCTTTTTCCATCACTGAAGCTTTCTCCTGAGTGGAGTTACCTATGAGATCCTACATCTTCATAGCTGCTCAAGTCAGATGAGGAAAAAATAGATATGAACCATATGGTTCTAGTCAAAGAAAGAAGATGAATTAAGAACTTAACATAGTAGGTATGGGTAGTTATGTCTCAGTTGCCTAAAGACAAAATTCAAAAGTTTGTGCTATTTCATAGATGAATTTATTAGTAATTCAATTTAGAAAAGAACAAATAAATGAACAACCACATTAAAAAGCCAAGACAAGTACCTCCAAAGCTGAAAATTCTATGAAGATATTACAAATATTCTCAGAAAATATCCTGACAACTTACAGTACTTAGTGGAGATGAACATCTAGCTATCTGAACTATCCATTGGGATCTGAGGCTAGAAATGTCAACATTCTTTTAGCCAAACAGTAAGACTACATCTAACTTGAAGAGATAACATTCTGTTAAATTTGATAGAGTGATAGAATATTTCTACAGGGAATGCAAAAGGAAAGCACATTCATTTTATTTTGACAGCTAAATAAAATATAGCTTATCATTTCTATACATGTATTTTACAGTGATTAGTGGATAAGATTATTTTTTTCCTGCTCATGTAGAACATCTGCCATAAATTTTCTCAGCTACATTAAGGCATTGAAAAACCAGGTACATATTGATAGGTATCTAATAAGAAACAAAACACAAAGTCAGGTTCTTTAAAAATGAATGCATGCTCTTTAATGTTTCAGTTATTTAAAACATGGTAGCTTGCTGACTTGTAATCAAGGTAATTAGACATGGATAAACTTGGTTCTGCAGGGTGATTCAGCAAAACAAATAGGAATAGATGAGTTTAGTTTTGCAAACAAATTCTAAATCCAGTATGAACAGAGCTTGTGTTACAACGAAGATGTGTGATTCCTAGCAGCCATAACTATTAATATGTTTTCCCTTTTTTGCAGGTTCCACCTACAATAAATTCACTGAGCAAGACATTACAGACTTCTGTCCAATGCTATGAAAATTAACTAAGGCATATTAACTACAGAAAATCTTCCAAGGTACAAAAATAAAATGCTTACTCAGTAATTAATTAAACCAAACAAGCCATCAGCATGTGCTACATAGCCTAAGTATTATGTCAGGTCAATAATTAAGCTGTAGTAAATCTTCTGGAGGTTCTATTCTGCCAAACTTGAAAGACTCAAGACTAACCCAAGGACACTTAACATTTTAGTGAGCTAGCAAATGATTACACAGACAGCTTCTCAGTCCAAAGTTTGCTACTATTAACTTTCTATTTTTAAGACATCCAGGCCTTGCATATTTTCTAGTTTTTAAATAATATGCTGTGAAAAAAAAAAAAAAATATATATATATATATATATGTATGCCTTTCTTGAACATATGAAAAAGAATATTCGATAGGCTTGAGTTATATCAAGATAAAAGCACAGTTTTCCTGCATGGAAAGATATACATTAAGCGCAAAGTAATGGTTTGGAATTTTCTTTGTTTATGTAAACCTGATGATTATGAAAACTCAAAGCTAATCTCACTGTGTTAAGCTGGTCATGGTAAAGAAAAGCACTATGCAAGATGTCTTATGTGACTTTGCCAAAGCAATCCCAAAAGATCTGCACTAGCCTTGTTGACTTGAAGATCTGCACAAGACCTGGCTGACTTTTATGTGGAATTAGGCAGTCACAGCATGTTCTGCGGTAGCTTTGTGATGTGGAGATTATAGCACTAGGTTAAGAATATGAAATCATACATCTCAACAAATAAAAATATAAAGCCATATACCACAGCACAGAGCAGGAAGATTAAAGTGCTCCAAAATTATTTTTTCCCTTGTCTGTATTATTTTGTCCTCTCATTTTCATAAAATATTTGTGTTTAAATAATTTGAAAATGTATACAATTTTATAGCAGGTATATATGTGGCAGAGGTAAATTTGGATTTAAAATTAAGACATTACTGGTAATGAAAGACAGATGGTATACATCAAGTTTATTTCACGTATGAAACTCTATGGAATTTTTGTTTGCAACCAGTTATTGTTTGACATGTTAGCTCACAGTGTATTTTAATAACAAAATATTTTTATTACCATATCTTTAGATAACTTTTTGTAACAATTGGGGTGAATATAAGATTGTTCAATCATTTAGATTACTTACTAATCTGATCATTCTTTTTTAAAAAGCTATATCTATCTAAATAATATTCCAAAACTTCTTCCACTTCCAGAGTTGTGGTTTTAATTTGTATTTTACATGTTTAAATAGTAGTCTTTTACATAGCCAGAAAAATTTATTTAGTCATCCAGTTAGCTTTCTTGTGTAATGTATGCTGAAGAAGTCCTCTGTTTGAACTAGGAAATATCTTTCTATCAAAAATAATTTTATTTTTAATATTTTCAATAAAATATTTGTCAAGTCCTTCTCAGAGCCATAGCTTCCAGAATAAAGGCATATTCCTGGGGGCATGATCTACCTGCTTTTTTTTCTCTCCAGATGTGTAACTGCATATAAGTCCTATATAATGCATATATTGTTTGCTTGTATACAGTTTATCAGGATATCATGGCTGTGCTGTGCCATTGCACTAGTCATTATGTCTAGCTCCAGCTCAATGCTATCTGTCAACTTTATCTAAAAATATTTTTTTCCTGGGTTGCTTTTAAGGAGGTTAACTAGACTAGGGCCAAGAAAATGCATGCTTTAGATTTCTACAGAAGTGGAATTTATGAAACAACATGATTTAGATGAATGATCTTGCTTTTGTTGGAGAAAATGAATTGGATTCTTGTTTGCAGTGCCTTCTAGTTCTATTCAATGAAATGAAGAGTGATCATTTTGGTGATGTTTCCAGTCTACCAAACACAGGAATCAGAAATAATCTTATGAAAGACTATATTGGAAGATTTCCAAGCAATATTTTGCAGATCAAATAGTTAATATTTTTTAGAAGAAGCCTAGACACTGTTTATTTAACCTGAAACTTTAGATGTTCACTCTTCATTGGCTACACCATGTGCTGTTGTAGAGAGGTTTCTCAAGAAAATCTTATAAACATACTTTTTCTCTACAGATGTAGGGTCACATTGTCTCACACAATGAAAGTATAACTGTGAAGTATGCATAAATGTAATTCATATTTTTCTGCATTAGGAATGTCTTCAGAATATTTATTATAAAATAAAGTGTTATCACTTCCACCATGGATAAAATGGTTGGAAAGTTCCAAGAAAAATGAAAAGGTGGCTTTTTGACCTGAAGCTTAAAAATCATGTCTCTTATGTATATAATCTATTAATGACACTCTCAGTGCAAAGACATTCCTGGCACATTATCCACTGACATTCCAAAAGCCAACTTCAGCTAATTAAGTTGAAGAGAACTTAACCTTTGGGGTTAGGTTTTTTTTGGAAATTTAGTGTCATTAGTGCACATACATATATTCCAACCCCAGCTCCAAACAGACTTTTAGATCCCAGTTTATTTTTGGGAAGTGTAAGTGCTTGAAAATATGATTTCACTTAATCTGAAATGAATGTGATCTTGAAAGAAGAACCAAAGAAGCTTGTGTCACAGCATTTCATTACAAGTTACAGGGCTTAGGAGAGGGAATAGATGATCTGTGGGTCAAGATTCCTGCACTGACCAGTGGTGTCTCCAAGCAAAAAATCTTGCAATTGCTCACTAGACAGTCAGATAAGCCTTGCAGAATAACTCAGAAAATCCCCATAGGCTACTGTGGGGGATTGCTTGTTAGGAGAGACCAGGAAGGTGGAGAACATAGCTGTACAGCAAGTGCAAATAACAGTTTTTTGACAGTTCAGTACATCATCCTTCATTTTACTGCCTGTATACTGAGGCCACAGTTAATGATCTGTTAACAGAAGGCATTGCTGAGCATCCTTCTTGAAGACTTACAGCAGAATTGTGATCTTTTTTTGTAGGGTTCCTTCTTCTGTGCTCTGAAACTACATTGTCTGTACGGGATATTATACAGGATATTCATTTGTCTATACAGGTTACAGCCACATCATTCTGAATCTGTATTCAGGCAGCCTTTCTCTAGCTGGGATCTTGTCAAGCTTTTTCATCTCCTTTTCTTTCTTTCTTTCTTTCTTTCTTTCTTTCTTTCTTTCTTTCTTTCTTTCTTTCTTTCTTTCTTTCTTTCTTTCTTTCTTTCTTTCTTTCTTTCTTTCTTTCTTTTTCTTTCTTTCTTTCTTTCTTTCTTTCTTTCTCTGCCCTTAAAAGGCCACGAGGAAGTACCTACCGTAATAGGCAAGTCCTATGGGAAAAAGTCCTCTAACACAGGAGTACCTCTCTGCATTATACATCTGTGTGTTATACATCCCTGTTCATAAATGCCCACATTCAGATATGTGCCCACACAAAGTTTTTCTGCTAAGAAGCATGTACTAAATTATTTTATTCTGCATTTCCCAAGTGAATTCTGCCATCAGTGATCTAGCTCATTAGTATATTCCACTTTTGGAAACAAAATTTATTCATTCTCCATTTTCCTCTCATGCTGTGTAGTTTCTGTTTGGAAAAGAAGATTATGCAGAAGGGGATTATTAGCT
The DNA here is from genome assembly GCF_047663525.1 of Anas platyrhynchos. Lineage (NCBI taxonomy): Eukaryota > Metazoa > Chordata > Aves > Anseriformes > Anatidae > Anas > Anas platyrhynchos. The sequence goes on along the minus strand of NC_092588.1, from coordinate 34,917,273 downwards.
GAAAGATAAGGTGCTTTCTCCCTAAATGCATTAGGATAAATTTCTTTTAACTCAATAGATACAATAGATAAAATGAGATAGATGCAACATTGCCCCTTCGTTTCCTCATTTCCTTCATTTATTTTGTGGCTTTCTTGCCCACAGCACACTTCTGAACTGGACTTGTAAATGAGTGTCATTTTCATTTTGTTTTCCATTCCTTCTCACAGATGAACCATTTCTATTTTTTCTATGTATATCATTGATTAAGATCCAGAGGGAGTTTTCTACAGTATAATAATACTGTAGAAAACTGTAGAAAGTCATGAACTTGGATTTTTTGCTTTAGAACATGTGAGGTTGAAGATCCTGGGATTCACTTGTAGTATATCCATAGACTACCACATGTCACTTGTATGAAGTAACAGGCACTTGTTTGCCCCTGTGGCTGCTCATCCCTGTTAAATTAGTCCACACCAGTAGAACTCCAAAGAGGAAGCATGAAGTTTTTCTCCTTCATTTCCTCCTGCTACTAAGTGGAAGAGATTCTCAGCTGCTGATTACATTGCTTCATCACTTTTCTTACCTGCATGTTTCTCTGCACTGCATGCCTTAATGAGGAATAGGCAGTCAGCAGTTTGCTGACTAGCAGGTTGCTATGCTGAGAGTATACTCTGTATAAGAGAGATGGACAAGAGAAAAATGTATTCTAAAAATTTATCTCCTAGTCTGTGCCAAACTGAAGGCAGCAACCTTTGTGTAAGTGTACTCTTAAGATTTTAAGGTCAAGCTTTCAAAATGCCAGTCTCTGGAAGTATTTATAAACCTTTTCCCACATTTAGGTCATTTTTTTTCCTGTAAGAGCTAAGTCACTTCCTTTCAACCAATATCAGTTGTACTATGCCTCAGTGGAGAATTGGTGCTATTCAAGGGCATCAAAATACAACACATGTAGTTTGATAAAAATACTTTGAGTATTACACATAAGGAATGTTTTTAAAGTGGAGTTTATTAAATAATCATATGTGACATTATTTCCTCCACCTCTTCCAAATATTTCCATTCAGATGGATGTTTAAGAAGACTGCAAATTTTTTTCAGCCACACATTTCTACTGCCAGTAACTTGATCCAAAAGTATCTTACTGTTTTTCTTGCAAAAATGCAAAATGTCTTTATTAGGAAGTAGACCTTCATCTACTGAAGCATCATTAAGATTGTAATGATATAGTCAGAGAATGGAAAAATAGAATACTACAAGGAAAACTCTTTCCTGGCTTTATGTATTAAGACCAGAAAGACAAAAGAAAAACAGCTAAACCAAAACCATGCAAACAAACAGAACTGCCTAATGTGACATCAGTGGTGAGATACAGTAATATTAAAACTGCAGATGTTTTCTGAGTTAAGTATACAGCTAAGATTAACATTTCTTCACAGAGAACTTTTTTGGTCATCTAGAAAAAATGACATATCTGCAACAGCTTAAATCTACTTGCAGTGAGAAAACCACTTGGACATGTGTTTATATATATATATGTGCTATTGACATAGCAATGAAGTAGCTTACTGAATGAGGGCCAAGAAACACTAATGGGAAAGCTTTCCAGCATTTGTTGTTCCCCTGCAGATTTACAGATCTAAGACAACATTTCTTTGCTCATTGTTGCTTTAAGTTAAATCATTACTGCCTTCTCCTCTGTTCCCAGAAAGAAGAAAAAAAAAATGGCCTATTTTCTGTGTCATATGAAGGTCTGGTAGGTTTTGGTCTTGACAAGTGATCAGATTATGTACTAATGAAGTGCAATCCCTCACCTAAAAGAAATGTTGGAAGTAAGAGCAATATTACTTCTGGGGGAAAATCAACCATGTTTTACACTTTATTCCTCAAGGGGAAGAAAAACTGATGGGTTTCCAGCCAGTTTTGCAGCTCTTCATACATTGGAGTGTGTACAGATGAGAGATGAAACGTACATGAGAGATTCTTTAAGAAAGTCATCACCCCACTCTCTTTGGCATTACACGGCCATGAGAAAGCCCATGCACTAGTTAGTTTATAAACCTAGTATTTGGAGGAATTTAGTCCCAACTCCCTGCCCCAGTCAGAACTTCTGTATGACAGTGTCGAAGTCAGTGCCACAGGGAAAAGATTGCTCTGCCATCTCCATTGCTCTCTTCTAGGGGAGCTATGGAAATGCATACATTTAAGATTATGGAACACTTTGATAATGCAGAGATGAGGTGCTCATAAATGCAGAAAACCCAGGCTTCACACCTCAGAAGCTGTCTGTCAAACAGTGTGCATGTTTATCTGTAAGAACTGATCCTGGAAGCTACAGGCCATGCTGGTTCCCACTGAAGGTGTTTTCAGACCCTTAGACAATCAGGTCCAGAGCTTCTATGGGATACTGAAATCCTGTGAGATGTAAATTAAGATGACTAAGGCAATAAAATGACCACTGATTAACAAAGCAAGTCTTTATAGCCATTAATTCTATAATTTATAAATAGCCAGAGACATGACTGAGTAACGGTGTTCAACCATGCAACTAATTAAAAGCAAATAAAGATATGATGACACTGTAATTGTAACTGAAACAAAAACATTCTTCACCAGCATTTTCAGATTCTTGCACACATTAACTTTTTCTTTCCTTCCCTGCAACTTTTCAAAGTCTAAATAGGACCAAGTGAAGAAAATCGTGTACAATGTGTGTTCCTGAATATCTAAAACTATGCAAGACTATTGATATTATCCAGAATACCAGAAGATAACATGGGAATATATTTTTTCTATGTAAACATGGACTTTGAATTTAGGTTGTGATTTAGAGATATTTATTAATACACCAATTAGTGGCCATGATGTCACAGAGGTGGAAAATAGTATTTTAGGATTTACAGAGCTGCATGCTAAGGTTATACTCAATATTCTAGAAAGACTATACTCTTTTGTGGTGCTCAGAACAAGCATAGCGGATGGCCTTTACACCTCAAGATATTCAGCTGTATCTTGATGAATTTTAACCTTATGAAAGAAGTATTTATATATATATATCTTTTTTTCCTGTGGTTTCCTTTCTAGTCACTACCATGTGCTGTTGTACTAGCTTTGGAATACATGTATGTTTAATGGATCAAAGCTGCACTGAAATTTGCTGCTGGGTCTCTGCTAAGATACTCTTCTCCCTGTCTGAATATTTTATCTCACTCCCAGCACAAACAGGGAAAAAATAAAGGGAGGTCATACAGAGCTAAAGGTGAAGCATAGTGCTGAAATACAATAGCAACTAAGATCTAACTATTAACTCAAAGAATATTAACTGGAATAAACAGCAGAGGGGTGATTATTGGGTGTTGGAAGAAAAGGTGATTACAGAGACCCTAGTGGATCTGTTCCACTGCAGGAACAGAATCACAAAATGGTTGAGACTGGAACAGACTTCTAGAGGCCATTCAATCTGCCCTACCTGCTCAAGCAGGGACACCCAGATCAGTCTGCCCAGGAGCATTTCAGAGATAAGGTTGTTTTCATGGGGGTTTCAGACTCTTGAAAGATTTCTGGTGTTTTTATTTAATGAGTAGCTCTAACATGAGACCAATATCAAAAAGTTCCTGTATCTTCTGTGATTCATGACTGTTACAGTGAATGTATTAAAGTTATAAGTATGTAGCTCATGCTATCTGGCAAGCAATTTTACAAACGTAGCTTCCATCTTATAAAATCGCTGGTATTAAATGCTGCATTAGACATTTTCTTTTAGATTACCATTGTTACAACATCTGAACTAGCCATTTACCTCTGAAGGACTTGCTCTGGTGTATCTGACAGGAATGCAATTAACAATTGACTTAATACACAAGGTGACATAAAATCCCGTTTACTTTCTTAATATTATTGGCCAGAAAGACATAATGGGGAAAAAAAAAAAAAGAAAAAAAAAAAAAACACTTAGGACTACACTTCCTTCCTTCCTTCCTTCCTTCCTTCCTTCCTTCCTTCCTTCCTTCCTATATCTTCACTATATGAAAAAGATAATAGTTATTTTACCCGTAATTGAAATGCAGCCATTTCTGGGATGTAGAATTTTATTCATACTGGCAAGCTAAACAAGAGTTTAGTGAGAAGTGGAATAATGTGCTGTTAAAACTCCAGAGAAAAAGTACACAGGATAGAATGCAGCTACTTAATTAAAATATCTTTTATATGTCTTAGAGATGTTTATTTTAAGTAATGTGTATATTCTTAAGCTGCATGAACTCAAATGCTGTTTCTATAAAGGGAGATGTTTGACCTGCTTCAAGCTATAATGGAAGATTTGTGATTCTCCTAAGTCCACATGCCCTAGATTAATGTCAGTGTCAAACTGATTCTACGTTAAGCTTACTTAATGTACCTTTGGGCTGTAAGATGTTACTTTGCCAGAAGCAAAGGTCACATGTTTTCAGGTATTGACAGTGCAAGTAATGACAAGTTGTTTCTGTGTTTGAGTGGATCAGGGTCTTTTTAGCATTCATCCAATGAATTTGGCAAACTGTAGCCTCTGCCCAAGAGGGCTCTGTGCCTTTGAGCATACACCAGAGGGAATTATTAAACCTCCAGCTCTGAAATCTATAGCTTCATTTAGTTCAGGCCTCCCAAAGGAATTTTTATGCCTTTAGCTAAATAGCAAACAATTTTGAAGCTGACTTTACCTAGCTAGCAGATCTCTTTTTGGTCATAAAAAGAAATTGAAAGCATCATTTTAAGAACATTTTTTGTTTGAATATATTTATGTATATTAAGTCAACTAGCCTTAAAACTGCAGTTATAAAGAAACATACCTCTGTGAAACTTTGCAAGCATGGGTCCTCAGAAAGGAAACCTGATCAAATAGATGAAACTCAGAGCAGAGCTGAAGTGCCATTTTCTTGCCTCCCTTACAGGTTGTTAAGTGACATTAGCAAGTCATGTAACAATACCAAGATTTACACAATGTCGTAAGACATCTTTAACAGGTAATCAGAAAATGCATTATGCAGCCCAGATGGGAGCTTGATATTTCCTAAAGAGTCACAGACTAAACATGGCTTCTCCTGTACATTTTAGTGGTGAGGAATGCTGGGGGGGAGAAGGGGGGGGAATTTCTTCTCTAAAGCAAAAACCAGCAAAGGGAGTTAATGTTATGATGCTGTGGGAATAGAATTTCATAGGTTTTTTCAGATAGCTACAATCTGTACAGGAGATTTTTTTCTCCTGGACTGGGATCTGGGAAATAGAAAATGGAAACAGCTTATAGTGGGTGACAAGGGAATGGATACCCTAGGTGTGTCTCACACAAATATAGAAACCTAGGTCAGGGCTACTGTTAAAATCAGTCTTCTCTGGAAAGCAGATACTTTGAGACAAAAGTCATGTGCTCAGTCTCATTGCTTTCTCCCAGACTGTTTATATATTTATCCTCAAATTGTCATTTGACAATGAAAGGACTCAAGGCAATTGACAGTTGAAAGATCTCAAGAATGCTAGCACTCTATACCCCCTTCAGGTGATCTGCAGAACCAAGCTCTTCTCCTCCTCCTCCCCAGCATATGGATCTTACCCATGGTAGCTCAAGAGAGGGAGACTGAACCTTTTGTCACCATTGCCTGGTGACAGGTGAATTCTCACCTGTCCTGAATTCTCACCAACTCCTGGAGTTCCAAATATCATCAGGATGAGAAGGGCCTGAATTTCAGGTCTCCAGTTTCCTGGTGGATTCCCAACATCCTGTGAATTTTCCATAGCCAAGGTGTGCCTCACAAACTGTGTTCCTCTGAAGACATGCCTGTTTTGCATCTCCCAAACAGCTTTAGCTAAAAGGCAGGATCTTAGGCAATTAGTGCAACAAAGACAGGATGACAACTGAGCTGACCCAGAAGCCTAACATTAGGTCTCCAAGGAACTTTAGGTATCTTAAGCTGTGAAGCATGATAGATATGAATTATTTTAATTGCTCTTCTGAAGTTAAGCTCCTAAATTTCTCTGAAAGGGTGCTTATGTGATTGGTTGCATGCGCGTTGGTTCTTGTTATAAATGACCCGAATATTGTTAGAGTTTGTTCATTTGCTCACGTATATGTGTCACAGTTTCCAGAGGTGTCCATGCAAAGCTTTAACTGGCCCTGATTAACTTAATCAGCACAGTACATGTATTGTGCACGGAAAAGTTTTTCTCACATCTGTGTTTTACTGCCTCACTTGTCCCTTTCCTTTCAGTATATTTTCCTTATCAAATTTTCCCTAACTTTAAGCATTTTCCCAAACATTTTTTCCCTTTTATTTCTCTTTCCAGTTGCCTTTTCATCTTCATAGAAAGCTGGGGAAGATGTAAAAAAGGCAGATGGGGGATGAGGCTACATATTATCTGAAAATGCAGTACAGATTGCCTCCAGGTTCTTCACAGCAAAGTCTGGGATCTGGACAGCTTCCCTAGCTTGCTTAGTGCAGCTGAGCAGAGGAAGGGAAACAGGGCACTATTGAGTATGTTGGTATATTAAGCTTCAGGAGAAGGAGAAAGAAAAAAAAAAAAAAAAAAGGCATTACAAGCCGAAATTGTGCCAGTTTTCCCTCACAATAGCACTACGTACTCAGGCACAGTTTTCATAAAGCATAAAGAAAAGCAGTAAGCAAATATTTTTAGCATTGCAAGTGATGTCTTAATTCAATGTCACTCTTCCAAAGGCAGCAATATTATATTGGTTTATATTGTTAAAATTCAGGATTGCAATTGATGCTTCAGAACACAAATTTATTTTTTTCCTTCTAACTGTATATTATAGGACATTCATATGTTTTCTGTACCCTTTTAAGGAATTAAGTACACTGATGTTTAAATCAATGTATAAGAAAGGAAAATGATTCAGGTATATATGTGTCTGTAGATAAATATAGATGAAGATACTGATATAATCTCTAGTGTTGTTTTGTTGAGATGGTTGTTGACTCCCCAGCCACAATCATGAAAACTTAAGAAGCCCTCCCCAATATGGCTCTTTCAACCTTTTCCTTTGTACCTTTTGTAGTTGCACAATAGTTATCCTCCAAGTACAGCTTAAAGGAGAACTTCCAGGGAGGTTTTAGTCCATGTATGTACAGTAAATTTGATTACTTACTGAAACACTTCCAATCTGGGGGTTTTCAAAATATTTTCAGTAAAAAGTGTTAGAAAATAGAGGAGAAAGAACACCAATTACCTGATCAGCAAGGAGGATGTTGGTCTCTTTTCTCAGGTGACAAGTGATAGGACAGAAAGACACAGTCTCAAATTGTGAGGGGACTCCATCATTCCTCCCCATTCTGGAGGAGGAATTTAAGAGATGTGTGGATGTGGCAGTAAGGGGCAAGGTTTACTGATGGAACTTGGTAGGTCAGATTGATGATTTGACTTGAGGATCTTGATGGTCTTTTCCAACCTAGATGATTCTACGATTCTATTCAGGTGTCAGTATGTGAATATCTGGTCTGCCATTACAGGCAGTAGTATTCAAGATGGTACTGCCAGTGGACCTTGGAGACCTGCACTTGGACTGCCAAAGAGCTTCCCAAGTTTCCCTGAGCATACAAACTAGCTTCCCCTCTGACTGTGGCTGGACAGACACAGGCTTAGAAACCAACCTCATGTAGTGACACTGACATTTTGAGAGTTAAATCTAGGTGTCTATGGTGTGGAGCTGAATCAGCTTCTGTCAGTACAGACTGTGATTGGATTAGAACTGCTGATACTCATGATACTGATGCTCACTGATGCTCATACATTTAGAGAGGCTCAGGCTAAGAAGTACTGATAAATCATCAAAATAGACCTGAAGTGATTCATAGATTTCTGAGCATGATGCTGTGTGTGAAGGTGAATCTGACTCTAGGTAATAAAATTCCTTCTTTTACATAATAAGATTCAGTCTTGTTTTTCTGTGCAAAACCAGTTGCTGACAGCCTAGAAATAAAGAAGAGTTTGAAATCCTTTTAGATTTAGTGCTCTTAAAATTGTCTGTCTCAGCACTGCCTCACCAGATATGTTGGTTGTGCACCCATACAGAAGCAAGACAGAGTCAGCACTTGATTATCCATGTGTTGCAGATCATTCATGCCACAGATATTAGCTGAAGCTCAGAGCCACATGAATGTGGCTATACTGCTTCCAGGAGCATCTCAGCTCTATAAACAGTACAGCTGCTTTTGCATTATGCAGATCTGGAGTTAATAAGCCCATATGAATCTTATATGGCTCCATGGTAAGCCAGTATCCTGGGAAACAAAGAGGTTCTCAGTGGCATTAACCTGCATCCAGCTGGGCTTTATTAATTTGGTCTCAGTGCTGGCTGTGCCAAGCCCAAAGTGGAGCTGGCATTGGTGACAACCCTATGGCTGGCAGGTAACAAAGGCAGGGGGGAGTGAAGCTGCTGCTTCTGCACTGTGGTTGCTTTTTCTGAAAGAGGAGTTTGTGGTTTGTTAGCAGAGGCACAGTGCCACAATTTTTCAGATAGGTTGCTCAGTTTTTGTTGTTGTTGTTGTTGTTTTTGTTTTTGTTTTGCTTTGTTTTGACTGATGAGTCTTTCTGAAGTGTTTGGAGGAGTGGGAGGGGCCTCTGTTCCATCAGAGCAGTCCACGTGTTCCAAACCCCACTCTGGATATGGATAGATTGAGGAGTTTTTTAATGCTTACTTAGGTTGAGCAGGATATATATATATGTATATAAAGATCTCTGTACAAAATTGATTCTAAGGATGTGTATCCATCTCTACACCATACTTCACATCAAGTCTCCAATGCACTGATACTAGACTGACACTGTCCTTATGATGTGAGCAGCTCTTGTAAGCCTACAGCATGAAATAGTCTTCCAGCACTATTTCTTTCATTTTTTCTAAACTCTTAATAGTAATACAAGTGTACTTCATATAGCAGTGTGACACCTAGTGACACCTAAGATCTAGGCTAATTGTGAAAGTTTAGCCTCAGATTTATTAAAATGTTAGTGGTTTATGATGGCTGTGAAAATTGCTGCATGTTGTTTCCGTATCTGATAGAGACACTTTCAAATGAAGTTGTTTTTAGCTGCCCTGGATTTTGCCTTAAAAGGCAGACAATTCCAGACAACAAACTTTTGGGATATTTCCCCAGCTTCTTTATAAAGTATATCCACTTCTTTAATTTTCTTTTCAAAATTCCTATTTTAAGGCATGAGTGTTCCAAGACTGTGATATTAGTTTATGTATAAATGAAATCCAGAAACCTCAAAAGTGCTGTCAGACAATGGAAAACTAAGGTCAATGGACAAGTCTGAAATATAGTTAGAGAAAATAAGTAACAAGAAAAACATCTTAATTCTGCTGAAGCAAAGGTCTCTATGGGCTACAAATATTTTGAATTTCTGTAGCAATTTATCACCAAGCAGCCTCTAAGCATATACATCAATTAACCTTCACAATTTGGAAGCTGGATAAGGCTTAGATTAGATTTGGTTCTGTTTATCACTGGAGTACAGTCTGATCCATTTGTGATTGGTGTTTGACAGTATATAGTCCTGTTGACCTGGATGGTAACAATCTCATATAGAAAGTATTTCTAAATTGTAACATTAGACAAGGTTCTGACCAAACATTTAACATCAACAGTGAAAAATTTAAGACACTGCCAAAACTGAGAAGGAAACTACTATTGGTATTGTCTAACGAATGCTCTGGGAACTCCCATAAACAGGAGTAGTACCAACCATGTTTCTCTATTTGCCTAGGCAAGTCCCTTAATCTTTTCTTATAATAACAAGGACCAAAGGCATGCCATGTGGAACAGATTCTGAAAGTTCTGTGGACAAAAAAAAATCTGTTGCCTGTGACCCCAGACAAAATTGGGACATTTGGTAAGACTTCAGTTTGCTTGTGTTTCTTTGAGCCTTCCTGCTAGAAGTGTTGAATTATTTGAACTATGTCGATAATCGCCTGTTTGTCTACATGATCTAAGTAATTTAAGAAATTACTTATAAGAGTAGTGAATTTGATGAGAGTCTAAGTTAACCTAATTAATCATCAGTTAATCATGATCTTGTATCTAGACAAGAAGCAGTCTTGCAATATGCAGTGCCTGAAGGCAATAAGTAAGAATACTGGATCTCACGTGAAGTTTTGGAGGTATTTCTTTTTTATCTTACTTACGATTGCACTAGCCTATAGGCATACTATAAATTGATTAAAATTCAAAAAACATTGAAATTATTTACAGCCTCTGCCCTTCCTGCAGTGTACTTCAGCTTTTTATATACTGCATTCTTTAAATTAATTTCATCAGAATTTTTGGGGGGAAAAAAATAAAAAAAAATGTCTGCAGAAATAACTATGCCATAAACACACTGCCTTATTGTCTCTTTAATAAGTCTGCATCTTCCCCAAAAGCTTCAGAGACATCATGTGTGTCTAGCAGGTAAACTAATCTATTGTTTCCAGCTAACATTCAGTTTCAAAGTAATGAGCCAGGCTTCAAGGCATCCCCATTGCAGAATTATAATTCAGGAGAATAAATGGTCTTTTGGGCGGGATGATCAGAACCATTTCTCTGTAGATGAAAATCATTGCTTATGACTTCATCCAAATACAACTAACCAGAGCATTTTTTGTTTGAGCATTTCTTCTGTCCTTTAACTTTCTTGTAGTGTAGTGTTCTGTAGCAGTTTGGAGAGCCTTAGTGTGTTTCTAACAACTCATAAACATGCATGTTATATTGCTGTATCTGAGTGTTGACAGGACAAACGTTTTGATACTGGTAGAGGGTTTTTATCCAAGAAGATTGTGTCACTGAATGTATAACAGAGAGCTTAAAAAATGCCTTTGTGGTCTTTGCTGTTATTTTCACATTTAAAGACCAAACTTTAGGGCAGTTCAGTGTACTTTCAGTGTACTTGGGTTTCATGTGGCAGACCTGTGACATGGTGTCCACTGTCTGCCTCCAAAGCTTTCCTACCCAAGAAGCTCCTATGAACTTACCTGAGCAGACTTTCAATGGACCTGTCTGAAACTCCAGCTACTTCTGTGGCTGGTTTCTGCTGTGCTTGTCAAATCTAACTGAATTGTACCAAAATCAACAGGGCTAAAACTGGAGCAGTAACTTGGAATTAATCAGATAATAATATCAGCATTGCTGAACGTACTTACCATTAAATGAAATAATACAACTTCATAGTTCAAATGGCCGCTTGTTTTCTATGCTATACTGGTTCCTGTATTTGTTCAAAATGCTTAGTCCAAAATTGATGAAATGTCTATTTTTCAGATCAGGATTCAGTTCATTCATACTGTAGCCTTAGGCAAAATTTCTCAGTGCACTGTATTTTGTTCTGGGAATATTCACGTTCTGAAGTCAGGTTCAAATGTTCACACACATTAGCTATATGAACAAACCAATTGAGTAAAATTTTGAGTCACTTTTTAACAAAGTCCACTTCTAACCAGAAACATTCCAAGTTAGTTCTTGAGTTTACTTTGCTAAGCCAACCAGACTGGACCTTGAACAACCAAGGAATGGGTGCAGTAAAATGAAAGTACAATAAAAAAATGTTACTAAGTTTATGTATAGAAATTCAACTGCATAAGAGGCCCTGCATATTATCAGGTTGTCCAAAGAGCCTAAGACCATTCAGTGATGGTAAGCTGTAGCAGTGATACCAACATTCCCAATCTTGTCTACACACAGTAGAAGAACACCAGGTCTTTGTGTTGCCTGGGAGAAGAAGCAAGTCTTCTGCCTGTCTCCATCTTCTCCCCTTCTGTCCTACCAAAACAAGCACAAGAACAGGATTTTCACCAAAATTGTTACCCAATGCTGTCCATGGTGGGAGCAGTCTCTCATGCAGGTGAGACTATAGGAAACCTACCAGCTCACCTCTTAGTAAGGAGGACTGGGGAGCTGGGGAGAAGGGCTATAATTTCACCTGTGTATGGTTCTGTGGTTTCCCAAATGGGACCCAAACCTGACAGGCATGAGATTAGTTTACTGTAAAGAAGAGAAACATAGAATTAGAAACCTGTAATGAAAAATGAAAACCATCCTTTGGAAACGTATAGCTGGCTTGGCTCTGCACATAGGTTTGTTCCCTACTCCTGCTCTCTAGCTTTAAAAGAGGCACCAGGGAACATGGATTAAATGATTAAATCAAATCAACTAACTAATTACATTAAAACAGTAAATTGGATAAAATTACTGGGTTTTGTTTTACAATATTGTGAAGGCAAATTCCCTACACAGCTTCACACATAAAGTAGGAAAGGCTATTATTTAATGGGACTTGGCCACAAGAGTTTTGCAAAAGATCAGAGCCAGAAATAGCAGTCAGGAAGAAATGATACTTCAGACAAAGTGGAGCAGTATTCCCTGACAGTTCTGCCAAATTTGTTAATTTATTTTAATTATTTTTTTAAGCACTGAATGATACTTTGTTTTAGTGGACTAAGCCTGCACATACTAGCAGGCTACATGACACTGAATCCATGTTTTGATTAGCATCAAGATTCCTACATATCTAAATCAATTCATTGTGCAAAGGCACCATATCAAAAAAAAAAAAAAAAAAAAAAAAAAAAAGTAGTACACAGAATTAATGATGTTTGGTCATCTATTCTCCAGTGAGCTTGGAAACACAGATGAACATGGTACCCTTCCTATTTTATGTCATCAGAACTCTTTCTTCTTCAGCCCTGAAGAAAACACATTTTTAGCATTGCCAGCTCTCTCTGCTTTATCAGACATCTCATTTTTGGCATCATATGATTCAAGGAAAACTTATCTCTTATTTGGAAGAAAAATAAATGTTTTTTAGGACTTATGATTGCCAAAAAAACTTTCAAGATGTACAAGACTGTGAAGCCAAAAGATAAGTAACATGAACACAGCATTTATTATTTTTTTAGAATATCATTATTTTGAAAACACTTTATTCATTTATCTTGGGGGCTTGAGTCATACCTTTTTTATTTAAAATTGCTATTGAGCAATTTTATATTGAGCTCTTCATTTTTCAGTGGTTCTTTTGATTTCTGATGTCTGCTAACTTTAGCATCTTTGTCATTTTCATCAGCACTGGTCACTTTCTTTCTTTAATGCTTCCCCTACTGTTGAAGTAAGAGTTTTGCCAATGATTTCAGAATGGAGCTTTTGGGAAAATGAAGCAAAGATTTAATCCTTCAGACTTTTTCAGACTGGGACTACTGTGCAACATGGTTAAATCATTGTTATTCTTTTATTCCCTGTGTATGAATGTAACAGCAGTATAAAAATCTTTTTGTTGTATAGGATAGCATATGGCATCACAGGAAAACTAAGGAGGTCTTCTAAGCTGATTAAATAAAACCAACAAGAGTCACAGGAGGGAATGGAGGAGGGAAAACACTTGCTTGCCTGATCTGAGATATTTGCAAAAACTGCAGCAATTCTCCACCAGCTAAAGATTGAAGTTTCCCTTGGTGAACTGATGACCTTTGATGTGATAATTGCTGTTTTTCCTGAAACTCTGAAAGAGACTATGTATAGTACGGTTAGAAGAAAAAAGGATAAATATTAATGAAGCATTGGATTTTTATTCAAGAACAGCAGGAGCCAAGCAGTTAAACACTCCTTTTCATCCCATGAAGCAGGATAGTAACTAAAATCCCCATAATTTTCGCCACATATACCTTAATCTCTGAGCAGTTTTACAGAGTGCTGTGTATACCTGTGTGTAAAAGAGCTTATTCTGTCATTAAAAGGAGTATTCGTTTTGTTAGTTTTTTTTTCTTTTGAAAATGTCATAAAAATTCATTTTAAAAGTTATTTTAAATATTATTAAGTATTTACCCCCCATGTAACACATACATATGTGAAAGAGTATAAATTTTGCAATATGGTGGCCATAGAAGTTTTATTCTTCAGGTCAGACTGGGTAAGGTACGACAGGATAAGAAAAACATGAAAATATTATCCTTCCCATGTTGTGATGCACAAGAAAAATTCTTACCTTTTCATGAATCCAAGTGGATCCTAAATTATTACTTCAAAGATTCTCTTGCACACAATTCACTGTGTGCTCACTAATAGAAAATCAAGGTAAACATGCTACAGTTAACATGTAATTGTCCTGCTCACTCACAAACTGGTGAAAGGAAAACTGCTTAAAGAGCTTTCTACAGCTGTCCAGAGCAGTGTACAATGCTATGCAACACAGGGACAGCACAGCCCATTGCTTACCAAAATTACGTTTTTTTTATTATTGTTTTTAAATAGAGACACAAGTGTTTTATTTACCTGGTAGTGAAGTTACTTCCTTCTGCAGTTAGTTGTTGCTTTAGCTAGCAAGTCAAAAGATACTCAGACTTTGCCAAAAGGCTTGCCATCTCCAGTCAAGATGTTAATTTGCATGTCTGTCATGGCTTGGAAAAGATTAAGTATTAGCCTTTCTTCTAGCATGTCAGACTTATTGTGCTGTTATCTTGAAGTATTTTAAAGTCAAATAAAATTGAGATTTTCAGACTGATTAGCTGGTGTGACTGCAAAGGCATTTCTGTATTCAAGAAATGCCTTTGTTATAGCAGCCATCATATCTGACCTGCTGCCTAGGTCAATAAAGATGAAGGGCTCTTGGTCTATCACAGAAGAAACTCACTGTGGACCAAGATTGGGCATGCTTTCATATGCATACACTTACTGCAAACCTAGCAACATACATGTTTTCTTCAAGTGATTAATATAGCATCACATGAGACATACTGTTTCTTTGGAAAACATCCTTGTAAAGCTGTCTGAAATGGGAGGTTAAATATCAAAGGGCTAACACAAAGAAATGGAATGATCAAACAACTAGACTATTTTGTGATTAGCATGGAACATTTTGTTGATGATTAAGTAAAGAAAAACCTGCTGAGATGAGGAGTAAGCAATTACATGTTGAGGATACTCCTACTTATTGCCTTATTAGAAGTATTCACAAACTGAGAGACCCTCCACAGGGTGATCACTTACTTAATTCCTTAGAGCCAACAGCTTTGCTGTGTTTATATAACATGATTTTCTTCAAGGAAGGGAAAAAGCAGGAAATTTTCACTAAATGCATAATCACTCTGCGTCAGAGAAAAATTACGAAATTCAGGAAACTTTTGTGTATAAAGGAGGCTGCATGCTTATTGTTATTATTCGTATCATGTCTTCAACTGTCAACTTCCTTTCCTAAAAAGCCAGTTAATTAGATGAGTATGATAGTTATAGCCAGTGGTTATTGCAAATACAGAACAATTCCTAACAATGATAGGGAGATAGTTCATTCTGAGCATAGCTGACAGCCATAGTGATAGCTGGCTGTGGAAGTAGAGAAAACATTGCTTACTAGATCATGAAAGTTTCCTTTTACTGAAGTTTCAGTATGCTGCATGTATAGAAAAGATTTGGGAAAACAACACAACAATCTTTTCTCACTAGAATAATTTTTCCAGCTTTCTCACCTCTGTAATTTGGCTTCCTTTCAGCTAAGAAACCTTGCCTCCATGCTGACAGCCATTGTAACCTCCCTTTCTGCTCCTAGGGCAGTGGAAGGATGCTTGAGAATAAACTAGGTTCGAAGACCAGTTGATATTGTCAGATTCATAAACAATTATAGTAATACTGGAGGGAGGACATCTTACCTGTTTCTGGCTTGTGCCAATAATGGACTGAAACAGCAACAGATGGTGACTACTGTTATATCTTTCAAATGCCAGTGGGTATGTAACTGGCAAAGAACCATAAAACAGATGAATACTGTTACATGAACCAACCTGGAAATCTTGTGTTAGTAAATAAGGAAAAATCAGTAAATCTTAGCCGTTCCCTCACTTAACCCCTTAACATGTACCACATATTATTGAAGAAATGCAGAATGTCTGTCATATTCCTACAGTATAGAAAGGTTTTGGTAAGTGAAACCATACTTTTATTTTCAACATAGACCTAAATATGGCACTGTAGGCTTATCATTTCTCTTAATAAATTCTGAATAGGTTGTGATCAGTCTGCCAGTAAAGAGATAAATTAAGTGTATGACAGGTACAGCTCAGGTGCAAGGTTGATGAGTGGAAACATACAGAAATAAATCTTTGAGAAGGCTTACCTGGATGATCATTAAGGTTCCAGGCTTATGGTTCAGCCTAGCTTGACATGTCATCATCCATAATAAACTGCAGAATGGTGTTAGTTTTGGGAAGTCCTTCTTGGCATACCAACCTCTGTAGCAATACAATAGGGTTTTAAGTGAGGCCTTGTACTTATGACTGTTGTCATTTAATATTGTCAGGATCTATGATTTGCACTATGTCTTTCATTAAATGTAGAGCTGGCCAAAAGGTTCAGCTTTCAGCTTTTCAGCTCTTTTTTTTTTGCTTTTTTTTTTTTTTTTTGCTTTTTTTTTAAACAATTAAAACCCTTCCAGTGGTTTGTTTGTTTTTCTTTACACAACATAAAATTCTATTGAAATTCATTTGCAGATTGAAAAGTTAAGGTTTTCCATCTGAGCCTCATGTCTGGTTGTAAGCAAAAAGAATAGTCATCAAGATGATCTTTGTTTTAGCTTCAATCCTATTTAGTTTACACCAGTGATCTATAATTAGCTAATTGTTTGCACAGAGAATTGAGGAACTTAGATGAAAGATGCTATGTAGTAGAACATGTGGAAATACTGAAAGTATTATATCCAACACATAGTTTAAAAATGGCACAGTCAAAATTTGTCTGGAAGTCTGATTCAATGGGATATTTCCCAAACATATGGCATAAGGAGCAGCTTTTCAGCAATAAGCCTTAGACAGGTATTAGATGCTAACTTGTGACATTTATCACACTGTCTACAAGATGCATATGATTCACACTCAGTCACTCAGTTGCCTTGGTTTTAAGCAATTTCACACTAAAAAGGAAATATATTAGCAAAAGCTCTTTGCTGTTTGGTGATGGTTATTTGCTTCTTAAGATTGCTGTCCCACTGTGTCCTTACCTGTAAACTAAAGCCTGTATCGTTTGACTGTTACGTTTGATTTATATTTTATATAGATTGCTGAACAGAATACGAAACCATAGAAAATAGCATAATTTATAATACATAGACACCTTTTTATCATAGTGTTATAGGCAATGACTTGTGACATGCTCCAGTCTACTGTTTTGCAATTTCTGTTTCTTTTCATTTACACCCTTTCTCATATACTAACCAATCCAGTTGATTTATAACAAACAATTTCCTAGTGAAATGTACTTACCCATTACAAGTTTTAGGACACCTTTCTGCATTTATAGATAATGTGTTTCATTCTCATTCAGATGGATAAATATTTTTTCATGTGAGTACTGAGCATCATCTCATTTACAACTGATGCTGTCGTCATGGTATCATGGCCATAAGGCTCTGCCCAACCAGAGGCTCCCCAACCCTGTCCTGGGCCCAGAACCCCATTTCTGTCCTCTGAGATGTCAGCCCTGGGCCCCCGCAAGGCCACAGAAGAGCTGGTGTCCAGGTCCCCACAGCCCTGCCCTTCCTGGCCATGGAAGGCCTTCCCAGCCAGGCCCAACCACAGATCTTAGCCATGGCCCACAGAGAGCCACCAGCCTGCACCATGCCCTGCAAATGTGGTTATAGGTGTTACTTGAAACACGGGCGGATTTCATTTGCAGATACATAAAAATTACATTAGAGACCATAGGAAACACATGCCAGTGTTGACATTTTGCTGTATCTGTTTCCCAGCTCTATTCCATGAGAAGCCTAATATGTAACTCAATATTATAGTTAAAGACCTATAGGAGAGAAAATCATGCAAAGAAATGTGGAAGGATCTTACAAATAGTTGCACTGTTAATATAAATGCCTCTGACCAGAGGTTAACAGGGTTTTAAATGTGGGAGATAATGGAAACATAATCTGGTGCCATATGATCTGTTAGCATAATGATTTTTCATTTCAGATCCTTTCTCTCTTGTTATGGCCTGCGACGTTTGGTATATTTTTGTTCAAATTTTACCATGTCTATAATCTAAAGGTACTTTACCAGCCAGAGAAGAGGTGAGTTTCTGGAAGCTTTCAGTAAAGTGGAAAAATAAGAAGGTGGAGAAATATGAGCAGGCGGTAAAGGGGTAGATTACAGTATGTGCTATATGGTTGCTGTCATCTCCATCCTGCAGGCCTGGGGAGTGGATTTAGGGCATATCATCTGCTTGAAAGTACTGAGCTTTTAAAGGAAATGCTAAGGAGAGTTAGGAATTTTATTAAATCACATTACAAAATTGAATAAAATGAAGAACAGAGATAGGAAGATGTTGCGTTTTCAGCATATCCTCCCTTCCATAGCTTAGAAGTCTTGCACTGCTGTCTGTTTAACAGCACCACAATAAAGTGTTGTGCTTGGTTTTGTTTTTGTTTAGTTTTGTTTTGTTTTCAAATGGTATTCATGCTTTTCCTTTGGAGTAAGTTACAGTTTCCAGATACTGTGTCAGGAGACTACATTCAAGTAATAGGGCATTTTCAATACAGAAGTTTTTTATATGTTGATGTGCAGAGTTGAATTCTTCTACCACAAATACAGGCAGAAAACAGGGAGAATTATACCACAACTTTCATGTAGAGTTTTTCTGAATATTCTGCCCAAAAGATATTGCTTGCTTTTCACTATAAACCATACAAAGCACCCTTAATTTTGGAGGGAACTTAACTGGAGGCTGTGTTAGTTTATTAAACCTGTGTCTCAAAGCGTGTCTGTTATTAAGAGCTTATGATCAGAGCTGCCTACATAAGTAGCCCTTACTAAGTGGAAGAGTCTGTGGGAACAAATGTAAATTAATAACTTTATTCCTAGTAGAGAAAAACTCTGGGGGATACGTTAGTCACTGTGGTGTTAATAGATCATAGTGATGTCTTCGAGAATAATCTGTTTGTTTGTTTGATATATTCTAAATTATTAAGAAATAAAAAATATTTGTAGAAGTGTTACATGAAGGACTGGTTATGATTATTCTTCTCTTCCAGGAGACTTTTCTTGTAAAACTGCTTTGTTGTGGTTATAGACCTATCAAAATTCTTAATATTAAATCTGTGAATTTTGCAAATGCAATGGCATTGTAAATAAAGCTTTGGAAAGTTATCATTACACACTTTTTACCACACCATGTTTAGAGTTTTAGAGTCTTTTTAGAAACTAGTAACCAACCTGAATGATATTTTCAGAAACAACTGGAACTTGTTGACAGCGCTAAAGATTTGAAATTCCATATTTTAAAGCAGTAACAGTTTCACCTAGTGAGACAGAATTTGTAGCATTTAAGCTGCCTAGATTTAGACTTTTAAATCAGCCATATGGGATAGAAAGGGTCCCACTGGAAAAACATTCATTTAACTCCTGATAAATTACTCATTTTTGCTTGTTTATTTTAAAGGACAACATACACAGGAATGTATTCATGGGAGATGAATTAGCTCCTATATTATGAGTGTGCAGTGTGGTTAGTGTGAAACATTTACACCACCCAGCTCATCAGAAACTGGTCAGATCATTTGTTTCATTCCAGCTGTGCTCTTTACATTTACATGGAGCCTGGGACAGAGAGGATTTCAACTTTCTCCTTTCTTATATTTGAAGTTGTACTTCTTTTCCAAATATTGACTACTTTAATCACTACGTTTTATTAACAAAACAAAACAAACAAAACCAAAAATGTCTAAAATCAGATTTCATTTCTGTAGAAGAAATGACCACTAAAATAATTGGAAGACTTCTCCTTAGTTCAAAGGATTTTGGATAAAGCCCGAAATCTTAGCTAATTCCCATGACTAAGGGAGCAAAACTTAGCCTTTAACTTTTCAGACTTTTCAATGCAAGGGAAAATGGCAGATATTTCTTTAAAGCTGTGTACATTGATGATATAAGTGCAATGGGAAGTTGGTAGGAAGGCTCTTAGAATTGTGTGTAATGAGAGACATGAAAGTTATTCAGTGATATGATGAATTCTTTGACTTGCTGTGGTGACGCTGTCCTTCAGAAAACAGCTTACTAGTATATTGCTGTCTTCTGGGTTTCAGTAAGCCTGTAACAATGGCAAAAGCAGAATTTTCTATGGCACTCTTCATTCTTGGTCCCAAGAAAAACATAAAAAGTTCAGAAATAGAAATAGAAAAGTAATTTTTTCAGTCAATCTAACTATTTGAAAATCTTCAGTGATTCATTCACATTGCAAGGAAAGGTTTTGTGAATTTTTTTTGTTTCACTTAGTTTAGCTCACTTCTCTGTAACAGCAATATCTCCTTAAATTCACATTAATATGTATTTGACTCAGCACTTGTTAAATATTGAATTCTGGACCCCCAGTACAGGAAAGACATCAGTAAACTGGAGTTGCACTCTACAGAGGGCCATCAAGATAGTCGTGGGGTGGAGCACTTGCCCTGTGTGCAGTCGTTTTTGGAGCTGGGTTGTTCAGAATGTAGCAGAGACAACATCAGTGGGCCTAACAGCAGCCCCCAGCACCTACAGGGTACTCATTGAGAAGACAGAGCCCAGTCCTTGGTAGTCACACATGGCAGGAGGACAAGAGGCAACAGATATAAACTGAAAGGAAAGAAGTTTGGACTGGGTATACAGAAAAAATCACCCTCAGGACAGCCAAGCTATGGAACAGGGCCTCAGAGTGTTTTGGCAGTGGTCATCCTTGGGGGTTTTTATGACTTGAGTTGGTAAAGCCCTGAGCAGCCTTGTCTGACCTCACAGCTGAGCTCAATAAGGACAAAGAAGTGGATTCTGCTGGTCTAAGCGTTCCTGAATCAGGTCATTGATGTAAGAGAGAAATGCAGTTTATGAGTCACTTTTTATATAAGAACATCTCATCTACATTTAGGGAAAAAAAAAAAAAAAAAAAAGTTCAGTATAGCAAGCATTGATAGTTTCCCAACAATCCTTGTAAACTAAGATACTTCCCAAATTCCTTCCTAAGCAAAATGTAGAAAAGCACTATCATTCTGTCCTTTGCCTTTCTATCTCTTCTCCATTACCTGAGAGTGATTTCTGATATATATTGGTCCTTTCCATTCTGTATTATTCAGAAGCTTCTACCTAATGATTATCAATTTTCATTCCTGTCTTCCCTTACTGTGCATAGTGCACAGTCAGATGCTGGGGCATAAGGTTGTCTGCTTGCTCCATCACTCCTGGAGAAAATAATTCAGTCTGTGCTGTGTCAGACATCTTAGCAGAATCTTGGCTCATGAGCAGATGTACAAAATTTCTATCTATAAAGATTTAAGATATATGTATAACATCTATAAATACTATATAAAATCACGTGTCTTCACTGCTAAACAGGAACTTTTCTTAATAAGTGCATTGGAAATAAAAATATGTGTGCTTGAATTTATTTAGCCTCAGCTTCCATGCTTTAAAACTGCTCTCTGATCTACAGAACCCAGAACTATGAAATTGAAAGTACCTGTATGTGCACTTGAAAGATGAAGGAAGTCTTTCCACAGGCATTTTCACTTGGAAAATGAAAGTGCATTTATATGTGCTGCCTTTTCAAAATGCTTTCTGACATAAAGTTATTCACAGAATAATTTCAACAAGTCATTCTTGAGTCTCTTAGATCTCAGACTGAAGATTATTTTCAAATAGCTCTTTGAGAACAGATATCCAAGATTCAGACTGAGTGAATTGGTATTCCTCCAGCAGATAAGCTGTATATGATATATTCTGTCCTGGATCAGGCATATGTGGCTCTTATTTCAGGCTTTTTTAACAGCAATACCGATTTTCAGATTAAATTCAGTATCCAGATATTTCATATATTTTGGTCTTCTCTCATGTACCAGTGGTGGTTAGCTTATTTTGAAATATTCAGTAAAGATCTTAAAGCATCCCTGTGCCAGGGATTTACTGGAGAACCCGCTAGAGGCTGCTTTAAGGTCAGCAGTCCTGTTCAATGAGGCAGACGTATTTATTTTGCACAGCAGGACATGTACCAAGGTCTAAGTAAGGACTTGGATGCCTGCTTTGAAAATCTTGACACTAAAATCGATCCATTTTCTTCCTTGCTCATATTTGCTGTCATTCCAGTGCAAAAATTTTTTTTCACCTGGTAGGATGTGACTACTGGAATGCTCCTGGCGTGGGAGTGAAGCCACATGGAGATGACTTCCTGATCTTCCTAGTGGTGGATCAGCTGACGGTCACTCCAGGAATCCCACACACAGGTGTGTGCTTGAGTGTGGGCTATGGGACAGTGAGGTGACAAGAAGCAAAAAGGACTGGAAGAATTGCTGTGATAGCAGACACAAAAACTCACATTCCTGGGCCTTTGTTCTACCATGTGCTCTATAGGTATCCCAGCTTGGAGAATGTTGAGGGCCTGCTGACAACAAAGGTGATTAACAATAATCACAGAATCACACAGAATCACTGGAAAGGACCTTAAAGATCATATAATTGCAACACCCCTTCCATGGGCAGGGACACACCTCCTACCAGACCAGGTTGCTCAAAGCCCCATCCAGCCTGACCTTGAACACCTCCAGGGATGGGGCATCCACAGCTTCTCTGGGCAACCTATGCACTGCCTCACCCCCTTCCAAGTAAAGAATTTTTTTTTAATGTCTATTAATGTCTAATAAAATAGATACATGTGTGATGTTCTTCTCAGTAGTGCCTCAAGTCAGTGCAGCTTCCTCTCTGACTGGTCTGTATAGAAAAGGATATGAAGCATTTGCTTTTTGTAGCAGATTGTTTTGTTTGGTCTGACTGTTTACTGTTATTACTAGGCTGTTTTTTTCTATCGTATAGGTTTGTGAGGGAGGAACTATTTAAAAACACACTTCCTGCTCTGTCAAGGTGTTTTTACACATAAATCAGTGAAAGTAAAATTTGCACTCAGGACTGGAAAAGCTCCTTAACAAAGAGAAGAAACATACTAAGGAAGGTCTCACTTAAAGGGTGGTACTCAGTACTCGATCCACAGAATTTAGTACTTATAATTTATTGAGAATAAAACTTTTTTGAATATAATGGGACTGATCCCAAAACTAAAATTTATTAGGCTTTGCAACCAGATCTGGAAGTGCAAGAGAAGGTCAACAGATACCATATGCAGTCTGTAGTGTACAAATGTGTACATAAGTACACAGATTTTGCATGTAAACATACAAAGTACTGATGTTACAAATAAGTTCATTTTCTGCACTGGAGTAAGTTTTTAAAAAGCACTTGCATGGACTGCCCAGTTCTCTTGCTTAGCCAGTGGATGGCAGCTGCCTAAATTCCCATGGTGTTTGTGAAAAGTCCACGCTTATGTGTTGAGTACATCTGAGGTCCTTACCTAGGAGTACAGGTGCTCCTATCTGTTTGAATGCATAGCTTATATAGCTTCACACAGCCATTTCTTCATGCTTCAGTCCTGAACCTGGTTCCTGTGAACTCCTGCGGCTTCCCCTATTTAGTCAGCAAGGAGAGCAGCCAGAGCAGCAGTGCCATAGGATCGGTTTCCTCCAGGACCCAGACCCTGGTCATACACCTCAACATCACTTCTCCACCTTCCTCAATACCCACAGGAAGGCAAAACCTACCTTAACCTGCCCATATGATAATGGAGTTCTGTAAGTGATGGTAAGGAAATGGCGCATTCTCTGTCTTCTTATATATGCGTAGATACTCTGTGCTACGGATGACCTGTTCATATTCAGGTTAATCATGTACATTTTATTTAGGAAAGGAAACTGTTTACCAAAGACAAAAGAAAAACTCCCTCTTTCAAACAGTGCTGTGGATCTTTGAGGGAATGTGAAAGTATCTAAGAAGCAAATTTTTTAAATTTCAAGCGTTCTTTATCTAAAGGAGACGTGAAAAGCTGTGCTTTTGCATGGTTTCTAAATTCTGTGGACTTAGAGGAACTTAAAGAAATGTGCAAACTGTGTTGCTGTTGTTCACCTCTGTGATATGATCTCCCAACTCAAGACTACTTACTGGATCACTGAATCATCAGAATGTTATTGTACAGTATGTTTTCATAATGCTCCACACTGTTGAACTGAGCAGGGATATAGCAAAGATATGTGGTTTATAAAAGGAATTTTAAAATTACCTTAAATTCCTTCCTACACAAAGGTTACTCTTTATATTTAAAAAATGCTTGGAGTCTTTTAGCAATTATACTACCTGGTAGCTGGAAAGCCACTTATTTAAAGATTAAAAAAAAAAAAAAAAAAAAAAAAAAAAGATATCAGTAGCCTGCTTGGAGCCTACTGCACATCTAATTATCTTTCTTGGTCTTAATTATTTAGCAAGTGCTAATAAACTGCACGTATCATGACACTCATGTTTAATAAGCATATAAATTTAATTGATTTTTTTCCCCCATCTCTTTGAAGATTCACAGACACAGAATTCAATCACAAGGCAATGGCATTATAACTTCCAATATAACATCAGGTTTTAATAAGCCTCCTGTTTGCTGCACACATGTGCTTAAGACTGCCTGGAAACCAAATCAACAGAGAAAAGGGATTACTTTAGATTACTTTGAAATGTGCATTGTTTGAAATGGCCTCTGGTGACCAGCTTTCATGAATGGCTGATTTTACTTGTGGGGCACGTCATCTGGCTCAATTATACCAGCCTCCTTTGTATGACAAGTGCACTTCTTGGCTGTGTTGAAATATGAAATACTAAAACAAAGTAAATCAGATGGTGAGAAATAAATTTAAGAAACTGTATAATGCTAGAAGCTTGTAAATTAACAGAAGACTTTCTTCTTGATGAAAAATATGTCAGAATTTTCTTTCAAAACCATTTCACAGATTTGAAGTTAATATAAAAATATTTTTATCTACTGTAATCTTTTGTTTAACTATATTAAAAACATTAACATAAAATACATATTTTCCTTTTATCAAAGATAGTTAATGTATTAAATTAAATATGTACATTAACTACAGGTATGTATTTTTAAAATGTTATTGAAGTTTGCTGTTTTACCCTGACATGTGAAGTGTTGGAAACTTTCTCCTACCAAGAATATCCCTTAACCTGTACAAAGTTATAAAAGTAGGTTAGAAAGTGTGCATTATACTTTCAAGTCACTGCAGGCTTTTTCCTTTCCTGTCTGTAAGTGTTTTTGAAATTACAATGCAAAAACTTAATATAAGGTTATGATTCTCCCTGCCTGCAATTACTTTAAATTATAGTTACTTTAAATTAATCTAGCCTGTGGCTAGATGATACTGATGATACATCATTATAATACACAGATTATGTTTGGAAGTTGAGTAGATAACTGATTGATTAGCAAAGTGTGTTGGAAATCCGATAGATAATGATTAGATTAGACCTAGATAGGAACTGCATTCTTTGTGTTCATTGTAAATCCTAAACTTTACAGCTAAGATTAGGGGATTAACCTTTAAGAAAAAATGGTAGATCTTGCTTTTTTCCTGACTTCTGCTGTACAGTAAATGTGTTTCCCATGGCTGCAGGCTTGATATTCCCACAGGAAACTGCCCTGCAGATTTACGCTGTTCTGCCTGGTAGCCTGAGATTGCAGTGTTTTCCTTTCATATATAAGATAGAAGCATAAGATGTGAGAAAAGCATTAATGTTACCGAACAGAAAACAGTCATCTGTCAACAGCTTTTACCACTTAAGTGCTTCACTGTATTACTGAAATTGAGAGTTGTTATCCTTATTGTTGTTGTGGAGTGTTACAACCAGCTAGTCATCAAGGCCATATGATTTAAAAAGAGATTTAAGACTTCTGAACTGCTAGGTTGCTCTGGTGCAGATGAACATGTCGCCTCCCTGGCCTTTTCTTATGTAATTTCAATCTGTCTGCACAATTGTCATGAAATTACTAATTTTGTAATTTGGATGGGTCTTTAACTGCACACCTGTTATTATTCAGACTGTGAGACTCTGAGAAGTCCATCCACACTTTGACATAAACATCAAAGATTCACAGAAGCTCAGCATGTGTGGTTGAGGAAAAAAAAAAAAAAAAAAAAAAAAACGTTCGCTCCCTTTAGCCTTAGACTTTCCATGTATGCAAAATGTTCTTGAGTACAGTAAGATTTCTAGAGGGACACGTCTCACTTCAAAGCAAAGAATGACAAGTGGTGGGAATAAACCACTAATCCTGAACTTTGTGGGGTGCACTGGTGGGTGAAGCCATCTCCAGTTAACATGATGGCAGCAGTGTCTGGCCCTCTAGGCAGACTGACCAGTTGACCAGGTGCCCACCAATGTGACCAACCTTCAAGTTCATATTGGAAATTATAAAACACTGTCAACAGCAAATTCCCCACTCTGTTTTCTATGGATATTCAGAATTCTTGATGTGTTTTTCCCTTCTACTTTTCTTATTGAGAATTTGATTTTAAAGAAACAGTGAACACTGGGGACGTATTTCTATCAAAAATTTTCATAAAGTATAAAACTGTCAAATCAGCTGGTCATATATAATATATATAGGATGACAGTGTTCCTCTGTTTAGGATCAAGAAATAATGCTTATACATGTATTCTTGTGGTAACTGATGTTTAGGGTTTTGTTTGTTTGAGGATTTTTGTTGATTTAGTTATCAGAGGAACATGTAGGAAGAAATTATCCAAGGTAGCCTATTGCATAAAGGACATGAGACAAGTTATCACTTTCAGTGATAAGGCTTTCTGCTTCCTTTCCATACTTTTGATAATTTTTGTGCAAGTTCCTAACACTTGTCTGCAAATCTCAAAAATTTCCTAAGTATCAAAATAATCATTAATGGAATATGTCTTAGTTAAGCCAATTTTTGGAGGCAGGGAAGTGGAAGTACAAAGAAATAATCAATAGGATACTGGACAGTAATGAAGAGCAA
The DNA here is from genome assembly GCF_047663525.1 of Anas platyrhynchos. Taxonomy (NCBI): domain Eukaryota; kingdom Metazoa; phylum Chordata; class Aves; order Anseriformes; family Anatidae; genus Anas; species Anas platyrhynchos. The sequence continues at coordinate 34,890,417 of NC_092588.1, read as the reverse complement.
AACATTTAACCATAAAATGACCACTGCAACCGGAGTTTCTTCATTTGGGATCCCTGTTGTATCTTACATTCTCAATTTGCTGGGCGTATTTATTGCTAATATCAAGGGAACCAAAATGTGAATTCTGTTTCTCAAGATCCAGAGTCACAGTCCATTTTATTCTTTTCTCCTCCTTCTCCTTCTCCTTCTCCTTCTCCTTCTCCTTCTCCTTCTCCTTCTCCTTCTCCTTCTCCTTCTCCTTCTCCTTCTCCTTCTCCTTCTCCTTCTCCTTCTCCTTCTCCTTCTCCTTCATTATTTATTGTCATTATTATTATTATTATTATTATTATTATTATTATTTTATTAGTAATTCTTTCATTGGCCAGAGTAGATCCCTTCTTGTTTCTAAGGAAGGGTTTTAACTATGACTTTGGATGATGTTCATGCCCTTCATGCTCATAAGAAAACAGGAGTAATGTGGTGTAGAGAAGACAAAGTTGTCAACCCTTTGTTAACACTTGGTTGTGCATTACTGATCTGGAGCATTGCATAGTTCTTTTTTTGTTTGTCTTGGGGACAAACATATGTCCAGTAGCCTTACTCACTATCCCCATGCTTAACTTCAGATTTATAACCAAGGAAGAAATCTGTTCATGTACGCTAGATTCCCTAAGCAAGAATGAAATATATTAAATAAGAAGAAGTCCACACATCTTTAAAGCTTGTAACTGAGAAATACAGTTATGGACATTCAGTGGCCTTTTTTCATAAACAAAATGTATTATATTGGACTAATTTTTATTGGCCAGACACAAAAAAGGTGCTTTGGGTGAGCACAGTAAAAAATGCAGATGTCAAAACAATGTGGATATGCAAAAGGAAAACATTCTTTTCTGAAAAGTAGCTGTCTTTTGTTGTGTTCCAAATTAATCCCTTTCTGCCAATGCAGCAATGCTTACATTGTGTTAATAATCTTAATCATTTCTTGGCCAAAATGAATGTAAAATCTACAGGTAGTTTCAAAAGATTTTATCTTTCACTTTTCCTTCTGGTCACCGAAAGACATTCTGTTAAGAGACCTAGAAATCAAGTCCTTCTAGTTTTTATTCCACATGACAAAAAGTGGCACTGTAGCCCTTCTTTGCAGTGCCCTGCCAATGTAATTCAAGTTTCACGGGTAATTAATTCTCCATGCCAACGAGTCCTTGAACTGCCTGTTATAATACTAGCAGCATAGAGCCAACTGAAGAACCAAGTTTTCAGATTTTATCCCATGAAAGGTGAGTACAAACTATGAATTTGTAATTCCATTAAAAAAAATAAGAATGACTGTAAAATAAAAAGTACGTCCAAATGAGGTAAAATAGTCTCCTGGATTTCATAATACTCCAGTTTTGTTTATTTACTGACAGTGTTTCAGTTGTCATAGGTATATTCTCGAGGCAAAATATATTTTAAATTTATCAAATAACACATATATATTTTCTTCTTGTAAATGCTCTTAGAGAGAAAAAAAAAAAAAAAACATTTCATATTACAGTCTTGATTTCTGAACACTGCACAGAAATTTTTAAGTTTACATCCTCATATGGATCTGAAAAGGTCCCTTTTAGAATTTCTCCTATTTTTGCCTATTTCCCAAGACAAATTACAGTGTCTGTAGGGGCACTTGTAGAATACCAGACAGTATCCAACACAAACAGCCTTGTCTTCCATTATCAAGGCTGCATTTTGACAGTTTTCTTTACTTTATTTCCTTCAAGAACTGGGAAACAGGCTGTAAGAGGACAAGTTCTCAAAGATCACTTCAGAATAAAGATTTGTCATATGAAAATATGAAATTGTTATGTGCAATGAAAAGTGGCATTACTGTGTTCTTATGCAGGAACCATTCAATGAGACTTTGTTAATTAGTTTTCTACATTTCTTGGTATTTTACTTTATCCATCAAGGGGAAGAAAATAGATAGCTGGAAAAGAAACCCTTCATTTCTTTTACCCAGAAAAGAATTGTCTAAGGTGGCTATAACTTGCTGAAATAATCTAAAGCAAAAAGGACTTTTTTAAAAACTAGCACAGCCCAAAGAGGTTAGAATGAAGAACACTTACTAATGTTAGTCTGGATTAGTATAAATTTTATTAGCACTGAGGTGTAATTGTCAGGAACTTTCAGTTTCATACTGTGGGGGATTATTCAAACATGTTGGTGCCAATGTTTGCTCAGTGCAGTCAGGATGACTGCACTTTCTGGGTCAACATTGTCTGAAAAAGTTTGCTGTACAGTAGAACTGATGTAAGAAACTAAACATTGAGTCTCACTTCACGTATCCTTTCGTTCTTTGTGAGGTGAGTCAAAGTTTTGCTATTTAAAGATCAGACATTTAGAGAAATTGTATTTCTCCTTTGCACCAAGAGCATGTGGTGTCTGGTGTCTGTCAGAAGAATGCTTACTTCTTCAGTAATGCTATTCTTTGGTGTTTTTGTCAGCTTCTATGTGGCTTAAAACAAATACATGGAAATTGAATTATTTTTAAAAGTCAGTCCGGACTAATTACAGACTTCCAGTCTGCTTATCTGAGTGTTGTGTAATCACCTAAATGGCATTTAACTTTAAACGCCCAGCCCCTGTATTGGCTTTGCAGTGCTGTAATGCTAGTCAGAGACTGCAATGTTTGGTGGGGCAGGGACAATGAAAGACAGGATTTCTCTGCAGCAGACACTTGGATTTTCCTTTTAAAGACATTCACACTCTTCTGGTGTAATTACAGCCTGCCAGAGTGAGGAGCATGAAACTGTTTAGCTTGTGAAGCTTAAAATAAAAGGTGTATATGAAAACAAGAACACGATCCTTTTTCTAGCAGTCCAGCAAAAGTCCCTTCCCCTCCCTCTCCTATGGCTTCTTCCCCTGATATTTAGAGCACCTTCCATGTAACATATTTTTAGGTGAGTGACAGGGACTTTGTGTGTGTATGTTGTGCTTTCATTACACCATTTTTGTGCTTATTTGTATGTTTGTAGTTAAGGTCACATATCTAAATTTGAAATCTCAGGTATGGGAGCACAAATCTTATGAATCATGCTCCAGCCTAATTATATAATGTCCAAACCAATTCCTATGCAGCTTTCCCCATAAGCAGACTTCTTGAATGTTCTTGGGGTTGGGTGGTTTTGTGCTTTGTTTTATTTCTTTAGGGACTGAAGTCACCATGTTTTATCCATAGTCCCAAAATAATGTATGTGGCCGGTCAGTACCCCGGAGGGAGCAGGCATGACTCTGTGGTTTCTTTTCCACCCCTTTCCTTTTTGCCCCCAGGTATTCCCTCCCTTCCCTTGTGTAACAGGACGGTTTTACAGTGCTTCACTCAGTAATGCAAAAAATGTTCAAGTGTAAGTGGCTGCCCATTCCTCCCCAGGCCAATCAGTCATTTTCAGTCACAGGTTTAAATCTGCTGCAGCGAAGGCAAGCCTCTGTGCTTGCATCAGGTCTTACAAAAGCAAGGCTGTTTGACTGACAGGCACAGAGAGGGGGTTCTGATAACGCACTGAGCTGAGTCTGGAAACCGAGTATTGAGGACAAGGCTGTGCCAGGGGTACCGTGCATTATGGATGAGGCACTCGGGTCCATCATTGATTGATTGAGGGACAGTTACGCTCTTTCACAATGCTGGGTAAGATCATCTGGGCTGTCACTTAATATGAGCTTTCTTGTCAGTGGGAAGATGACTTTTCATGTAGTGATCCAATGCAGATTGCAAATGACAGCCATGCTCTCCTCTCTGCTTTGTAGGGGTTTACTTGCTCATGCAGGTGAGTTAAGCTAAAATAGCTTTATCGCTTGCCAGGTGCCGTACACTGGAATTAACTCTTATTTGCAGAATCTCAGGCTGCTTATAAATATTGGAAAAGTACCTGCATTTGATGACATGATATATATGTCCTTTATCTCTAGCAGCCAAAGTGCCACCTAACTGCTGCATAGGTATAGCATTAAATTAAGTAGATGAGCTGGGGGGAATGCAAATTTTTTCTACTCTTCTTTTTCAGGACAGAGAAACAAGCTGTAATGAACAGTTTTGGAGACTTTGAAGCACAGTCACAGCACTGAGGTCTTTGACTGACAAGCCTTCAGCTTTCTCCTTCTTATGGGGCTCCTCCTACAGATGTTCTGAACACGTCTGCATCCCAGCAATTTTTTACTGCGCCCAGGTACTGACTGTAAGGAACATGCTGCATAAAAAGAAGCGTGGGGTGTAGGAGAAGGAGCAATGTGAGGAGTATACCAGGAGTCAAGCCTATACAAAATGCAGGCAATGGCATGACTTCAAGCAAAAATTATTTGAAAAAGCGTAGTTGCAGAAGGAGCAAGTTTATTCTTAGAAAATGATAGAATAAAGCTCTTATTCAACAATATGGCTTGTGTCATGTCAAATGGTATGTGTCAGGTCTGACTTCCCTAAGTATCATCCTTTTCCTGTGTGACTGAAAGTTTATTTATTGCTTAAACAGAATTTCTTTTCCTCCCTACAGATCTTGAAAACTAGAGTTCAGGCACTTCTGGATCGCTCTTTTCATTGAAATACTGGAACTACTATGAAGTCCTCCTTGTTTGCACTCCTCTTGGCAGTGCTCAGTACTGAACTGCTGACAAGTCACTGTTCCACTGTCAAGTCCCCAAGGTTCAGAGGACGTGTGCAGCAGGAGAGAAAAAATATCAGACCAAATATCATCCTTGTACTCACAGATGACCAAGATGTGGAGCTAGGTAAGAAAAAAAATGTTATTTGCTACTTCATTTCCTCATGCATCTTTCAGTAATTTCTGCCAGGCAAGAAGTACTTTAAACTCAGAGAAGGCAGTGGTCCAGAAACAGTATGAGAATGTGGAACAAGTTTGGAAAATAAGTTAACAAATATTATTTAATAGCATTTATCAGATTTAATTGCAGACTTTAGGAAATGCATGCATATCAAAATCAATCATAAAAGTCTTTAATCACCACCATAAAAAGATTTAATAATGCATGCAAGGACACACAGGTAAAAAACTTGCATCAAAACTTCTTTTTCAGTTTGTTACTTTACATAGCATTTAAAATGCAAGCCTTATGAGATTAGCCTTTCCCTCAGCGCATAGGTGAGGATTTAAGTTCTTAACATACTTGTCACATGTGTGAATGCCATCTGACTTGTTTATGCACACAAGAAAACAGTCTTATTTCACAATATAGAGCTAATTTCTATATGAGTTATTACAGTGTTTAAAATTCATCTGTCTTAAAACTATGCTATATATGTAACAGTAAAATAGCTTTGCTTTCACAAGTATACTGAATATGTGAGCACAACCTGGATACACCAGACAGAAGTGATTTTCACATATATTTCTCAGGGCGGAAAAAGTTAAAACACTTGGATGATGTTGCAGGAGGCCTTTGAATGTTTTCCATTAAGTAAGTTAGAAAGATATTAATGATGGTTACGCATATAACTGATTTTTGTTTCACTGCCTGAAGTGAAAAAATGAGAGAAAGAGGATCATTTTAGGTTACCCCCAAGCACATATTTTAGTTTTGGGGGCAGGAGGTAAGATCAAAAAGGTGGAAAAATGGCAAATAAATTTGAAATGAAATCTTGCATTCTTAGTGTTTTTTAATGAAAGACATGTTTTTAATAAAAGTAAGGGTTTTTTTTAAACAAAACGCCATACGACACCGAAAAAAAAATCAAAATGTTTCATTCAGAAAACTTGTATTGAAATAGTTCATTTACGCTAATATCAAATACATTCAGCCAGAAAGTTATAAGCAGAAAGAAATAAAAGCAACCCTGACATTCTTGAGTTATTAGCATTTTTGTATTTGTCATTATGCAATAATAGTTTATGCAGTCTTTCAGAGTTGTGAGAATATAATTAATACACTGTATTTCGTGACTGAGGGTTAATCCTTTCATGCAGCAGTTTTGTCCCAGAGCAGGCCCCGAGATCTGAGTACATCTTATCTATTTCATTTCTCACTCTTTCAAACGTCTGCTCTGTTTAGCCACGCTGCATAATGAATGTCTGTTCCTGGCTCTATTTTTGGCCTAAAATACAGCTATTACAATAGGAATGCATTTCTTCTTGATAGAGTTGTTCTGAATTCGTTAAAAGGGTCAAGTCACATCTTCCTTTTTGTGGTCAGAAAGAGCCTGCTTTCTCCAAGGCGCTGGGGAAGGTAGGTCAGCAGACACACGTCTCTGAACAATGTTACCGACTAGCTGTCTTCAATCTTGAGAGAGGGTTTGCTAGTGGTGAGAGAGCAGGAAGGATGTGGCAAGCCACTTTGTTCATTTTGTGGAGCTCCTCTCTTTGAAAGCTGCACTGGATGTTCACAGAGGGCTCTGGCTCCTATTAGCAAGCAGTTGAGCAATAGCCTGGACATGTATGCATTCCCAGTGCATTGAATGAAGACACAGGTTTCCCCTTTCCATAGATCATTTCACAGGAAACAGGATTCAGCCCCAAGACTTACTGTATTGCATTATTCGCACTTCTACTAATAAATCATTCTGCTTATTTGAAAAGCAAAGCCATACTGTTTTCCATGTGTGAAGTATCCCCTTGCCCTTTCGTGATTCCTGTGAAAAAAAAAAAAAAATCCTGTTTCCCAGAGGTCAGTGGGAAGTAACACTTTATGCTGCAAACAGAATAAAGCTTAGCAGAGTTATCCAAAAATCACAAGACTGAAAGTCTCTCAATGTGGATTATTTGCTATTGTATTCCCAGCATGAACATTTCGAAAAGCTGTTCTAAATGAATGCTTGAACATAAAAGCATATAAGGTACACTATAGATTTCGATCAGAAAAGATTTGTCTCCAGAGTATGTATAAGAATTGAACCAAAATATTCAGCTGCCTGAGTGTAAATGATATACAGGGGAGTTACCCAAAGTAAAATTTGCAAGAAGCAGAGAACTAGAATTTAGTTAGTGCTCAGAGCAGCTCTTCGTATTGATCTGCACCATCCCCCTGAGTTCTGCATTCTGAATACAAAGAAGTTCAGCAGAGCTGCTGTCTCATACAACTTATCAGATAAAAGCCCCAAACTGCTCCACAATCCCAGTCAGTTCTTATTATAAATGCTGAGAGGAACACGGCACGGAGGAAGGATATTACTGATCAGCTGGTGGATGGTAACTTAGGCAGTATGAAACAGCCTGGCCCACGGCTCTTGATGAAAATCAGCAAAAACTTAGGCCCAGAAGCTGGGAAGTAATCAGTGAAATTGTGCCTTTGCACACTTTTTAGCCTTCACCAAGATCCCAAGGATAGAGAAATAACTGCCTGACACCTTGATAAACACATCTTGCTAAGGACAAAACACCAGCTCCCAGAACTGCATGGGAACAGTACCTCTGGAGACAGTGTATTACTGCTCTTCAGGGTGGTAGCTGCAGCTTCCACTAAGGCCATGTCTCTTCTCCTTTCAGGCATGAGGACTGTTATTTTCAACTTTTTGCTCACTTTTAAATCACTTCCCTTGCCCTCTATGTTCTCTGTCACTTCTTTGTCCCAGGTACTTGCACACATCAGTCCCTCAAGCTGACCCTCAAGCATGACCCCTCTATATCCTCACTGGGATATTTGTGCAATGTCAAAAAGGAGTCAAAAATAATGAAGACTGGTAGTTCCAGTATTTTAAACCCAGAGCCCTTTGAGATGTTGGACAAATGGTAAAAGGTTTAAAAAGGGGATGAAAAAATCCCTAAGTAAAATAAGACAATTACTTCTTCATCAGTTGGTGAAGGGATCACAACATCATCTGGATACATCATATCAGGCATAATTTACCTGGTTTGCTTTCCATCTTGACTAGAAATTTCAAAGCACTGGAAAATGCAAGCTGAAAAAATTGTGATATATTCTGAGATCCACAAGAGTCTGTCACCTTACTGAGGCCTTGCATAAACAAATTAAGACAAGATGGTTTGGGCTGTCCCATTGTAGAACTGTCCACCTGTGATACACCTGGCTGAGAATCTACAGCAACTTTAAGACTCTTTATGAAACCTTGGTTACTGCATGTACTTCTCAATGCATGAGGAGAACAAACTGAGAGGTGATGCTGAATGTCTTTCTGACAAAACTTGCTAATTTCTTTGTCCAAAGTGGCTGTCCTCAGTTATCTGGTTCCCCTAAGGTGCTCCCCACTTGGTCATGTAGAGCGCTGGTGTCCTGCTGTCAGACAGCGCCTGAATACATGTGCCCTGAAGACTGTGGGCCAGATGGTAAAGAGCACAAGCTGTGAGGAGAGCTACAGACAGCAAAGGATTATAACTTATATCAGCAAGTTTTATCTCCTACTTATGTTTTGTTTCACAAATGAGGAAGTCTCACCTGCTTTGAAGTGTCCATTCCAGAATTTCCAGAGGGGCTAAATCTATTATCAGTGTCAGTAAGTACATACCTGGAAGAAAAACTTACTCATAAACAGCAGGTTTGCAAGAGCAGAGGGCTGACCAAGCAGAGGAATGAGGAAGGGCTGTAACAGCCATTCATTTATAATGCATAGAGGCATGAAAGTGCACGTTGGCTCTGATGCTGTTACTGTGCATTAGTGTACTGTGACAGTGTGCTTCCCATCTAAGAGGACCTACAAGCACTTTGCAGCTGAACTTTCAGTAATAAACTGCAGCATTTAAAAAATGGGAGAGCTATGGGAGAAAAAAGAAAAAAAAAAAAAAAGAAAAAAAAAAAAGGAAAAGCCAGCCTAGGGTCCAAAATAAAGACAATGTAGAGTAAGGATCATCTCTTATTTGACTTTTACTCAACAACTCCTTGAAACACTCCCACTCATACAAAAGAAAGACCTCTAGTGCTCAGGGAGCTCTCAGTTACTCTCCTACTTCTCTGTGTCTCTAAGCATGTTTTTTGTCTGTACTGAGTTCAGGAAAGCACAAATGTAGATTCTCTGCATTTAGGAAAGATGGACTGTGAAAGAAGAAGAATCCAAAATGATGATGACTTCTGCTCAGGGTACTAAATATATCCTTAAAGACACATATGAGTGCTGCACCAGGAATTGCTAAAGAATTAACTGTCTCTTCCTTTTGTTTTACCAAACAGTTCTGATGAAAAAGATTTCACATTGAGTACAGACTCCTTAGCCCAAAAGCAAAACCAGAGCATGCTTAACTTTCTCTAATAATATTATTTGTAAGATTTTACTGCTTACACCTAAAGCTGAACGTCCTTGGAAGTTTTGTGGCCTTACAGACATTTATTTCATAATTTTAAAACTTTTCCAAGTGATCCAAACAGAACCACCAAGAAATACTCTTATTTTATCATTGGAATCAATTATTTTAATTTTAAATTTAAGCTGACTGTTGTCAATTTTAAAAAATAAATTGTAAAACCAAAGGGAAAAAAAAAAAAAAGAATTCCAGAAGCACCTTTTTACAGTAAAAACTGAGCAAGTATTAGAAATTGCAGACATTTCCTAGACACATATTGACATATCCATGGTTCATAGTCACTGTTCACTCTCTGCTCTGTTGGATAACCAAAACAGCAAAGTTTGACAGCTATCAGCAAGTACTGACAGACCTTATCAGGAGCTGCTCAGTCTTTCTGCAGTCAGAAATCTGCACGTCCTGTCTGTCTCACCTTGTTTTTCACAAAGGAGTCTTAAATGACACAAACAACAACCTTCGTTCTTTAAAATGGATCAGTGCAGGAGTATGCTGAGAATGCAAGAGTTTATTGAGAAAGGTGCTGAATGTTGCTAGTACTTTTTACATAAAAATTCATTGCCAAAATGTGATTTTGATCACAGTGCTTTAGTTTTGGAGCCAGACATGCTGATCCTGAGTCCAGAGAAACTTCCCTTTGGGAAAATTGTTACTGAATTCTTTCTCTCCCTTCCCAGCCACCTACTCCTTCCTTCCCTTCCTCCCTTCCCACCTACCCCGTTCTCTCTCTCTCTGATTATCTGATAAAAAAGAAGGAATTGTAACAGATTCATTAGTAATCTCAGAATTTTACATACCTTTCTGGCACATTGACTAATGATGCAGTCTGTGTAACATACTGTTTTCCTACAGCAGTGTTTGAAGTACTGTTGACCTATAAATTTGATACAGCTCTAAAGCTTTAACACTGTATTTCTATATTAGTCTGCACTTTAGCTTTGTTTTGAAGCCTGAGAAAAAAAGAACTCAATCTTTCTGGAATCCTGAAAAATATGTTTGGTGATATAAGACAGATTTTATCTTTTCTCCTAAAATTACCTAAGCTATGAAGTGGTCCAGATTGATGTCTGAAAGCAACCTAACCACTAATACTTTACTTTTAATGGCAAAATAACATCCAATATGTTCTGTTTCTTGCAGCAGAATGATAATCAGTACCTTTTTTTGCAGGTTCCTTACAAGTGATGAACAAAACCAGGCGGATTATGGAGAACGGAGGGGCCTCTTTTATCAATGCATTTGTAACCACCCCAATGTGCTGCCCATCACGTTCCTCCATGCTGACTGGGAAGTATGTGCACAACCACAACATCTACACCAACAATGAGAACTGCTCTTCTCCCTCCTGGCAGGCTACTCATGAGCCCCGCACCTTTGCCGTGTATCTCAATAACACTGGGTACAGAACAGGTAAGAGACAAATCAACAGTAGCTCTCTGTTTAAGTGTAGATGGTGGACGTGGAGTGGGGGGTCTTGACTCACTGCCTGAAATGAGGTGACTATTGTTCCGAACTGGGTTTACAGAGCAGGGGTTTAGTGTTATGTGGAGGGAGGGTATTACTGCCAGCTGGTCCAGATCTACAGCTAACAGCCACGCAAAGTAACTCGCTTGTAATGGAGCAGCATATTTTCATGCTTGGATGTCCCAGGTGGGAAATAAGCTGTTGGGCAGTTACACCTCGTGAGAAAGAGGTGCATTTTCGTGGCATTGTGGGTCTGAACTGGCAGTTCCAGACATGACTATGGTCAGTGTTAGGGTCTGCTTGTGGACCGCTGCTAACAGTTCTGGGAGAAGATGTCAGGGCCAGACTAGGGACTGGTGCCAAAGACCTCACAGAAGCAAAGTGCCTGTCATGGGAGTGAAACAAGGTGAATGCTATAATTTAAACTTTGCCACGAGGTGATACTTCATTTGCATTTTCTGAAAATGAATAGGAACATGCTTTTAAGAAGGATTGTTCTGCTGTGCACCAATAAGATTTGATAGTTTTCTTGTAAATTCCTGGTGGTTTTCCGTAGTCAGGAGATCCCTTTCCTGTCTACAAAGAGCTCTTCTTATTCCCCTCATCCATGCTTCAGCTTGATGTAAAACCCGATTCATTTATGCATCACCTATCCCCTAAGATTCAATCTGTAGACACGTTAGGCTCCAGCCTGACTTCCCCTTCTCGAGGTACAGGAGTTGTGTGAGGTCAACAGGGTGCAATTTGTCCAGAAGCGTCATCCGACTACAAAGACTCTCCTTTACAGGACCAAGGAGGCACGGATCATGATGCCAACTGCGTTCCTTACAATGTAATTGGCAGCAGAGAAATTTGTCTGTATCAGTGGTTTAGGCACAAGAACAGATTGCTTTCAAAACATAGCAGGCAAATGTCTCCATGCTGTCTGCTTGTCCTAGTTCTCTAAATGCTGCTACACTCGGCGCCTTACATTTATCTGCCTGTTTGCCATCTTTTCTTCACCAAACAAACTCACTCTTTCTTCCACTCTGTCTCTCTCTATCTGTAATTCTGAAGAGCTTCTGCATCATGTTTAAAAAGCAAAAACAAATACTTATCTTCTCTGGGCCTGACACATGTACTGAACAGTTCTTTAGTCTCTGTTAAGCTGATTTCAGTAAAGTTGCCACAAAATACAGCACTACTAAGCCTGAGTAAGGGTCAGCACCAAGGCTTTTGAGGGGAAAAAGAGAGGAGAGAGCAAACTGATTATCACTGTTAGAAAATGTGCTGAATTCATCCTAAAATATACGCCTCAGAAACCCTTTCTGCTTGGTCGATGGCCATTTCATGTGGGATCTGCCTTTCCTGTTCTTAAAAAAAAATGAGTATCTTACTGACTTGTAATGTAACTTAAAGAACTGAATGCCTCCTGTGTAGACTGAACTGCTGTGGCAGACTTTGGTGTCACCCACCTTCTTTGCCCTTCTGGGGGTAAACACCCTGCTTTGGGTATGTCTGTTCTGCCATGTATTATGAAGGCACATGGAGATGTCTACTAAATGCAAACCTGGCCCTATTGAGTGGAAAGGAACAAAAGATTAAAAAGAAAAGGAAAAAATCCATTTCCAAAAGCAGACAGAGGGAACTCAAGTCCTAAAACTATCAGGGTAGTTGAGTGTTAATGAAGGGCAGGACAGGGAAAAAAAAAAAAAAAAAAGGAAGAAATAAAATAAAATAAAATAAAATAAAATAAAATAAAATAAAATAAAATAAAATAAAATAAAATAAAATAAAATAAAACAAAAATACTTGTACGAAACTGTTTCTAACCAAAGTGCATTTCTTGACCCTATAGTAATAAGGCCCTAAAGAACTTATGCCTTTACTCCTTGTAAGATGAGTCCCCCTTCCAATTACCCCACAATTATTTTTTGATGCAGAAGCTTAATTAACAGTAGAACTTGTAATACATTTTTCAAGGACAGTGTTGCCTCATTAAAGAGTCATCAAAAGTCCACTAACTAATTAATAATCTACATTTCACAGCTAGAAGGTTTAGTAAAATTGTAATGACTCAAGAACACCTAGGAGTGAAAAATAATTGAGAGTGGAAAAGAGGTAGCTGGGGAGAGAGAGCAGCTACATGACGCATGGGCTCATCGTGACTCTGTGCTGAACCTGCAGACTCCACAGGTATTTGCCCTGTACATTTACCTCTCTGTGTTTTGAGAGGAAATCAGTACCCTCCTCAAAAGGAAACTGAGGCAGAGAAAGAGAAAGTGAGTGACTCGAGGCCACTTATGGTTTGGTGGCCATCCTGATAAGGAACTAGTGAAAACCTTGATAGTTGAGACAATGTGCTGTACTTCAGATCTGGTTCTCTGTTTGAACTGATGAGGATTTAGCTCTCACTTTTTTACAGGGTCAAATTATTATATAAGCCAGTGGAAATAAGGGGGTGGCAGAATGTTTATATAATGTCCTTACTTTTGTTCACTCCAGATAGTTTCCAACATCTATAAACCATCCTCTGTCTAAACCTGCCTCAGCCTTAACTAAACCCTGGATACTGCAATTGATCACGTGTGGGCAGGCTGCTTATGAGGAGAGTCCTGATAAAGCCATGAGGACTCCAAGCAAGCACAGCAGTCCATTTAAAGAGGTCTGAAATGTGCTGTAATAAACTGCAGTCATAATTAGAGCCCACTGGGAAAACCTGACAAAAAACAGAATGTTTTTTTATTTCCTTTTTCTGTTTTACTCCTGTTCTACTCTTAAGTGACCTAATGGAGATGTTGTTTCATGGGAACATCCCTTTTTTGAAATGTCAGTGCTAAATCATAGCCAGGAACTGTGCTGTGTGGGAACAGGGCAGACAATATTCAGAAACAACACTGCCAAAACAAAATTGCTTTTGCTTCTAATTATCATTAAAAAAAAAAAAAAATCCTAAAACAATTAATGGTGTTGCAATGTTTATGGTTTCTCTTACTCACAAGCTGTATGCTAATGCAGAAATGAGTCAGTTGCACAGCTTCCTGAGTTTGAAAATCCACAAAATTGGTAATATTAAACCAGAATTTCTAGAATGCCAACAAACAGTAGGAAATAGCAGGGGGAGATACACAATATACATAGAAAGAGAAAACAAAACAACTCTGCAGAGCTTCAGAGATGAGATTAGTTTTTATTACATAGGCTCCAGCTATACTGGGGAAGAAAGATGGTCACTCTGCAATTGCTTTCAAATTTCATGGAAATTGTCAGAACAGCTTCAGAAGTTTTCTTTCATCTTGTTGTTTTAAAGTCAGGAAACCAGCTATTTAGATTTAGAAATTTTATTCACAAAATTATTAGTTGCAGGAGTTGGAAGTTTTGCTTAGCCCTTTCCAATGCTGGCTATTTGCTGTCCTTTCAATACTTCCCACAGTACTGTTGAAGTCTTTTCCTTTACCTTTTATTCTTTTTTTCCTAGCCCTACAGCACATAGCCTTGCCTCTCAGACGTGTTCAGTATTGTCAGATCACGCTGACACACACTTACACAAATACAGAGGAAAACTCCAGGTGCGCACTACCTGAACCTTGGCATCCTCCAGTAGGCAAGCAGGATTGTGCCACATTTCAATGTAGCAATAACCAAGCATCATCTTAGCATTTTAGAAGAGAGAGCCATGACAGCAGCACAGCCGATATCCATGAGACATCAATGTAACCATCATTTTATCGGTATAAAGTGCGTCATACTTTGTATGCTGGAGAAGTTTACAGTTTTACTAGCTGAAGTTTCACCCCTTTGCATATCTGAAGAGAAATTTAAGTATAAATTCTCCCACTGATTTAACATAGGTATGCATTCAGAGCCCTCTCTGCTTAGTGTTACCTTATAAAATGATTACCTTCTAATCCTCTCTCCTATTAGCCCTTCACAGGCAGCATAGCTGTTCAGGAGAGAGCAGGAGTCTGCTCTGGCTCAGTGACCACTGACAGCCTCACAGCAACAAGCCAAATTCAGGACCAGGCTCTCCCCTTACGCAATCACACCTGAAAGAACAAAGATCACCAAATTAGGCCATTATTTGCTTACATATTTCTTTAATTGTCTTTATGAAGACATATTTCCCAATATTTCACTCCTTGCTGAGATGGATCAAGCAATCAGAATAAGATTTAGGGTTCATGCATGCAAGTGTCCTGATAGTATTCGCAGCCTTTTAAAGGACAGCAATGCCAAAAGCTGAGCAGCATGAATGCTGATTTTTAAACATTTATGTTTGCAAAACTCAAAACTTAGGAAGTGGCTGGACATCAGGATGCTGCTATCTGATATATTTTGACATTAGCCACAGACTTCTGTGTCATGATGAACATAAATGGTCATTTGCTTGACATCTAGTTAATATTTTCAACAGTGAATGCTGTTGATCAGCTTTTTATGTATGTCAGTTGACTGTCAATTACGGGTACCTTTCTTAGTGTTATGACCAAAGAGCTAATAAACTACTGAGGTGACAAGACACTGAAGGCTAAGCAGTTTGGGGAAGGAGTATTTAAACTGTACACCATTCTATTTTGACACATTTGGACAAGTTAATCTTTCATAACTTGTGCAAAAACTATGCCTTCTGAAGGTGTGGGTAGACAATAAATTTCCTCTGGAGGCAAAGCTTGTGTGTTTCCTGTTCACAGCCTTACAGTACAATTCACTGCCAGCACACGCTATGTTTAATCTGCATCATTTCAGTGACCTAATTTGTATCCTGCCTCATGCACCACTGCAAAACAGAGAGGATTTCAGGATATGATATTAGGGTGGGAATGAGTATGCAGGGAGTGAGTTGTGGTTTTCAGAATATTCTAAAGTGAAAATAGAAAATCCCAAGTTTTAGGTTCTTTCTTAACTGGCATAAAAGAGGGTGAGGAGCATCAAACATAATTTAACTTGTAAATAATTTAAATAACTAAAAATATGCTTGTACATCTCACTTTTCGGAACAGAATTGCACTTTCAGTCAAGCTAGGAAATGTTTACGTAAAAGTGAAACATGATGAATATATACAAATAGTTCACAAAAAAGTGAAATATGGATGAAAGAAAAGGCCAAATAGAATAATGAGCAGGATTTTCTTATTCTCTGTTATCATTTGAAGTGAAACCTTTTTTGGTTTCTGTCCAGGACCTCATCAAAAACCACAGCATGTTTGCCCACTCACACTTGAAACAGAATTCTGTGCTGCCAAATACTGTGCAGAAAACCATACACTAAATAATTTTTAGCAAGGTTACACATTCAAGTGCTTCATTTCAGAAAATCTGGGTAGAACGTTTGTGTGTGCAACTAATTCATATCTCTTGTTCATGTGGCCAAATGACAGGATTTAACTGCATAAGAACATATCACTTGGGGGGAAGGATGGAATTTCCTTCATTTAAAAAGAGGATAGACCTCTATCAAGAGGTATAATGCTAGTATCCACATCAACTAGGACAGAGGTCTCAGATCCCTTCTGCAAGACTTTTATTACTCAGTAACTAAGCCGAGTGGAGTTTTATCACATACATGTATATGGGGTGGGGGGGTTCAGATGTCTGCTGGAAGGAAGATAGCAGTGAGACTCAGGAGTCCTTTTCAGGCATTGTTGTGTCCTCCCAATGTCCAAAAGAGTTCATTCCTTTGCACTTCTGCCTCCCCTTATCCTATCCAACTTGGAGAAGCAGTCTCCACTCCTCAGATTTCTCATCCCAGTCTTCTGGCCCTGCAAAGCCTCTTCTGGGTCCATGCTCTGAGCCTTGTCCCCCAGCCTGTCTGTCAGCAAGTCATTCCCACCCTCCTTCCCCGCCTGGCGTCTAGTCACTTCTTGACAGACATGTCCTGTTCCCACCACTTGCCATTAGCAATCTCCTTTCCCAGCCCACTCAGAAAATCAGTTTCTCCCCACCCCCCTCACCCTCCCTCCTTGCCTTGTCAGCCCCCTTCTTTCCCCTTTCTTCATTCATTGTCCAGTGTCTTGGTCAACATTCCCCGTCCTGGGCCCCTGAGCCTCCGCTGCTTTTCCTCTCTCTCTTTTTCCCTCTCTCAGTTCCTTTACTGGATCCCCTGGGGCTCTTCCCCAAAATGCTTGTCCTTATCTGCTCACCTCCTGCCCTCTGCTTTTCAATCAACTTTCTCCCGCCTACTGACACCCCTCACAGGTGGACAAAGAATGCCCCAAGGTGCCCAGATCTCCAGAAGATGCAAACTGCAGTGTTTTTTTTCAAACCCGAGCAAAATTTGGACAGATTATCACTAAGATGATAAAAGATGCCTCCTTGACAGAAAATCTATCATGTCTTTGACAGAGTTCATGCTCTCCTTGCAGAGCATGGAAGTGCTATCAAATGAAAGCTTGCATAATTTTTTTCAGATGTTACATTAATTCCTTTTCCATCGCTGTGGTTCTCAAAGGTGGCTACTGTTCGGGCTAAGAAGTTTCAAAAAATTCAGCCTGAGGCAGACATCCAGTGTGGAAAATTTCAGTCCAAGTATGAGAAGGTTATAAGCAACTGAAAGTAGGGTCTTATAATGAGAAGTGTCAGACAACATCAGTACTGGAATGTGCTACCAGCTTGGCTCATAATGCAAGCTTTGTTAAAGCCATCACCCAGGCTAACAAGTGGTATATCAAGTTATAGGCTAATGCTTTTTGCAACTGCTGAGTTATAAAAGCTTTAATGCTCTTTCTGGTTACAATGGTAAACCTGACAGCGACTGGGAAAGACCCACGAATCTGGAGAAAGAGTAGAAAACCTGGGTCTTTCTGCTGTGGTTAAGTTACATGACAGGGAACTAAGAAATCAGAATAATATTCTTTGCAATGCCACAGGCTTCCTGCATGACTTAGGTCTAGCTGAGAGTTAGCCTCTTGGTGCCTCAGTTTCCTCATGGCATTTTTGAGTCTGCACTTATTTCATTCCTTAGGGAGGGCTGGAATACTGGTCTGACTTGCTGCAGTTGGTGATGTGATACCCTAATGCTCTGTAATCTTTCAGCAGAAGGGAAAAATCAAACTTTCCAGCTTTAAACCTATTGTTTGCATAACGGGAAGAAAGCAAGAAGGATTTTAGTGGAGCAGACTGGAAGTTGCAATTTTGTTGGGCTCTGTCCCCAGAGCACAGAGTCACCGTGCGTCAGCTCTGAAATGGCATGTAAACAGTGCTTTGCAACTCTTGTGAGTGGTTTCCTGACTTTGCTAAAGGAAGTGGGCTGTCTGCTTAAAGCTCTTGTCTGGGTCAGCATGACTAAACCTTACAGCAGCATGCCTTCTTAAAGCTTTGGTTTGCTTTTAAATCAGAAACATTCCCACAAATTTCAGCAAATATCAAGGGTGTTGAACACAATGTATGTCCTTTGATCCATGGAAGTGGAGAGATGTGTCTCCAGCAGACACAGCCCAGTTCACCTGTGTGCTAATCCACTAATGCTGACAGGGGTAAGGGGCCTAATTCTGTTGTGTAATGCAGTAAACATTATTCATAAATCTTGTATTAAGTGCTGGGAAATTAAGTGGTGGGAATTGCGAGAATTTGCATCACATTAAGCTGTAAAAAATCCTGGCTTTAAACTCTAGAGATCCCCTGGGTCAAATTCTACTTGCTGTCAATTGCAACCCCCTGGCTCTCTCAGTCCAGTTCAGGACTCATTAGCTAATTGCTAAAGGGAAAACAAAAACCTGTATTAGGGAATCTTTTCGTATTAGCTACCAGACATGCATATTCTGCAGCCACTCCTGAGACACATAGATGTCTGTATAACTGTTCACCCTGCCATGTGTTGTTGTTTGCATAGACTTAATTGAACATACTGACATAGAATGTAATTATTTTGATACACAGAGTTACCCTACATGTGATTAAAAAATAACAATGTGTCCCGGGAACAGTTAGCAAAACTGCCAGAATACTGATATAAACTGTCATTAAGGTGCAAAAATTGGCATTTATCTTTCCTGTTATCCCTGTGGGGGCTGTTAAACACAATAATGAAAAGATGTCCCTTGAAATGGCATTACTTTTTAATGAGGCTTTTACCCATTGAGTCATAATCTCAATTTTATTAATTACAAGCAAAAACGGCTTCCAAAACCTTGAAACTGCTGAGTGCAAGTGGCTTCCAAAGCTAAGCATTACCAGTCAGCACTCAGAATTAGGCAAATCAGCAAGTGCCAGGCTACAGCTAAGGATGCAGGTCGACTTTATAAGCCAAACATTTGAGGATCCAGCAAGAGCATTTGCACATCACAGTGTCAGCTCCTGGGTAGTCCTGCGACATACTCCACACCACTTTAATTGTTTACAATCTTCCAGTTAACAAAAAAACATGCAGGACACGAGTAGTGATTACTTGCTGATTATATGGCCCCATGGACACTACTGTGCTTTCCTTTTATTCCAGCACTTGTCTTCATTCAGAGCTTGAAGATCCAGACACTAACTGCTGGCACGGAGCTCCAGCTCTGACTCACTGGCCCTATCCTGTACTCAGTGGTACTCAGAAAACCCTATGGTGAAATGATTGAACTCTTGTGTTTGTGTAAAAGCTTCGCTTTTCCCTTCACTTGTATAATTACTCACATCCTCCTGAGCTTTTGACCAGCAAACCACCCTTGGTTAAAGTAATTTGGCAAATGTGATCCATTATCACAGCTACTGCTGCTTCTACAAGTATTCAGGGCTTTACTGTGTATTTGACATGGGAACTGCTTTATTCTACAACAGGGTGAAACATCTATTTCTGCAAACTGTCTCTCAAGGAGCTGCTTAAAACTTGACATTTCTCAGATTATTTTAATGATAAAATGCTAAATCATTGCCAACACAAAGGTGAATGGTTCAGTCTGTCAATCTGAAGTCTCATAACATGCCCGAAATCTGGGGTTCAGGGGACCAAGGGGAAGCTAACAAAACATTATTAAAGTTGCAAAATTAAGTAACCTAAAGCAAGGAAATTCCAGGATGAATTGCCCCCTACCAGCTCCCAGCCTCCCTTTCCTTTTCTAAATTCAATTTATCTTTTCCCATCCCTGTGTTCCAGGACTTTTCATCTCTGCATTTTATGCTTGTGTCTTTCTCTCAGGTAATGCCTGAATGTAAAAAGAGCAAGAGAGAAAGAAGCTGACTGTTCTTTGGTTTAGGGTCAAAACTGAAACTGTGAGGACTTTCTGAGGTCCATAAAGGATCAACCAGTGGTGACATTAAACTGAGAAGCTGTAGTAAGTCTTTCCTGATCATCTGTATGCTACAGTTTTTCAAAGCTTGGCTATTTTAGTACAGATTTTCATAGCCACCTCTGTTATTTACAAAGGCAATAAATCAAAACCTAGAGACACTAGAGCTTCTTAGAGAACAGCTTGCCAAAGATTTTTTAAATGGGCAAACCCATTTATTTTTCCCTAGCCTTTTTCTTGGAAATTGCTGAACTGTTTTGCTAAAATTTTCCACAAAGCAAAATCCAGCCTGAGTCAGATAGCACGGAAACTATCATCACTACTGATTGAAGTTTGGCACAATTGCAAATAACAGTGTTCAGGTCTCAGTATTAGTCAATGGTAATTATAGGTGGGGCTATCAAACCATCCTACATGTTAAATTGCTATAACTTCCATCGTACAGTTTGAGAGCCTCTGATCTTTGTGGGAGGCAGGTTGGCACAGAGTCCTTTAAAGATGAACGCAGCACGTGGAGGTTCCCCAGGGTCATGCTGCTGGAGGATCTGGGATGGCATTCAGGAGGGCTGACCTCAAGTGTCCCCTGAACCACAGGCTGTCCTTGATTTTGCTTGGCTCAGTAATGCTCTCTCTCCCACGGTCAAATCACTCTCCCATGCTTTTCTTCATTATTGTCTCTCTGATTTCTCTTTCCCTTCTGCTCTTTCTATGGCTTCTTTTCCCACAGTATTTCAGCCTTTACCTTTACACATTCCCTGAACATCTGACTCCCTGAGAGTTTGACACAGGCTGCCTTAAAGGAGAGTTATCGTTTCCATTCTGGGAGGCATTGGTGCTGAGCACGTATTCCTTCCCCATGGTTACCCTCTTCACCTCAAATTTCTTGACTTCTAGTTGGCCCCAGAAGAAAAAAGGATAGTGGCTGGGTTGCTTTCTTAGTGGCTGTGGGAGGAATAGCTAAAAAGTCTGGGCTAGTGTCTGCAGGACTTGTTTATATGTCACATTCCACGTGGTATAGGAAAGAAACATTATATATGACTATAACCTCTGGTTAGTGACATTTGGCAGCTAAAAGATTTGATTGCACCATAGTTATGTTGCCTCAAAAAAAGTTCTAATTATGAACATTTTGATTTTTCCACCAGTTTTCCCAGGAAGGAGTTCACCATGCCCACATCAATCAGATCTGAATTACTGAAGCCCTTCCACAAATGTGCTCTTTGGTTAGATTGAATGTGTCTAGGTTGAATGTGAGGTTTTCCAAAGTGACTTCATTTCCTAGTAGGAAACAAGTAAGGGTGTTTGATGTGCGTCTCGAAACCCAGCGGAGGGAGTGACGCTGGGCAGAAGCTGTCCGTGGGCAGGTCTGGCTGGCGGGAACAGGCTGGCGGTGAGGGCAGGGGATGTACACCATGAGGGGGTACAGCCTGATGGGTGGTTATTACGTGCAGTACCTCTGTCCTTGCAAAGGGAGAGATCTCTGTCATTCTCTCCTCTCCAGGTGACACCTTCCAAGGGCTTGCACACCTTAAGAGCTTCCATACCCACTTGGCTCTAGAAGCAATGCAGCTGCATTTGCTAGGGTGCCAGAGTTGATCGATCCTTCCAAGGCCAGTTGGCCAGCTTTCAGCACTCGCATATCTTTGGCACAAGCATTCCCAACAAGAATTGAGAATTTACAGCATTGTGAGGCTGTTTTTCTTTTTACTTCTGTCCAGAAGAGTTGTCAAGAGCACCTGCAGACACTCCTGGGCATGATGGCAGTTTCTGAAAGCTTTGTTCTGAGGGGGTTATGACTTGTCACCTGCAGCTAATGGAAAAATATGCTTAGTTTTGCAGGCCAGGTAGACATAGTTGACCTCCAAGACGTTGTCTGTCTGCCTCAGAGAAGCTTTGGCATTAAAGCAGGGCAGGGATTCCCTCTTGCTGTACCCATATGGGGCCCAGCAGGAAACAGATCCAGACTTCCCAGACCTTTTATCAAACCAGAAAATGCAGCCAGGTTGCAAAGACCAAACTTTCAAAAGTTAGAGGGCAAGCTCCAAACATCATAGAACTTGTTTAAAGCCACAAGAGGTGTTTCTCAGATGTTTCCTCTAGGGACTGAATTTTTATTCCATTTTCAAGTGGATACCAAGAGAAACATCTGCATTCTAAAGAGAGAAGAAAAAAAAAAATCTCACATCAGCACTAGATTCCAAAAGTGGCAGATTAAGAAAAAAAAATAAAGTCACAAAGGCTTTCAACTCTTATAAAAATTCTGGAAATAATTTAATTTCAAAACTCTCTAAGATATAAAAGGAACATTTCTAATAAAGTGACTCTGACTCATTCTAACACATTTTGTCTTCATTCATGCATGCTTTTGACTCAGACTAAAAGACTTGGATTGCAAAGCCTCATGTGTGTGTGTGTTCTTTTTTTTTTTCTTTCTTTTTTTTACCTTCACAGCTTTTTTTGGGAAATACCTCAATGAATACAATGGCAGCTACATCCCTCCCGGGTGGAGAGAGTGGGTTGGATTAGTGAAGAACTCTCGCTTCTATAATTACACCATTTCTCGCAATGGTAACAAAGAGAAGCATGGATTTGATTATGCAAAGGTATTTTCCAGACATATAAATACCACATCCTTAATCCATATAAAAATAACTTTTGGATAATTAATTAACCATATAATTAATTAATTAACCAACTACAACCAAGAAATTGCAATGTCATTTTCCTCTCCAGGGCATTTCAGATCAATTTCTGTGTGAGAATTTTAACTGCGGGATGGAAGAAAGTTTCCAAGGGCTCTTTCAGTACAGTCTGTCAATTCCTCCCTCCTTTACTCTCTCTGCTAGAAAGTGTTGATTCTCTGGCAGAAGCAAACAGTAAATAAAGGCCTTTCTTGAAGATAACTGCATTTTGCACCACTGAACTTTAAAGTTAGCTGAGTGTTGTCAGTTATTACCCACATAAGAAACCTTAGTTAATGCTGTTTCCCATTATAAAGTGGAAAAAAAAAATTAAAAATGTTGTGTGTCTGTGGTGTCAGACTCCGGATATGACTAGGAGGACAGATAAGCACAAGAACACGGCCTTTGGAAAACTTCTGGGCTTGTTTGTGCTCTTGACAAAGTTTGGAAAATATGCCAAGGTGACCTGCCCACTGCCGTGAAGTTTCTCGGAAAGGCTTAGGAGTGCAGGGTGCAGACTTTCCAGCCTGCAGAAAGCTATTTGGAATTTCCTCAGACTGTAGGCTCACGGAAGAAGATACAGATGTTGCAGCTGTGGTTTCTGACCCATGTAATGAGATTTTATTGGAAGCTCACGATGCCTGTTTCTGATTTCCCCACCCGTAGAAATTACATGATACTGATTACATATTTATATAGAGTTTTAAAAAAAAAAAAAAAAAAAAGGAAAGGAAAGAAAGAAAGCTGGTTACTTAGACATTCTTCACACACCCTGTGTATGTAGCTAGAATAAACAGGGAAATAGGAGGGGAGTGGATGCCTTGGGAGAGCAGTCATACAGGCATTTCATTCAAGCAGGCCACAAAACCAGAAATTATCAGAACCCTGATGCCTCATGATCATTACCCATTTTGCAACCCAAAAGGTCGCTGGCTGTCTCTTCCATGCCCTTGCAGGGACTGTAACAGCCAGGGCTACCGCCTTTGCTCCAAGCATGCCCCAGGAGAGTGGCAGGGGGCAGGGAGCAAGCGAGCAAAGAGGTCACAGCTGGCTGGCTTGTCCTAGTGCCGACATGCGACACAGGCCGTGTCCCTCAGGCTCTGCTTTTGCAGCTGTTCGGGGCCTTGAATCCACAACATATGATTAGTCATGCCTGGAAGTGCTTGAAATTACAAACATTGTCTCAGCACTTTCTCAATGAAGCTCACTCTAGACCTCCAGGCCAACAGTGAATGCTCCAAGGTAGCAGGTGGTTTAATTTAAGTTTTCATCTTTTTTTCTTAGTCCCATTTCCTCCCTTCCCCTTGTATGCTTCCATTTGCCACCTTGGCTGTGGGTTAAGCCAGTTTATTAGCGAGTCACAACCTTAATCTCAGCAGCTGCGCTGCTTAAAGTTGTACAATTAAAAGAACAGAGCCTGCAGGAATTCAAATGCTCCCTGAATTCATGTTTGCAATTTCTCTGATAAAGTTTTTTTGCAATATGCTGCCTGTTGTAGCTTTCTTCCAGTCTGTACATACATGAAAGTATACTCTCAACAAAGTGCATGCAAGAAATGTTTATGTAAATAGAAAACCAACGTAAGAGTGTGATTTCTTGCAGTTGGGAGCCATTATTTAGAGAACGTGTTTTGCCACTGAAATTCAAGAAACATACCTGTGTCAGTATAATCTGTCATTTTAAAGGTCACTTAACATTATATTACAAAATCTGGTAATCATAATGAATGCATTCTGTTGTATCTGATTTGCAAAATACAGTGTCATTTTATGTGGTATTGCCTGCTTAAGAAAGTAATTACTGCTCAGTCTCCCCTCTGTTCTTTGGAGTCACACATCTCTTTGATAGGATGTTTTTACTTCCTGATTTGCCCTTTAATGAGACCTCGAAAATAATAACATGATAGTATATGATCTAATTATTCATGCACATTGTAACTTTTGCTTTGTGTTAATCGTATGTTACAGGACTACTTCACAGACCTAATCACTAACGAGAGCATTAATTACTTCAGAATGTCTAAGAGGATATATCCCCATAGGCCCATAATGATGGTCATCAGCCATGCTGCACCCCATGGCCCCGAGGACTCAGCACCACAGTTCTCAGAGCTCTACCCCAACGCTTCACAGCATATGTAAGTGACAATCACATGCTGCTAGCCCTGGCTCTTGCATCTGCTTCTGGACAGGTATTTGCTTATGGAGATGTTTCAGTAACAGAGAAATCAAATATAAGAAACATGTAGTAAGCGGTGAATGATTGCTTGCTGCTTTGGACATGCTCCTTCTGGGGAGGAGAGTGACAGCTCTGACCATTATTAAAACAGAGAGAAGCTCTTTTCCTCCTGGGAAGTTGTGGGAGATTAAAAGGTCGGTATTTGGCTCTGTAAGGGCAGCGTCTTACAATGCACTGAAAATATGTAGACACAGGTCAGGATCTGTTGGAAAGATATTACTTCCTTCAAGTTCCTCTAAGATATGTGCTTCCTGGGCTCAAACTAACTGAAGGCATTGAGACTAAAACCACCTTTTTGTAGTTTTTGAGTGCACCAGGTTTCTTTATAGACTAACTTTTGGAAGATTCCCAAAACAGCCTGCATCAGACTGCAGTTTTAATTAACATGTTTAATCTTTCCTGGTGATTCTACTATAATAACAATAATTAAAAAAAAAAAAAAAAAAAAAAAAAAAAACTCTGTTTCTAGAACTGAAGCCAACACCAGGTATAAAGCTGAGGCTAGTGCTGGATTCCATGCCATGTGGGCATGTGGACTGTGTTCATGATTAAACAAAGCTTTTGTGCTTCCTTCCACACAGAAAAGAAATAAAATAAATATTTTAGCTGGACTGTGCATTTATTTGGCTTCTGAAAATGAGGAGGAATCAGCTACATTACACTGTGACAAAGCTCTGTGGTACATAAATTGCATTTTTGATACTGCAGAGACTCACACAGAAGAGGATGTTATTCGTAGTTATATTAGCTAGTTTAAAATTACAAGGAGTAGCTGTTACTG
This sequence comes from Anas platyrhynchos, assembly GCF_047663525.1. Classification (NCBI taxonomy): domain Eukaryota; kingdom Metazoa; phylum Chordata; class Aves; order Anseriformes; family Anatidae; genus Anas; species Anas platyrhynchos. The sequence continues at coordinate 34,864,856 of NC_092588.1, read as the reverse complement.
CATAAACTGTATGCATAAACTGATCACTAGTTGAGGCTAAAAAGAGATTTGTTGTTCAGGGTACATGGTTAAATATTTGTTAGTTTGTATTATTTTTGGCCTCTACTGACTTCTGCTTTCTAGATATGCCACTTTCCCTGGCCTTACATTCTTAGCGGTACTTCCCTTTGCCTATATTCTCAGTATTACCACATTCCTGAGACTAGATTTTGCAAACAGTGCAAACCACCAGTAATACTTCATAGTTAATTAGATATTCAGGGTAATCCATACATGTATATAAGTGATGAGATCGATACTTTAGTTTGTAAATATTTGCTTGAAAAGGCAGCTGGTTCTTTAGTAATCACCCCAGAGAATTATTATCATTTTATTAGGTCCTAAAGGTAAAATAAGATAGGCTTTACAACATGAAGACTGTCATATTTGGTTGTATGAAAGATCTTAGTATCTTGAATCATGTGCACCAACAGAAAGCAGCAGGGAATACTTAGGGAGAATCTCTCTCTATTTTTTTTTCCTATTTCCCTATTTTTGCAGCTTCTGAAAATGATCAGTTAGGTGAAGCATTAGCCTGATCTGTTTTTGAGCAGTGGTGGCAGCTCCACCATCCTGCAGTGACCAGTGTCACGCATGCTGCAGGGACAAAGCACTGCCTTTTTATCATTTTCAAACCTGGGGCTTGCTCATGTCCCCTACTTCCCATCCTCTGAGGAATAACGAATATTCACTACATCAAATTTAATAGACGTCTCCCATGTCTTCTTTCAATCACCTCTTTTCAGAGCAAGAGGGTTATAAACTATTTGTTCTCACTCTGTTCAACAGATTGTTTGCTGTTTCATGGCACAGATTGCCTGGCCTCAGGCAAGCCATCCTCTTTGCTGGGGGACAATCCATCATAAAGGAGGGTAGGAGTCAAACTGTTTCCTCTTAGCTGTGGGGACTGTGGCTGGAAGAAAAGCACTGAATCATTGTATCTCACCCTACCTCTCCTCAGGCCAGTACAGCTCATTTTAGGCTCTGTGGTAGCTGTCTTCTGATAAAAGAGTGCTTGTAGGGACTTGCATGTGTTTATCATGCTCCTGACGCTTTCTATTGCTTAGCATTTTCAGCCTGATTTTTTTTTTTTTTCTAGCTTATGCTGCTAGAACCATTGGGTTTAGTCAGTGTCCAAAACTTTAGCAATCTCTCCACTTTATTACAAGTTGCACATCACCTGGAAAGATCAAGTGAAAATCCTTCTATCTTTTTACAGACTTAGTTTCATTTGAGTACTTCTGTAAATTGCTTTTTATTTGCATGGAGGCTAAATACTTTGTTCTGTTGGGTTGCTTGTGAAATAGCCCAGAATATGAGAATCAGCTGTGCTGCTTCTTGTCTTCTGGTGTTGCTGATTTCTTGGCAAACTTCTTGCAAAAAATCTCTTCTCTAGCTACCTCAAGAGAGACTTGCTGGGTTGTTTTGTGTTTCTTATTGCACTGACTGTCTGTATGTGTTAGAGTTCAGTCTGCAGACTAAGAAATGAGTCAAACTGAAGATAAACTGCCAATCTGGGTGGCTGAAGCTACCAAATAATTGATTTTTTTTTCTGGCAAAAACATTAGTAACATAGTCTTACTAAAAGATATAAGAAGTTAAGTTCTCACAGAAATACTTGGTGCTCCCTGTAAAAACAACATGAGAACAATAAAATCCCTCCTGCCAAGGTTTGTGTAATTTGAACGTTTAACCCTTAGGTTTTCTTCCTTGGTGGTCAAGTACCATTTGCATCCCTTTTTTTTTTTTTTTTTTTCCTGACCTTGGGTGACAGCCATCTGACCTTGGATTTTGTTTTTAAAGATGTAGTTGCTATATCATGTTACTGTAACGCCTACCTCCAACAAAGAAGGGAAACCAGGTCAAAAGCTGCTTGCTGGCTTTACAAACTGAGATGGAAGGTTATACCTACAAACTAGGAATTAAGATAGCCTATCAACCACATGTGAGAGGAAGTTTTGCTTAAAAGGACAGTAACTGAAGCAGGCCGTTAAATTATGTGACATTTCTTTGCTGCTAAGGTGCCTATCATTTGATTGAACTACTGACTTTATAAATTAAAAACAAAACAAAACAACAAGAAGGAAAAAAAAAGTTTGATTAAAAGAAGTTTTTTACTTGCACATGTGCATAGGGGAGAGGCTATGGAAGGAAATATTACAGCTCAGGGAGAGTTCTGCCCTCAAATGTTGGTCTCATTTCCCCACTTAACAATGCAGAGGGAAAGACTTACACACCGCCATTACCTTACAATCCTGTCCTCCTCAGTATAAACAGCCCAGTGGAGTGGCATGAAAAGTAATGATGTGTACTGTTTAATCATTAATTTTAAATGAACCCTGTTAATTCTTATTAGCTCCAGTTTAAGATGAAACGCAAGCTTTGTTATGTTGGAAGCAAATGGCCATTCTCCATTGTTTTCAAGCATCCATTCTCCCTCCCACTATCCCAGCTGTCCTCTCCTTAAAATACTTCCTATTTCTAACAGTTAAAAAATGTTTCCAAAACTTTAGCTTCTGGCTGCTATCTATCACCATAATGAGTAATTTTCTGTAAATAAATCATACTAATGCACGTACTCTAGCTATGCCCAGAAATGGTTTCTGTGGAAGCAACTGGTACTGGAGAAGTTGTACAAGATGAAAGCAGTGCATAGATTTTTGCTGTGGTAATGAACATCATCTGGTGGGTATCAGGGTTGCAAGACCTAGGAAATGCTGCTTTTAGATGTGAAGTTATGACACAGGAGATGACACTGACAGCTGTTAAAGGGCAATCTTGTTCTGTCACACAACTGAGCAGGAAAGCTCTGACTTTACTCAGAGGATGCTCTAATGAAAGCCTGAATTCTCAGTTACTCTCCGGGCCTCTGGCACTTTTTAACTTCCCTTTACCTTCCAGGGTGAACCAGTCTTAGGGGAGCTGTGAATCAGACCTAAGCTGTTTATAAGCTGTGAAGTAAACAAACATTAGAAGCAAAAATCTGCGGGAGGCAGATCTACTGAAGAATGTGAAAAATGGAAATCTGAAGCACTGCTTGCTGTGCTGAGTAAAAGATCCTCAGGCTGGCAGGAGACAACCAGATTTTATAATTACCTGGAAGCAATCCTTTTGTCAGTCTAAAGATCTTAGGAGAAATAGATAGAAATGGTATCTGGGATGAGATCAGAAGGCTTCCCCAGGTAATGTGAGAAAGGGCAAATGGAAGAGCTTTAATTTTTCAAATAAAGTATGAAAGGTACCAAACACACAAGCCTGGTCACAGCAGTACATTTGCGGTAGTGAAGCATAAACAAGCAATACTTTTGCACTTCCTGATCACCAAAATAATCTTAATGGTGAAGTTGGGGTGTGAGGTGGCACTTTCTCGTCGCCAAGGCTTAGTCTTAAACATCTGCTAGCTAAGACATTTTTTCTTGTAATATGGACACTTCCTTGTCAGAGTGGGATCATACATTTGCATCATTAATAAATCTTGACATATCAGTGTCTCTTGTCACTGCTAGCCAGAGGCCAGCTTGGACTGCTGACTTAGAGATAAATGATCAAAATCATCACAGACATCATTGGGTGTGTGACTTTAAACAGGACTGGAAGAAATAACTTGATTTAGAGATGCAGCTACACAATTTAGATTTTAGCTACACAATTAACTTCTGCTGCAGCTATAAATAGTGTTTCCTAAAAGAAAAAGGTATTATGTTTAATGGATAACAACTTCTTTTTATTTTCTTTTTCTTTTCCTTTTTTTTTCTTTCATTCTTTTTCTTTTTTATTCTGATATATAGCAGTTATGTTACACTTCAGGAGTGAAACTTTCATACCTCACATCCTCATATGCATAAATATTCTTAGTTTTAAAAGATTCCCCTTTTAAAAGGCACCCAGAATGGAGAAATTCAACTTCATTTTAGTAACAGTGATGCTGTTGGTCGTGTTTTTCAGACTTTTAATTTGGACCAGAACCTAGACTTCCCACTTTCCAAGAACAGTATCTAAACCTGGAAGTCTACACTCTCTGGAAACAAAAGATTTGCTTCCTTTGATCATATACTATTTTTACTTTTTTTTTTTTTTTCCTGAAGAAACATGGCTATCACATTTAATCACATTTTAAAGAATAACATAGGTGCTAATTTTGTACAGAAACTACTCATTTTTCGCAATCAGTTTTACTGTAGTTATTATTTTAAAATGTTGTTTACTTTTATTTTTATTAAATGAAAATGATCCTGAGGCATATAAGTACTGTACTATTTTCACTAACTGGAAGACTCCCAATCTAAACAGAAGATTAGCCAAACACTTTGGGATACAAACCCCTGAGAACTCTATGGAAATACTCACCAGCAACTTTTTTAGGCAGTATTTTTGTGGACATAATTTTCTTTTGCTGAATAAAAACAGGAGGGAATTAGGAGGTTGTAAATAGAGGCAAACAGATTTTTAGTATGAGCGATTGAATGAATGTTTGCAAACGTGTATGTTTCTTCCCATTTTAACCCATCTGTAATGGAAATGTATATATAAAGAGGTGCAACATTTTGTATAAAAATAATAAAAAAAAAGTGTTAATTTAAATTGCACTGAATTCTGGGAGCTCTTAAAACATGCTGTACTCATCTTTATTTCTTTTCCATGCAGATACCACAACTGTGTAAACAACATTAGCAAAGAAGAATCTCCCATTCTTTTCTTAACCTGTAAAATATCTTTTTTTTTTTTTTTTTTAATAATGATTTTCAGAAGGGTTTTGCTGCAATTGTTTTGTTCAATACCACACAAAAGGCAGTTCAGTTACTAGTGGACGTTAGTGTTGCTCATTTCTGAGTGATTTGCTACTTGAGGACACCATTTTAATATGTCCTCAAGTGCAAGCATCTGTTGTTTTGTTGAGGTTTATTTTTAATTTCTTGTGTAGCCTAATGTTATTGTGGTACCCTAGAAGCTGTTTAAGATTAATTTTCTATTTTGAAATTCAAAGTTAAGTATGCAAATATAGTAAAAATGTTGTCAGTAATAGTAATTAAAAGGTGTGAAGGGAAATGCTGACTGTTCATGTGACTGAAGGTTATTTAGGCCTCAGGGATTCAGGCCACAAAGCTGAATGTCAATATAATTTCATTCCTCTCAACATAACTTCAAGTATCTATTTGAAATGATGCTTATAGATAAATAAATGGTACATTTCACAGTGAATTTTTCTTCAAATAGAAAAGTGCACTAGTATTTATAAACGTTTACTCCTTCCAAAACCTGTAGAACATTTTATTGTCAGCAGTGTGTGCTTCCTACTGCAACAGGTGGTAAATAGAAAGTGAATGCAATTTCCATGATGTGGCATTAATAAAACAATATGCATCAATGTAGAAACATTAAGTGCTAACAGAACTCAAATGGCAGAAGTCACCCCTTTTTAAAGGAGACAGCAATCTAAGGCTAGAAAAGTCTAATACTAATTATCATTTTGCTTTTTGCAAGTGTATACATAAAATTGGATGAATTTTCTGTTAATTTATTCACATAATTAAATGTTTACGATGTCTCAGGGTGAATTATTTTTCTCATTCTGAGAAAGTCTTTATGAGAAATGGCTTTACTGGGTTCAGTATTTGTTGTTGTTAAACATTTCAGATTTTTTTGTTGATTAAATTGATTAAGTACAGGTAGGTATAAGTTTGAAATCTTATGACTTGAAACCTGGCATTTTCCACTGTTTTGCCCAGTGCCAAAACAGATCCATATAGAGAGCCATGAAGTTTTTGTGCAGTAAGTTCTGCAAAGTATGTGCTGGACAAACATAAGTGAGCAACTGAGCCATCTAGATTTTCCCAGGCTACTATAGCCTAGGTGAGTGGCAAACAGTGTAGATTTTTAATTGAAAAACCATCTGTTTTTTCAATCTTTACTAACTCTATAGATTTAATATTCATGTAGTATGTTGTAGGTCATTTTGGACTGACCTACATGAAGGGGCGTCCTTTTTCGTGTTATCTATTTTTGTAACATGTAAAATGAACTCTCACTCGGTCTTCGGGCACACACTCAAAAAGTTAAAGTGCTTTACTCTTTGCTGATCAGCTGGCAAGAATGACCTTGAATGAAATGCTGCTCATTCCTGCACTCTGGGATAGCACCTGAGCCATTCAGCTGCAGCCCTCCAAAGACCGACAGGCAAAGACCAAGGACAATCTGAAAATAATAAAGGTAGCTGGCACTGTCTGATGATCATGGACCAACAAGTGTGCTCAAAACAAGATAGTCTCCATGACTGACAATAAGCAATAGGAAACATGGTAGATATCGTCAATCTGATATTCCCAGTGCTAAGGGAAGTCAAAGAAATGCAGATGTCTGTGTTACTTTAGAGCAGTACTTATCAGTACAGCGCAAAGACTTTCCCAAAAATGGAAGAGTAGAAACAGCGACATACTTTCCCATGATGACTTTCAAAGGCTTGTAACAGCTGAACATTTAGCTGGTATCTCCAACTGCTTCAAGAAAAAAATGTTGTGATAAACAGTTATCACTGACACGGAAGAGGCCTGTCTGTTTGGAAAGGTTCTCAGAAATCAGCAGTATTCTCCCCAGAATTCACTTCTGTTTGTTTGTGGTTTACTTTTTTTTTTTTTTTTTTTTTTTTACTTCTGTTGTTGTTGTTGGGTTTGGGTTTTTTCTTTGATTCTTTGTTTGTTTTAGGAGGAAAAAAGGTAGATAAATATGAGGGTGATACCAGACCTGGTCCATGGCAAGCAATGCCATTTATAGAATCATAGAATACCCCAAGTCAGAAAAGACTCACAAGGATCATTGAGTCCAGCTCCTGGCTCCACACAGGACTACCCAAAAAACAGACTATGTGTCAGAGTGCATTGTCCAAATGCTTCTTGAAATCCAGCAGGCTCGGTGCTGTGACCATTTTTCTGGGGAGCCTGTCCCAGTGCCCAACCACCCTCTGGGTGCAGAACCTTTCCCTAACCCCCAGACTGACCCTCCCCTGTCCCAGCCCCATGCCATTCCCCCAGGTCCTGTCGCTGTCCCCAGAGAGCAGAGCTCAGCACCTGCCCCTCTGCTCCCCTCGTGAGGGAGCTGCAGGCTGCCATGAGGCCTCCCCTCAGCCTGCTCTGCTCTGGGATGAGCGAACCAAGGGATCTCAGCTGCTCCTCATATGTCTTGCCTTCTAGACCCTTCACCATCTTTGTAGCCCTCCTTTGGACACTCTCTAATAGTTTTATGTCCTTTTTATACTGTGGTGCCCAAAACTGCAGACAGTGCTAGATTTGAGGCCACCACACCGCAAAGAAGAGAGGGACAATCCCTTCCCTCAACCCACTAGCAGTGTCATGCTTGATGCACCCCAGGGTACGGTTGGCCCTTTTGGCTGCTGGTGCACGTGGCTGGCTCATACTCAACTGGCCATTGTCCAAAGCCCATAGATCCCCTTCTGCAGGGCTTCTCTCCAGCTGCTCATCCCCGAGTCTGTACATTTGCCCCTTCCCACATACAGAATCGGGACTTGCTCTTGTTAAACTTCATACAGTTGGTGATTGCCCAGCTCTCAAATTTGTCAAGATTCCTCAGGTATATATTCCTAGATGGAGTCAACAGCTCTTCCCAGTTTAGTATCATTCTCAAACTTAGTATGCCTTCAGGTCTGGCATTCTTATGGATTTCTGTAAGACACAAAAAAACAAGGATGTGCAGGGAACACAGACTAGTTGTGGGACTTTGGGATTCTATTCCAAGCCTTCTCTACTGCTCCTTCCCCACCATTTAGGACCCCAATCTCACATTTCTCCATTGGCCACTGGCATTAGATAATTCACAGAAGGTCCTTTTCCTATAACTGTCTAGGAGGAAAATCCTGCTCACTCCCTGCCTCACTCATTTCTCACCCAGAAAATTCAAAATGCATTTGGAAAGTGTCTGTGAAAGGTTTTAACCACCCTGCTAAACCCCTGAGTGCTGCTTTTAAAGACTATCCATTATTTGGAGGAGGCTCCTGACAATGTCCTGGGAACATGAGACCTGAGCCTGCTTCAGCAGCTGGCTCTCCTTCCTGGCACAGAGACAGGCTGTCACGGCGCTGCCGGCTGAGTGCAGCTCACAGCCACCTCATCCCTCCACAGCAGGGGCACTCAGGACAGGAGTCTTATGGAAAAAAAAAGAAAAAAGGAAAAAGAAAAAAAAAAAAAAAAAAAAAAGGCTTAATTTTGCTGGAAAATGCTGATTAATCAAGACTGAGCATTTTCATGGGAAAAAATTTGTCATTTGTCTCGTTTGACAAATTTCCAAAGAAATAGAGGAAGGTTTGCGCTTGTATCACACTTTCTGTCTTCTGTATCCTTGCCTAATACCTGATAGGTGACCAAAGCTCCTAAGACTTGCTTCTTCACAGTTTAAGGCTTCATCTGCTAGGGATGAGGGCTAGCTGACAACCTAGAGGGTTGTGCTTCTGGGCTCAAGTTCATTAATTTTTGTGGTAATATAAGCATCCCTTTTAAAAATCAGCTTTCCATGGGAAATAACAAAATTATGACTTTTCAATCAGAAATAAAAGAATTTCCAGCAGAAAATGAATTCCAGTTTATGTTTGTTTTTGCTTAGTAGGGAGCTAACCTTTCCATAGTTCTTAGTCTCAAGGAAATTTTCACAAATCCAGTGATACCATTGTGTCAATTCTGTTTTTCCTTTATTTTAATGGTTAAGTAGGTTAGTCAAAACCAGCTGCATGTACTAGAGATGCATACATTACTCAAATTCTACCTAAATTCTCAAAAACAGTCTCCAATTACAATGTAGACTGTTAGTTTATTGTAGTTGACTATCAGTGCCTTAGGCTGTCCATTTAGCCATATTTATCCTTAGAATATTTAGTTGCAGGTTATACATGCTTTAGCTAAAACTGCAGAGCAACTTCATCTACCATGTAGTGATCACGTACAACCATGTGAAGAAAAATGAAAGTTAAATGAAGGATTGTTTAAAGGTATGACTTTGTTATCATTGCACAATGTTCTTATGTTATTCAGTGCGACCTCTTGTGAAAGGACAACTAACTACAAACAAATATTTCTTTGAGAAAAATATATCTTTGTGTAATGCTCATATTAAAATCATCACTACAATACAATATTAGTAATTTTATTTTTTATTATAAACTAAAAGAGAATCATAGGAATCAATTTAATCCAATCACACAACAGCATTTTTTTTAATTTTCAATTTATATTTATTTTTCAAAAGTAATGCTGTAATATATGTATCATGTACTACAGTATACTGTTAAAATGAGGAAAAACTAAAAGCCTCAGAAATTCAAAGCCTAGATTCTGCAAGTATTAGAGAAAGGAAGTACTCATATATATGTCAAAACATTACAGGAAGTGGATTTTGTTTAGTTTGTTATCACCTTTTAGTTGCCCTGTATGTTAGGCATAAAAACAGGACTGATAGAGAGTTTCTGTGCCATGCATATCTGTACAGCAAATCCGTTTGGAATATTTTTTGCAATACATTTTCTTCAGGGGTGATAAGTACAGGAAGGTATTCTTGATTCTTATATGACATCCTTTAAAAATTCACAGGCTGTAGTTAGAACACCTCTCTTAAATGTTTTCTTTGATGCTTGTGCAAACTTTGAAAGCAGCATTATTTGACCATGTAGGACTCTGTGCCATAGTCCTCCTTAGTACTAGTATCAGCAGCAGTATTTGTTCAATATTGATGTTACAATGGCATTGCACTATGTTTTGTATTCATATAGAAAAAAACACCTCAACAGGATTTAATGTATAAGTAAACATCATTTTTGTGTGGGTAGAATTTGCATGCATGCCATGTCACCAGGTGTAACTGGGATTTAGCTTAGGTGAGGACCAAGGGCAAGTAATGGAGACTGAACGTGGGTCTGGAGTCAGCATGGCTGACTGCAGCATCTCCTCGTATCAAAACTGACCCTGCACACCCACCCTGTGGGCTTGCATTCAGGGTCCTGGCAATGCCCATACTTTGGTGGTGGGAGGGTAAGAAAGAAAAACTGATAACACTGGTGTTGCCATTCATATCCTAGAACTTATGAACTTCTTTATCCCACAGGAAAATATCTCTCTTTTAACTTGTTCTAATATGAAGGCACTTTTCCCACTGGAAATTGACATTAATGTTAAGGGGAAGTCATCATCTTTGATCTCTGACTTCCTCCATTTTCCTACTTGTCTTCGTGGGATGTGTTATTTGGATAGGCATTTTTAAAGATTACAGATTCTTTTGAAAAATGCCTTTTGGTACATCCCAAATATTGACATGGGTCTGGTAGCAGTGTTTGAGCCTGAAAGAAAGCTTGGAAAGCAAATGGTTAAAATTTTTTGTAGGAAGTGATATATGGACCATTGAAGCTCCAAAGCCACTGAAGTGACATTTGTTTATATTTTGCATTAGGAATACTAGTCACCACGTGGAATATGTGACTTAACCGTTTGTTGGATATTCCTGTGTTAAAGCAGTTCCTGATTTCCTTCAATGACTTTGGTGCTGCATAATGCTCAGTTCCTTTCTCTTCCTCCCAGCACTCCCAGCTATAACTATGCACCAAACATGGATAAGCACTGGATCATGCAATACACAGGACCCATGCTGCCTATCCACATGGAGTTTACAAACGTCTTGCAACGCAAGAGACTTCAGACCCTGATGTCAGTTGACGACTCTATGGAAAGAGTGAGTTCAAGAAACTACTGTGAATGTTTTCCTATTAGTCAGTATAAAATTAAACAAATTCTTTCCTTACCTTCCCCAACCACAACCTGGGAAAAGCCCCCGGGATGCAAAGAATTACTCCATATATCCCCAGTCCAAATGAGTTCTGGTTATATTCTGTGCAATGTAGTGCCAAGTTCCTTGCTTGCTTCTTTGAATTGGTAGGTGAATAAGCTGAAGATTGTTTTTTAATGGAAAAGTCAGTGGGCCTAGTAGAAAGCCTGGTATTAACCGAATATGCATCACCTGCATATCCACATGGATAGATGCAGTTGAGCACATGACAATTTCTCTTCATTTCTCACACTCCCTTCACAGTTTGTCCTTCAGATGAAATTTGGGAATTGGCAAATCACAGCAACTCAGGTGTCAGTCTGCTAGTGTTTGCAGAAGTTAGGCAATGCAATGTACAGCTAATTATAGGTAACATGATACATGAACTATGAGGTGTAGTTTGCATGACTTTTTGTTCAAAAATCAAGCACCATGACCAAAGATCTTCCCCCAGAGAGTTTTTTTTAAACTTTAATAAAAATTTACAGCCTTTTCCCAAGCCCACAACTGTAAGGAATGAGAAAGCTGTAGACTAACACAGTAAATCAAGTCTGAGTACCATTTGCCCTAAAGCTGTAGCAGTTTTTTTCCCAAGCTGTGTTTGAGTATACATTGACTTTTGGACACACTAATGTAACTACATTAGTAGTACCTTATTTTGTATTATAATTTTCTGTATGTCCTCTCTTTCCTCAAAGCAAATTCCCTGCTCTGAAATATGAAATTGTACTTGTGAGTTGAATGTTTTTAGCAGCACAGTAGAGACAAGATGCAAAAATGCCCATTCACAAAACATCTTTTTCAGTTTCATTGATATTATGTTTGGTTCCGTGTATTTAAGGTAGTAAAATGATTGTTACAAATGATTATACAGAAAACATGTTTTGCTACATTATATTCTGGTTTTCCTTTGCTGTATTTCAGTTATACCGAATGCTTATGGAGATGGGAGAACTGGAGAACACCTACATTATTTACACTGCTGACCATGGTTACCATATTGGGCAGTTTGGACTGGTCAAGGGGAAGTCAATGCCATATGACTTTGATATTCGAGTTCCTTTCTTTATTCGTGGTCCAAGTGTAGAGCCAGGATCAGTGTACGTTCTCTTTTATCTTTAGCACAGCTGTTAAACCTGATGTACAGTGTTTCTAAATGCATGTAATTACTGTTCTGTCTAGCTTCATTTCATAAAGGATGCCCTATTACCACAGAGCAATGCCTTCTAAGAAGAGTGATGTCTTTCACTTTGCATGGTATTCATAAGTTGTTACACAGATGAAAAAAATGTATGTGTAGCCCTGTAGTGCTAGAGTTAAAAAGTAGGTGCTTATCTTTACTGCTTACCTTCTGCAGCAGAATAGCTATCTGGCTGCATGACCTCATTGTCAATGATATGAGAATAACATCACTATTGCACCTCCTTCTCTCATTGTCCTTAGCTTTTTCTTTGTAATGATATTCTGCAACAGTGGCCTGTTCTCAGAGTTGTAGCCTTCAAAGGGGGTTTCTAAACATAGCGCTTGTGTAGAGCTTTACATCTTCAAAGCCCTGATAAACATTAAATACTGTTCTAATTCTGAGAGAATGTGAAGACTTGCATATTGAACACATGACAACTATGACCTTTTCTCTTGATTTGCAGAGTGCCTCAGATAGTTCTGAATATTGATCTTGCTCCAACAATTCTGGATATTGCAGGACTTGACACTCCTCCAGATATGGATGGCAAATCTGTCCTAAAGCTTCTAGACCTGGAGAGACCAGGAAACAGGTGGGTCCCAGCTCTTTTTGTTTTTGTAGCTAGTTCAGAAGCAAACACCTGAGTAAATGAACAACTGAGTGGAAAAAGAGGTTCTGTGGAAATGAGCTGTGTCAGGCCAATGACCACAGCTTCCACATTTGAAGACTCTCTTAAATAGCACGTCTATAAAATTGCAGGTATACATAAGCGGGGAGGTGGTTTTAAAAAAATAAATTGTTAACACTAGCAGTGCTATATATAGGTGCCAGGAGTAAATATTTTTATTTTGGTTTCAGGTTTCGAACAAACAAGAAGACCAAAATCTGGCGTGACACATTTCTGGTGGAAAGAGGGTAATTATTAGGGGTGAGAGAGTTTTGGAAGGGAACACTCTCTTGAACATGCTTTCCTTTCTGCTCTCTCCTCTTTCTCTTTATGGCCAGTGGAGTAGTAAATTTTGGAAGCTAACTTACAGGCCTGACTTGTTTTCTAATTTCCCACCACTGGCTATGCATGCTGCTGTGCTCCCAGATCCCTTCCCTCCAAGATATTTGAAGGCATACCCTCCTAGCAGCTCTCCTAGCCTATACCTCCTCCTTCTATAACATTGTCCCTGTGACCACTTATGTCATCATCTGACTCATTTTCTTTTCAATTCTCTGCTTCATATCCAGCTGTGCAATATCCTGTTATCAACTGATTTAGTATTTTCCACCACAGATCAGAAGCATTCTTCATTTTTGTTCTAGCTAAGACATACGTGTAAATGAGATTTATGACTATAGCTACTCTTTTCTCTGATACCTTTTTACTCTCCTGCCTTGACAATTACTGCTGAGAAAATTTTCTCTGGGTTAAAACTTCACAGCAATTTCCTTGTGGCATTTTATGGTTTTATGTATTATGAAAATCTTGTGTGATGTACTGCAAAACAAGACACACTGTGCTGAATGAGTATGAAAGCCCTGTAGTCTCTTCAGCTGGGTTCTTCATTCAGACAAATATTGCTTCAGCATATTTTCTTTTGTGAAAGAACATACGTTTATTTATGAATAGTGTTGAACTGTATCAATTAGACATATTTCAGTAGTTCTTATTTCTCATTGGGCAAATTCCAGCAAATAGCCTGAGCCCTTTTTTCACCACATGACCTTTTGTCATTAAAGTCACTAGCAGAAATGTGGGGATTTTCTCCCTTAGAAGACTTAAATATTCAAGTAGCTTTATTTTACCAGTTAAATTCACCATCTCCAGAGTTTAGAGTAATTTATGTAAAATATTCAACTTTTTTTTTTTTTAAAGAAAATTTCTACGAAAGAAGGAGGAAAACAATAAAAACACTCAGCAGTCTAATCAACTTCCAAAATATGAGAGGGTAAAAGAATTATGCCAACAAGCAAGATACCAAACAGCCTGTGAACAACCAGGGCAGGTAAGATACAGACAGTTGCAGTCCTCTTTGTGCTACAGGGAAATATGCATGTCTTTCACAAGGGATCAAATGAATATCAGGAATCTGTTTTTTGGATCCTTAGCAACCATCATGCTTTTTTATTTATTGGAACTCCTTGCATGAGGGAAGTGATTGTCATCTGGTGTTCAAGTATTGTGTTCAGCTTTGAGCCCCTCACTACAAGAAGGATACTGAGCTGCTGGAATGTGTTCAGAGGAGAGCAGCGAAGCTCGTGAAGGGACTAGAAAACAAGACTATGAGGAGTGGCTGAGGGGATTGGGTCTGTTCCATCTGGAGGAGGGGAGTCTGAGGGGAGATCTCATCACTCTACACAACTACCTGAAAAGAGGTTGTAGTGAGATGGGTGTCAGTCTCTTTTCTCAGGTAACAAGTTATAGGACATAAGGAAATGGCCTCAAGTTGCACCAGGGGAGGTTTAGAGGGGATATCAGTAAGAATTTCTTCACATGGTTAGGCATCAGAATAAGCTGTCCAGGGAAGTGGTGGAGTCGCCATCCATGGAGGTATTTAAGAGATGTGTGGACGTGGTGCTTATGGACATGGTTTACTGGTGGACTTGGGAGTGCTGGGCTAATGAGTGGACTTGATAATCTTAATAGACTTTTCCAACTGAAATAATTCTAAGAAATTAAGAAAAAATGAGTCACACTCCAAATTCTGCTCAACTGACTCTGAGTTAATGCTATATGGTAATGTGTAAAGCTGGATTTACCGGGGAAGGAATCGAAGGGAGCTGTGTGCCTTCACACTGACACCACCTCTGACCAGTGCAAGCGGGGGCTCTGGCACCATCTCACACCCTGCTGTCCTCCCACCCTATCCCCATCCCAGTCCCGCACACCTCTCCTGAGGAGTGCGAGGTGATCTCTCCCAGGCTGGCGCTCGCGCTTTTCCCTCAGATGTTTGCTTAGACCGCGGCAGCCGGCTGTAGGCCTGGCACTGAAATGCCGGCATGCTGTTTTGAAGGGGAGTATAAAGCTGTACTGTGCTCTGCTTGCCTTTGCAGCCACCCATGGAGCTTCACCCAGGGCAGGTAGAGCCCTGTAAAACAAACCCAAAGGCTCTCGGGAGAGCCTGCACACTTACAGATGTACGCCTTCCCCACCTTGCTCCTTGTCACTCATTAGAGCGTAGTGTTACGGTAAATCTCCGTTAATCCCACATTGGACTGGAGTATGTTTTGGCTGGCACATCCTTGGTCAGGTCCTCTGCCACAGTTCCCACCTCACACATGCTCTTTAAACGCAGCCACTTTTAAGGGGGTATGCACAATATCACAGTCTAGCCCAAGGGCAAAGTTTTCAGGAGTTCAAACACTGCCATTGTAAACAGAGATTAAATCTGAAAAACTGAATATTTTTATAAAAAAAATAAAGGAGATCAATGGAGTCATTTAGACTGTTAGACGCTAAAATGTTTAGTTTTAAAATACTAAAATATTTTCTTTGCAATTATTTCTTATATTTACTACCTCTTATGCCAAAATCCAAGTTTGGAATAATTTTCTTTTCCACATGTGAATAGACAAGGTTAAGTGTCCTGACCAGGTATCCCAGCTGAAGCACAAGGGAGGGCTGCTCCCAGCCCTGCTCCCAGGCCCTTTTGGAGAACTTGACTTTCCATCCTGTGTTGGATGGAAACTCGCCTTTGATCAAAGGGCAGAGGAAGGTGAATGTCTTGAGCTGGGAAGGAGCTGACAAGAGCAATGGTGCTTGATACCAGATCCACTGCCTATGGACTCCCCTCAGGGACCTTTAGATGCAGAAGACATGTTGGCTCCACAGAGCCCAGCAGCCAGCTCTCACGGCTGAATGAGAGGGACAAGGGTGAACTGATCTTCTTAAGACAAATTTTCAGCCTGAGCCACTGGTGCATATAAATTATGTTCTTAAACAAAGAGATCAGAGTTGTCCCTGATCCCTCTAACATCCTGAAGGCTTCCTCCAGGGATACACATTTGCGGACAGAGCATCCTGAGGTGTATTAGTGCATCCTCTCGGCATGCTCTGAGCTTGTTCAACCCATGGTGCACAAGCCTGTCTCTCATGACCCATTCACTCCTGTTCCAACCTTGTGAAGCAAAGGCAACTTCTCTTGCAGGGGCTGGCTACACATGGTACTTGTGGGCAAGTCAGTGTAGCATAGACTGGATGTGAATTTAAAGAGCAGCAGTAGAATAACATAAACTTCAGTGAGGCATTGCAGTGTGAAGTAAGTGTCTGCAGGATTTTTTCCACTTAGTAAAATTCTTGTAGAAAATTAAAAGTTAATGGACCAAATAATTTCACTTTAGCCCAGATGGTTTCCATTGTTTAATATGAGGGATCATAGTTTAATATGAGGTTCCTCCAGCAGATTTCACCTAATTGCTTTGCACCTCTCGGAAAAAGGTAACATTTGTATGTGGTTCTTAATTTCAATTCATTTTATCTTTTGAGATTAGTAGCTTTCATTTCAATTACAAAGGTGCACATATAAAAAAAAAAAATCTTCATATTAATTTATGATTGCTTATGTAGTACTTCCTACTCTAATTAGTTGTGCTTAAAATCATTTTAATTAAAATCACCTTCTTAGACTTGTGATTCCTGACAGATTTTTAGAGAATGAAATTACTGGTCAATGGGAAGTTGCTGCTAAACATCTGGAACTAAGAATAAACATTTATTGAATTAATACACTGTCTAGTGCATTTAGAGAATGTTCTTCATTTTAACTTACTTTAGTCAATATCTAGTTCATTTGAAATCAAGAATGCAATTGGGATTTGAAAAAGACGATAATTCATTTTTATTGTTCTAAAATGATGTGTGATACTGAGACCTGCTACTTCCAGTCTCCAGGGATGTGGTACTCAGGAAAATAATTGGTTTAGCTCATTTTATATTTAATAAGTAACCCATTAATTAATTAATTAAAAAAAAAAACTAGCATAGTTAAGACAATTTTCAAATTAAAAATTTCATTTTTCTGTATTTTTCTACTTCTGGTGTCTATCAAAAAGTACTTTAACATAAAAAATAAAAAAATAAAATATTAAACACCTGTAAAATTGTTGTAATTGTTCCATAATTACTTAAAGTCTAACTACTGTTTGTTTAAAAGAGAAAAGAAATGTAGGTTATAGATTATATTTAGCTTTAAGTTAGCAAGACCTATGAGTTACAGAAAAAAATGGTTTGGTTTCATAAGAGAAAATAGTTATAAAATATATATGCAAAATAAAGTTAAACTTCTTTTATCATGATTTTTTCTGATTTAAATTTTTTTTAGCACCATTGATAGATTGAATCATTTTCATTGTAGAGCACCTTCCCCCCCCCCCCCCCCCCTTTTTTTCACAATCCCCCTTTTATGGGAAGATGATTTCCAAAAGTTCTGTCACATCCTTGAGAGCATAACAGAAATTAGATGTGCACAACTGCAAGGACATGTTTCACTTCTGAGTTATGTTCAGCCAGTCATTAACTTGAACCAGCAGTGAGCCCTTGTGAAGGGGAGAAGCATGCATACTGAGCTGCATTAGAAATAACACAGCTAACAGGTCATGGGAAGTGATTGGTTGGTGTGCATTTGGGTTGGGACCTCCATTAGCAGTGGGACACTAGTGAGCTGGAGTATGTCCAGTAGAGGACCCCAGAGATGGTCAGGAGATACTGAGGAGGGGCAGAGGTTTGTTTAGACAGGAGAACAAGAGGCAAAGAGAGATCTAATTGCTGCCTTCAGCTAACTAACAGCTACTTAGAGAGAAGACAGACCCACGCACTTCTTGGAGGTGCACAACAGAAGCAACAGGCAAGTTGCAGCGAGGAAAATTATGACAAGGTGTATAGAAAAAAATGTTACCGTAAGAGTGATTAAGCACTGGTGCTGGTTGTCCAAAAAGGCTGTAGAAGATCCATCCAGGGATATTTTCAAAACCTAATAAAGTTGTTCCTTCTTTGAGGAGGACGTTGGACTAAACGACCTCCAGATGTTCCTTCCAGTAATTTCACATGCTCCTGTTTTTTTACTTGCTTAATTCCTGGACATGAGGATTTTGTGTTTTCTTCTCCTCCTCAACTTCATAACTAGGGAAGGATTTTTAATTTTGTCTGTCCTGTAAATGGGTATAGGTCACCTGCAATGTTTGAAAATGGTCTGAACTTTTCTTGGTCTGAAAATGGTCTAAACTTTTGGGTAGACCTGTGCGGTGTCAAGAGTTGGACTTGATGATCCTTAAGGGTCCCTTCCAACTCAGGATATTCTATGATTCTATGAAAATGGACCGGTTTTCAGCTTCTGACGTGACCTAGTTGTTGACCTGTGCTTACCAGCATCACACAGTTGATCCTGTCCCACCCAGGCCAGAGTCATTCCCACTGCTTAGTTTTGGGGGTCAGGGTGAGAGTTTCCTGCTTCACATCCCACAGAGGGCTGCAAGAAATTATGAAGGGAACCATAGGTTTGCTTCTGAATTTGTTGGCCAAATTTGTCACCGGTTTATGTGGTGTAGCTTACTAAGGTCACCTTTTCAATTGTTTTAGTAGTGACTATTGATGATTTTTGTCACAAAAATAGTATACAGGTATGTTTTGTTTTGTTTTTATATATATTTCATTGATACATATTTCCCCTCTCAGTTTTACTGTAATGAGGTACACATTACAAAAATAACTATTCATTGGCATCATTGTTACCCATGTCGTCATTTTAAACTGGGAAACAATTGATGCAAATTTTAACTAAAATTGTGTTAATTTTCCAGGAAAGCAGAAATAACAGCATGTAACAAATGTTTCTCTGGATTAACGTAGCCTTATCGTGGCACAAATCTCTCAGATTTCCATTGAAATAAGATGAGATGAGAATATATGTTAGTTCAGGAGGTTTAGAGGCAAGCCACTCTTAAATCCTGTGGCAGGTTATTTTTGTTGAACTCACTCCATCTTCCTACCCATGAAATTCTTCTGGGTACTTTTGAAAATATCAAAAAAAGAGCATGTTAATGATGTTTTCATTTATACCTTTTCTTTCTCTCTTCCCTTACATAAACATGTAATTAATGAGTTTAGTTAATTCATCAGTATTTATTCTTTCTCTCTCACCAGCCTGAGTCATTTTCCTGAGGCAAAATTTTTACTTCTGGGACTTAACGCTGTTTCTCAGATAGCAGTTACCTTCTGAGGTCTTGTGCTGAGTCCTGGTGTCTCCAGTGCACTGTTCAATCCATAATTTATAATCAGTATCAAATCCATAGCCAAACATGCATTTTTATCCTCTTGTAAAAAATACACAAAACCACAACGTTATTTTAAAATTTTCCCAGCAGAGGGAAAAAAAAAAAAAAAAAAAAAAAGCCACCCTCCCAAAATGAGGACTGTGAAGCTTTGTGTTTAAAATTTGAACTCTTAGGTTGGATGACTCAGCAACCAAACCTAGACTCAGGTCTGTTTATTTTATGGGCATACATCTCCAACCATCTGCTCTGCACTACCTGCCAGTTTGTAAACAGCGAAGGTCTGAAACTTGTAAAGATCTGTAGTCTGCTGCCAGCTCAGATAAACACTGACAGTGGGCAGAATGGAAAACTGTGTCATGCTACGCAGGTTTGTATGGCATGCATGCCCATGAACCCAAACCAAGCTACATAGGTGCCATGCCACAGTCACTGACCTTCCTTGTGCTCATTTTTTTTTTTTTGGTCAGCTTTAGAGATGCAGAATGCTGTACGTACTCACAAGGAAGTATTCCAAAGCTGCCCTAAAGAAATAGTGTTCTGCTTGGAGAATATCCCTGAAGACTGTACAATGAAATTTTACTTAGATTAGATCTCAATGTATTTTACAGTCATTTAAGGCTTTACAGGTAGTCACTGGAGACATGCTGTTGAATCCAAGCATCAGCTCTGCGGTAAATGTGCAAGATTCTTCTGGCTGTGATCCAAAGAGCACGTTATGCAGTCTGTACAGACCCCTTATTTCTCATTAATCCTTTGACATTTAAAAATCTAGCATAAGAATTGAATTTTATTATTCATATTTATATTTATCACATTATCATATCAGCATTCAGTATAAGCATGTCTGTTTTAACACTGAAAGAATACTTGCCATCAATCAGCTTACAGATAATATTGTAAAGGAAATTAGAATGTGGCTTATTAGGTGTAGTCTGGTTTGGCTCAAGTATCTATGTTCTCATAAAATAAATATCACAGACCATACATTTGTAAAGGTCAGCTTTATGACCAGCTGCAGAGTATGAATAAAAACACATAAGCTGGTAAGAGCTGGACAGAAGTGTCAGATGGCTGGCCAGGAACTGACAGCCAGAACCCAGGCACCCACTAAAACCCAACTAAAATTATGATATGGCACATAAACATCACTCATTGATCCTCCTGGTTTCAGAACAACCTCTTGACAATTACAGGAATAGAAAGGCACTGGTCATGAGTATGCAGGAGTGCATTAATGTATTGCTATTCCATATGCTGCCTCCTGCCTCAGCTTGTTTCTCCATTTTCTATCATACTGCACCTATTCAAGCAGAGCTTCTTACAACATTGTCAAAGTGAGATATTAGCAGCCCAGACAGAGTAGATTAATGTAAGAAAGAAAGCTTTTTCTTTTTTCTTTTTTCTTTTTTCTTTTTTCTTTTTTTTTTTCTTTTTTCTTTTCTTTTTCTTTTTCTTTTTTTTTTTCTTTTTTTTTCTTTTTTCTTTTTTCTTTTTTCTTATTCTTACTTCTTTTTCTTTTTCTTCATAGTAGCAACATTCATTTGGTTTGAAAGCAGTGTCAGTTAATCCCGTCAACCTATTTTGCCAGAACATCAGTTCAAGGCTGGTTCTTTGCCATCTGTACATTGGTACCACCTTTTCTTAATCATAATTCAGAAGGGCATCTACACATAGGCTTAACTGGAAGCATATGTGTTTGGGACCAGTCATGTGCTTAAAGCTAAGTGCATACTTCAGTGCTTTCACAACAGCTTTTGCAGCTGTTGCTCAGTTTGGACCCTCCAGAGTCATCCCTCACAGCTGACAGAATCATACCTGCAATTTTGTTGCTCAAGATTTCATAGGAATTGCTAGAAATTATGATATCCCTAGTTAAAATACTATCTTTCTTATGGCTTACAACCAAATATGAAGATAGGTTCCTTTATCTCCAAAGATAATCCTTCAAAGCATGCTATTTTGTATTTCAGCCTAAATATTTCATATTTCAGCCTAAATATTTAAGCTTCCTAACAAACAGAGGGCAGTTCTTTCCAGATTTGACAATTCTTCAAATCTAAGCAATTCTGAATCTGAAGCACCAGCTCCATTCTGGATAAAATCCAGAGATATTCCAGTCTGGGAAGGTCTTTCTCTGGTTTCATCTCTTCCATAGCACAGCTATGTTCAGCATTTTTGCTACCATCTTATCAGGGTTCCCTAACAGAAATACCTTTTGGTGAAATGCCAAACTGAGAAGCAGTTTGATGTACCAAAAACATTTACATAGAAAATACAGATTACACAAGAATCATTTTTATGACTTTCTGTAGAACTCCTTGGTGGTTGTCATTTGCAGTGTTTTAATTCTAAAGTATCCATTGAAATACAGTATAAATTAAGTCCTCTGCAGACTAAATGTGTATGATCCAGTAGGAACCAATTATTATTGTCATTACTATTTATAGCCAAATGGCTAAATCTATCTTTGAGTGTCATTGGCTCCTATTTGCTTGAACCTGAAAGCAGAGATTTGTTGGATAATAACAAGTTTGTTGATGTTGAGCTGCTACTACAGACAAGCTAATGGATTTGGTAAGGAATGCTATGTAGGTGATGTTTGATATCTTGACCTAAGCAAGTAGACTTCTAAAGCTGACAATAAGGTTCATGCATTTTTGTAAACTAGAAAACTGCTAAAGCCATGACATTTAAAATCAATCATGTCTATACATCAAAAATGCAACACTGTATAATCTGAAAACCTCCTCCTAGGTCATTTTCTGTCTTCTGTTTCTTAAACACTGTGAAGGAGCTTGAAACTGGCAAATTTCATATAGTTATTTCCGTTATACAATGATTAATTTCTTCATTCTTGTTTTCTCCTCAACTTCTGTCCCTATGAATTTAACTGAATGTATTTATAAAGTCTCTTCTACCTTCCCCCCTATATTACATCAGTTTTTACAAGACAAATCACTTCCTGATTTGTTGAACCACTGACCATTGCACTTTTGGGGAAGACTTTCTCAGGGGTTAAGGCTATATACATATATATAGTTGTGTTTGAATGTATTCTAGAGCTGAGAGTGGTTCGACAAATGGCAGTCCACTTGTAAACTCGAGGAGATTTTTATTAAACCAAAATGCAACAATTCCAAATTCCCTGAGTGAGCCTGACACACTATCCTTGTGAAACAGCTGTTCAATATTCAAACACAGTTGAATTGTGACTACACAGAGTAACCAGGAGCACCTAGGAGCCTCGGTTAGGACCAAGGTTCATGACTACACTGAGGAAATGCACAGAGGACATGGCCTTAGCCTGGAAACATTTCTCAGTATTCAGGTCCAGTTCAGCAGAAATAAACTGCTGATGATCTGTGCTATTTACTATAGCCAGCTAATTACAGGGCACTTCTCAATATGCTGTGTGAGATTGCCTCTTTGAATGGCACAGAGCAAACAAGAAGACTCAGTTCTTATTGCAGTAGCACTCCCTAAACCAGATTCCCGTGCTGGTACTGCCAAGTCCCCTGGCATCCAGGCAGATCTGCTCAATGCTAATAGAGGAATTTGGTACACATGTACAGTCCATGGCAGCGTTTTCATCTAAACCCTTTCCAACTTAAATCATACCTTTCTAAGCAGGAAAAAAAGAGAAATCAGATCTTGATGGCATGTTTAAGTTCATGAAGCCTTCCTTTTCATGCTTTATCTTAGCATTCCCTAGGATGAATAATAATACTTCAACAGTCATACATTACCAAAATCAAAAAGTCATACAATACCACCTGTATTGTTGCTGTGTTGTGTTTCTAGTCACGTTTTTCAGTGTTTCATAGCTTTGTGATAAGATCTGACAAGATATTTTACACTGAAGTGTTTACTGCAAATACAGGGTAATTAAATTGCATCAAGACCCTTAACTTGCCTACTGCTTTTCTACCTTACATGAATTGTCTAATTAATTTCTGCTCTATATATAGCTGTAGCAACTCTCTCAAAGATGTGACGATCTATTAGCTAAACAATGTTGATTTGAAATCCTGCTTAAGTGGATATTTACAGTGCAGCACAGCACAATGACTCGTGCTAAATGTATATGCCTTAGGTATCATAGGATCATATTGAAATAGATTTACTTAATTTTAAGGCTGTGGCACAAACTGATTGATATCAGGAAATCGTGACCCTAGGTAGCTACCACGTCATTTGCTGTTGACTTGCTCACATAGCTCTAAGTTGCAGGTGGAGCTGTGCCAGCTGCAGCACAAAGCAAAGTGACCCAGTACAAACAATACTCTTTTAATCCACCCATTTACTCCCCTTTGCCTTTGAAATGACTTTATAAGGGCAAACTTATAAATCCCAGATGAAAATACATCATGCCAATGACATCACCAGAGGAAAAGCTCCTGCTGTGGTCTTACTGCAGTCCATGCAAGCCCTCCCATCCAGCAGCAGGCATGCATACTTAGGCATTCAAACTTCAGGTTGGGCAGAGATTAAAGGACCTTGAGCTCCCAAGTGATGCTCAGCTCTTTTGCACCTTTATATCTAAACTGCTTCTGCAACTTGCTCTTCCACCTTTGCTTCCCCTCTGAAGTTCAACCAAAGCGGAAGGAAAGCTGGAGGTAGAGAGCTGAGGACAGAGCAAAATCATTGCTGGAGGGTAGGTGATGAAATGAGAAGAAAGAAGGAAAAGATGAGTCAATGACAGACAAAAAGGCTGGCATAGGTTAAGTTTCACAGCATGACTGAAAGGATTTAACAGCTTGCTGCAGCAAAATGGCAGGGTCCTGCTTTTCCTTTCCAATTTCTTTTCTTTCTTTTCTTTTCTTTTCTTTTCTTTTCTTTTCTTTTCTTTTCTTTTCTTTTCTTTTCTTTTCTTTTCTTTTCTTTTCTTTTCTTTTCTTTTCTTTTCTTTTCTTTTCTTTTTTTTCTTCTTTTTTTCCTTTTCTTTCCTTTCTTTTCTTTTCCTTTCTTTTCCTTTTTCCCTTCCCTTTTCCCTTCCCTTTTCCCTTCCCTTTTCCCTTCCCTTTTCCCTTCCCTTTTCCCTTCCCTTTTTCCTTCCCTTTTCCCTTCCCTTCCCTTCCCTTCCCTTCCCTTCCCTTCCCTTCCCTTCCCTTCCCTTCCCTTCCCTTCCCTTCCCTTCCCTTCCCTTCCCTTCCCTTCCCTTTTATTATTTTATTATTATTCCCTTCCTTTCTTTTATTGTTTTATTTCTTTTTTCTTTTTTTTTTCTTTTTTAGCCCTTCTTTTCTCTTACTGATAGAAACTAAGTCATCTTGCAGCCAGAAGCAGGGACCATCCCTTATTCCTATGGCAACGATTAATTGTTAGATCAGCATAGTTGTCTTGTGAAACATCAATATAAGAAGGAAACTAAACATGGGGAAAATAAGAAAATGTATATAAATTAAAAGTTAATGGAGATATAATTAGTTTATATATATGGCAACATTTTAGGTTTTTTTTATAATTATTATTTATGGATAAATGGAGACTCAGAAACCAAACCTAATATTACTGGATTTCAAAGAATAGTTTGGTATTCATAATGGGAAGGAAGGTAGAAAATGGGGGCTGAAAAGGGGCAGCACATCAGTCATAATCTTCTTTTATGTGCATTAATGCATTTTATAGATCTAAAATGAGCAGAAGGACCATTATGTCTTACTGCATAATGCATGCTTGGATTGTGATTGTACTGGTATGGGCAGGTTTTCAGGAAAGTTAGTCTAAAAATTCTGTCTCAGAAATCTGAAGCATCTTCATAATGACATTTTTTTAAGTTAAAAAAAAATAATGAACTGAATCACATTTAATCCCTGTTTTAGATAGAGACCTGTCATTGGCTCTTATGAAACACAGAGAGTCTTGTTTCAATGTTAGTCATAATAATCTTAAATTTTTTCTAAATGGCTATTGAAGCCACTCCTGGAACCTCTTGCTATATTTAATGTTAGACAAATAAAATATTTATTTTACTTTAAAATGGTGCTTTTGTGACTCGTTAAAAACTAGTACCACATGTTTATAAATGTAGTTCGTACCTAAAACACACGGGAACTATAATGTAGCAGTCACTTCTTATCCTGTAACAAGCTTGTCTTATCATGATACAAAGAGTGCACATGCTAATACAGAATACAGTCTTGCAAAGTGTTATGGCTCTCAGACACCTTTCCATGTAGAAAGTCACCTTGTCACATGTAGGTGTAGGTTTGCACTGAAAGCCTGGGAATGAGTATAATTTCTCAGACAGCAGTCAAAGGCGTGCAGGCCCATGTCCTTTTAAACATGGTTTAGTGTTCAGAGATCAAAGTCGCACCAAACCACCAGCAAGCCCCCTGAGTCTGTGATCCATCATTTAGCTCAACCCACGTTAGGCCAGAGTGTGCTTTCATGGAGCTGTGGTTCAAAGCCAATATTTCACCATTTCATAGAGGGATGATGCTGCCATTAAAAGCACCACAGAAAGCCTGAAGCAGTTATGTTTTGGGGACGGGAGTAGTGTTAAGTATGTGCTAGATTATATATTTTCCCTCTCCTTCTCCATGCTCTTTAAAGTGACTGCTGTGTATAAGGCAGGAATTGTTTTCTCTTGTGTACAACCACATCAACTCACTCCTCAGGTTATCAGGTCAGCAAATCTACCTGAGGCTTAGTTTTCTTTCTTCATTCTTCAGTCAGCTTGACAGCACCGCCAAAACAGTCCAGAGCAGTCATTAGCTAATGGAAGAGACTTACTGAAATGTGTCTGCTCTGATACTAGTGTTCATTTCAAAAATCAAGTTGGAGACTGCATTAGGACCAGCATCTAGCTGTCTTGCTTTTATTAATGAGGCAAGAGAAAGCTCAGCTACTCATTCATGAGAACCCAAAAAAGGACACCATACAGGCAAACTTAGCTGAAACTGTAACTAAAAGGTTCCTGTTATAAATCGCATTATTGAATTGTGTTCTCCACACTATCCAGCCAAACTTAATTGCTTCATATGAAGTCTGATCATTGTGGCTTAGGATGCATAAGTGAAGGAAGCTCACTGGTTAATGGTTGCATTAGAACTATAAATAAACATAGCTATTTCTAGTTCTCCCTATTGTTATTTGGGCTAAACTGACTTAAAATCACAGGCTTCTTAGCATGTGTGGTGTGTTACGTGTGCTAGCTATAACTCCACAGCCATATAGGGCAAGCTTTGGGCATGGGCAAAGGAGGGCTGGTCTGTCAGCACCTATCCTTAGGGGAAAAATAAAGAAATAAAAAAGAAGAAAAAAAAAGTGCTTTTCTAAAGACAGTTCAGTGCAGAGAGGAAATTAAAGTCTCAGTTGCTTTCTGTTTTGAAATGTGAAGATGGTGGGATCCACTGGAAAAATCCACCTGGATTCTTCCATCTGGATTTAGTCATGTTGATAATCAAGTCAGACAGATATTGTGCAGACAAGCTGGAAAAAAACTCTGTTTCCTCTCATTCTCCCTCACTTGCTCTGATATTCAGCACATGTACAATGTTGTACAGGTACTCCTTTCGGACTGCACCTTTTCCTCCCAGACTTGATACAAATCTCAAGACTTAGTGATCCAAAGGAGTTTATCCAAGTTCATTTATTTGTTTGCCGTCCCTGAGGCTTTTGCCTTTGCTCTTTTCTGGAAGTTTTTCCACCTGCTGGGTGGAGTGAGGGGGCTGCAGATATTACACTTTTCAGGCTTCTCCCTTCTCACAGAAAATATGAAGAGTCACTGATATTTTCAGTTCTGTGTGGCATGGTTCACAGGGATATGTGTTACGGTGCAGTTCCTACCTCTGGCCTCTGGTAGGGAAATAAATTACATGTTGTTAGAGTTTTATGTATTTTTGCATAAATCACATCTACAGTTTGTCCTAGTCTTTTCCAAGGAACCCCACAAGTTCTTCTTCATCTGTGGAGATTTTTTATTTTCCCCAGAATCATGCTAGAGATTACAAGTTACAGAACAAAGAAGCAAAGTTTGTTTTTTCAAAGGGAAAAAAAGTTGGTGAAAACAGCCCTGACAGCTGTGCTCTGTGGCTCAGTAAATTAAGAGTTTTTACTTGCTCCTTTCAGGGATGTGTTTAGTCTAGATACTCTTGATTTATACATCTTTTTTGGCTGGGTTGTATTTTATTTTTTTTTCTGCAGATTTGCAGTGATTTCATTCAAGCTTATGTTTTCCTAGCATGGGAGATATGTTGAGAAGAATGAGTGAGTTTAGTTCCTTAAAATGTTACCCATCTCAATCTGTTCTTTAAGGGACTGCTTAGTTCTTAAAAGAAATTTGCTTGCCATATTTTACAATCCACCTGAAAGTAGCAGGGGTTTGACAGGCTGCTGGGAAATCATCTTCATGTCTCTCCCTCTCTCACAGAAGTGGCAGTGCACGGAGGATGCCTCTGGCAAGCTTCGAATTCACAAATGTAAGGTATCTAGTGACATACTTGCCATCAGGAAGAGGACCCGCAGCATCCACTCCCGGGGATACAGTGGTAAAGACAAAGACTGCAACTGTGGAGATGCTGATTACCGAAACAGCAGGACCCAAAGAAAAAATCAAAGACAGTTCCTGAGAAACCCTAACGCACAAAGTAAGTGTTATCAGATCTCTCCTATGCTGAGGCAAAGAACAGGGGGGAAAGGCTCACAGATTTAACAGCATACTCTTGTTTTCACCTCCGTGTACAATGAATACATATGTAATTGGCAGTCAGGTTCTGCATAATTGCCTCTGTAATAACAATGATAATAACTAAAGTTGTCGCTTACACCACAGCAGGGAATACTCTTTGGGCTGGCTGCGGCAGCGATGCGCTGGTGCCACCTATCGCACTGGTGGCACACAGGAACTTGGTGACATCTGCGGACGAGCCAGTGCCCTTATTTGCCAAGGCAGCCAAAGCAAGTGCTTTCTTGCATCGCTAACACTGAATCCAAACGCTGTCTGATGCTATCCCAAAGATCTCTTTTACGTGAGGCATTGAGGTGCCGTGACTGCTGGCAGAATTAATTTCTGCCCAGCTGCAACTTTCAGGCAAGCCTGTACCGGGATCCCTGCAAGGAAACAGGTTAGATTGCAGTGTCCTCTAGTGGAGCGTGGGCTAAAGCGAATGCACAAGCAGGCTTTGAGTCAGCAGCCCTTGGGCTTGCCTCTGCTAAGGGTTTATACAGCAAAAGAAGCCGCTATTTTAAATGGAATGGGTATTTTCATCTATCTGCCTGGTAACGAATGTCTATCTGTTCTGTAGCCATTACAATAAAAGTGGAATTGGATTTCAGGAACTTTGTTCAAGAGCTCCTGTGCTTGGTTCAGAGCACTGGACTGAAGAATGAAATAGATGGGCCCCCAAAACAGGAAGATTGCAGAGACATGAGTTAGAAAACTTAGAAGATGCTGCACAGATGTCTATGAAATAAGAAAATAATGGCAGTGTAATTCAAAATATTTCCTGATTTAAAGCCTCCTCCACTCTGTATGCGAAGAATCCCTGGTATTCTTTGTACATTCAACCGCAATATTGTCTGTCTTAAGTTCTCTCATTGTTCAGACTAAATGCTGCCGTGACATAATTTCTTCCATTTGTTGAATATGATCTAAGGAACTTCACAACATGCACAGGCAGACCACTGCTGAAAAGTCTCCATGTCACAGCCTGCTGGGGTGATTCTCAGACTGTGCAATGTGCCCCCAGGTGATCATTTCAAGAGGAGATACCTTCCATACACCTTGGAAAGAGAAGGGTTTCCAGGGTGCCAACAAGGGCTCGGTAGGAATTGCAACTGAGGGCAGTGACTTGGAGAGAGAAAGTGAAGAAAGTGGGAAAGGGACAAACAAGTATCGAGAGCATTTGAAGGGGCATCAGAAAAGGTCAATTTGTTATGCTTTTCTCCTTTACAATATTTTTACTCCTCTTCACTTCTCCTTCTGCTCCACTTCTTATTCTGCCTCCTCTGCCAAATCCCCTTAGTGCTTGTCTGAGGAGAACAGAGGTGATGATGAGGCATTGTTAAGGGAAGGGCTAGTTCAGGCCTCAGTTTTTAGATGACATTTGGGTAAGATGCTTATGTACTCTAAAATCTTTCAGTCTCTTGATTAATAAGTAGCATCATCAGAGATTGCTACAACACCAGAATTTGTCCCATATGATCTTGTGAATCTTTCTTCATTATTTTATTGATGATTAATATGGTTGTAAATCAGAGAGAGGCTTTGAAACTACGTGGTTTTGTTTTGTGTTTTTTTCTCTTTAGGAAGATAAATGTCTTCACTGCATGACTGGGAAGCCTTTTTTCACCTCACAGCAGGCAACCACTGAAATAGTTTAGAAGGACAGGGTGGTTTGAATGAAGAGCTGAATGAGGCTCACTATCTGCACTTTCAATAGATTCTTTCAGGAAAGGCTCAGTATGAGTCTCTCAAAGGCACTAGCAGAAAACTTGCAGGAGAATCTATCCTGTATGCCAAAGGCAGTACTTTCTTAGAGCTCCCACTTTATTCTGCTGCATAAATTGTTATTAATTATTAGGTAACAAAAATGTGTTCAGTATAGATGCAACAAATGGAAAGTGATGCCCTACAACCAATTTTTTTTTTTTTTACAAGCTGAATTATGTATATCCAGAGATCTTTGTGTTTGTGTCTAGACAGAATATACTTTGGTGTGGTACTTACTATGGATTTTATCAGTTTGATTTGGGACAAGGTAAAAAGTGAAGGTGTTCCAGGCTGAGCCCAAACACAATTATTCCTGAACACGGCAATAAAAAATACTCAGAAGAGTTAATTATCGTGATTAATCTGACTCATATGCAGCTGTACTTGCAGAGTTCAAAAACTGTAATTAAAAGAGCTTTAAGCATGGCACTGGGCAACCAGCTCTAGGTGGCCCTCATTAAGCAGGAGGTTGGACCAGATGATCTCCAGAGATCTCTTCCAACTTCAACCATTCTGTGGTTCTGTTACCCTATAAGTTCACTCTGATCCTACAGTGCAGGATGTCTATGACTTGTACATATAGATACGGATGATGTATGTGTGTGTAGGAGTATCTGTACATAGATAGATAATCCCATGGTTTCTGTTTTGTTGTTGTTGTTGTTTGTTTTTCTGAGTGCCTCATTCTAGATGACTATTTCTGAGATACCGATTTTATTTGGAGATATATATTAAGTGTGGCATAAAGTCAGCCTAGCATGAAATGCAAAATCTGAAGCATTCAGAATTTCATGCTACTAATGAAAGTGTGGTCCCTGAATTATCAAAAAATAATTAAATAAGCTTCTGCAAAGCCACAGGAAAAATAAGCTGTTTTATTGAACAGCCTTCTTGCATTTTGGAATGTGCTGGTTGTTCATGGCATTACTTGTAGATATGTATATGCAACCATGAATGTTTCTTTCTTCTTCAGAATACAAACCACGATTTGTTCACACTCGCCAAACACGATCCTTGTCTGTGGAATTTGAAGGTGAAATATATGACATAAATCTGGAAGAGGAAGAACTGCAGGTGCTAAAGACGAAAAGTATCACCAAACGTCACAATGCTGAAAATGAGGAAGGTGCAGAGGAAACCAATAGTGCTCCTGGTGACACAATGGTTGCTGATGGCACTGATGCTATAGGTCAACCCAGTTCTGTCAGAGTAACACACAAGTACAGTTGCTTTTTCTGTTTTTGTTTGCTTGATTGTTTGTTTGTTTTCCTTAAGATAAAGTCTTTTTCATTTTCTAATTGCAATCTCTCTCTTTCATTATTTTAATAGAATATTAAAATTTAGTTCCTATATAAAAGAATTTAAACTATCATTGCAGATAATTTTAGATCTGCCTGAGTTGTGCTTGTTAGTAGGTGGAATCATGTAACTTTAATATGTGTGTTTAAGGAGGCATCCAGTTACAGTTTTATCTCTGAGGGGGAGTAGGCATCTCTAGAGGGGGATTCTTACTCTGTTTCAAAACATGTATCTTATGATAGATTAATCACCCCATGAAGCTGACTCTCTTGTTGTTCATTATAAAATCTGGGCTACCATCTTAGCACAGAGGCCTAAATTTTAGATCACTGTAATCCCACTCCATGTGAAGACAGATTAGATCAGCTATACCATCTTTCTTAATACTTAGGTGTTTGTAAATCTAACATTACCTAAGCTACATTAGATATGTTTATCCCTAAAGAGACCTGCAATCATTTTTCCATCATGAAACATACCTGGATTTCAATTTTTAACTCTACCCTACATCTGAATGAAAAGGCAAAAATTTCAAAGTATTTTTCATTTTAAAAAGCTAGTATGATCTGAAGTCAGGCAACACAGGTAACAAAAATATTCTATTAATCTTCCTATCACATTTAAAATATAAATAGAATTTTTTTCTCTCCTTTCAGAAACATCGAATATAACATACATGTTAATTTTGAACAAATAAAAATTATTCTTTCTTTATATTAATCATTTGCAAGCATGGCATTAATAAAGCCTTAAGTGGCTTTATAGAAAAATGATTATTTCTCCATAGCGAGTTTTGACTTTTACTAAGTAATATTCTCAGAATTCCAGTTTGTGAGTGAGGAAAAAATCATAATAGGAGAAGATGGGAAGAGATAAGCATCTAAATCTTTCTTCTTTTCTTTTCAAAAAATTTAAAAAGGGTTCTGATGGAGCAGGGCCCAAAAAAAGGCTGTGTCTATAAAACTGGAATATTTCTATATTTATGGATGTTCTTTTTGTCAGCATGGAGACTTTGAAACTCCAGTTTATAGTCTACTGAATTCTTAATCTCGTTCCACTTCCTTGGACTTTCAATTATTCTTTTTTTTTGGTAGCACTATTTTTTCAAAAACTAGTATGAATATTTTTATCACTACACTACTTTATTACATGAGTGTTCTCTTTTTTTATTACTTATATGAACTTTTTGCTCTAACTTTTAATCTTTATTGATGTTTATGAATTATATTGATTTTTACTCCATTGACTATGTGTTCTATTTTTAATTATTCTGCATACTCATAAGATGAGTTGCATTCATGTGGCACGAAAAATATATTTCTCAGCAGTTGGTGGTTGAATGAGCACATTTAGTTAAGAAGAGGCTTTGAATTCTGAACAGATTTTTAGTTCAGTTGCAATCTCATTTCTGATCGGATTAAAAATCTCCAACATGACATTGTCATTGCATTTTTGCTTAGCAGGCAGAGAGCATCTGTCATGGATAAGGAACTTTTTTTTTATTTTGGAGATAAAACAGATTGAAGCAATTATTATTATTGTCAGCATGAGAAGATGTTACAGTGTTTATTTATTTCTTAACAGATTATAACAAAGAAATTCTTAGGAATGTTGGAAGAAAGAGAACAAATGGATAGGCAATTGGAAAACCACTGACTTCCTGTTTCTTACTTGTTCAATTTATATCTACAGATGTTTTATTCTTCCAAATGACACTATTCACTGTGAGAGGGAGCTGTACCAATCTGCCAGAGCTTGGAAGGACCACAAGGCATACATTGACAAGGAGGTAGGAGATGTTTTGAAACCTGAGTGACACCTTTGCACTGCTACCTACCCATTCAAAGAATAATTCTGACTAGGCAATACTCTCTGCAGATCGAAGCTCTCCAAGACAAAATTAAGAATTTGAGGGAAGTTAGAGGACACCTAAAAAGAAGAAAACCGGATGAATGTGATTGTAGTAAACAGAGGTAAGATAGATAACATACAGAATTAGAAGCTATGCTGACTGATAAGGCTTAGAATCACAGAATCACACAGAATCTCTAGGTTGGAAGAGACCTCTAGATCATCAAGTCCAACCTCTAACCTAACACTAACAGTACCCACTAAACCATATCCCTAAGCTCTACATCTAAACGTCTTTTAAAGACCTCCAGGTATGGTGACTCCACCACCTCCCTGGGCAGCCCGTTCCAGTGCCTAACAACCCTTTCAGTAAAGAAATTCTTCCTAACATCTAACCTAAAACTCCCCTGGCGCAACTTTAGCCCATTCCCCCTCGTCCTGTCACCAGGCACATGGGAGAACAGGCCAACCCCCACCTCACTACAGCCTCCTTTAAGGTATCTGTAGAGTGCGATAAGGTCGCCCCTGAGCCTCCTCTTCTCCAGGCTGAACAAGCCCAGCTCCTTCAGCCGCTCCTCGTAGGACTTGTTCTCCAGGCCCCTCACCAGCTTCGTCGCCCTTCTTTGGATCCGCTCAAGCACCTCGATGTCCTTCTTGTAGCGAGGGGCCCAAAACTGAACACAGTACTTGAGGTGCGGCCTCACCAGAGCCGAGTACAGGGGGACTATCACCTCCCTAGCCCTGCTGGTCACACTGTTTTTTTAGATACTTCTCAAGTTTGGTTTGTTGGTTTTGTTTGTTTGTTTGTTTGTTTGTTTTCTTGGATGGTAAACAAAGAACTTAAGCACTATTGATATTTAAAACCGTTTTAGAAACTCATGACTAAGGTTAGCCTATTCAGGTGTCATTTCAATAGCAGGGAAGGAAAGAAGCTGATTCATAATAAGAGTGTCAATGTCTGTGCTGTCTCTCTCCTGAGTGGAACTTATTTCTCTGCTGACTTTAGAAAAAATCAAAGTTAGCCTGTTTCTGGAAAGAGATTCAAGTGTGAGGAAACGTATCTTAATTCAAAATAGCTGAAAATGAAACTACCCCCCGTTCCAACTTTTAGTTAGATCTCTTTCAGGAATAGACACCACTCTTTGAAGATGCATGTACAAATTTTAAGATTAAATTTGTTTGTATTCTACTAACATATTGAACCCAGCTGTAGTTTTACCACAGCCTAGCACAGGAGCACTCACACATATATAACTTCTTTAAACAAAATGAAAATCATGAGTCATTTTGTGTAGTTCCTTAAGAAAATGTCAAAGATGGTATGTTTCTGTTTTGTTTTTATGTTAAAATTAATTGTTTCATGACTTGATATTTCTTAATAATTTTCAATGTAGCTACTACAACAAAGAGAAAGGGGTAAAGGCCCAAGAGAAAATCAAGAGCCATCTTCATCCCTTCAAGTAAGTTTGCTGTCATCTTCTTACTCTCTCAGCTAGCTTTTTGGTGACTGGAGAAATATGTATGATATTTTTGGAGCGTGAAAGGGGAGAGATGGGGAAAATAAAAGGTCATATATGGCAAGCTCTCACAACAAACCTTCAGTATTTTTGGACATACATATGAAGGTTTATGAATAATATTAAAAAGCCCTATTGATAGAAATGGAAGAAATTAATCATTTCAGAAGATGATTGATAAGCAATCATTACAAAGATCCTGTTAAACCTAAATGCAAAAGCACATCACTTCTCATATTTGCTGAGGAAAGCACTTTGTTGTAACTGCTGGGATTGGAAGCTGAGCTGAAAAAGTCAGCATCCAAAAGGGCATATTCTCATCAGCTAATCTTTAAAAAAGCCATATAAACGTAAATATTGCTAATGCTCTTGTTAACCAAATAGAAACTGTTCTTTGTCAGACATGCCCAACTTTTTCTCTGAACAGAGAAGCAGCACAGGAGGTAGATGGAAAACTGCAGCTGTTCAAAGAGAATCGCAGAAGGAAGAAGGAAAGGAAGGGAAAAAAGCGACAGAAGAAAGGAGATGAGTGCAGCCTTCCTGGACTGACGTGTTTTACCCATGACAATAATCACTGGCAAACAGCACCTTTCTGGAATTGTAAGTCTTACTTCCCTGTGCAGAGGTAAACTAGGTTGTCCTCTGCTGTGTAAGAGTTCGCACTTCGTTTAGTCAGTCAGGTCATTATTTTGAAAAATGTCACTGAGCAGTGCTGCTGCTTCTATTCTGAAGTCTTAAGGAAGAATGTCACTTGAGTATGTATGAATGTCACATAGAGATGCTCTATGTGAAACACAGAAGAAGCAAAAAGGAGAGCTGGCCTGTTAAAAAGTAGACATTCAAAACCAGCCACTGAGGTTCGTGTCACCTTTTGGTGATCAAGATGACCAAATATATTTGCTAGGAGTTGTGAGTCTTCAGCCTTGCAAGAGGGAAAGAAAAAGGAAGGAAAACCCTTTCCCCATCTGTATCCAAGCAAACTTGTGTGTGCCTATATAATGAAGCTAATCTAACCAATATATAGATTAGCAGAATTAAGTAGCTTGACACCATGAAATAGAATTAGTGTGATAGAATTAGACATTTTCTGTACCTCATACACATTTTGTCATTACTATGTCCTGAGGTGATAGTATTGATCTTGTCTTTTAGATTTAAGGTATTAATAAATACTAATGTTATCTTCAATCACTGTTATCTGTTGTATACAACTGTTTGAAAAATTCTGAGCTGAGGTTACAGGAAAAATGAGTTTTCTCTCACAAGATCGAACAGAACTCCTTACTTCATTTCCATTATGTTAAATCAAATTTTTTACACATATTTAATGCAAAGTACAAAACTGCTGGCTGGGTCTTTGGAAATTTAAATTTTTCAAGAAATACTCATCCAGTATTATTGACAGGGAAAGATACTCATCAAGCATAAACCTGATACTTTGTCCAGGCTGCAGATCTACTCTGGATCTCATAAAAGTGAGCAGAAGTAACAAATCCCTGAAATAGTAATTCTACATGTTCACCATACAAAATGAATTTGCAAATACTCTGATTAATTCTACTGAGGTTAGAGCTTAAAGACCATGTGCATAATATTGCTGAGAAGTTTAGTGGAACTTTGACCTTTTCACTACTGTCCGACATAAAAGTTTCTGCAAACCTATTTTTTCCTAAGAAAAATGCTCAATCAAATTTTTTTGAGGGGAGGGGGGCAAAATAGAATCATATCATCTGGTATTCAAGATGTGTATATCTGAATTAAAACCTTTTCCCATTTCCTCCTTTGCTATGTTGCGGTTTTAGACAAGGGATTTATGACCAAAGATTTTGTCACAAACTCTTTCTTGTGACTTGACTGTTAAGTGCAGTAGCATTGTGTCACAAACCTCGGTACCTCAGTCTGCCTTAATTTTGCCATTTTGATATCAAAGCCTATCATAAACAACTTATTGTGAAGAAAATACAAACACTATCCCTTATGAATTCTCCACATTATTCCCATTTTTGATATTCTAAAGAAATTTAAAGTCAGAACTGCAGAATGCTCACTTACTGTGTAAGAACAAAATCTTATATCTAGAAAATATATTAAGTTCCTTTAAACTTCAGGGTATATAGATAACAATCCTACTGGGACATGCCTCAACATTTCTAGGCATTCAGCATTAACAAAACAACATTTTTCTCAGCTTTGGTGGCAGAGGAGGAAAAGTGATTGAAAATTTTACTTTCAAAAACTTGAAGATCAAATGGTGATTAAGGTACAATAATATGACTCTGAACAGAGAATTTGCTAAGAGCAAATACTCATTTCAATAAAGATGTTGTCTTTTACTGATAATCTGTTCTGACTGCACTAGAACTTTTGCTAATAAGATTTTTATGTCTTAAAAATTTCCTACAGCAGTTATATGCATGATTTTTGTTTTAAAGGCAACAATTAGATTGATGTATTGCTTTTTAATTGTGGAGTAGCAAACAGTTAAGAAAAGTGTTCTCATATTTCTGTGCATTCTGGCAATGCTCCAGAAAGAGTCATGGGGTAAAAAAAAATGTCTCTTTGATGCAGTTCATAACTGAAAGAAGAGCCAAGGTATTGATTCCAATAACATGGATGAAAAGGGACAATACCGTTACTAGTTTTATAAAGTGTGTTAAACACGGTAACACTATTACAGAAAGCTACAGAACTAATTAAATAAAAATCTAAGGCACTATTAATATTTTGTTATTGGAATTAAAAAGATATTTTTCTAAAACAAAGTGTTGTTATCAGTTTGTTTAAAACTCAAAAGGTTCTGGGCCTTTCTGAGCCTTTTCCACAGGCAGAATGAGATTATAAACAGCCTTAAAAGTATTATGTTTTGGGGAAGAAGTTTAGACAACTCTTTAAACGTATTGTACTAAAACTAAATCATCTAATATTTGTGTTGACACTACCTATTACCTCCTACTATTCTGTTGGTTAAACTACAGTTTATTGAAAAGAAATGAAAAGAGGCTCACCTACTATCATATTTGAAAATCTTGATATTGCATAAAATATGCAATATAAAGACCTATTAAAGCATATTTCAGTCCATATGTGATTTTACCCTAAAGTACATGTCTGTGTTTGGTTAGCTGAATAGCTGTCCATACTTCACCATGTTTGAGATCTACATTTTCTCTAATGATGGCTTAGAGACATTAATCTCACATGTGACACCTGGCTCTTGGTGTCTTCAGTCTGGAGTGCAATCCTGCTCTACGTTTCCCCAGGTTAAAAGTAAAATAAACCATATATAAATGAGAACAGAGTATGTCCTATTAACTATAGTAATTGCTTTATTCTGTTTTATTTAGGTATATATTTGAGAAATTTGCATGTTAACAAAGTTTGTAAGTTTGTCCTGTTTTAGATGAGACTCTAATGTTATTTGAATATGAGATTTTTTTAAATTGATTTAGAATTTAAGTAAATAATCTATACATTTTGCTAGTACAAGAAACAACCATATTATTTTTCAGCTAAGCTAATAACTGTTTTTTTTCTTTTACTTACAGTGGGCTCTTTCTGTGCTTGCACAAGCTCAAATAACAACACTTACTGGTGTTTGCGGACAGTTAATGACACCCACAATTTTCTCTTCTGTGAGTTTGCAACTGGCTTCTTGGAATATTTTGATATGAACACCGATCCCTATCAGGTAAACTCCTTTCCCTGTTACAAAATATTGCGCACTAAATTCCTCTGTTGGTTGTTTATCATTATTTTTGTTATTATTTCCAATAATAAGTATTTTCTCCCCCGTTCCTCTTTTTCTCAGCTGACAAATACTGTTCATACAGTGGAAAGAGGCGTTTTGAATCAATTACATGTACAGCTAATGGAACTGCGAAGTTGTCAAGGTTACAAGCAGTGCAATCCAAGGCCTAAGGGACTTGAAACAGGTACAAGCAAAGTAGAAGAGAGTGTCTATTTCTGTTGTATTGTATTATTGTCATCTCCTCAATTGTATCCATGAAGTCTCAATCTTTTAATTGTTGCTCTGAGTAAATTGGAATGATACATCATCCTGCATAACTGCATGACCAGAAAGCTTCTTTGCAAGTTTGCGCAGGTTGTTATAGACAGACATTGATGAAAACAACAACATTTGACAGAAATTCTGCAGAAAGTTTATCATGTTATTTGCATGAAGCAATAACAAGCATACGCAGATCCTCTTACTCATAGCCATAACCCTTTTCTCTATTGCAGGATTTATTTGGTTAGGTTCTGCCTCCCAGTAGCAGATGAGATATTAAATCCTGTATTTATTCTGATTGCTCTTTGCCTGTATGACCAACCTTGGGCTCTACAACAAACTGGGACTTAACATTACAAATTTCTAATCATATGTAGCCCTCTCTGTTTATAAGGAAAGCAGTATTTCTTTAGAAGATTCTCTGAATACAAAAATGGGTGGCATTTATACTTCATAAGTCTGAAATTCTTTGCACTTAAATTTGGTTGATAGAAATTGTGTTTCTTTGTTTGCTGTTTTGTTTTTGTTTTTTTTTTTTTTTTTTTTTTTTACAGGAATATTCCCTTATATGTATTTTATATTGTTGCATCTTTGTATCCCTTTCTTCAGCTACAAACATTTCTCTTTATTAATCATTTGGGGGTTTTATTGTTTTTGAAAAACTATGGTTTTTCAGTTCTTTTATATAAAACTTCCAGGAAATCTTTATTGGACTGCAACTCTGTCTTTATTTAACACAGTACATTTCTTTTTAGGAACTAGATGCTGTGCATGGAAAGCTACATTGTGAATGGTTTTACAAGTTCTAAACACTAACAAAAGTTACTCTTGTATTTTCCTATATCAGGAAATAAAGATGGAGGAAGCTATGATCCACACAGGTATCCACACTTTTTTATTCTCCTCAGCAGCTTCTTTCCAAATAATTGCATGATTCCAGTCCATTTCAACTAATGTCTGTATCCTGCCATGTTGCACACAACCATAGCTTTTGATGCATGCCTTTTCTAACTACTTTACAGTGACCTTGGCCTTTGTTTTTTAGACCTACCATTCTGCATTTAACTTAGCTTATTGTCACAGCAAGACTTCATACAACTCATGTTCCATGCCTGTATTTAGTAGATGTTTACACAGGGAAAATAGAATAATGTCTTTTGGTTGGTTTCCTGTTGCTGCATTTTTGGTTGGTTTGTTGTTTTTGTTGTGGGTTTTTTTGTTTGTTTCTTCCTGTTTTTATTTAGGAAGTCTGTACATATGCTTTTTAAATTAATAATAGATGTGCTTAAAAGGCTTTCTGAGATGTATGTACTCAAAGAGCCTAGTCAAACCTACAGAAGTAAAGTAAAATCTTCTCACTGGCTTTAGAAATTTTTAGTAGATGCTGCTTTAAGCAAAAACAGTGCTCAGTTTGAGCAGCACATGCACAGAAGCCAGAATTTCACTGGAAGTAAAGGCTCCTTTGGACAGGGGGACCTATGCTTTCAGACCAAATCTGACATGTGAAACTAAATCTTTTTAAAAGGTTGCAGTATTTGAACTGAGGAAGGACAATGGGTGAGATATTTTGTCCCAAATTCTCAAACCCAAGGTATGCAGGAAATACTGCTGTTTACAACTACATTTATCATATGTACCTGTTTATTCCAGCTACTCCTTCTGGTGGAGGAACCAGTCAAACATAAAACAAAAGCCTGATGAGGCTGAAAAATCCCCATTCCTCACAGTACAGCACTTGCTGTTCAGTAAGCAGTACTTGTACTAAGGGGAAAAACAGTTTAGAAGATGTCCATCAGATGTCATATTTAGACTTGATACCTTCTCACTGTATATCAGTTTTATACATTTTCATCATACATTTTACTTTGGTAGAGTAGCTCCTGATAACGCTGCTTGCCTGAGATGTAAATTGGGCCCGAGGAGTACACGAGTCTACAGAAAACTTTTTTTTTTTTTCACAGAGTCTTTTGGGAAGAATCCTGTTATTAGCTCCCAGCAGCCAGGGAACAATTAAGAGAATGGATTTCAGTGTTTTGTAGTTCTACAATTTAAGCAGCTATTTTTTCCCATGCAGCTAATTTCATATTTTCTCACTTGTATATTTTTGGGATGTGGGAAAATGATGTTTTTATTTGGTTATATCTCAGTTGTTTGCATTGCTTATAACAGACTAGTGGGAACTAGTTACTACAATGATAATCCCTGTAATTATGCTCTGAAGTCTTTCATTAGAAGACGTCCTTACAAGTATTCCTAGTTTTAACTACAGAGCTAACAGAAATGTCATCTTGGAATTGCAGGATTTCATGAAATAGTAGAACACCCAGAAATAACCTTTAAGTTATATCTTGTTGTGCAGTGTAGTAATGAAAATATTTTAATTTCTGATACCAAGTCAATAACAGTTATGCTACTGGTATAAATGGCATGTATAGTATAACACAAATGACATTGCACAGCGCTGCTCCATTCCAAACACCCAGCTTCTCAGTGTACACAGGTGCCTGGGTTCAGCATTTGGTTCAACCCATTTCCTGATGGAATTTTTTTTCTAAACTTTTTTTTTTTTAATTAACAAAAAACATTTCTTAGGAACCATTAAAAGGATATGTTAGAGGACCCTTTTTATGTTAGAATCATAGAATCATAGAATATCCTGAGTTGGAAGGGACCCATAAGGATCATCAAGTCCAACTCCTGGCACCGCACAGGTCTACCCAAAAGTTTAGACCATGTGACTAAGTGCACAGTCCAATTGCTTTTTAAATTTGGACAGGCTTGGTGCAGTGACTGCTTCACTGGGAAGCCTGTTCCAGTGTGCAACCACCCTCTCGGTGAAGAACCTCTTCCTGATGTCCAGTCTAAACTTCCCCTGCCACAGCTTAACACTATTCCCACAGGTCCTATCACTGGTGTTTACAGAGAATGGGTCACCTGCCTCTCCACTCCCCCTCGTGAGGAAGTTGTAGACCACGATGAGATCCCCCCTCAGCCTCCTCTTCTCCAGGCTGAACAGGCCCAGTGACCTCAGCTGCTCCTCATACGTCTTCCCCTCTATGCCCTTCACGATCTTTGTTGCCCTCCTCTGGATACTCTCCAACAGTTTAATGTCCCTTTTATACTGTGGTGCCCAGAACTGCACACAGTACTCTAGGTGAGGCTGCACCAGTGCGGAGTAGAGTAGCACAATCACCTCCCTCGACCAACTAGCAATGCCGTGCTTGATGCACCCCAGGATATGGTTGGCCCTCCTGGCTACCAGGGCACACTGCTGGCTCATATTCAGCTTGCTGTCAACCACAACCCCCTGATCCCTCTCTGCGGGGCTGCTCTCCAGCGTCTTGTCACCCTGTCTGTATGTAAAGTCAGGGTTGCCCCGTCCCAGGTGCAGGAACCAGCACTTGCTTTTGTTAAACTTCATGCAGTTGGTGATTGCCCAGCTTTCCTATCTGTCCAGGTCTCTCTGCAAGGCCTTTCCACCCTCATCCGAGTCCACAACTCCTCCAAGTTTGGTGTCGTCGGCAAATTTGCTCAGAACTCCTTCTAGTCCTACATCCAAATCATTTATAAATACATTGAAGAGGACTGGCCCTAAAATGGAGCCTTGAGGGACCCCATTAGTGACCATCTGCCAGCCAGATGTGTCCCCATTTACCACAACCCTTTGAGCCCTGCCTGTCAGCCAATTGCTCACCCATCATAAGATGTTTTTGTTACGTTGTATGCTGGACATTTTGTCCAGTAGGATCCTATGGGAAACCGTGTCAAAAGCCTTGCTGAATCCAAAAAGATTACATCAGCTGGTTTCCCTTGATCAACTAGGCAGGTGGTCTTATCATAAAAGGAAATCAAATTTGTTAGGCAGGACCTACACCTCGTGAACCCATGTTGGCTGGGACCAATGACCACATTGTCCCCCAGGCACACTACAATAACTTCAAGAATCATCTTCTCCATGATTTTTCCAGGCACTGACGTGAGACTGACAGGCCTGTAATTGCTAGGGTTTTCTTTCTTACCCTTCTTGAAAATTGGCACAACATTTGCCAACTTCCAGTCTACTGGGACCACTCCAGATTCCCAAGATCATCGAAAATTAGGTGAGAGAGGTCCCTCGATGACATCAGCCAGCTCTTTAAGCACCCTGGAATGAATCCCATCCAGATGCATGGACTTGTATGGATCCAGGCAGAGCAGCAAATCCCACACATGTTCAGGGGAGGTTGGGAGTTTATCATGCCCACCATCATGATCCTCCACCTCAGGGCACCCTGGGTCCTGAAGTCCATCATTAGTGTTGAAGACAGAGGCGAAGAAGGCATTAAATGTCTCTGCTTTGCTTATGTCATTGTCTGTGAGGAGACCTTCCCCTTCAAGTAGCAGACCTATGTTTTCTTTGGTCCTCCTTTTTCTGTTCACATACCTAAAAAAATTTTTTTTATTGTCTCCCACAGACCTGGCCAGCTTCAACTCTAATTGGGCTTCGGCCACATGAATTTTCTCCTTACAAACATGAACAGCATACTTGTCGCCTGACCCTCCTTCCAGCAGCCGTACACTTTTTTTTTTCACCTAAGCTCTAGCAGAAGATCCCTGGTTAGCCAGGCTGGCCTTTGGTCCCATCTGCCTGACTTCTGATAATTTGGAATTGCCTGATCTTGTGCTTTTAGGAGGCAGTGCTTAAAGCTTGACCAGCACTGATGGACGCCAATGCCTTCAAAACCTGCAGATAAACCAGTGAAATAAGAAAGGAAAAACCCTGTGCTGCCAAGTCATTTGAACCCCTTCCTGCATAATTTCTCAAATCAGAGCTGCTTCCACTTCAAAATGTCCTAAGTTAGTACAGCACTGCGGGTGTTACAAGCACAATATTGGGACAATGGGCCTGAATGAGAACAGCCAGTGTAGTGCTGTTTGCTTAATACATAGGGAGAAACTTTAGCAGGGAAGTATTTGTGTTACTTGTGTCCTTTGACATGTGGACCACGAATCCATAGATAACAGAATGTGTAAATCAGTCTCCTCTTTCCTGCTTGTCCATGGTCTTTCAAAGCCACTAAGCAAGTTACTACCTACTTACCTTTAGTGGAGATTCATCCACATGTTGTGTTAGTTTGGGGATAACACAGCCACAGATAGCATCATGGGACTCTGAGGCACAATAGTATTGGACAATGAAGTTCAGATAATGCGTGACTTTAAAAAAAAAAAAAAAAAACAACTGAAGATGCTTTAGTATGAACAGTTAGTAACACTTTTCGTCTCTTTTGGGTCTGTGATATAGCTGAGAGATTCCCTAATATCCATAGAGGGAAACCACTGATGTGCTGTTACTCAAACGCAACTCATCTGCATTTTCCTGCTTCATGCCTGTTTGTAATGAGATTTCTTACAGGAGAAAACCTTTTCTTTCCTCTCCCTTTCCCCCTATATACTTTCATTTCAGTGAGAAACTTCATGCTTACTACTAAGTTGTGGAATTAATCTGTGAGTTGGCTTGCTCTGTCAACAAACATAGACTCAGCTGTACGACCTTAAGGCAGCTTTCCTATTTGTTTAACATGTATGAATACAAGTTACCTTTGTTCCATGCATTTAAACAAGTTATTTTTTTTTCTGCTTAACATGAAGGTCATGGAACAATTTCCAGTGCCTTCCCAGCTGTGAAAATCCTCACTCATCAGCAGCGAAACTGAGACTGCAGAAGCAGTCCAACAATTAGAGGGGAAGAAATAGTTTCATTATGATGGACCATTTAGCTCTGGCTCAGCCTTTGAGCTATGTTATAGAAATACAACAAGCTCTTTGCTGATCTGAATTCTCTGCCACACAGCCCTGTTGCCCCACTACTGGGGTTTGATGAGGAACTCTGCTCCTCCACCCTTGG
Organism: Anas platyrhynchos; assembly: GCF_047663525.1. NCBI lineage: Eukaryota > Metazoa > Chordata > Aves > Anseriformes > Anatidae > Anas > Anas platyrhynchos. The sequence continues at coordinate 34,820,567 of NC_092588.1, read as the reverse complement.
ACAGACAGCAGAGGCTCTTCTGGGCCCTAAGACACCATCCTGGCCTCTTCTCTGCCCCACACTGCCCTGGTCCATCCCCAAAATTGTTACTGATAAATGGCAGCACTCCTGTTTCAGTTTCTGCCATACACCAAAGCACTTTGGCCATTGACTCTCTCTATGGAAGTTTATTGTCCTATGCAGGTTCTGATATGGCATATAAAAAACAATTTACAAAGCTGTCAATACAAATAATAACAAAGCAAAAAATAAATAATTTATCATTTGTAGTGTAGTTAACCTCTTTGAGGGTTGATGACTTTTCTGATTTTTTGATGAATTTGAAGTTCCTTTTGATTAATTTTGATTAATTTTGAAATTCCCCAAAACTATATCCCTTCCTGTGATGTTTCCTAGGGCCCTTTATACCTCTAAGCACCAGAATATTAAGATTTATTTCTTGAAATCTCTGCAGTACTTCATTATTATTATTATTTGTTTGTTTCAGGAAACAAATTATTTATCATTTAACTTCTTAAGATGTTGCTCATGGCCATGCTGTGATTTCATTTCTCTTGTCTACTTCAGGAAAAGATGAAAGCAAGGCACCCTGTCATAACTGCTCTACCAAATCCAAAAAACTTGTGTTGCTTCCAAGCCACTTTATACTGGGAAACAGAACCATAATTCTGTGGGAAAAACTTTAAAAAACTAAAATATATACATTTTATGTTGTAAAATATTTGCAGCTGTCGTTTTAGATAAAGAAATATCAATTAAGAGCAAAGATTCAGTTACAAGAAAGGAAAGTGATTTCATTCTGGTGGGAGCAGAATGAGGCTTCTATCAGAATGAGGCTCTTCATAAGAAAAACTCAAATTTCTTTTTTCCAACTATGACAGTATTTTCCTGAGTTTCCATATGATGGACTAAATATTGGAGAAATTCTTTCTACTAAGAAATGATGGAATAGTAAAGAAGGAAAGACTGTAAGATAAAATAGATACACATTGTATCTGCTGTTTTACTTGAATGAGAAAAGGCAAGTTAAAATGCAAATAATTAATAGAGATGTCAAGAATTCACTGTAGGAATGAAGAGTCTAATATCGATAAGTGTCTGTACTCAGTTTGCACTGTTGGACTATAGCCACTTGAACTTCCAAGGTAATTAGTACTACCTTACCAGCCTGTACATTTTTCAGAAGAATATCATCGCAGTGAATTAATTACTAAATATTGCTTACAAGACTTTTTTGTAAGGACAGATCTGCCACTTCCCCTGAATGGCTTTTGCATTACCTGATTAGTTTTTCCTTGTAGGCCATTTTGTGGGTAAAATCTTTGGATGAAAGACAGTCTGTGCAGTGAATTTAATGAAATAGTGGTGTTAGGTGTTACTTATCAGTGTAAAATGAGCTTCACAGTACATCTGATAATCTGGGTCACTATAGTCACTGCAGTGACTTTTAAAAATCTTTTGGAAATGGATATCCTTCACAACTTTTTTTTTTTTTTTCCAGCTATGATGAGTGTAAGAGGTACTACCATTGCTACTTACAGACTCAAGTCTGTGCTTTTTATTCAGACATATTGTCTGACAAATCTGTTGGATACTTTCTTTGAAAGCTTTTTATTTTTGTGGGGAAAAAAAAAAAAAAAAAAAAACATTTAGAAGATACTCTATATTTTAATAACATTTTACGTAATAGTACAGTCCTATAATTCACACCAAGTTGTTACAGTTTTTATTTCTTGTACATGCTCCATGTAAATTAAAATGAATATTTACAGAGTAAATATAAAAGCTACCTTTGGCTATCTTGTATTAAATAAAATGTTAAATGCTAGTTGTTTTGCAGACCTTATGTCTCAAGCTATTTCTATACCAAATTCCTATGGGCTTGGTCAGCAATGGCTTTCAGATTCAGGCCCAGTTATTACACTTTTTATTCATCGCATTCTTTGGTGGAGTGTTTAGAAAAGGCAAATGGATTATTTGTGTACTGAAGCAAGTTTTTTGCCTTGAAATATCAGAGGGAAGATTTGCCTTTAAATGCCATCACAAAGTCCCATTAGGCCAGATTCTGCTCAATTTTACCAGCCCAAGGATGCAGCAGAAGACATGGGTTTTACCAGTGTGTGTTTAGCAGGAGCTGTGAACACACCTGAGGCCACAATCACTAATGAGACGACTGAAGATGTGGAGCATCTTATGTTTTCACCTACATATGCTATGCATAGTGGTGCTTTCAAGCAAATGGAAGTAGAAAAGCACGTGGCAGCTTTGCTTGCACTTTTACACTGGTGTTCACCATTAGGCTTTATTCTTTCTTTTAACAGAGGACAGTTATGGGATGGATGGGAAGGCTAACCTGGCCAATTTCACTGACAACATCAACTGGCAAGGACTGGAAGACTTGTACAGTGTGAATGAAAGTGTATATGAATACAGATACAACTATAGACTTAGTCTGGCTGACTGGACTAATTACTTGAAGGATGTAGATAGAATGTTTGCACTGCTGAACAGTTACTACCAGCAAAATAAAACAGACAAGGCTAGCACTGCTCAAAGCAATGAGGATGAGGACGAATCATCTACATCAGCCTTGGCGGAAATGACTTCTGCTGAAGAATCGAGCGGCCTGACTGATGAACAGTTGAGGCTTATTGTGCCAACAAACTTTGCAGCCCTAGCTTTGAACACCGTGAATTTAAGTCAGGAGAGGAAACTTGAATTAAACAATGATATTCCTGAGAAAAGTAGTTTGAATGATGCACACTGGAGAAATAATCATCAAGATGAAAAATGGAGAGAGGATAAAGAATCAGACCGCTTTAATATGGATTTCAGTGGGAACGGTTTGATAGAGTTGGAGTCCCGGCATAGCTTCATGCTACAACGTGTCAGCATTCCTCAGAAAGACACTCATCAGGACAGTGATGCTATGGAAGATGTATTTGGCGATCAAATATATCTTCCTGTGAGGTCCAATGAACCCCTTGTTCATCAGGCTGTAAACGTATCCATTAGGGATTCACCTATCAGTACCCAGGAAAGAGGAACTTCCTTGAAAAAAAAGAAACAGAGTCTTACAGGGGAAACTTCACAAATTCGAAATGTAGAAGGCAGTGCCTCGTCTCCACTCTCCTTGGATTAGATCAAGTGGCAGACCATTAAACAAATTCTCCTTTTTATTATTAGCAAACTAATAAAGGTAATCATGACAACTGACATTCCATGTTCACTGTAGATACATTTTGCAGCTAAATTGAGACCAGCTCAGTATTTGTCTATGTGTATTTACTTCATTCACACGCACATACCTTCACAGTGAATCTCGACACTGGAAAAAGTTTTCCAGCATTTTAATGAAAAGAAACAGTGTTAACTTTCTAAAGCAGTAGCACATTCTCTGTAAGCTAATATGATTTCTTCGAAGAGGATGTTCAAGTTATTTTCTCTATTTCCAAATGATCCCACCATGAATGAATGTTTCATTTCACCCAATCTGTCTGCATAATGTATTTTTGATAAATTATTTTAACCACTGGAAATTCCTAATGTCACACTTTTGAGTAAAATAATGTTGCACTTTTAAAATCTGTATGCCATACCATTTATGAATCTAATAACTTACCTGTTCTTAGTTTGCTCATTGTCTAATGTATTTGTGAAACCGATAAATAGATTAACAGGAAAAAGGTAATCAGCACGGATTGTGGAAACAGAATGAATCTTATTTTAGCAAAGATATTGCATGTTTTTGTTACTTTGTTTTAATTAAATTTACTCTCAGAAAGGTATGGCTAATAATTATTAATTGTAGGAGGATCTGTTTAAATTGGATTGTTTCCCTATATATTGATTACGTCAGTATTAAAAATACACGATTTTTTTTTGACTTTTCTTTTTTTTTCCTGATACTGGTAGAAAGGTTTACATCAATATGTACACACTTTTGTCAGCACATCTGATTTTTACTGGCTTGAATCTTGAAGTCATTCTTTTCACTTTGATCTTGAAATCATTATTTTCATTTTGACACTTAAATTCTTATTTTGTTTTGTTTCAAGCAGGCATAAAAGGGAATGATAAAATTATGTTAGATTTACATTATTCCACATATAAAAGGCAAATGAGTGAAAAAGTTGTAGCTTAGATAATATCTGTTGTATTGTTATAATTTGTTTCTTGAACTTTACCATACATTAAATTTTATAAAGTATAATTCAAAATTTACTTTGAAAATCTGTACTACTAGAACTTAATATCTTCCCTTGCTTTTTTTTTTTTTTTTTTTTTTTAAATAAATTTCTGAATAATTAGCTCAACAACAAAAAAAGGAGAATTACCTCAAACAGGTGTAATTCCATAGTGTCCAATTCATGGGAGTGTTTCCTGTCTGTTATGTTTCCTAGTGTAGCGAGTATTTTTTGGTTATTGCAAGCACTGCAATTTAAACTTACATTCACCACATTGTATTTTAAGTTGAAACTTTTTACAAAGGAAATTCTTTTAGTAGGATTTTAATAATTTTAAGAAGCAGTCTTTTTGATGGACTCTGTACATATGTTAAAATTAACTAGCTCTATCTGATGTATGTGTTATGGGCTGATTGATAGAACAAACGTATTTATGGTCATGAATGATGCTATTTGTACATAGATTTCAAGTTACTAGGATACAGACTGTGTTTTTAAATCTTGTATATTTCTGTGATACTTTTATAGAACAATTCTGGCTTCGGGAAAGTCTAGAAGCAATATTTCTTGAAATAAAAAGTGTTTTACTTTACCTGCTTCAGAGAAGTCCAGATGATCCAGCTTTCCTAGTAATTGACTTATTTTAAAAATATGTTTACAGTTTCAGTTTTAAGAATCCATCCACTTTCAAAGCAATGGGTAATGAAATAACACACTACATTCTGTTAGTTATAAATTATTCCTGGAGATTGTGAATAATATATATTTTTTGTTTAAGACATGCTGTGATTTATTTATTTTTAATCCCAATTCACCTGATCCTTTCTTCCTTGAAGTCAGGGCTGCTGGCAGCACAGCTGGCAGTTCTCAGGAGTAAAGCAATATTACATGGTGCCATCCCCTGGTTCCTCCCTGCAGAGCTCTCCCTACAACAGCAAAGTGCAGCAGACTGGACATGTAGGGCTGTAGGGCTTAATGAAAATACGCCATGGGTCTTCAGAAGGAGTGTCTCCTTGCACGAGTCCACAAAAACAAAACAAAACAAAACAAAACAAAAAAAGTTTTCAAGGAACCTCACTCATACCTTTGTGCAGGGAATTACCAAGCATCAAGCACATGCCCTCCATTCTCAGAAAGTACATTTCCTTGAAAGAATTTACTAAGGTGCTTGCTCCTCTCCTAATGCTTGAGCAGACACAGAGAAGGAATGGTGCAACAGCGTGGTCTTTTACCCTCACATTTACCCTTCTAGTCCTTCCTATTTTAGTGACAGCATAAAGTACTCACTCAGGAAATGGAAGATAGGAGTCTGCATCCTCCTCAGTGTGAAAATGGTCTACCTTCCTTCTTCCAGGACAGTGCCTTGCCCTCCAAACTATCAGATAGTGTAGGTGGGAGCTTTTCTAACAGCTCTTATTGCAGTGTGGAGGAAAAAGAAAATAAATAGAAAACAGACTCATTGTATCAGGATTTGCTCAGGATTTTTCTCAAGGCCTGAGCACCCATGGGTGATTGTTGCCCAAGAGGTGTTATCCTGTAATAAAACTTCGTCCTGTAGCTTCAGCAAAAAGCAATCCTGTCTGAGTGCTCTGACACCACTCTGCAGCCAGAACCAAAGTGCAGTAGAAGAGGTACGAACTGCAGAGTCATTTCAGAAACATATGTCCCATCTGAAGGGATGCAATCACAGCCTTAGCTGCCTCGAAGCTGCCTGGGATAATTTTACTCCCACTCAGGCAGCAGATGTCAGCGCAGAGCCGCACAACTGTTATTCTCCTGTGGCCCTTGCACTGCCTGCAGTGCTTTTCAACCCCTCTTGCCGAGGTAACTCATTTATGCAGTTTTAAACTAGCAACAATGCCCTTCATGTGATAGAAATCTATTGATAGCTTTATCCACAGCCCACTCCTTGATTTAATAGTTCTACTGTTGGACACTGGAGACATTCATTCTGCAAAACGCTCTTTAATATGGTTATATGTATTGGAAAATGAAAATGGAGATTCCTCACCACGAGCTTGGAGGTCAGACAAGAACAGGGCCCCACAGGTTTGTCCTCCAGTCTGTGAAACAGCAGCTCCTTGCTGGTTGCACATGTTGGCTGAAGCCGCCTGAGGGCTCAAACCTGCAGTACTGTGCACATCACTGTAGTTTATGACTTAGGTCACAAACTAAGTGCACTTAGATGCTTCATAAAGCCAAGCTGTGTTATGAATCAATGTAAATTCAGCTGCTACATGGTAGCAAATTTTCCTTTGGTCAAGGCTGTTTTTCATCAGAAAGAAGCCACAGCTTACCCAGCCATGAAAAATGCAATACAGGTCGAAATACTTTTGGCATAAAGGCTCAGCAATGAAGCATGTCTAGAAAAATACATTCAACTTTAACTGTTCTTTGAATCTTGAAAACAAGGCTGCCCTGGGACAGAATTTTCATTTATGGATATATCTATGCTTATAAATAAAAGTGATCTCAGAAAGTGAGAGACCTTGCTCCAAAACTAAATAGTATGGCCTAGCTCACATCCACACTGCAAGACCAGGTGGGCCACAGCCACATTATGAAGCACTTAGCCTTGGGGCTCCTCTTTGCTCTGCTGATTTTGGGTCTGGGGTACTAAAATACATTTTCCATTTGTTTTCATTTTTAAATGCATGCAGCACTACAAAGGTATGTTGCTTTTATGGTGTGGTACTGTGGTGTGTGCTACAGGCCTGAGGTGTTGCATGAGGACATGTGGGTCCCTGTTGTATTTGGTGTTGGGAGGAACAAGGAGACCAACCCTGTCTCAGCCACTTCTGACATTTGGGAGCTGTCTGTGGCACAGCCCGACCACACAAAACACGTGGAGGTAGCCTGCTGGTGTGGTCCAAACTAGAGCCATGGAGTGAAATAAACACTACACAGTGCAGACATCAAGAGTCTCATCCCTGGGTTCATGCCCCGGGCCTCTATTGAGCAGTGTAGATGCACATAGACTTGTACCCTACGTGTTTTTCTAATTCTGATGATATCTAGTTCAAACAAACTTGTATTTCTTTTCATGTAACCAATATAAATCGAATTTAATGCTAGAGGAAATGGAAAGTGGAAAGATTTGTTTTTCTCTGACTAAGCACTAAAAAAGTAAACACTTCATCACCTTATCCAGACTGATTGCACACTGATGCAGGTACCTTTTTGTTTGTTTGTTTGTTTTGTCATAAATAAATAAAACACACTTGATATGCTATTTTTTTATTTCCAAATATCAAGTATTCAAGAGTTTGTTTTGTAAACACATGTTTACAACAGATGCTGACAATAGATTTCATGAAACAATGTGTTACACAGCTTTAAAATTATTCTAAGCTCTGCTGAGAAATAAATATCCATTAAAAATCCCCCCATACAGGAGCCTAAAATATGAAGAAAAAAAAAAAAAAAGAAAAAAAAAAAAAGCATAACCAATTAGTCTCTTTTTACCACAGCACAGCACCCACACACTCATACAGTCAGACATACTCTACGAATTTCCTTAATACTCTACACATTTGCTTAATAATTAGTTGTTGGTGTTTTGTTTTTTTTTAAAAAAAAAAGAACTAAACACTTACAGGCAGTGTGCCCATTCCATGCTCCTAACATGCTACCCAGATTATTTTGTTGCTGTTCTGCTTAAATCATTTGGTAGAGGTATGCACTGCAGCTGAGGGCAAAACTCCCATTTGCTCAAGTGGAGGAAAGAGCAGGTCTGTTAGGAGGAAAGCCTTCACTGAATCATGGATCACAGTGACTCCACGTTCTTTTTTTGTTGTTTTTCTTGTTTGTACAGAAACAATTCAGGATTATTTTGTACAACTGTTTGCTTTGACATTTCCCTTTATGTTTTCAAAAGTACCTTTGTTAAAAGAGGTAAAATTTCTGACCTACCAGTCTGAGGTGTACCTCTTAGTGCTATTTAGGACACAAATGCCTCCTCTGAATGAGCAGTCCAGACACAAAAACACAAAATAATTATCTTTCAGAATTCAAAATGGAAAGGCAAAATATTGCCTGAAAGATACAACAATCAAAAAACTATTTTAAATCTGAGCTCCCTTGAAAATTGGCCTAATTTGGCCTTTTTCCATTGGTGCAACTTGAACTGGTTTTTATTCCACCCCTCTCTTTCTGATATTTCATGGAAGAACATTAATATTTCAGATCTGAATCCTCATTTTAATACAAACTCTTACTAATGTTGCCTGGTTAAGAGGTTCCAGAATTTCCTGTCATTCCCATAGCATTTATTTTCAGTCTCTGCATATGCAAAGCCACTAAATAAAGTAACATTCTAAAGAAGGAAGAATACATCCTACATGAGATTTCTGTGGTCTGTATAACTTCTACATTAGCCATTAGTGCTGAGTCAAATCCTATACTGCCTCCTAAAGTGACTTTCCCACAGAAGAGCTAGGCAAAATTGGACCACTAGGAACTATAAACACTGTCTTTGCTGGAGCAGTTCCAGCCTTTAAGAATAAAAACACATGCAGTTGCACAATTGACATGTCTTGAATATGTCATTTAAGTCATAGTGAATACATCATAAAATACTTCAGTACCTATTAGCACCACAGTGTTGTTTAGCCCAAAGATTATCAAGCTCACTTTTCCTTGAGCTGACCGATGTTTTGGATGCTTTTTGTAGCCCTTCATGAATTCCACAGCTTTTCACCTATTCTATATCATAAGAAAAAAATAATGTTACAGGATAACATTGTGACAGCTAATTTGAGACAGAAAAAAAATAAAATACAGTATACACAATGGATAAAGTAATCATTAGAAGAGTAGAATGGAACCTGAATAAATAAGCATCTATTTTACTGAAACCAGTAAAAGTTTGGAGCTACTTTGAACTTGCGGAGCTAGACCTGTGTTTAAAAGGCTGGATTAAGTCGAAAGAAAATAGTTTATCTGAAGGACTGGAGGCTCATGGGTTTATGCTAAAAATTACGGTTATTAACTATATCTGGTTACAGATATGGATATGGATATTACCAGCTGTCCTCCTTACTTTATGTAGCATACTCTGGGAAAGGATAAGGATAGGGAAAATTTTCTTTCTGAGGATCAGCTAAGATTTCAAAGCTTTGGCCATGTAATAGCATGCATTAGTGCAGTAACGTATTCAGTAACAAAGTTAAGGAAGAAGAATCACATGAATTTTGGCCATATCTTTTCTCCACAGTGAAGGCTCCCATTTCTACTCTGTGACAATGTTTACCTTTTCCAATTGTTATTTGTAAAATAAGATGTTATATATGAAAAAAAAAAAAGACAAAAACTTAATTCTATACCAAAGAATTAACGTACCATTTTGATGTCAACTGCCTGTTTTTTAAACAATCTGAAAGATAAAAATATCTCTAAAATCAAGTCCAATGTGAAAAACCTGAAATATGTTGGTACAGACTTAATCTACAACCAGCAAACACTCTGTTCAAAGCTATGCCAATTCACATTGCAGTTGAGGTAAATCTCTGTTTCCAGGTGTTTTAAACCCCTGGAAAGCAGACACAGCTGGGTGGCTTCAGCTGTGGGAACCCAGACAATGCAGCATAACATTTCCTATGCCGTTATAAAAGAGAGAGTATTGAGAAAAGAGACAAAGATAAACATGTTAAGGAAATATTTTGTCTTTGATCTACAAAAGCAGAAGTACTAACCAATGATCGGAGTATAAAAACTAAACAAGTGCTTTATGTCACTTAGTTCACATATACTTGCTAAAGTGTCAGTTTGTTAAGGTCCAACACAAGGTACTGGCCCAGTTCTTCAGCCTCATTGTCAGACCAATGAGGCTGAGAATCTGGTTCCAAAATTGCAGTAAGACACTTTGGACCTATTTATCGTCAGTTTTATGTCAATATAACACCATGAAGAGCTGTGGTATTATACACACAGGAAGTGTAGTAAGGCAGCAGTAATTCAGGCAATTTGGGGGAAAATCTGCAAGAACAGTACAGAAGGTGCTGACCCCTCTCTCCAGCCATGTTCACCAGAGTTCCACAGAGCAGACAGTGCTCTCTTCCATATGTGGAAGATACTGAAAAACTATCATTTGAACCTTTAGGTCCAAATTCTGTGAAAGGGCACAGTCTTTTATTGTCTTTATGGCCAAAAAGATGCCCTTATTTAATCTGTATCCACACATAATACCTAGATTTACAGCCAAAATTCATAAAACACATGAATGGTGTGTTTTGTCATCCAGATCTAGAGTATACCTTTGAGCAAGTCCACAAAATATTTTGAATGCTAACGTGACCATTATCTGAGATGATCTGACACAAGCCATCTCTGGCTGGATTAGGTGACATTAGATGACCTCATCAGGGTGACAAGTTGACTTGTGCCTCTTGCTCTGGAGCTAGATAACTCTACTGCCTGGTGTAGACATGCTCATGATGCCCTCTGCTTCTGTATGCAGACTATTAATTTCCCTCACTGTGTAATCAATCCTCCTCCCCTTCCTTTTTCTAGTTAGGGTTCTAGTAAAAAGTTTTACAGTTTATATCACTGAATGTTGCTACTTAGAACTGTCTTAAATTTGCTATTGAAAACTTCCTTCATTGCCAGATATATAAGTAGCCACATGTGAATGCCACAGGGAAGTACTTGAGTGCTACTTTGTGCTATTCTGGTGAAAATGATCACTGAATCCATGGGGAAAAAAAAGATATCTTAGCATGGAAATTACCCCTTGGGTAAAGGAACTCCTTTCTGAATGCACATGGGATTCAGTCCAACACCTATATACATGCATTATTTTTAAGTGCATCACTTAACTATATAAACTTACAATGTATTTAAGTGTTCTGTTGGATCTGAGCCATAATGAATAAATAGTTATGCTATAAATTTATGAGCTATATTTAAAAAAAAAAAAAAAAAAAAAAAGCAAGCATATATGTTTGAAAATACTACACTCAGTTGTTTGTAATTAATTTAGGAGCTTTCAAATATATTTCTAATATCTAGGAGGAGATTTGTTCCCCTAGTTCACTTACAGAACAGCAAATTCTGAAGAACAGCATGTTATTACGTGTATTTTTAAAGGTAAAATGGCTGGACAAAGAGCAGAAAGCTTCCAATTACATATCAATTGCACCGTAACATTCAACTCATTTCTGGTAGCTGTTTACACTGTCCTGAACGGATAGCTCCAAAACACCAGTTCCAAATTATACCGTATTATACCCAGTATGCTCATGAGGAAAAGAGGACCAGAAATACAGGGCTTTGCCTAGTATTGGAACTACAGGCATTCACTCTCCAGCTATACCAGCCAAGACCACAACTGGAAGCTCTACAAACTACTCTACTAACAGTACTGTGCACATACGCACCCAAGGCTATGGCTATTCCCTTTCTAAAATCTTCCCTTTTTTACGGAAACACGTATGAATGGGAGGCTAAGCCAGGATGGGAGGATAATCTCTTCAGTCATTTTTTCATGTATCATTCATGTATTTCTCTAAACTAGGAATAACTGGTGCAAGAGGAATTTAGGCAATCCTCATAGCATGAAGCCTCCCTGGGGACTTGTAGTTAACCTCTCTTTGTCATTGCTCCATATTATCCCTGGCTGGTTAACTGCAGGTAGCATACTTTGCCTACCAACAGCAGCGTGTGGCTGAACAGGACCCCTGCCTTACCTTTTCTTGTGCTTGCTGCTAACCAAAGTTAAGCGTTTGTGGGTAGAGAGGAGGAGGGCAGCACTTACAACAAATTAAACCAAAATGACTTTGGAACTTTACATTTCATGGTCAGGCAGTTTCATGACAACTCTGCTTCCTTCAGCAATGATAGCCTCCGAAAATAGTGTTTGCTCAGCAGGTCTCAGTCCATATTTCAGTCAGTGTTGACAACACTGGAATTGACTTCTCTAATGAGTTACTGTTTTTACCCTGCATGCCTTTATTGGCTTATTTTAGACTGTTACAGCTTACTCATAATAAAGCCTCCTTCAGGAACAAATCAAAAATTGGCCAGAGGCTGGGTTTTCTTTCCTTCACAGGATGCTGATTTAATTACATGATTTTGTAGAAATATATTGTAATAATTATCTATATCAAAAATACTAAAGGATTTTGATGTTATTTTTGCTAAGCATATAATTTTGAAAGGAAAATTAAAAGGCTACAGAAGGTATGTAAACACAGGTTTTTCAGCATTTCCAAAGGGAGCATCTTTCCCTCTACATTCCAATTTCTCAGACCTTTTTTAAAAATAAATAAATAAATAAATAAAAGAATGTTTTTAGAAGTTGAGGTGTCAGGACATCCTAAAAAACAGAAGTTCTCAGTTCTGACAAGCTCCGAATTCCTTTGAAATCAGCTCAGAAGCTGCAGCAGTTGCAGATGTGTCACTTACATAACTCTCATTCTCTGTCATCAGTGTTAGCTCCTGACAATCCTACAAGCCTAATCTGCTCTCACTTGTTATTTGTATGGAAAAGACGTGCACACAAGGCATGAAATAGAGTAAATCGGGAGAGATGATTCATCTTCAGCCTCTTTATGATTCCCTAAATGCTCTGTTTCTGAGGTATTTGAAGATTGTCTCTCTTCACCTCATCCCATACTGATTAAAATGGGCAAGTGATTAAAGTGGATGGGTGATGGGCTGCAATTACATTTTGTCCTACTACTTTGCCTCAAATTTTGCCATGGCATGAATTTCTTTGTGCAAGAAGCATTAAAAACTGTAAGAGAAGGAGACACTTTTAACATCTATTCTGATCCTATGGAAAAAAAAAATGTACCCTGTACCTCTGAGACAAGGAAATTTACTCCTCGAGATGAGAAGTATAGAAGCTAATGTCTCAGGTGGCACAAGCTGGCTAGGATTTTAAACTGTTTTAAACGTGGGGTTTAAACATAGGGTTTTAAACGTGCTCAGTGGCTGCACAAACAAACAAAAAAATATTGACCCTGAAAACCTGTTACTATGTACAGAATAGCAGGAGGTGATTTAAATTATATTCCTCTCTGCTGTATTTTGGGGTAGAAGCATCAGAATCTGTAGCCACAGAGTGGAAGTCATTACAAGCCACATAAATGGACTGAGACATTGTGAAATAAGCAGCCAGCATTTCAAGCAGGGAAACCAGCCCTGTGGTTAAGCCCATATGTTGGTCAAGAAGAGACAGGAGATGATGGAAGGCAACCAGCAAAGGAGAAGGAGAGGGAAATCTACTCTTCCCAGGTACCAAAATGAGTATTTCCTTTAATTTCAAGGGAAACAGGACTTGGTTCCATATAATATTCAATCATCTTACATATTGTAAATTAAAAATCCAGGAAGAAAATCTTTCTTACATTCCCAAAGTTCTGCTCTCTGTTATTTATTTTCATGCAGGCTCCCCACATGACAAAACCCAAACCTGCCCATCACTGATTCCTCTTAAAAGAGTGCTTTTAATTTCCTAAACTTCTAAGACTTTCCCTGTAGGGTAAAATACAGCTTTGACTTCCTGATGTCCGCCTGAAATCATTCTCTGCCCTTTGAGACATCATTAGTACATCAGAAGAAGGACACTACAAAGCCTCCAGAGTAAGATATGAAATGCTAAGTACATTTGATGAGAAAGTCTCAGCACCTCCAAGGGAGAAAACACACCATAGTAATTTGGAATAAGCAATGGCCACTTCACATCCCATAGGTCCGTGCTTACAGACAACTTCTGTTCCTAGCTCTTCCCTGGAAGGGTGGAGGAGAGCCATGCTTTGCCTTCATGGAAAGCTTTAAATGAAGCTGAGGTAAGTTGTCCACATGTGGAACAAACCATACAACTATGACTTCCAGGGCTGTTCTTCCACCCTGCCCCAATGCCAGGCAGCAGGAGAGGCAGAACAGGGGCAGAAATGCTGCTGGTGGGGAGCACAGCACTGCAGAGGTGCCAGTAGTCAAGAGGAAAACCTCATGCCAGGCACCGTGGCAGCTCACATGCTCTCAGCCACCTTGAAGGGTTTCTCTGCTGAGTCCTGCAGCAAGTGGTGCTGCTTTGGCCCCGATCCCTGCTGTGAGGGCTCCACCAGGTCCCACACAGCCCGCCAGACATGAAACAGGACCATTAACTCTCCCTGGAGGTTTCTTCACCAAAGCTGAACTAGACTTCTGAAGTGCTGCCAAGCACGTCCTATCAAGCTATAACTGGTTATTTTCTTCTTCAGGAAAAGTATGGATTCAGTACTAATAACAGCCACTCAAATAACTGCCAATATCATTGCAGAAGTATGCATGTCTGGTCTGGTATGTTCATATGACTCCAATATCCCAGTGTTATTACAAATTAATACTGAAGGTTTTTTGTTGTGTGTTTTTTTTTTTCTCCAAGCATTATACTTTCCTAGCCTGTGTACTTTGTGAAGAATGACTGCATCCAATTAATTGAAAATTATCAAACATTTTGACAGGATAAAGATATTATGTCTCAATATTTGCAAACATTACCTGATGCAGAACTTTTGTATGGCTTAATGTGATATTAACAGTACTTTAAACCTTATGTTCTTTTTTATTTTAATGCTTATGTCTGAAAATAGCCCCTTTCAAATTGAGTCACAATGATGTCTTTAAAAGCAAACTTTAAACTTAATTTGCTGCACATACAATTATCCAAGTAAGTTGCATAGTTTAAATAAGTTTAGTTGTGCTTTGTAGCAGAACTCACAGTAATTACTCATCTCTTAAAAACAGAATTTGCAGATGTGAAGCTGATGATACATTTAAGCATTTTTGTGACATCTAGACATCAACAATATGAGTTTTTGTCACTCTTTCACTGACTTTTGCTGTTCATAATACCTCACCCTTACGTTGATATTAGATCAGAGCATGGACATTTAATGGACACATCTGAAATAATTACAAACACAATTTTTAAAACTCCATTGTCAGGAAGGGAGAAATAAGAACTTGGGTTGGTTTGAGGTATCCAGCCCTCAGGAACATACTATGGTTGTTTGCATTAAGCTTTGTTGGTTTTTATCATGTGTTACATTTAGATTAAAAATAGAAGGCACAGGTGTTTTACAAGGCGCCATAATTAAGTCAACCAACAAAACTAAACATTACATTACCAAACCAGGGGTCTATATCTCAGCAGTGACTTCTTCCAATGCATTTTCATTTGAGGAATTTATTGCTTCTGAAAAAGGGCCAGGGTATGTCTGTGCTACGCAGTTCATTCCTTGTGCCACACCAATGTCTCCTCGAGAACTGAAGGTAGGGCAGGATCTAGTCCGTGCATAGTTTTGTTGGAGTCCAGCTTGGCCAACCATCTCACTCACAGTGTTCACCGGCGAAGCCCTCCACCTCTGTCTCTGTAGTTGCTCTTCTTTACACTTAATGGAGTACCAGGCCAGAAAAATAAAAAAGAATCCCACAAATTTGAGAGCAGCGGCCAATCCAAAGTAGACAAAACGAAATGAGGTGACATCGTATTCCCAGCAAGATCCTTGTACGCCACAGTCCTGTTGCCAAAGCATGCATGTGGTATCAATAACAGCCCCAAAATAAATTGGAGTGGGAATGTAAGCTGAAATAAAAATAGCGACAGAATTAATATGTGTTAGCATACAGTGGAAGACTTCTTAAGAAACTATATATCTAAGAGAAACAGGCATATGTCAAGAAGTTTTGAGATTTCTACCCTCCTATTCTTCCTACCACCACTATCTATCCCCCACATGAAACATACCACACATGTGACAGTGTGCAAGCAAAGAAGACAATGCAGCAACACCTTACTATAGTTACTGCTCCAATCTGTGGTCCCCAGACAGCTCTTCATGAACTACGTGTCCCTCAAAAGAAACTCCAGCGTTGCTCTCAGGAAATAAAATCAGCAGAGGAACAACACAAGGTTATCTCCAGTGTTACTTGTTGAACACCCATTATCCATGAGTTGGGAAGGAGTGGGGGTTGCTGCTTTAGATTAAGGAGCGAAACACCCCAAAACTGCAAAAAGTTTATCTTCCTGGAGAAAGATGGAAGTGGACCACAAAAAAAAATCAAATTTTCTTTTGAAGAGATCTTCCTCGGAAACAGAAGTAAACTCCTAAAGCTGCTATAACTGCAGCCAGACCCTTATACACCCTGCTCTCCCTGAAAATATTACACCTTTAAGATGAGTCAGAAAGGGCCTGCCCCAAAGACAACTGTTGCCTTGCTGACCAGATGCATTTAGATGGGGCTTCCCTCTTCTTCTCTCTTAGAATAATCATCGTTTGCTCTATACACTTTTGGTAGTAGCTGAACACCTGGACTACATGTTAGGCAGGATTTTAGAAGTTCAAGACCTTGAAAGGAATCACTTAGTATAAAAACCACTTTTAACATGCTTTTCTTTTTGCTTTGAAACTTTGTGAATCATAGAATATCCAAGTTGGAAGGGACCTACAAGGATCATCAAGTCCAACTCCTGGGTCTCCAAAGGACCACCCCAAAAAAAAAAAAAAAATCAGACCAAGACCAAGTGTCTAAGAGCATTGTCCAGATGCTTCTTAAACTCTGGTAGGCTCACTGCCCTGGGGAGCCTGTCTCAGTGCCTGACCACCCCCTCCATGAAGAACCTTTCCCTAACCCCCAGCCTGACCCTCCCCTGTCCCAGCTCCATGCCGTTCCCTCGGGTCCTGTCACTGTCCCCAGAGAGCAGAGCTCAGCGCCTGACCCTCCGCTCCCCTCGTGAGGGAGCTGGAGGCTACCATGAGGCCTCCCCTCAGCCTGCTCTGCTCTGGGCTGAACAAACCAAGGGGCCTCAGCCACTCCTCATATGTCTTCCACTCTAGACCTTTCACCATCTTTGTAGCCTTCCTTTGGACATTCTCTAACAGTTTTATATCTTTCTTATACTGCGGTGCCCAAAACTGCACACAGTACTTCAAATCAGACATTAAGTAACATTAGATACTTATTTTGAAAAAGCAAAGAACTTTTCTTATTTCTGAAAGCAACAAAAATGTGTTTCTAAAACAACAACAAAAAATCATTCTAAGTGATATATAATAACTGTATTAATACATTGTATATATTCACAGGGTGACCAGTGGTATTTCATTTTCTTTTCCAAGAAGCCCTTGTTTTTGTCCTTGAATATGTAATATTATGTTAGGGAAAGGAGAAATTCTGAAGAAATATACGCTCCTTCTACAAACACTATTTAAAAGACTGATACTGTTTTTGTTTTGTTATCTAACCAGATCAAGAAGTTACCAATAAATGTTTGTCAGAAGAAATCATTAACTTGTCAAAAACTGAATCATTTCATAGGGAATGACTATTTTGACAAATCTCTTCTTTTCTTGTGGAATGATTTTTAAATAAAAATTGAAACTGTAAAAAGAAATCTCTTTCTGGGACAAAAACGTTGTTCTGGAAAGTCAGTAATAATACATATATAATATACATATATATTATAATAAAATAATATAATTAATAATACATATATACATATATATGAAATACATACTCAACTACATTTTCAGGAGCTATTAATTTTAGGTTCCCGATACAATTAGTCAGGCAATTAATATTCATGGAATTTTAGTACTTTTATGGTACATTTAAGCCAAATATGGCAAGCCTTTTGGGAACTCTGTGGTTTATGTGGAAGCTTAGTGACTGCAAGACTTACCAAGAGTACGTAATAAAACAAACTGCATTCCTAGTGCAAAGGGCCGTTCCCCATCTTCCACAGACCTAGCAGGCAAAAAGAAAACTCTTTTGAAGAAACAGTCAGTAACAGATAATCATTGTGGTATGTTCTGCCTTCATCTCCCAGCTTTCTTTTTTCTGAACTATAATAAATCCTCATCTAAATTTCTTCTGTTTAGGTTCTAATATTGTTAATTCTTATTGCCAGGGAAAAAAAAAATAATGTCTCCTATCCCTGTTCAATCAAAATCTCAATCCTGCCTTTGAATTTTTCTTTACCTCTGTAAGGTGAAGAAGAATCTGATCCAAAACTATTAAGGAATTGGAAAATCCATCTAAAATGTTTGTGACTTCTCACAAGTTTCCTATTATTTCATCTAACCTCTTGCTTTGTTTGCCCTTTTTTGCAACCAAATCAAAAGCTTGAACATTTTTCTTTGAATGGACAAATAAACGACACTACCTTTCCCTACAAAGACCACGTTGTTCTCTACCCTTATATGACCACAGTGACAACAACACTACTACAGTACAGAACTTAAAGTTCAAAATCATTAGGAAGAAAAAATGAAAGATTCAAAAACAAGCATGTGGAAGAAATGAACAATTTAAAGAAACAGAAGAGGATCATTTCAAAACTTCCTTTCATTTGAACTATGAATGATTCAAATATTACCTTTTCTCAATTGCATTTTAAAACCCAAACCATTGTTCTAAGAAGGCGGAAAATTTCTTTAAGAGCTGTATTTTTCTTATGTTTTTATTTGTTCTCTCTTTATATGGTCTGGAAATCCCTGGACATTTGTTTCCTAAAAATCATTATCATGTCACATATTCTAAATGCAAGAAAGTTTCACCATATCCATTTCATCCCTATTCTCTTCCCTTGGTAAGGATACATAAGCTTGCAGGAGATAGGCTGCATTGCTCCAGCCTCTCTGACACAGACACTGGTGAGAGCAGGCAAAGCAAAAATACACTAAGGTCTTACCTGAGTGTCACTATGATTGCTGACGGCTGGGCACACGCTGTTATAAGGGTCACAATGAAAAGAAATATCAGGAATGGGATGAGCGTGTTGCAGGTTCGATCACACTTCCCAGAAACAGCATAGCCATTTTCATTCAGGTAGGTTTTGACGATAACCAGTCTGAGCTGACTGCGCTGGCCCACTGTTGGCGGGGTGATAACCTGGCGGCTTTGGACACAGGCACATTCTGTGTAATTTCTTACCTGGGAAAAGGAAACAGAGAACATTTGCACATGAAAAACTTGTAGGAGAAAAATGTTACACAGGAATGTGGTACGTCCCATGCAGTCTTCTCATCAGGAATCAAACACTACTTCTCCATCTTCTGCCTCTAACATTATTACCCCAGGTACAACCAAGGCTGCCACTCCAAGGGTTTTCAAAGGCAGCCCAAACTTCGCGTGATAGGACTGCCATTGCTTATGACTCCCACCATTTAGGCTGACTGTTATAAAAATAAAAAAAAAATCTGGGACACTTTTGGAAAATTCTGCAAAAAACATTCAATCATTTCTGACAAGGAGACTGGAGGAAAAGAATGTTTCTATTTTTTTACCAAAACTGTGAGGAAACACTCTTTAAGCATTACTGACAATGCCATATTCTGGAATTTGGCAGGCTGTCAGTTTTCATCTTCTAGAGGTATCTTCTGCTATCTCAATGGAAACCTACCAGACTCAGCTAAAGAACAAAAAGCTGCACTGCACACTTGTAGCCCAGAGACTTTCAGCTGGATGTAGACATGGATAGGATGTAAACAGGTGCAAAATCAGAGAGCAAGGGACTTAAACAGTGACACTGCAGGATATGAGATTCCTGACTGGGCAAAGACGTTGAAATTAGGATGAAAAGATTGTGTAGCAAACTGGCATTTCACAGGCAAAGGGGACTGTGATTTGAGCAAGGTGAAGAAAAGCTATGTCAGAAATAGCCTCCCATCATATTTATTCTACTGCTGTTTTCTAATAGCAAAGGGGTGTGCAGTAGATGAGAATATTCCAGTATTAGAGAGGAAACAGATCAGGGCCAGTGTGATGTAAAAGGAAGGAACTTTTGGCTTTTATGTTCACATTCTTAAAACATAGGACCACATGGGCACAAAAGCTATGTTACAAAACCATCTTAATATTGTAAATTTAAGCACTCAGGCATCAGGAAATATCCCAGTTAGGGTTGACTGTCAACTTTAATTTATGCCCATGTATGCAGTTGTGTTATAACATTGCTGTACATTCTTTTTCCATGGTATTTAGATGAATTTCTGAATGAGTATTTATCCAGTAGTTTACCTCCAATTTTCAAAATGTGGCTTCATGTGCTTTTTCCTCATACTAATCATATTCCACTACAAATACAGAATGGCTCATATTTCATATGGATTTTTCTATCACACTCATCATTATAGCTTAACATTTTCAAAAAGGTGTAATTTATCTTCAAAACAGTTATGAGGCACTGAAGTTGTTATCCCTATTTTGTAGGTAAGTAACTGAAACAGATCAAAAGTTTTGGAAATGTAGGTGGCAAATCTGAGACAACCATGACCCCTTTTTTTCCAGAATATTTTTCATTATATTCACAGCTTTTTCTGCCTTAACAGAACTCTTTCTGCCTTTAGATACACATTTAGGCACTCACTGCTTCTGCAAATGACACCTATGTTTATTGCTCATGTCCATTATCCAGAATATGAGGAATACTAAATTAATGGGCAATTGGGAAAAGTTTGTTTTAATGACTGGCCCAGTAGTGTTTAGGAATAGAAACAATGTCAGAATTCAGTTTCCCAAGGCAGCATTTCATTGCCTAATATCACAAGTATTAGCTTTCTTCCTACAGTCCTCACCTTAATCTTCTTATTGCTTCAAAATAGGCACTCTACAGAAAATCTTGCTTCATCAGCAGAAAAAAACAAGTCTGCACACTAAATGAGACAGAGGTCTTATGCAACAGAAATGCTAGAGTATGGGAACATGTACATTACACCAGTTTTGAACTGTACACAGGCATCCTTTTTCCTGCTTCCAATTTTAAGTGGTTAATTTTGAAAATACTATATATTATAGGCTTAAATCCAAATGTTATGTTAGCAGCATTTTATGCGCTATAGAGTGACACAAACCTACATTTGTTGTTTCTGAAAGTACCCTACATAAAGCATTATTTAATCAACAAAAGTATTTTTCTATTCATTCTATTCACCTTTAGCTACTGAGTTAAAACTTCAGTCCACGAAGGATCTTTTCTTAAACCATAGTAGGAACTATTGTATTTCAAAATTTGTACTGAAGAGTACAAATTTGTACTACCAAAGTATATCCTACTAAATGAATTCGTAGTGCCAGTTTGATATCAGGTGAAATGTAGCAAAGATCAAACCTGTGTCTCAATCCAGTAAAGTACAAATAAGATTTATATAGACACTGAAAGTTAACCACAGGTTCACACTTCAGGCTTTTAAAGCAATTTTCTGCTAAAAAACAGAAAGACACTTTAAAAAAACTATATAAGGAAACTAGTCTGTTCTAGATGGAATCTACGTAGGAACCTTAATTTATGGAATGAATATCCATTCAAACTGAATGGATCCAGTCAAATCTGATAAAAGGCAGTGATGGAACCACTATCCTCCAGTTCACAGGCTGGCTCACAACTGCAAATCAGGAGACTGATGCATTATAAATAAGCTTTCTGGAAAGTACAATTAAGTCCTTAGAAAATCAATGTTTACATTACTTCCTGTCTTTCTTAATGATTTTTTAAGACAGTTCTGTAATAGAAGAATTTAAGGGTTTGCATTGCTATGAAATGAGCATAACCACACTGCTGTTGCTAGTAATGTCAGTTTGTATATTTCAATGTTTTCCTGTGCCCACTTAGAAAACTACCAAATTTCTATGGTGTGATTTCACCAGCAGGATGCCCTCCACCAGTCCAGAAGACAGGGAAGACTGGGCTGTGACAGGCAATGTGTTTCCAAGAAAGAAAGTGGATTAACATCTTTTAATTTCTGGTTACTTGAGTTTAAAGATAATCACTTAGGTTGGAAAAGGTCTCAAGAAGGACATAAGAATGGCGAAGCTATTTTACAGGAGCAGAATAAACAGGCAGTCTTTTACAATGAGATTGGCACAAACACCAATGGCTTTAAAAAGGCCATAATTAAATTTAGACAGGAGTTTAAAACATTTCCTGAAGAGTTAAGTTCTTCCTTCCATTCAAAGAGGGAAAAACAACAACAAAAATACCAACTGCTCTTAGAAGTAACATCAATGAGCTTGTGAAAAGACTGTATGCTTCGAGGGGGGGATGTTTGCTCTAGAAACAGAGTAGTCTTTGATCTGCTCTGACCCTGAGGAGCTACTCGCTATCTGTAGGTTGAACGTGGGTGGGTGGGTGAAGGACTTACCCCTGTGCTATGGTTTCCACCATTGATGCAGCCAGCTAGGCAAGGATTAAAATATGTTATTCCATCTGATCCACAGACAGGCTCGTACTCATGAATCTTACATCCGCAGTTCACATTACAGCTCCCAGTCAGATTCCTGTGGGCCATGGCAAGAGTGGGACTGAAGAAAGGAAAAAGAGCATGCTAGTAGGGCAAGTACCAGTATCCTGCTGTTCAGAAGGAGAAAACATCCTAGCCATTAACTCTGGAACTAGCACTTGATCATTAAAGAAAGGCTGCATTAACTCTGGATCATGTACATGATTTAAACAACATAGAAGAATGCCCCAGGCATCTCTGCTGTCAACTGAAAACACAATACAAAAATAATCCCAAAGTATAAAACTTTTATGTTTTTGCCTTGGTAAAAGTTGTATTTTTTTCCTGATTTTTCTTTTCTTTTAGATTCCACTACTTTGTATGCCCACCATAACCTGCAGCAATTTGCTGTTAATTACTAATAAAGGCCCCATAAGCGAGATATAAGCATTATATGAACTAATAGGAATCTCTTCCCACATACAAACAACTGTTCAGAAAATTTAATGCTCGCGTTATACGTGTATCAGTGATATAAAACACAGAAATCGCTCTAGATCTGGAGGAGTAATGTGCTTTTACTAAACGTCTGTAAAAGAACCACTACTCCACCTCGTTGGACTTTTTCCCAATATCCTGCCAAAAAACAACTTTCTAAGTCCTCCCACAAAGGGTTTGGTTGTATGCTCAGAACGACTGAGTTCTCATGGCTGGAATGGAGATTTATCCCCCCATGGCTCTGCTTTACCAGTTGTACCACTGTGGCTCAATCCAGACATGGCTAAGACCTCAGTAATGGTAGAGTCCATATCTGTAAGATCATAGACTCTTCATCAGAACGAGATGGAAAAAAACCTCACTGATGAAATGTTTCTCCTTGCTTCTTGTAGAAAGAAATCAGCTCTGCTTACAACTGACTGCAGACTGTCACAGTCAGAGGTTTTGACTCAGGTTGATGAAGTTGAACAGTAACCAACTCACTCAGCTGCTGCCTTGCCTACCACATCATTTCAGTCCTGCCTAAAACAACTCTCAGATCACTTGTAAACCACCAGTTCTAGGCACAAGCACTGCAAGGTTACCCAGTTACACCCTGCCCCAAAGCAAAGACCAGGGTGACACTGGACTTTTAGCATTCCTGGATATAGTGAGGGCTTGGAGTACAAAGCAAAGGAGGAAAAGCACTAGCAGACACAGAATCAACCTCACTGAAAGAAAATACTAGAACCTCCTACATAACTGCATATATAAATTGTGGTCATAGACTAACAAAGTTAAAATAAAAGACTTTGAAGAAAGATAAAATGGATACTAGTTTGTTTCTTCCCAAGTTAAAAACAGACTGGCACAACTGGGCCCAGCATAAATACAGCTGATATCAGAGAGAGTAAGGTGTCCAGTCTGTATTATCTAGAACCTTCTCATTAATGAGGAAATAGGTGATGATCAAACTGTTTGTTTCTGTCACATAATTGTTTTGAAAAGCCATTTACTTCTGGTAAGTAAGTTTACGTACTAAAAGTATTACTCCTGCATAATACCAGAGGGTGTTATGTTGGAAGGTATCTCAAGGTACAGACAAATTATTACCTTTCATCTGTACTATTACTGAACATGCTAGCTCAAGTACCAAAAGGAAAATAACCAATCTGCTCAGATATATATGCAGACACACCATGAAATGCAAGTTATTTTCTGCCGTCATTATGCAGCCAAAATATAACAGGCACGGACTTTTAAATAGACTGTAATATATTTATACCTATTTTTACTACACTTACCATGTTCTCCATCTTGTTTCAGGTTCCTAAATTAATTTAATAAGTGGAAAAGCAAGCATCTGCAGGGTGGTTTATTGCTGATTCAATTTTCTGTGTCTCATTTGGAATTTCATCTGGTTTCAAAGTACTGTCAGCAACATGAAGGCATTAAGCCAGTGGAAAAGTTACCTGAATGATCTTATTCATACCAATCTATTTTCAAATGACAGCCTTGGCTGAGGCTGGGGAGCCTAACTTTTATTTCCTAAATACATTTCTCTTTAATGAAATCAAGGTTCCAGAATTCTGCACCCACACTCCCTCCTCACTATACAAGGCTATTGCAAAAAAATGAGAACTGAAAAGCAGCTGATACTGGTTTTCACTTGAAGCTTACCTTGTTATTGAGGAAAACCGTGATTTTATTATGCTTTCAGAAATCGCAAACTGTAGTTTCCTGTGATGCTTAAACAGCACTTTTTTTCTGGTGTTTACTCCTCAGCATGCATCTTACCTTCTATCTCAGCTGCCCCCTGGCCTGTAAATGCTATTTGGGGCCTCAAAGTACCCAAATGTTACGCACTGCAATATTCAGTATTGCAAAACCTAAGCTCTTCTGAAGACAGAGGGTCAGTTTCAAACCATTTACATTAGAGACTGTAGTTTGTATTATCTAAACCTGGAAGTTTTTAGTTCATCCAGGTACCAAAGGCAGAAAGGCAGGTTCTCTAAAGAATGAGGACAACTCACGGTTCTGAAGATCTCCAAAAATTCAGAACATGGAAATGAGGCAACAAAGCTGGCTCCCTGCCTCCTCTGCAAGGGAAGGTGAACTGGGAGCTGAGACTGGCAGTAAGAGCAGATCAGAATTGGGTCCAGAGTCAGAGACCAGACAGACTCAGCCCAGTGATCACACAGCAAACCCAAGAAATCTAGGGCAGGCCCTCACTTCCAGCTTTCTTCACAATAGCTCTCCTCAGTGATGGAGCTGAACCTGGACTCAGCCAGCTGAACTCCATAATTCAGGTGTCCAAGCTCCCACACACAAGTGGGGGAAAGTGCCCCATGCCCTGATATTTTATGGGAATATGGGTGCTCACTGACAACAGCTCAGTGAGTTCCTACACACGGAGCAAAAACCTGCCCCTCTGGGCTGATAGCATTCTCCAGTTACATGAACTTGTAACAGATAATACTTCTATGAAGTGGAGGAGGAAGCTTCCTCTTCTTCATGGACTCTGTAACTGCCTGAGGTGGGAATATTGGGGTTCAAGGGCCTCCCCAACCTGAACGGGTTCACACTTACACCTCCCTGATACTATTTTTATCAGCAAGCTCCAAAATGGAGTCTCCTTCCATCCTTCCTGCTGAAACTGAACCTGATCTTAATCCCGTTCATGCCTCCTCATCAATGACTCTTTATTGCCACATCTATAAGCAAAACCTAGAGCAGGGACCAGGACCCAAAGTAAGTTCTTCCAAAGGAAATCTTTCAGTGGGTTTTAAAATCAGATTCTTCCCTTGCTTACTCCTTCTTCTGTATCTCTATCTGTTCCTCATCTTTTTCTTCTTCCTCTTCCCCTGTATCCATTGCTGTAAAGTAGCTTTAGTACCACAAAAGGAATGAAGGGCAGTCCTGTGTCAGAAGACTGAACTATGCAATAATTATGGTGCTTTTGTGGACATCAGGAGTTCAGGGTCAGATTTCCTCAGACTAACTGTTTTCTGACCTTCTAGCAAAAACAGGCTATCGGGCAGTTCCCGTCTTCTCCACAATAACTGTTCAACACAGTGGCCAATGCTAATCAAAGTGGGTATCATTAGAAAACACACATCCATCCCTTCTGGATTTAGAATTATTTCAAAGGCTTCGATCCCATCTTCGAATCGCAGCAACTTAAACATCAGCACCTCCTTGCCTCAGATCATAAAATGCATAAGAACCTGTGCTTGAGCACTTGGAGAACTCTGGCCAAGATACAAACCATGGTTTATTTTACTGCAGTAGTCCTCAAGAAAAAGTAGCTGTACAAATCTCTGAGATTTAAGAATTTTTGTGTAAGAGCCTGCACTTTCATCAGCATGGTTCTGGGACTCTTCAAATCCAGAGCTCATGGCATCTGAACAGTGAAGAAAGCTGGTGCTTTAGGAATGCAGTTTTGGATATTTTTTAGTTATGTTTTTTTTTCACAGAAATGGTACCAGAACCCTTTGCTGTGCTATTAGCTTATTTTGAAAGGTTACTCTGAACACTCTGAGTGCTGTGTTTCCCCCGTGTTTAGAGCTGCAGGATGCCACAGCTCACAGCTACAGTCACCCTGGCCTTGATCCACAGATTCTGGATCCTCTCTCAGGATGCTGGCTCTGCTTAGCTCCATAGCACAGGGCTGTCACTTCTTCTCCTTCCTGGCTGATATATTTAAACTGGCCAACCTTTTCTTCAAAACTGGAAACTAAGAGTGTCCTCCATTACATCATTTATCTAGCAGTCTACTGAGAAGATATGAAAACCCGATTTCCAATGAATATTGAAGTAATCCCTACAAGGTTGAACCTGACGAAGAGGAGAGGCTGAAGGAATAAGACTTGAAGGCTTTTCCCAAGGACTAGAATATATATATGAAAATCCCCAACCCCAGCAGATGCATGTGACCATCTTCTTACATCTGAGTGGTGAATGGAGCCACAGGCACCATCCTACCCCATCCTGTGGTTAGTGTGCAGTCCGATCCTGAAGACCTGAATTTCTGAGAACAAATGATAGTTTGGCTCCTTGAGAATTCACAAAAACAGATAGATTGTAAGTGTGAGCTAGGTACTGAGATCCATTAGGGCATGGGTATTTGCACATGCACCATAAACAAAAATCTTGCCCTGGGAATTATGTTGGTATGCGCAGCATCTCCACAGCAGGCACCACAGCGTAATATTGAATTAACTGCTCTGCCTTGTTTGCCCTGCTCTCAGTACTGCTCAGTGGTGCCACAGAGAGGCCATGGCCATTCCGAGCTTGCTCAAGTGGCTGCTCTAAACAGATCAGCAGATATCTCGGGAATGTTGGCACCCCCTCAGCCAGGCAGGAGCTGAAGAGGAATCTGGACTGTTTGCGTGGCTGCATCCCCGAGATGCTCTGCGCGTGCTCACAGACCAGCACTGTTTTGGAGCCCTGTGAGGGCTGCTGTTTGCTCACCTTCACGTCTGCAACACTTGAGCAGAACTGATGTAAAGGTAAACAGCAAGCATCAGATGTATTGTTTCCCAGCAACCCTATGGATGATAAGGGATATTCTGCTCCCATCTTCTACACCCGAATAGCTTGGAGACTTGGCTGAGGAGCCAGTCTACACACAACCCCTGTCATCCGTGTCATCTGTCAGCTCACCTCCCATTATTAGTGATGCTACGCATTATAACTGCTGCTCAGTGGCTTCCACTTGACTCATTTTTAATGTATTTATACACCACTATTTGCTTTTGCTGAATATGCTTGTCCTTCCAGCTGTGCACTTTTGCAGCTGATCAAATGTTACTAAGTAGCTCTTAAATATTTATTGACTTGTCTACTGATCACACAAATCAGGTTCACAAATTTAGCTCTTGTAGCTCTTGGAGCTACTTTGCACTTTATGGTCTAGTTGGATGCTAACCAAAGCCTTTCTGAGTATATTCTTTCTTGTACCATAAACAAACACGGTGCAGTTTTAGAAACAAGTTGCAGCCCGAGCAGGAAATTAAATATCTACGACTGGTATTGGTTCTGTCGCCTTCTCAACTATCAGCTGAAACCTGTTTCACTATATAATGCTGGATTTCTGAAGGCAATTTGCAGCAACATGTCATAGATCACCATGCAGACTTTTCCAGTAATCTCTCAGCAGAACCTTCTCTCTGATGGAAAACACCCAAATCACCAAAACATTTCTCGGGAACATACTGATTTCAGCAGCGATGTGACAGACATTTTTTACAGAAACAAGAGAGGCAGCATTTTTGGAGTTTTGCAAGATCCTTGGCATCTTGCAGAGCTGGATGCCCCTGGTGATAAATATCTGGGAAAAGCTGGGGCTCACAGCCTGCCCAGGGGACCCTCGTGAGGATGCCCTGGCTTCCAGCAGGGCTCCATCACCCTGCACGCACACGGAATGAGAGCATCTCTGGCTGCTGGGAAAGGCACAGCTCGGGTTCTCCTCTCCAGCCTTTCCTATCCCATTAAATGCATTCTTCTGGCCTCTTACCCCTCCTTTACATCAAAGCCTTCTTGGCAGTAGATGGGTTCGGGGCAGCTTTTTGGTACCTTGCGTAGCCAACTTGAGCTGCACTGCTGAATATTACCATGACACGCAGGTTAGGAAATCAACTGAAGAATGAAAGTGAATGAAATCAGGCATGAAAATAGTTAGAAGTATGAAACTGGAAACTGAACTGTGACCACTCTGAAAATTTACTCTTAGGGACATTTTTGTTTTGCTTGGAAGAACCCTTACATTTGCAGATATGCAAAGCAAATATGCTCAAATGAATAACAAGCTACAAATGAATGCAAGCTGTGTGTCTCCAGCTTTCATCACTCCTTGTACCTCAACAAATCGCTGTATGGTTTATTATGGGTATTTGTTTGCTTTTTTGTTGTTGTTTACAGCAAATGCCATGCACACAAAGAGATTTTTTTTATCTTCTCAAGAACATATAATAGACAAAATTATCCATTAGCTCTGTTTCCAAAAGCTCATTATCAGGCATTTTTAAGAGGTTCATATTTTCATCTGTATTACTCTGTACTGTATTACTCTGTACAATTACATCTGTATTCAGTCTTCAGCCATTGCTCTTTCCTCTCTTAATGATGGGAAACTAGTGAAGGACTACAGATGCCAAGGACATGAAATCACATGTGTATGTAACCCCATTTTCATCATGTATGATCTATATAGCCAATATATAGCACATTTTATAACACATTTCTGTGAATGCTTCTCACAGTAGTAAGTCATTTTTTTCTTGAAGGTGTATATTTTTCCAGCACTAAGCCAAACCGAAGAACTGTAATCCTGTCTTCTAACACTGAAAGGCTGCCTATTTCCCCAAAAAGAAAACAGAGCAGTAAACCCTGAATTACTGCACTGCACAGCACAGATTTACCTGCATTAGTCAGAAAAAGCAGAATTTATACACTGGAGCTAGTTAAGTCCTGCTCATGATGTGGGCTGCTGGAAAAGCAGCTTAGTTTCATTGCACCTACTGCTGTAGACACACAGGATATGTGAGAAACAGCTGCCCTGCTTGTTTCAGTGGCATGGATGCTGTCAACCTGCAGTGATGCTTCATGAGCTCCCAGAGACATCTGTCATGGAGTGAGGCACCTGTGCACACACGCAGAAACAGAGACCAGCCCCAAATGACAGCATTTCCTGAACTATTCTTTCAATTGCAAGCAATGATTCTGCTCATTTCATTAAGAAGCTTTAACTGCAGGTTTGCTAAACATGCATACTGGGACAAAACCCAGAATCCCAGCTGGCAAATTGCATTTGTTCCCTTCTCAGGGAGACTGTTCTGTGTCTCCATGACACAATGCTGGTAAAGATAACAGAGAGAACACCTTTCCTAGATGTGACTGATGATAAAAGGGACTCTAGTTCCTAACACTTTGTCTAAACTCTGTTCTCCTCTCCAACTATTGTTCTGTGGAAGACTTATGGTTTAGGAATAAAAAGAAAAGGGAAAGTATAAGGCAAGATATTTCTTTACAGCTGTGACCTGTTATTTCAGATATCCAGGCTTGGACTGGTACCTCACTGTGCTGGCAGTCTATACACAGATACTAAAAAAGAGGTGGACCCTCTTCCATGAGGCTATAATCTAAATTAGATGAGGTTAAACAAAACAATGCCTGACTATATTTTGGTAACATCTAAACAAAGAATTGGTTTGCACGTGGCTTTATTAATATTTTTTTTAGATTGCTGTAGTAACCTACACTACTGAACACCAAGGAAACACAAAGAAAAGAAAACCCCTCACCCCACCACACAATTTCTCTAATGTTAATATTGGACTGTATGATAAAAAATGTTATCTTAACTTGATGGTAATATTTTTGGTTTGGTGTTGAACCTTTAAGACCAAGGACATTCTGGATCTGCAGTCTCCTTGTTGGCAAACAGCTGGAATCACAGCAATGACGCAACTTTTGTGTAGCTGTCGAACAAGGGACCCTCTCACTGCACTAGCTAGATTCCTTCTTTGTTGTTATTGTTCTGACCCAATTAGTCACTGCTTCAAAATTATGAGATCTGATTGGACTGAAAGAGATACAAGGGTAATAGAAACCCATACTGGCGGCCCAAGAGGAAGATTTTTTTGTTAAGTGCCTCAGTAACTCAATTACGTGTTTTAACCAAACTTTAATTACACCAAAACAACAAAAAGCAATCAGAAAGGGCCTGTTTTGATTCATCACATGCCAGAAATATGAGAGAGGGAAGTGAACTAATCCAGGAATCTGTCATTATGAGTAAGGCTTCCTGGGAGTCTGTTTAGTTACCCGATATCACAAAACATAGAAAACACAGGTCTACAAACCACCAAAGTAGCTATTCTCTTCTATTTCCCCTTTATTTAACGATGGTGAGACCACACCTGTGGTGCTGTGTCCTGGTCTGGGGTCCACCTTACTGAAGAGACATGGAGCTTCTGAAGAGAATCCACTCCACGTCCACTCTCAGTACCCTGCAGGATGCCAGCCTGAAACACCAACTTACTGATGTTGTTTAGCAATTGCAGATTAAGAAATCTGCTATAACTACTGAGGTTCAATTTTAAATTTATTTATTGCACTGTGATATCACTTTTCAATAAATAAGTTGCTAATTGGGGTAATTTTTGAGCATTTAGCTCTCATCAGAGTCTCAGTGGCTGCACATCAGAGGGACGCTTGAACTTTTTGAAAGCACTGCATGCTGTTTTTCTTCAATTTTGCTCTTTAATGCACTTTTATTCTCCTATATTAAGGTACAAATCTTAATTTTCTTCTGCAAGAAGCTGCAAGAAGACAATTCGCTGATGCAGGGCCTCCTATCTGGGTGCTAGTTATGATGTAAGAGAAGGAATGCCAAACAGCAGTTTGACATTAAGCTCTCTATACTGTGTTCAATATCAAACATGCCTTTAGAGGCAAGGCTGAGGAACTGAAAAACAGGCTCTGAAATGCTGAGATGTATAATAAAGGGGTGTCCTTGACCTTCTTGATAACAGAACTGCTGATAAGGCACCAACAACGGAAAAACTGCTTGTGCCCAACATAAAACAGCAGAGAATCCTTGCGTGTAGAAATGTATTCTAATCTCTGTGTGCCTCCAGGTCCCATCCACTTCCCTTCAGCTGGTACAGTCAAAAAATACTGAGTTATGAACCATACTGAATTATAATGTATCACTGACTACATTGCTCAGTGCTGATGTTCACGTATTTCTGTTAACTAAAACCCAGCTCTTATGTGCTGGCTTATATCTCAACTCACCAAAGGCAAAGAGCTATTTTTTTGAATGTAAGAGAAAAGGAAAGTAGAACTGAACATACAAGTCCAAAGAAAATCAAGAAAGGAGAATCTCCCCTACAGTATGTCTACACTGCTCAGTGCAGCTGAGATCTCCAGGCTGCTGCCAGCACAAGTACCTCAGACAACAGACCTGACATTGCCAAGCTAAGGTAGAGCATTGTGCAAGACAATTTATGCTGAACCAAACAGCTGTAGTGCTTCTTGTATCTGATCTGGTATG
This sequence comes from Anas platyrhynchos, assembly GCF_047663525.1. Taxonomy (NCBI): domain Eukaryota; kingdom Metazoa; phylum Chordata; class Aves; order Anseriformes; family Anatidae; genus Anas; species Anas platyrhynchos. The sequence continues at coordinate 34,788,636 of NC_092588.1, read as the reverse complement.
TTGAACTGGCTTTGATGTCCGTACACTGTGCTGTGTGCAGTGAATGAAGAACATGTTTTATTAAACCTCGGAATGAAAGCATGCTTTTTTGTTGCACGAACAATTACATTCTTTGATGTCTGAGGCGAAGAGCTCCTTACCAAGTAAATGATTTGAAGCTATCAAATGATTGACCATGAGGAATAACAGAATGTTTACCATGTCATATTTTCAAGATGAATTTATGAGTAGTGGTGCTTCTTTATTATTTTTTATCAGCTGATTTGATCACTGCACTAATAAAAAGTCATATAGGGCTGAGGCTGCAAACTCCTGAACCCTGCTTTATCACACGCTGGTTATTCTCAATTTCTGATGACATTACTGCCTAAGCATACCAATTTTTATACTGATTTCAAAGGCTTGATATACCGCAATATTTCACCAAATTCTGCCATTACTATGTCTCATCTCTTGTAAGTAAGAAGAATTAGATGAAGATGTAAATGAACTAATGCTACTGCACTTTCAGAACAGCTGTGGATAGACTCCTAGTTCAATTCATGCATTTACTGCAAATACTGTTTACCACAAAAGTGAATTAGATACTCTTAAACCTCTAATGTGAATGTTCACATACCAGTAGTTTGCCTTGACTTCAGTTTTGGAATAGATTTTAATTACATAACACGTTTTCATAGGCAGAGAACTACAACCTTCTCATTAGTCAGACAGGGACATTCTCACTCACTGCACAATTCAGTTCATTGCTTTCTGAAATTTATATTTTATTTCCAATTAATTTACATTTCTTCATCTACCCCTGCAGTCTTTCAACAAACATCACCAGAAGATGGACAATTGAACTGTCCTACCCATCTTCCATCCCCATTTTCTCCTTCTTCAGCCCACTATGCTCAGATCAGGATTTATTGACCATGCTACTCCGCTCCACAGTTAGCCCATTGGCACTGAGATTTAACTCTAGGTATTAAGAACAAAAAGAATCATAGAAGCTTCCCACCAGCTCAAGACTTTTAGTTGCTGGTTTTTGTTGCATTAGGGTTTGACAGCAACTTAGTAACACACAGCAACATGCAATGCAAAATACTCTCTATGAAAAGTGTCTATTTTCTTCCTCCCTTGTTTTCCATTCTTCCTCTTTGTTTGTCATTTGGCTTGCTCACTACCCCAGTGTAGTTTTTTCCTTATTTGATCACCCCTTTTCCCGCTCCACACTTCTTCTACAGTCTCTTCCAAAACTCAAAATGTCAGTCCAAAGCTAAGCCTTAAAACTACAATATTCAAATGTCTTTGATACCCAGCAACCAGCCATAAAAAAAGAGGCAGACATTGTCTCAGATGCAGAAGCAAAGTCAGATAAGTTTGTACTAGTCTACAGGCAGCAATTTTGGGGAAAAGTTATTGCATTTTATAAGAAAGAAAATAAAAGCTCACAATCGAGCTTCTGAGGAACTACCTTCCAGTGAAACACCTTCTCAACTTTTACCGTACTTTCTTGCTTCCAAATATCCCTGATGTTTAAAAAATAGCGTATCATGCATTTCTTGATGTCACAGCCTAAATCCCTCACTCCCATTACTTTCCCACATCCATGCCTTCTTGTTCATGACAGCCTTCTTTAAGGGTTGTAATCTGGTCAGTGTCCCTGGCAAGCAATGCCAGGGACATAAAACTTGTTAAAAGGTTCAGAAGCAGCACACACCATGAATGTCAACAGCATATGCACAAATAATTAATCCCAACTTTGGACTGAAGAAGATACTATTATGGTGATATTAAACGAACCTATTCAGAAATAATTTTTGCAATCCCTTTAGTATTTTCATAATTTTCCTGAGCAGAAAACATTTTGAAACACTATCTAAAGTTTTGGCAATCTACACAGTATATTATTATTGTTTTCCTGTGAAATTCAATAATATCCGTCCTAATGCATTTTTCCATCCCTCATAAAGGTGAGTTATAACATAGACTTCATTACAAAACAGATGCAAGATGGAAGGGCCACATTCATATGTTCATACTACAATACTCACCATATTCCTATTTGATCATACGGCTTCTTCAGTACATGGGCCATCAGCATTTTTTACATTTCTTTACCAGGCTTACTGGAAAAAGCTGGTGATTCAAAGGTACTTACCCAGTTGTATAAGGTATATTTATTCCCCCTAGATTAATGCTTTCACATCCAACAATGAAGAGAGTTGAAAAGCACAGCAAAGACACACCACTGCAGATCATAGCCAACTTTGCAGACTCTCTTGCACCAAGTTTCAGTTTTTTGATAATGTAGCCGCCTAGGACAATACCAACACCAGCACTTGGAACAATAATCACACCTGCCAGGAAGAAATTCAAGCAACATTAAAATAGGATGTATAGAAATAGAATAAAACATAAATATTGTTTTAATTCCCTAATTAGATGACTATAAATGCTGTACTAAGATCTCCATTGTCTGATTCTCTGCTAGTTAGCAAACTGAGTCAGACTTTTCAAACCTCTGGAGTGTTGTCAAAGAATTAATGAAAGCCTCCTTATGATATTACCAGCAGCCAAAGCACTATAAGAGACCTATTGTATTTACAAGCAGAAACATCGCTTTGTATTTATTTTAGAATGGGAAGAAGGGATATGCATTGCTCCCAATTACTAAAAATATGAAGAAATCCAAATTTGGACATGGATCTTCCTCTTCTTACTCACATGATTTAGTACAGCAAAGCACAGATGTTAACCTAAGGCAGGACCCCTGAAGCCTGCCCAACTGGGAGCACATGCAGGCAGCTGGCTGCGAATTCTGCATTCTGGCAACTTGGCTCAAGTGGAATAGCACTTTCCTACATCAGCAGCCCCATTCATTTCAGCACAGCCACTCAAGGTCTAAACTGATTAAACATGATTAAAGGAATTAAAATAAAGGAATTAAATCAAACACAGTAAGTTTAAGTCAAAAAAGACATGCCCATGAAATTTTTGTCACTGGTGGCAGTTTGGCTATATGACACAAGGCTGTCCTCACTTCCCAGTGCTTGAGGAGTTAAGTCATCGAATTTCTTGCGCACCTTAGCTTCTCTTGGCTTTTGCTTCTAACATGTGAGAAAGTCTTTAAATAAGGTCTTTGTTAATAAAGATGTGTATATAAATTCCATATATAAATACAGAATTTGAACAACTTTGGCAGCTGCATGTAGGGAGAAGAAGCTAAATATTATATTACAAATTCTTAAAGATGTTGGTCTAGTTTCTAAAGAAGCCTGCAAGATTATCACTTGAAAATATCTTTAATATTATCACAAAGCAATAATATTCTCGTATAATATTCTCATTCTCTGCTACTTTGTGTAAAGGTGAAGGAGACATTACATTTATCAAAATGTTGAGATTGAGAAAGCAAAAATAAGAGGTAAAAATAGTTGCTGCCTTAATTATACTTCCATCACCAATGACATTATAAAGTAAAATGTCATTTCATGAGGAATATTTTTAATAACAACCCTTCACAGAATCAAAAACAGTTTCAAAAGAGCAGAATTTAAATTTATAAGCCTTTCTAGGAGAATTAAATGATTTCACAAAGTTCAAATCTGTTACCTCTCTCAAGTTTCAATGACTGGAATATGAACAAGGGAAACAGATGCCAATCCTTTCACTTGCACTGAAAACCTTCTCTTCTGACTGTGGTAACTCAGCCATCTAAGCCTGCCATGCAGGCCCTGCTCTAAGAAGTCCACATCAGAGAAGCCCACGTACCCAACAAAGGAAGACTGGGATCATTTGTGATGGCTTCTGAAACACTCATGTCAGATGAACCAAATTCCATGGACCAAATCCTTGGTTACACCAGTTAACGTGAATTAAAGATATACCTCAATATAAGGGGTTATTGGATATAATTAAACTTTGTATTTTATTAGTCCTTCCACCTTACAACTTAGCTTTGAGTTCTTAACATCTTCTGGACCTGAATTTATCTTCTCTTTCATATTCTCTTGAGGGCACGTATGTTAGAAAAGCCTTTCATTAGGTGTGAGACTGTGTGTCTATGTCTAGTGTCTTGTCAAAACTGGGCATGTAAGTATTTTGTGAGGCATTTGGTTAGTGGCTGTTCTGTTAGTGAGTTATACTGCACTGCTGTTTGCAGACATCCTCTGCCACAAAGAGGTTAAAACATAAAAAAGATTAGAACATAAATAAAGAGGAGATGAGCAGGAACAAACTGCCTGCCTAGGCTGTCTCTCATTCAGGAGGATGAAAAGGTAAGGGCAAACCTACACAGAGGATGCATAAAGAGAAATTCCTCTACGCAAACTATAGCAGGGGATGGAAAAGCCTTTCTGGGAGAAACTGTAAGGACAGAAGCAGATTTAGCTGCTTGTGGTGAAAGCAGCAGCTCATTCCTTCCTGCGTGTCAGGAAGGCTGAGAAGTTCCCTTGCCCCAAGTACAAATTCTTCATCCCTATGCTCCTCTCCTTTCCTGCAGGGGATGTAAAATCAGAAGTGATATACTGTCAAGGGAACGCTGCTGCTACAGTGCACTTCAAGGAGAGCTTACAGGGCAAAGCAAAGCATGTACATCTAATCAGGACACGCATTCTTCATTTTCAAAGCCATTTAAAGGAATAAAGCTTAAGATCTGATTCTATGCTGTTGCACTGCACTTTCCTTCATTTTATAATGACAGTTTGGCTTACAGGAATTGTGCATGTGCCAAAAAGCCTCCTTGCTACAGCGCTCCAAGGCAGTATCAGCTTTCAGTCAGCAATTTTCAGGCTTTGTCCTTTTTTGCTGTTGTCAGCTGCAGCACTTGAGGCTTTCCACAGTGGCAAAATATGATATTAACAGATACTAATAGTCTGGTAACAGAAAACTGCAATATCTGCTAAGAGGGATACACTTCCAAAGAGAATACTGTAGAGATTTTCAATCCAATTCCGTCTGAGATAATGTGCTATACCATTTCTAGAGCTAAAGGGGGATCCAACCTATTTGTAACCAGCTTAGCACAAGTTACCAGAGCAGGGCTTTATAATATAGCAGCTCTTCCAACTACAAATTATTTGAACTCTCTTTTTCAAAAGTAAATCTTCTATCAAAGCACTAGAAATTTTAACCGTATTTGTCTAATATCTACCTGCAACCTGAAGTCAAAGTTAATTTGGGAATAAATCAAGGAGGCTGAATACCACCTGCTCTACACATGGAAAACAAAATTCCAAACAAGACAAGACTGCAGCACAAACTGCACAAGTTAAAGATATGAAATTTGACACATGGCATTTTTGCTGCTGATTAATGCCATGTTAGGTTAAAAATAGAAACAAAATAATTAATTCTAGCTAATTAAGGAATTGCTGCTTATGAATTGTGATGGAAAATGACCAATATAAAATTTATATCAGTCACATAAGATTCAGCAAGGCAATGTATATATAAAGTATGGATCCAGTAGCACAAATAAATTGTAAGTCCTCCTTCTGCAAACCAGAAAATTTTAGAAACTGAACATATTTATTAGATTAACTAATAGAAATCTAATGCAAAATCTTGTTTCCTTTTCCAATTTTTCCTAGAAAAATAATTTATAAAATTAATAACAACTGTTGACATTCGTGCTAAGTTTAGGAGTTGGGGATGTGGAAGCAGTGCTCACTTGTCCATGTTGAACATATAGCCTGAGCTATTTCATCTTCTTCTGGTACCTTAAAATAGTCTTTATCTACTAATTTCTAACAGGGCAAACTACACATCCAAACAACACAGGGGAATCTTCACATCCTCAATAGGGTCACATTCTTTCTTCTTATTTTAATGTGCTGGCTGTTGAATGTTTTGTTTGGTAACCAAGTTTCTGGCTTAACCTGAGAATGAAGTGAGTTACAGAGCAGCAATCCCATTAAGACTCATTACAGCAAAACTCCTGTGCAAGTGTAGCTACATTAAATTTCTAGTAGAATCATGGCTCCATCAATCAAATTTTCTTCCTTAGATACAGAATACAGGGATTTCATGCCCCAAAGAAAATCTCATCCCAGCAAGTTCTCAAACAGAAGTCACCTCATGGTGCTTCTCTGATGCTTCGCCTCAACACTCTAGAGAGATTTCTTGTGTATCTTTCAGCCACTGTAGGTAACAAGTGATTCCCATTTGTCTCTGTGTCATGCCCCTCTTTCTCTCAGTACTTTTTGTCTTCTCCTCATACTTCACACTTCCTCCCATAACTCACTCTCCACCCCACTATGCCTTCCTTCTCAGGTGTAATATCTGGAAGCATGGGGGAACAAAGAATTAACCTGCCCAGCATTCATAGATATTCTGTATGGAACACAGTAAGGAGAAGGCAAAAATATGCTTATAAAACAAAAAGAAGACACCGATTGACAAGGAGACGGGAAGGGAGATGACCTTCCTGCCGTGGGTCCCAATTCTGCACAAAAATTTGTCCCCTTCCCCTAGGGGAGTTGCAGGTGGAGCTCATCCCTCTCTCATCCCAGAGCAGTTATGAAGCTGCAGAACAGAAACTTTGAAGCTATGTTAATAGCTGACTTGGCTGCACTTTACTACAGCAGCAGGGAAAGTGCCACAGCTGCAAAAGAGGGGCCTCAGACCTGAAATACCGGGAGAGGGAGCATTTGGGGAGCTCTCCTGGCCAGACTGGATTGCTGTGTGCTCTGTGTTAATAAACAATTAGGGAGAAGACCATCAGCCTGGAGGGGAGAGATGAGTAAAGGAAGGATGGTACAAATAAACAATTGGTCACTGGAGAGAAGGAAAGGTTATGATATTTTAAAGATCAAAGTGGATGTAAAATTCACATAAAATAAGAACAGTTTTAAAATATATTTTAAGCCACACAAATCACAGCAATACTCCTGGGCATTTTCTAGCTTTTGTTGCTTTCTTTCCCCCTGAAGGCTATTAACATATTAGAAAATGTCACTATCTAGGCTTATGGGAAAATAATTAAAAAAAAAAAACACTCTTTAACAGTATAAATAGGTTCACATTTTACTAAACAAATATAGCAAACATTAAAGAACAGCCTGGCTATCTAAACAATCACAAAGGCACAAAGCTGAATTGAATAACCTGTTCTAAAAACCGTGTTTTCAGTTCATTCCTCTATTGATTTATTTCATCAGCCAAAAAACAACAACCCTTGCACATTACACTCATTGGCAATGCCTTACCAGTGTAGATGCTGGCATTGGAAGCTGGGATGCCAAACTGTGACTCGATGAACTTGGGAATGAAGGTAATAAAAGCTGTAACAATGGCACTCTCAGCTGTGTATGACAAACTCACAAAAAGGAATGTCATGTTGCTTAAGATCCTGACAGCTGCTCTTGGAAGCTCTATAAAGTGACAAAAATGAGAAATGAATGTTATAAATAATGAGTGAAAAACAAAAGCAAACTGGAACAAAACAAATTGATTTTCTTTGAGATGGACTGTAAATAATGGCTTGCTAGCATCTGGCTATTTGCTGAGCGGAAGGGAGAGTGCATATTTTGAATTGCACTCTTTGCTGCTTGCTCTTACACTATCTCACTGCATCGCCCCAGGGCTGCAGTCCCATTTTTCACAAACAGAACTGAAGACTGCTTTAACAAAAAATATCTAAAGAAACACAGCCCACGCAGTAACAGTAAAAAGCAAGGAGAAACAGCAAGAAATTGTAGCAAATTTGGAATTATTCTGATGTCTTATTTTGAAATAGCACCCTGCTGAACTGACAATACTGAATTTTGCACTCCACATGAGGAAAAAAGACCCCATGCCCTTCTGCTTAAAAGACCACAGTTGGAAAGCTGGGATAACAATACTGTAATTTGAAAAAGAAACCAAACAATTTTACATTAAACATTTTTGTACATGATTAAAAAATTTTACAAAAGCATGCAGACAAAGTGTACTGAAAAAATGATGTCAATATCAATGAATCTCAACATACATTACATACAACTGATATTCCCAGAAGGGATAAAACAATCAATTAAAAATGAGAGCATATCATTAGCTTAAATTGAAAAAGTGTTCATAGATGTTGCAATTATCCTTAAAGCAAATACCAAAACACCATGAAATTCAGAACTGTAGTTTAAAAAAAAAAAAAAAAAAACACTTAAATACTTTTAATTCAGTCCTTTAGTGATGTCAAGATGATAATAGCTCTATTCACGACTCTTTTTTTTTTTTCAGATTTGATGGCACGATTTTTAAACATTTTTTTCCCTTGGGGCTTCTACCAAGATCAGATGTTCTGTCCAAGCATGACAAGTATTATTTTCAGCCCAACAGTAGCTTCCTACTTTTCATGTGAACTGAACCAAAGCCTACTGAATTCAATGTCAAGAATGCCCATTAGAAATATAATGTATTGAGTAAGCACAGAACAGTAGAACTCCTGAGCTGGAACATTACTGAACCTAAAAGTTGTCAAGTCAAAACTCTGTCTCATTTACTCCATTGACTCCAGCAGGTTATCTGTATAAAAGCAAACAGAGTTTAGAATCCTGTCAAGTCGAAGCTTGTCAGACTGCAAATTAGTACCTCAGTTGTCTGACTGCATCCAGTCTTAGCTTATGCCAGTTGTCAAAAATAATCAATTCATTATGAGTACGGGGTTTATAATTTTAATGTAGACAAATGCTCTCTTGCTGCCTCTATGAAGAAAAAAATTAAATGTTAAATACTAAATTTGCTGGAAACAAGTGATGTATAACCTGTATTGAGAAGCACTGAAACTTAATGTTTTTAACCACTTACTGTTTTTGTGTTTGTTTGTTTTGTTTTTTTCTAATTGTGGCACTGTTTACAATCGCAGAACAGAAAAACAAATGAAAATGGAAGTCTGAGGCAATATAATATTAACATATCTGCAGTATATGTAATGTAGCTGTCCCTGTGCAAAAATTACACTACAGTAGTGAGTAACAAAAAAAAAGTTTACTGGTATTTATTGTTAAATATGATGCATGTTCAAAATACAATTGATCAAAACTGATTTCATCGTCCAAGAGGAAATGAAAGAGATAAAACATCTACAATATATTTAGTCCTCAAACCTCATCAACTTTTGCTTTATTTCTGTTTTTGGGTTGGGTTGGATTATCTGATGGAGGCATGGATGCAAAAAGAATCCAAAGAGCAAGAACCAAGATGCTTTTGCAAAGCTTCTCATGAGGCTAAGATGATGCAGTTTAAGAAAACTGCTGCCACAGGGCTGCAGTGGTGCAGCTGTAGCCGGATTTCCCTGGGGACATGGTGCGGGATTGAATGCCTCTCCCTCAAAATGACGGCAAACAGTTATGATCATGCTGCTGCTGCGAGAAAGGAGTCAGAAAAAAGCAAGTGTGCCAGGATTGGATCTGCTAGAAAATGAGCTAATGGGTGTTTTTAATTATGGGCAGCAGCATTCAGTTTTCTGGGTGAGAAGGAGATGACAGAAACACTGGCAGAGAGACTACACACTGGCTGAGGCAGCCCATCACAGCACCAAGAGCCAGAGCTGGCAAATGCACGATACCAGCCTCAAAAAAAAAAAAAAAAAAAAAAAAGACATGTTCATCTTAAAAGATCTTTTCCTCTTTTCCCTTATGGGAAGACAAAAGTGACAGAAGTGGAACAAAAAAGCCAACATCCTCTAGGACACCTGGTTGGCCCCTACCTTTTTTGTTTTTTGTTTTTTTTTGTGTATCAATGCTGACTCAGCAAGAACACAAATCTCCCTGGTCTCAAATGCAGCAAATAGATAGGACATCTTCACTGTTGCTCCAACTCTGTCCTCCCTGCCAAAGTTTTAGGGAAAAGAAGACAAAAAAGTATACAATTGAAAACTTCTTATGGAAGTAAAGGTGCCTGTTCAGTAACAGCGAGTGGCATTACCATCAGTCACTCTGGCGGTATACTCTAGCATCTAAACTTTGTTTATGTATATTAGGATCATGTATGATACATACACAGACATACAATTGGTATGAACAGACCAAAAATACATGAGGAAAAAAAAAAAAACCAGCATCTTTCACATTTCAACCTCATAGTGCTGACTTACAGTAAGTGTTGGTGGAAGAGTGACTTTGAGTAGGCCTCCTAAAAAGCTCTATAAATGTGGAAGAAAATAATAAATCTCTTTCAAAGACTGGACATCACAAAGAGAAATGTCATTTCACTAGGATGATGTTCACTAGGATGATGTTTGGTGTTCTCTGTAGAAATAAACTGGAAGTCTCTGGCCCAGAACTAAATCCAAGGTCTTTGCTAAAATTATTATTTTAAAGGACTTTGTCCAAATATAATACCTAGTAAAGTTTAGCCCTTCCTGGTAAAACTGATCTTTGGGAAAATGTATGGTTTAGAATTTTTTATCTAAAGATACCAAACAACTAATTAGATAAACAACTGCGGAGCTATTGAACATTTTGCTCTGGCTTTCTGATGTAAAGCTGTGCTTTCTGTTAACTCCTACTTATATCTTTCAGGGTACTGAGCACTCAGCCTAAAGGTCATTATTAATTTGAAAACTAATTAGCACATTCAAAACTGGATTTGTACTGCTAAATAGATAAAATTCAGAGTGTCTTGGAATAAGCACAAGTTCTCTTAAACCCATGTGAAGGCTTCTCCAGGGAACAGCTCTGTTCTCATTGCTGTAATTTCTGGCACGAAATAAATCAGATAATTCCTGTACGCTGCACCAACGCATGCAACATGTAGCAGTTGAGGCTTGAAACTCTTTGTGATTCCTGAAGAGCAACTGCCTGACACACAAGGAAAAGCTTTTTATTAAGAGTTTTGCAAATAAAAATACATATCCAGAATTGGGTTTTCTCTGGTTTCCTCCTATGATTACAATAAAACCCTGTGCAACAGAACCTGCATTACTCTCCAGAATCTAAGAATTCTAGTAAGAAGCAAGAATGATAAAAACCTTAAGGATCCTTTGTACTACATAATCAATCATGCATTTAAAACATTTCAATGTCACATTATTTTTGTGCGACTAGCCATAGGCCTAGACTCTCATTTCAAGGTCATTATTAAACCTGTCAGCTTCAGATTTTTAGTAGGTCTTCAAGAACCATCCCTCCTTTTAGCAAGTGTGGAGCAGAAACAAATGTCATTCTGTCATTTGAACAAATAAGTCTCTATCAATTACATTCCTAAAATGGAAGCAATAATTTAGTATGGCTGCAAATATGTTCACTCTACTGTAAAATAATTAAAATAGCAAATTCTTCTTTTTTTTTTTTTTAAATAACATAAATATGTAACTAAACATAAATTGGAACCTGCCTTGCTGGACTGGTTTGCTACCTTACTGGCAGTTTTCTTCCCCTGCTGCTCTTTCACCATATTTTACCTCTAGCCTCTATTCATTTTCTTTCACTGGTGTACTGGACCACTGCTTGACTCATGGTAAGGGAATAGCCTAAGAAAAATCTGCAAGCAATACAAATATTTGTAAATACTGCTCTAAGCAAAACTCTTAAAGTACTGTAAACAGTATTTCAATTAAAAATAAATAATAATAAAAAAGAAATAATCCCAACTTTACTTCCCTTACCATAATTTATTTTCTTTTAGCCCTATTCTTTTACACCTAGCCAAAGGTGAATACAACCAGGGGAATAAACTGTCTGGCTCTACAGCACCGTCCTCTCGTGACCCTTGTAAGGGTGACACACACATCAGCAAGAGGATCTCCTTTCCAACTGTGCTCAGAGTCCTGACAGCTCTGTCCCAGACAGCTCTGAGAGTAGTTTATGCCATACTGAAATCCCAGGGACAGCTTCTGTATTCACACAGTACAAAGCAGAGCCAATATTTGAGACAGAATTTTGGTTTTGTTTGTTGGAATGGAAATTACCATTTTCAGTCACACATGACTATTTGCTTGCTTTCAAGCAGCTTCTCAAGGCTCCAGATAATGTTGATCATCACTGTACAGGGCCACGCCAACTCTTTCTATTTTGGGTCCTCCAGGCTGACAGAAGCCAGGAGCAGGGGGAATGACCAGCTCGAGGTCAGTGGCACAGCAGAACCTCCAGCCCATGGTCTCCTGAACTCTCTGACATTTACAGGGCTCACTGAGCACCTCTGTGCACAGCCCAGCATCTCCTGCTCTTGTGCTGATTCTTACCGACTGCTCTTCATCTACTGCAGCAAGTTCAGTTGGGTTCCTCAAGGGAGCACTTCAGCACTTCACATCCCCCAGGAACTTCTTTTACCTTGGCCTGCATTATTGCCATGCATAATTATCCCATCTCAGTTCAGGATTGACTGGGAATGGCATACGACAGCTGGCAGACGTGAAAAGGCTGACAGGAAAATTGCACTTTTAAGAGGCTGGGCTCAGATATAACTCTGCTTTAAGTACATATATATAGGAAAAAAAAAAAAAGACTATTATAAAGTACATGCAATTAACACCTCTTAGATTAGATCAGTACATTTTAGGTGAGTGATATATGAATTTGCTTTCTTTACTCTGCCCCTTTATCCAATTGCACAGTCAGTTGCATTATAGCGGTAAGAAAAATGGATTGCAGAAACAGTTTCTATGGTACAGAACCCTAAGGGTATCCATATAATAAATGAAAACAGAGGTTTTGTTTGCTCACGTTCTTGATTTATCTCTGTGTGTGGGATTGCACTATGACTTCTTCATTATAAATCTTCTTTATCTCATGTTATTTATGTTACCTCCATTTCTTCCAATAAACAACATCCAATTTTCTTCCTCCTATGACCTATATAATGCTTTTGATACCTGCCTCAGAAGCATTCTCCCTCTCACTTTGTTTACTTGCAACATAAATAGAAAAGACTGAATTCCAAACCCTTGTGTCTTGAAAAATGAGAAAAAGCAAAGATGGATCTATATTGTTATCTGATTCTAGCTCTATCACGGGCCAACAAAAACCCTAGGTCACTGAAGTTGGAAGATACTTGCAGTTGGAGCCAGTTTTGTTTTGTATCTTCAGACTGTGCTGGCAGCTATCGCAGGAAAAATGACCCTATCCCTCTCCTATCACAACTTTTCAATACATTTTCATTCATCTAGAAAACTAACTTCAATGAAATTAGGACAAGTTACAGCAGGACAAGGTTTCCCAAGAAAGACAATGTCAGATCAGAAGATCAAAGTAAACAGTCTCTTACATGAGACTTTCCCTAGCAAAGATGCAGGCTTTACAGGTTAATGGCACTGACCTCTGTCATGACAGACTGCGACATCACTGGTATTTATTAGAACAGAACAGAAGATGTGACCTACTAAATCATCTGTCCCCCAGCCATTGCCTAAGCGGAGTTTCTGCCATAACATTCTATTAAAAGATGAAGCCCTGAAACTCAATGGGAAGTATAAATTGTACACTGCATCTCAGAAGCAATGCTAAATGACTTAGACACATGTGGTCCTTTTTCCTTCCCATTATAAATGACATTACATCAACTGAGAAGCTTGAGGCATGATCTCATTCCATAAAGCCCACTTAAACTTAAAAAATAATTAAATGACAGTGCATTCCTGCTGCAGGCACTCTTTGCTAGGGCGAATGACACCTAATAGCAAAGCTATTATCAGCTTATAGCAAAATACTTTTCCCTGTGTTATCTTGACTCGCTCAGTGTCTCTCTGACATGTGGAATATAATTCTGTTTTTCACTGTTCCACATGGTGAAGTTTCTCTTCTAAAGAAACTCAAATGTTTTGTATATGAGAAGCTCTAATTTGGAGGCACAATTATTATTGTAATGTAGGATTTTGTTAGTAGTAGGTATGATACACATTTAGGCTGATATATACCTTAGACTCTTACGACATGACCTGGAAGGTGAAATTATGTTCAGAGAACCAGCATCATGAAAATCCTCCAGTTGCAGTGTTTGGCTGAACACCTGTATCTTTTCCAGGCACACCTACAGGATGAAGCAGTTGCTCTACTGTGACATTGCCGGCAATGGTTAGAAAGAAGTCCAGCCTGATCTCCTGTTTCCTACCTCCCTGACCTAGTAAGAATACCTTGATAGGAGAACCCCACAACTACTTTTGCTAGTCAGAAGCCTATAGGTTTGAATGAAAAACAAAAACAAACAAAAAAAAAAGTTTAGAGTACAAATTATGTCTAATGATACAAATGACATTTCATGATTTCTCTCAGTCCTAGGAGAAATCCATCAGAGTATTATAAACCTGGAACACTGCTTTCATATCACAGAAATCAGGGTGGACAAAACAGCATCGATAACACAGAGGCATTAAGTTTTGTTCATTTTTATCCTGTATTATTCAATATTATGACACTTTTAAGCCTACATTTTAAACTTCTAAGTTACTTGCTTCACATTGATTCATTTTTAACAACACTGCATTTCTTCCCATGGCATTTTATCCATCACTAGTAGTAACTGTTAAATTTCTCATTAATATTTTACTCATTGAATAAAATAAAAATCACATTACTTGTCAATCTTTTGAATTCTTCTTGTTTCAAAATTAGCACAGGTTTCATTCATCCTTGCCTTTGGAAAACAAAAAAAGCTTGCAATACACCATAGCCAGGTAATGCATATGAAATAAAACAATCTTCTCCAGTTAACTTGCTAAAATAGAGGAAAGTAATTTAAATCACTTAACTAGAATTCCTTTTTAGTTGTTTTGTTTATTTTTCAGAAGAGCACTTTATTTTGTGAAGAAAAGCTTAAGCAAGTAAGACAATTGCAAACTACAAGGTGCACAAATGTGCCTGGTAATAAAGATCATGTAGTTTGATATAGTTATATGACCTTACAGTTTGCCATACAACTATAGCAAACAGACCCCCTATTACCTATTTGTCACTGGTACATAATAAATGCTTCAGTAATTTATGTAAAGTGATGTCTCACTCTTGCAGGTGTACTTTGTAATTTTAAAAGACCGTCAATAGCAAAGCATAGTATTACATACAGCATGCAAAGAATCTGCCTTCAATTGACTTCATACAACCCTAGAAGACGAACCTGTAAACAAAATTTAAAGCATTTAAAACTTAAAAACAAACCTCACCTTTAACATTTTTTCCAAATCCCATAGAGGCAGGAACTGCACTGTCTGCTTGTATTTTGCTATTTGTTTTCTCTTTCATGACTTCATCATCACTTGAAACATCATCAGAGTTCATCTTCTTTTTCTTTTTCTTTTTTTTATGTCGAGGAGGAAGCTTTTTTGGAAAGGTAAACATTGGAAATATCACAAGGAGCATTGCAATGGCACAAAGGAGAAATCCACTCCACCTAATGCCAGGAGATAGGAACAGAAATGAAAGCCAATGCATTACATGAAATAAAAACACCAAAGTGATTATTACAGGCTGTACTAGCTGGAAGGACAAATTTGCAAAATATGGAACACTGAAATTAGAGTAAATTAATTGAGTGGAGGGGAGCTTTTACTGCATTAAAACCTTTAATTAGAAGATGTTTCTGTTGGCTTTCCTACTGATAAAGGTATTTATACAGAAACCAGCAAATGGTTTCTGAAATAGCGCCAGGTTTGAGTTCCTGTAAGTTTTCACTTCTGATAACTACTCAGTACCAAGCTCTTAGAAGTAGGCATTCACTTTTACTTTGCCTTTCTCAGATAATTCACAGTAAAGGAATATAGTATTCCTCTGGAGAACATGAAAAAGGTTATCCACAGCATTATCCATGGCATGATGTCCAGATGGATATATCAGGGCTAAATCTGTTCTGCTTTCCAGTGCCAACTTCTCAGTGCACTGACTGTCCAACCCTCTCCCTTCCCAGTGAAGAGCTCCTGAAGCCTGGCTGTACACAGGCAATGTTCTGCAGTTCATGCCAGGGCTTATGCCTAGGACCTTGCAGCTCTGCTCTTCTACCATGACCAGAAATACCCCTTCACAAATAAATCCCTCTTCTCTCCCTCTGTTTTATAAGAATGGGACACAATCAGCCCTACAAAGACCTCTTGGCTCACACTGAACGACATGGGGACTACCCACAGAGAAGGATAATGCAGGATGTAGTGCCAGAAATGGGCCAACAGTATACACACAATTATCTTCCCTGAGGCCACAAACCTTCAGTAACTTTAACATGGCCACACAGATGGGCAACAGGGCCTTACCAGATGTGCAATAGGGCCTACTGGAAAGTATACTAGAGTTAACCTTCAGCAGTCAGAAGGCAGGTAGTCGAGTATAAGGTAATATAATTTTTCCTCTACATTTTTCTCTACTAAAAGACTTCAAGGAAATATGTCTAACGCACACCAATGCTTCCATAAAGAAGCATGACCTCAGAAGTCACCCACCGAGTTCTTCCAGTGTACTGAAAGTGTGGGTGTCATTAGGTACTAACCTAATTTACACAAGTGCTTGGAAGCTTCGTTGAAGCACCTTACTCCAACATCGAAGCACAGCAATGAAAGTTTGAAGCTCTTTGCTTTCAAATCACAGTTTGCAGGACAAATTTTATATTTTTGTACGTCCTTTACCCTTAATAAAGTAAGCTACCCCAGGAAGCTACTAATTAAATATTTGTGCACATTTTTAACATTTAAAAGTATAGAGGAGAGAGGATTATCTGCACAACAAACAAAAATGTTTGGCATCACTTTTGCAATGCAAACATATTGCAAACTATATTTTTAAACAAAGGCTGATCCATACACGTGTGTACTGGTTTGTGTGATAACAGGTTATGCAAAGGCAAACACGAAACGAACTTCCATGTGTAACACTGATTTTGTTAGGAAGATTGTGCAGGAAGCTTTTGTGAGGCAAATCTAAGTTACTGAAAGTTTTCACTTGCTTTGATATTACATAAACAGAAAATCCTCTATTCACTCATTTTAGCTGATAAAATACATGGATTAGCAACCAGTCTTTCAGAAGGATCAGTCAGCGCTATCGAATAGGGAATATATCGGCAGGCTGAATAAAAATGTAGTAACATCCCTTTCAGGACCTCAAAGGCAGAAGCTGCAAAGCACTGATCAAAGAAACAATCTGTGGCAATAACAGATAGAAATATGAAACCACCCACTCAGCGGGAAACAGCAAAGGAGACAGGGCCTTGTGATGTAGCACGAGATGAAATTCAAATCCAAAGGGACCATTATGGCAGCATACCAAGTGCTGGAGATGTCACAAATGCAGCAGTGTATGTAATTATGTGCACTGTCTACATTTCACATCTTCCTGGAGCAGTATCAAAGAACTCGGAAACAGACAAAAGAGGATATCAAAAATAATAAAGACACCTACAATGGGAAATGAGAGGTCAGAATGGGATCTGTATTAATTAAAAAGCCCTTGATTTCCTGTGTTCTTGAAGTCAAAGAAAATATGCAGGGGAATACCTCAAAGGCATCTGCACAAGCCTTAAGACCTCAAATAAAAGCAATTAAAGCTAAGGAAGGACCAGACAGTGCTGGAGGAATTCCTTTAAACTTCTTCCACTTGTGTGGAATGATGATGAAAGACGATATAAGAAGAACCAAGTATTAAACAGATTCAGAACTAGGTAAACACTTCAAAAAGTGTCAGCAAAAGAAAAGTTGATTCAAAGCACTTGACAGACTGCCAAGGGCTACTCCACAACTAACGAGATCCCTATACCGCACATTAGCAGTTCTTAAAGACAACAACATGACAGATGATTTCTAACAGATGTCCCCACAGTTACCACACTTGAATAAAAAGCAGTTTTAAGCATTTGATGGGATGGCAAAGACAGCTGGCCTGTAATTTAGCCCAGAGCACCTACAAAAAACAGGTGTGCAAAACCCAGGTGTGCAACCCAAGTTCTGTGAAATGAGGAAAATCAAATCAGAAATAACCCTGAGAGAAGCACTTTATCAGGTCTGACATGAGATAAACCAGGTTGCCTGTCCTGCATATATGCAAAATACCTCTTAGAAAGGAGCAGCTTAAGTAAAAAAACAGACCTCTGAGCAATTTTTGTTGTTGTATATCACTGTTGCTATATTTACTATCTTGTAATCACTGCCTCCTTTAATAGTGGAATTTTTCCACTGGTTCCTGTGATAAGTAGAGTTAGGAACCTTACAGCTATAATAAAGGAAAGATGAAAATCAAAGACACTAATTCACTTCAAAGGAGATGAGGCTGAGAAATCTCAAATATGACTGCCCATTAACTTAACTGCACCCTACTTTTGAAAAGCATGTCAGACTCTCTGAAGTGCTAGACTACTCTTATATTTCAAATTGTTAGATTACATACATAAAAATAAATTTGGATATGTGGCACTTCCCTGCAAGGAGAAAATGTCACAGTCCCAGAAAACAGACTTCAATGGAAGGAAAGTCTACACTTTCAGAGCCCTCTGTAACCAGGCAGTCATTAAGTAACAACGGACAAAGGACCAGTTGTAACACCATTACGATTGTAATTTTAAAGGGTAGATAAAGCTTCAGAAAAGAAAAGAGAATAAGGCACAGATGCTCTAAGCACCACTGAACTTTTATTAGAAGCCACCACAGACAGTGAAACTAATTACCAGAGATTTGATAACAGGCAATACTCTTGAGAAAGTTAACAGAAAAAAAAAAAAAAAAAAAAAAAAGTAGAGACCCAAAAACCAATAGAGTAATGCAGCAACCTGGAACACCATTTGGCAGTAGCCAATCTACCAATTTAATCAACGTGATGGAAAAAATTAATGACTTTTCTGTGCTGGCTAGAACATGACTCGCTTGCTGAGATCCTGTGACAGCTGATTTCCTGCCTTTCCTTCAGTCTTATTTGCATCACTTCTACCAGCACCCCTGTCTAAAACTGAAATCACCAAGATACCTGTTCAGGTGATATTGAAGATACATAAAACCCTGTTTAACATAAAATCTTCCAAATGCACAAACTAGGCTCTTTAGTCCCTTTTGCTTGCAAGGCCTGGCACAGTAGGTACTCTCAAAGCCTGAGCACAGAAATGTTTGTGCAAAGTGACCTCTCACCACTACTGCCACAGCTTCATTGGCTACAGCACTCCTGAAAGATGCTGAGGATCCAACCCTGGCACTCAGTCTTCTGAGGGAGGGAAGTTGAACTTGTAATTCATGAGAAAGGACAGGCATTTTTTTGCCAGATCTCTCTTGCACACTTGGCTATGACAACATTACAGATATCCAAGCTAGCTGTGTACTAGCAGTAGTGGCAGTCCATCAGCTGCTTCACAGAACTCAGTGCACATGGCCTGAGAAGCAGCTTTAGTTATGTCCATGCTGCTTTGGTTATTTTATCCTTAACTTATGTGTTTAAGCTACAGTCACAGAGATGTGCCCACACTACAAGGCAGTTACCTCAGTGGTTACATTATAGACAAACTCAAAATTAATGCCTGCCCCGCTTTCACATAGCCCCGCTGATTTCAATTAATGGATATATTTATGGGCCTGTTTAAGATTTCAAGTTGAATAACTGAAACATTTCCCTAAAAGCACAAGAAACATAAGAATTTTACTAGGAATGTATAATAGTTTGTTCTGGTCTCAAATCTCTTATTCAAAATTAGTCAAAGCTCTTTTTAACACTGTAGCACATTCACATCACAGATCTTTCCTGTGAGATATGTCAGTATATGGATGAGAGCACAGAGTCATTAATCCCAAGGTCACAGAAGAGTACTCAGGTTTGCTCTTCTCTCATTGAAAATTCAGCTAGACCTGTGCAGCAATGCTCTTGGGCTAAAATAAGACATATAAAGCAGTGATAAACCTTCAAAGTATTAAGAACACTCTAAAGAATGATTTTTCATATCAAACTGTCAGGATTGATCACTGTAGTATAAAAAGAAACAGATATGGTCTAACTGAAGTGGCATAGCGACAAATACTAATCCAGTGCACAAGACCTAAAACTGTACTCTATAAAATACTGGGGTCAAGAATCAGAGAAAAAAACACATCAAAGATGTGCTGAAACAAAAGCAAGCCCCCAAGCTTCTCTAAAGAGCCAACAAGATGATTCAAGGATGCTGATAAGCTCCTTGAAATAAACCACCAACACAACTAACAGCTGAGATGCACAGCAGGGGCTTCCTCCTAAGATGACAAACTTCAGTCTTCCTTGGGCTTGCATGAAGATTTCAAGACATATTTATGAATTATCTGGGGGAAAAAAAGCCATTCAAAGCCCCCTCAAGACACGCTTCCAGACACGCTTCCTCAAGAAGACATTTCCAAGCAGGCCACATATCAAAGGCTGCACAAAGACATCATCTAAGGATTACGGTTGTTACATCTCAGCACTGCTGGCAACGTACTGTTTACTAGAGAATAATGTGATGGTTTACATCATCTGCTACTCAAACACAAGCCATCACCCAGAGTAACAAGACCAGAAAGGCTATGTTATGACACCATCCTATCTCCTTCTCCTAGACAACCATAAATGAGTTTACTATTTCTCACTTGGGTTGCAGAGTTCAGCATTTCTAGCTGCCTGTTTTGGAAAACCAAAGCTGGGATTTATCCAGTTTCCATTAGGAAGGGATAGGCTCTGGGCAGCAGTGTTCTTGACAACCTCCTAAAATCTCCAGTATACTGTCCTGCCATTCCTGTGCTGAGTGCTGTCAATTGGCACCAACTGTGTCAGTCAGAGGAAGTCCTGGAGCCAAAAGCAGGAAGTTTTCCATTAACTGTACACACATGTTTCTGCAGCATTTCCTCTCTGTCAGGAGCTAGTATGCTGTAATCAACACGGCATACTCTTCTTCCTCGGCCTCCTCCTACAGACCCAAACAAGCCCTCAAGGGACATGATTTCCCACCCTGTCTCAATTCCCTACTGGCAATTTAGAGAGTCGTTCTGAAAAATGCTTGACCCTTACCAGTTTCCAATGAATCGGGGATCACTCTGGTCAATATAAACAGTTGTCCTAGGATCAACATAGAAACCAATAAGAAGTCCTCCCAGTAAGTAGCCAGCTGCAGGACCAAGTGCTCCCATTACATACATGATAGCTGAGGAAATAAAAGATCAGAGTTGTTAATCAATAACACTTCATTAGTTATTTGCATGTAAATTGGGGATCTAAAAGTGAAAGATGCCTCTTAAAGCAGGGAATTTTGCACCCCAGAAATTTCAGAGCCCTTTTTTGCAATCTTCAAAGGCAGCAATTTCTGTGTAAGTAAAATATCAGTAAGAAAATTACTGCTTTCTGCACATTTTCAGTCAAATTACAGATGGAAGTATACAGTATTTTGGCATTTTGGATGGAAAGCAGATATCATTTTGACAAGATTTTTCATATTTGGTAACATTTCCTTTGAATAAAAACTTAACAAATTTTAAAATATTAACAGAAAAAATATAAGTAATGGTAAGCAAAGAATAAAAGTAATGCATGGCACCAAAGAACAGACTCCAACACTCCAGCTTAGTTACCGTCAGATAAATGCTGGATTTAAAAGAACCATCAGAGTTTAGAAATCCAATACTCCTATTTTGGAGATTGACGGAATTATGTTTTTATCTGTGCAGCCACAGACTTAGCCCTGTTGTACACACCAGTACCAAGAGATCACAGATACTATATTTCCAGAAGACTCTTGCCTTGTTCAGGACATTTAAAATTTTAATGTTATTATTAAGGAAATTTCCTAATTTAAAAAGCAAGTTAAATGAAAAAAAAATCTCACGTGCAAACCTACAAGCATATATTTTACAACATCATTGGTCTGAACATTGGATGACAGCAAAATCCTTATCACTCAAAATAACAGAGTAGGCTCCTGTCTGCTGTGTCTTGTACAAAATACTCCACACAGTGAAGCCTCCAGTTCTTGCAGTTCAATCATCCATTGAGAAAGCATCGCAGCTCCCATTTGGCTTGTGTGCCAGTGCTGCCAGGAGCAAGGGAGAGACAGAGGCAAGAAAAGACGGCAGATATTTCATCTTAGAGTGGGGCCAAGACGCCACTGGACCTCGGACCCAGGAAAACTTTCTGCAGCTCCCAGTACAGATATAATTGTGAGACACCAGCAGGAGCAGACAGAAATATCTGTTGCTTGCTGACAAGAACTGAATGCTGAGATTTAGAAATCTTGCTCTCATTTCCAGCTTTTGAAAGGTAGATAATTTAAAGGCTATCATTTGTCTTGCCCTTAAATCCTGTCAGTTCCACTCCTTTCCTCTTCTACTTCTGCAAATCCCAAATCAACTTCTGAACTAAGCCAAGGTCAGTTACCTCAGCCTTAAAATTAGATACCTTTAGCAAGATCCATTTATTCTTGACCATACAACCACAGCTATTTTCCAAAGATTGTTCTCATATTCTCCATCTATTTTCTTCCTTAATGCATTTTGCAGCACACATCCCTTTCAAGATGCTGCTGTTCTGCTTCCCGTACTGTCTGGCTGGAAGCATGAAGGACCAGATGGGTTGTAAGGGATGGTCTTTGCCACACACTTCCATGTCTGAGACCACAAAAAAACAAACTCCAGCAGCACAGCAACATTTGCTTAGGTGCTGCAGTCTCACTACACAGCACATCAGAAGAAACCTGATTACCGAATTATCTCAAAACAACATCTTCACTCCAAAATCTCCATCTCCACATAGTTTCTGTATGCCAGTTGCTCTCCCTGGCAGTGTGCAGGCTCCATACTGTTTGGTCCCATCCTCAGTCAGATGTGCTGCAGCCTGGGGTTGCATAATGGGGTTGTAAGAGCTTGGGCTTCTGTGCTACAAGGTATAGCAAACTACATGTATATCTCACAGACAAACAACTAAAAGGAAATCAATAAATCTGCCTGATTAAACTAAAATAACTTGTACATTTTCATCTAATGTTTTGAAAGAAGAGAAGGAGAAGAACAATCTCATGAGTAAGAAGGTGACATTTATCAAAGAGCTATAGTGTGGAAAAGAAATCACAGAAGCTACCACAAAAAGGAAACTGCGTATAGAAAAAAATGTCTTCAGACTGCAAATTGATTTATTACTTTTAAGTTACTCTTTCTTAAACACATTTTCAATTTTTATGAAACTGCAATTTCACATGATTAGATTTCTCTAAGGTCGTTTTTGCATAATGGTTTCCAGAACTGTGTTCACTATTTAAATTTATTCCAGACATGTTCCCCTCTGGATTGATTGCAAACAATCCTTTGCATGTGTAAAATGCTCCACGAGACATTGTAACACTGCTACTTAATGGTAAGTGGTTAAGAAAAAAACACACTAGCTGTTATTTGTAAAATCCACATCATAAGGAAGGGAAAAAATAATAATAAACTCATTCCACTATAATAAATTATGTTCAATAATGTTTCATTGGAAAATTGATTCAAACAACTACAGCCACCTCAGGTCTCTAAAAAGTTTACAGAAAGGAAACACAAAGGGAGTAAAAGAGTGACCTAATCCATTCATTTCAGCATTCAGAAAAAATACTTATGCTGTATTTATTCAGCCTCAAGTCCACTACTGAAAGAGGCAAAATGCAGCAACTGTTTAGGCTTAGAAGTACTGCTCTAATGGGGGTGCCCCACATGTCTGGACCAGGGCTTAAGGAAACACTTGAGCACATGAGCTCCACAGCTGCCATTTTAGGACACCTTGCAGCACCTTCTCCAGCACCCAGTAATGACCACTACCACAGACCAGATACCAACTGCAGTAGATTGATCTGGATTTCTAAACAGGACTAAAGGTACAGCATGGCAAGTAAAATATACTGGTATATCAAAATGGGGTACTTGAAAAAGTCTGCCCCAAAACTTGCTGTGAAAGTGAAGGTAGAGCCATCGCCAAGAGTCAGCATGGCAGGTTGTTCTAGGATCCTGGACCTGTGAAAGTCTGATCACAGACTCCACGATATTGCACCCCAATGCCTGGGAAAACCGATTCCCAAACAGGACACTGAAACTGGTGGATGATATAGACTGGAAACTAAAGAGGAAACAGGTTCAGTCAGGGCATCATCTATACTGAACCCTCTTCACAAACAGAAAGTTCTGAGGACAACTGCTCCATAATGTATTGCACTCAGAGGCCACCAGAAGGTCTGCAGCTTCTTGATGAAGAAGGTTCTGAAACATGGAGGTGATGTAGGAATACCTTCCTTTCAGCCCCCTGCCTAGCCTTTTCAGCTAGCCTTCTTTGAGCTGCCCTTTTTGGGCCACAGTCTAAGGTCTTGATCTAGGAAGATGCTCGGATTCAACAGCAGAGAAGTTGTGACTTACAGAAATAACACACATTTCTGATCAAGAAGCACGTAGGAGTTCTCTGTTGCCGAGGCAGGCTGCATGGCATCCAGATGATCTTTTAATTGTAGGAGTTGGACTCAGTGATCCTGGTGTCCCTTCCAACTCAGGATATGCTATGATTAAGTTGCACTTGAGCAAACTTTGGATGTGCCTCTTAAACTCTGAACCATACTCTTGACAGGTGCTTATATGTGCAAGCTATCTTCAAATTTCTTAAATCATAAAAATATACTATAAAATAGCAGTAGTATCTCCTTTTTCATGATAAAATAGAGATGATGTATGCTATATTTTATAGTTCTGTACCAAAGCACAAGCCATCTTCCAGAAATAAATAGGGAAACTATTGTTAATACAGACATATGGGCTACAATAGATATCTAATTCTTTTCTGACTGGTTTCCACTGAAATGAAAAAATCGTACCTTTCAGAATTACTGTATTAGCCATATCCATACTAAATGCTGACAAGTCACTGTACAATTCTCAGGGAATGTGGTTGTCTCCAGGAAAAAACACTTGCAGGTCAACCACTCTTAGCTGAATTTTATTTGAGGACTACTCGTGGTATCCAACACAACCAGTTCAGGTCGGACCTTGCAAATGTATTTTCATTTTTAATTTTTTTCCCAGAGCTTATCATAGCTTGCTGCTGCTGTGATGTAGGACCTTCTGTCTTCAAACCAAAGCACAGGATAGTCTACTGAAATTATGTGTCATTTAGAAAGATAATTTCAAAGACTGAAAAGACCTTGCATAGTCTTTCAAGTTTCCCTTTTCCTTCTAGAGCCAAGTGTTGTGGAGAGAAGTTTGCACTAGCAAGCATACCTCATTCTCTGGGTACTGCTTCTCTTCAGATTGGCCCAGGACAGCCTTTCCCAGCCCTCCTAAACCTGGTCTTTCAGATTGTAGTTCTGAAAAATAGTTCTGTCTGAGCCTGACATAGACTGTAAAAGAGTAAAAATATCCTAGCTCAGACACACTCAGTTAACTGTTCATTATATACCATTGTCCCATTGATATTTATCAAGCTAGAGATATTTTAGTTCTGTTGTTTTATCTGAGGAGTTTCTCTGCCTCACTGAGGATGCGCTTGGCATGGCATAGTATCTCAGGTGCAACACGATAGCAAGGCTATATGGCTTACTGACTATGGCTAGCTACGCTTAGACACAAATGTCTGTCACAGCTAAGATGCTAGATGAGAGAGAACGGAAGTCAAAACAACAGTAACTGAATTACACATGTAACATACCTACCAAAGTGACACAGGATTAAGCAATGTCTTCCTTCTACATTGAAAAGTTTATCCTGGGACATGTTCCAATGAATGCTGCCATTTTGACAAAAATGAAAATAAGTAGACTTTTTTGCTTCCAGAGAAGACTCTACATAGCTTCTAAATAGTTGCAGCAAAGTCCCTATGATAGCAGTAAGATTGACTGAATCCTCTATGGGTCCAAAAATCCCTATGTTCACAACACATGCATAAAATAACTTGGTTGCCAAAGATACTTTTTCAATCTACCCACACCACAAAAATACACTTAAACAGAGGTCACAAAAATACTTTCCCTTTCCTCCTCTAATTGCACCAAATGACAACTTCAATATGTTTTGTGTATGGGAATACACAACATATCCCTGTGGCATCTTGAAATGCATACTGTGTTACTCCTCCATCTTTTGATTTTTTGCATTAGTGATGCTAACATCAGTTAAAGTAACAGGCATCATGTTGTGCCTAGAGGAACAGAAGGTCCACATCAGTGGCCTACACCAGGTCACATAGCTTCTGGGTTCAAAAAAAATCCCTTTTTGGTTTAAGAGTAAAAACAAAGGAATACATCGCTCGATACCTCTCATCTCTGTGTACACACACATGTCACCACACAGAGTTTATCACTGGATGGAGAGGAACATTTCTCAAAGGTCCCATTGTTATGGTCTTGGCAGCACATCACCATAGTACAACTGTTCATTTCACACATGTGTAAGGCAAGCAGAATTTCACTTTTATTCTGTTTTCAATTAAAGTTTAGAATTTGAAAATTCCTGCAAAAGCTAGAGTGTTCATTCTGGAGTATTTTTATTTCTTTTTCATATGCAAGCTTTCTCCTGCAATAGAGCTGATATTTTGGTATATTTTGTAGGATACTTTTCAGTAAGATACAGACATAATACTTTTTTATCTGTAGATTTCAAATTTTTACTTCAAAAACTTCATTGCCGTTATAAAATGAAGTTATAGATTAGGAAGCACAGGTACAAAAAATAAAATGAATCACCAACAGTTATGTAGTAGAGTGGAAAGGCCAGGAGTATAATTTACTTCACCAAAGCAGTAACTGTGTCCTGCCTGCTGAACAACATTCATCCTGAAAGAACAGCACAAGGAAGAATAAAAATAACTCAAAAAGAAAACAAAATGCTCATGTGAATTCATAAGAAATGGCCCACGTTTATAGGTTACCTGTCTACAAGCTGAGGAATGAGCTTTAGCAGAAATGGCAAAATGGACTTTATATAATTCTGACTGAGATCATTCTATATGTTATGAGATTTAGGGGACTACATTAAGAAAGAAAGTCACAGGGGGTTACAGACTGGGGTTTTGTAAGCCAAAGAAGCAGTGCCATGCGATGGTACCATGGCATCCTCTCTACTCCTACTGGCAGCGTGTTTCCTATAAATGCTGAGCTGTGCTGTCACTGGAGAGTAAACAGCAGGATATTTCTTCAGGGTAGAGAGCAGGTTTTGATTCACTCATGGAACAAAGCTGGCAGGCAGAACACAATGCAGAACACAAATTTCCAAGCCCTCCCCAACCCCTCTCGTGTCCCAGCACCTGTGATGGAGTGGCAAGGAGTAAACATAAGGCAGCTTCCAAAGAAACACTACTCTGCCAAAAGGCACATTTACCTCATTTGTCTAAATTCACCCACAGAGAAAGATATCCAAAAAACAAAACAAAAAAAAAAAACGTAAGTTTTAACAACACTTGAGCCTGAGGACACAAAACTGAGAGGACTTGTGAGCAGGACCCAAGCATATTTCACAAAAGCCTTGAAGTCAGGAAATCATGCAGTTCGCTTCCTTCTTTTCTTCATAAACACCCAGCCAACCCTATCTATACATGCTTTAGGAGATTTTTCTTTTATGTGGGTATTTGCTTAGGAAAAAAAAAAAAAAATGCTTTGAGCATTGTTGCACTTCAGATAACAATGTAAAGTTCAAAACTTTCAATAATTTCCTTTCAAAACGTATTAGAGTTACCACGACTTTAGAAGTCTATCAGATCCAATGTTGTATGCAAAATAATAAATAGAGAAACAAACCTACTCTGGTAGCCTGCCTTGATCTTTGTGTAGAATGTGTTTGATAATACTTTCATGAGCAGATTCAACAGGTCTGGAAGACAAATGTTTAGAGAAACATAGACAAAGCATAATTTTACATGTCTACTACTAAACTAAAATGAATGGTCCAGCTCACAGCTCTACTAAAAATTATAAAATTAAAATTAAATATTAATATATGCAGTGACTTGCTGATATCAGATCAAAAGCGCTATATTTTTACTTTTCTCTTACAGATTTATTACTAAGATATCATTTGTATCAAAACAAATTCATTTCCTAGCTTAAAGAGCTGTCATTTCTAAACTGCTATATGCTTTTTTTTCTCCATTTGTGGCCATATTCTAAAATACGACAATCATTTTCACAGGACCCAATTCTAATGTCACAAAAAAACATGGAAATAAGCCCAAACAAAACATGCTAAAATAAGCTGCCTACCCAAATGTGTGCCTCTTGTGTACAATGTCACTGCAATGCTGCTCCGTATCACTCACTGTGCTATGGAGTCACAATGACTACAAGGCAAAATTTCACCGAATTCAGCACCTGTCATTGGGATACACTATCAATAGCTATCTGCATTCACTGCAAAGTTTTAAAACACTCAAAATATTGAAGAATAAAAGTTTGCATTTGTACCAAGCTATTTCAGCCCTAGAGAGACCCAGAGAAAAGATTGCCCCATGGAAAATTACTCCAGTGCTTAAAATGAGATCTTTATTTCTTTATTCCTAAAAAGAGAGAAATTCTGTTAAGTAGAAACCCAATAGTCAACTGGAAACCATTCTGCTCTTTAGAGACAATTCTGTTTCATTTAAAATTAACTTCTTACTACTGTTTTTTGTGGTTTTTTTTTCTGTTTTTTGTTTGTTTGTTTTTTTTTTTTCTGAAAAATCTGGCTTTTCTGTCTTTATATTCATCTATAAATAATCATTTGCTGATAACATTACCGAGCATGACTTGTGGTCGTTAAGTAAATATAGGAAAGGAAGATCTGCAAGAGTTCAATGAAAACAGCTGCAATTTTCATGTGTAGTTTCCAAAACAATGTGGTTAACTGAATTAAGACACCATGCATGAGAAAATTCTTGGATCAGATATTTAAGCATATCAAGCAGTATCAGATATTAAACAAATTATAAGCAAAGAACCTTCTGGTGACAGTATTACAAAAGTACATACAGCTATCTCTGATTCTAAGAATACCCAAAGTCCTTACCAATGTAAATGGTTTGTGTGACCACAGATGAGCTTGTCTATACTTGCTTGATCAGAACCTAAATTGAAAACTAAGGTGCTCTGACATTCTTTCTACAGACTAAGAGGTATTAAGCACTTTAGGTCTCGGAAAGAAATATTTTTTACAAAACAAGTGTCAACAACTACTTAAATGCATGAATAAGAGAACAATCAAAACCATCTTTCTTAAGCCCCCAAGGTATTTTTCCACAATTTTGATGTGGAAATGCACTTTTATTGAAATTTAGCTCTCAGACAAATACACACACTACTTGTACTGAGTGCAATGAGGATGTCAAAAGATGAATTGAAAGGCAAAACTTTGCTCTTAGCTGTTTTTCTCTGGAAATCGGTTATCAAAAAAGCTCCACATCTTACCTCCAAGTTTTTCAAGTCCCTGTCAGTATGTTGCATTATAAATATAAAATAACGACTCCCAAGATGGTTACTAGCTCTCTGTGCCCAGGCTCTGATTTTTCAAAAAAAAAAAAAATGTTTTCTGAACATATTTTCATATGTGGCTACATTTAACCAGTAGAACTAGGCAAAGACATCAACTATTCAGTAAATATGTACTGAGTGCCTCCTTGGCCCCTTCTGAATTCTTGACCTGTCAGCATCCCAAAGTTACTTTCAAAGAAATGTCATAAACGTGACATTCATTTCCATACAGAAAATGATCTACTGTATATAATCACTAACCTAAATCCTAAACCAACTTCTTCTGTAAATCGTTTTAAAAACTTTGATCTCCAAAATCCAAGAAATAACTTGCTAGGTAATTTGTTATTTCCCATTCATTCCAACACTGAAAGCTAGTGAATTATTCACGCAGGCACGACCCTGTAAGTTAGTGGGGCTATTCTCGTGAGGCAGGCAGGCACTTCTGTCATATTAGTCAGTTATGGTCCTAATAACAGGACACTGAAGCTGTCAGCTGTCTTTAAGAGATACTGGAGCAGCCCCTTGACTAATAGTCATTCTTTCCGTTAAGTCATGTCAAATGGGAATATCTCATCTCTGCCTTTTAATTGCTTGCCTTTGTTTTTTTTTAACTTGTTTGGCAGTTGAAGGAGCATGCACACACAGTTACTTTGCATTGGGGACTATCCCCAGGTGTAAATTTAAGCACGTACTTATGGACTCTGTTGATCTTAACCTCTTCAAACAGAGTTTCACTTCTTTAATATTGCCTTTAAGTAAACTGGAATGAGGCTGGCTTGGTGATTTGCATCTCATCACTTTTTCTTTAAATGATCATAACTGTAAAATATCTGTGAATACACTGTGAAAGTTGAAATTCGGCCTGCAAGCAAACCTCACCAGGTAGATCACTAATAATAAAATTCAAGAGACTGAAGTATTTCAAAATTATGTGATTTTAAAATTGCAGTGAGAAAGCTCAGGGCCAGCAAAACCCAGCTGAGAACAGTAGACTGTATCTGTCATAGTTTTATATCACTTTCAAGCAGTGTGACAAGGCATGAACATGTCATTCAGGTCCTTTTGTTCTGTTGTGCAGGGAGAGCACACGTACTTTTGGAAAAAAGAAGGGGAAGAGCCTGGTCAGATTTTTCAGTCTCAGGTCAAGATTTGAGAGTACACCATCCCACATCACAGGAAGAACCAGGAATAAGCACCAATTCCTTAGCAAAATCTACATATCTTAAGTACCCAATGCCTACGGATCTGGGCTTTAATAGTTATTGTGTGCAGACTGGGTAATGGCACACACAAATATTAGATTTGCATTGGCAGCTTTGACACAAGTTTTATATACATTATTGTGCAAAACCAGACCCCTTGTGTCTAAGAAAGTAACCGTGAGAACAAAAGTAAGACCAAATATTCCTCAAATGGAACATTTGACTATCTGCTGATAGTCAAAGACTTTCTATGTATATTTATTTTTCCTTTGTCCCACCTGCAAGACAACGGAACAAAGATGTAAAGAAGGAAATTACTTCAATATTCTCTCAGAATTAATTTCCTCTCAAAAATTAGTTTATGCCTAGGAGGCACTGGTTAATTATTGAAAATGTTGGTGATTGTTTTTCCCTCGACTACTTCTTGCTAATAGACTGCAAAGAAGGACAAGCCAAATAGCAGTTTTTCATGATTTCCTTGTAAATTGCACTTACATTTTCATCTTTCAAATGAAACAACAGGAATTACAGTTCATTACTCATATCTGACTGAAAATCTGCCTGTAAGCAAAAGCACATTATTCCAGTAATTTGCAGATGACCCCGTTAGTTTTATTAACATTTGTTGTGTGGCAAAATAAGTTATTTTTCTACATTCAAAAAGGTTGAAAGTTGCAATAGCCCAAATAAAATAATATTAAATAACAACTGATGAAGTGAAATGCACAGCCCTATAGTCACATTTGAAATCACATTGAAAATATTATTACAGGTCAAAGAGTCTGAAAAAAAAAATCCATCCATATGTAATAGTTATAAATAGTGAAAACTATTTATCTTGGCTATTGGACAACACTACCATTTCATGTAAACCTCTACAATTTCAAAATTTGTCCTTTACTCTCATAAGAACAAGCATTATTTGGGCAATTTCACAAAACTGCAATTATGCTGAAATGCTTGTGTATGGAACAAAACTTAAGATTTGGGTTCTGGATAGGGGTCTCCTCTCCTTCTCTGTGCCTCTACAGGGGGATTGCATGGTAGACATGATATTTCATTCACTTCCATGTCCTTCTAGGACAAAGCTAAGTTCTTCATGGCAGCACCAAGAAGATGACCCAAAATGAACTTCTTCACTGTCCGAGCAGTTTCATTATCAACAACAAATGGATGATAAAAATGTCAGGCTATCTTCTCTACCACTACCTACAACAAAAAGCTTTTGGTATTGATGCAACAGCAAACTGTTCTTAATGGCTCTAGCCACAACTTCTAATAGAATTAGGGCAGGAGAAATAAAACCACCTAGAAGTGGTTATAGTGCTTAGTCAGACTTTGATAGCCGGATAGCCAGTTCTAGATATCCACTTCCTAGATCTTAGATAGATATGATCTAAGTGAGAGGTCTTGCAGGGAACCCAGGCTACGCCAAGCCTGACCATGGAATGTTCCCACAGTGCCCTAGCACTCTTGAGACGGTCCCATAAAATACGATACAGAACCAGAGCTGCTGCTGTTCATGCTTGAAAAGGCTCTGCTAAACTGTGATAAATCGAAGACTGTGAATAGCCAAAGATCTAGAAGTTTAAAAAAGAGAGAGAGAGAGAGAGAGAGAGAGAGATGGGAGCCTAACACAACCATGGAGGAAAGGGAGGAATGTGGTTTTGTAAGAAACTGAAAGGAAGGAAATTCTTTTATATATTTACTCTGGACAGAAAACTACCACAAACACCACTTGTTAGTAACAAACTGATTCAATGTATAAATACGATTGCCCAGTCTGTTTTAGTTGGGGTCCTGAAAGAAATGAATATCCATCTCACAGGAAAAAGTAGATATTGACATGCAAAGTCAGTAATCAAATAAGAATTATGAAAATATTTTGTTTTGACATTATTAAGCAATGCATTTTATTTACTTTGGTTTGGTTTGAATTTATATGTCAACTAAAAATAGTCTTTTTTTTAATGCTAATCTATGTTCCTACATAAAAATCAAAATAACACAATGTAAGTTAAATATTTCAACCTTGTCAAAAATAAGTCATTTTTATCTACATGAAAAAAAATGACTAAATCAATATATTCTAAAAATCAAGTTTAATTGAGTAATAATTTGTCAGAGCAAAACCATCTAAATATTTTAATCAGTTCAATTAAATGTCATAGTTTAAATACTGAGTGCATCATCAAAAAAGTAATTACTGTTATAAAAGGTTCTTTTTAATGGTAATATTATAATTACATTTGTCTTCCTTTCTAAGATACGATCTGTAACTGTGATTTAGGACCTCATTTGGAGCTCATTCCCCATCACAATAAGATACGTTAGTATGTTATAAAAAATAAAGTGCTACTAACTTGCAGTGTTAGTATTTCCTATATATATATATATATGTGTGTGTGTATATATTTATAATATATATGAGATTGGGAATCCTCCCAAGATATTTCAAAAGTCCATGGATTATTACAAAATCCATGGTTGATTTTGTAAAACTGAAGAATTTATAATCAGCTATAACTCACTAATTAGGTAATTTAATATCTTTAATATCTTCAGCTGATATGTTGTAGGAGAAAAACGGCTTTTATTTAGTCTGTAATTTTTTTTTAATTATTTTAGTCTGCAATTTTTTAAATAAAGACTGTTCATTTGTTTCTCCTTTTTGTCAGTAGAATAAGACATGACAGCTTTGTTCCTCAGCTACTTAAATTAGCAGGTTATTAAACCTATTGTAATTCTCCAACAGGATAAGGTGCTTTCACATTTAGCAGACAGACATGAAAATCATAGTGGCTATTATTCATAGCCCTTACCCAGGTTAGAAAAAGACCAGAGCAGGCTCCATGCCCCTTACACATTTCTCCAGAGTATCAGTGGAAGCCCCAGGACAGGTAGGCTGGCAACCCACTGGGTTATTTACATCAGGAAGATCCAACTGGAAGATGATTACACTTGGATCTACAATCTGCAAACTATCACGGCCTTTAATCAGCTTTAAGCAAGTTAATTGTTGAAACTTTGGGCTTAAGTTTGCAAGGAAGATTAAATGTGAGCCCTTAATCCCGCTGAAATTCATTGAAAGTTGTGTCCCTGACTTCCTTAGGGTCCCTGACTTCCTTAGGCTCCTCAGAAAGTCTTAATAACCTGTTATTAAATAACTCTGAAAAAGAGTGAGATTGACAAGGAGGTCCTCAAAGGATGACAGTGAAATTACTCAGAATAACCAAGATTGCAAGTGTTACTAGTGGTCTCAGCAGCTGACAGAGTACAACCCAGTCTAATGACAGTCCACTTGGCATCCTTCCACTCCATAGGAGATTTCTACAAGTGACAGAAGAGAGATGTCTTCACACACTGATGGACCCTTAACCAAATGTTCAGATTCAAACTGACAAATTTGCCACCAAAACAAATGAAAGCACACAGCTTATAGGTAATTTTAACAAACTGTATTGTTATGAGATTATTTTATGACAGTATAGACTCAGCATAAACTTAATACAGCACTCACAAATAGTTACCAAGATGCAGTAAAAGCTTTTTGTGAAAAAAGCTTTTGCTTCTTGTGAAACAAATAAAGTATAATGTAAAAGTAAAATAATCAAATAAAGCAACACTGGCAACGCTTTTAGATTTTCACTCATTGTTTAGATCATAGTTACTTCTAATAATGCCCAAAAATAAAAATACTATCTACAATGAAACATTTGCCTTAGAACAAAAATCTCTCTGGTTATCACTTCACCTTGAACTAAAGCTATCGTGAATTATTAGTATGTTAATATAGCATGCTTAGATCCATATTTTATACCATTACACAGATAATTATCTTTGACACATTTTTGTCTACAGTCTAAGTATCAATTTTAAAAACCACCCCAAGATCATAGTCTTCTGCCATCACTGCTGCCAGTGCCCTCAGAGACCCCAAACCATAACAGAACCAGTTTAAAAAGGGTCTTTGCACAACTTGTGAGAAATGCCGACCTTCAGCCTACTGCAACATCTTACACAGGTGAAGATCTTCAGCTTCACGTGACAGCACTTACGTATGGCATACTGGAGGGACACATCACTGTTTAGGGTCCACTTCTAACCTCTTAATTTCAATAAATTGTCAAACACGTCACCGCTGCTCCTTTTGTGTTTCCAAACGGCACAATTACCACTACTGCTGCTTTGCTCACTTTGTGCTTTGCTGAGATTTTCTGAGCCTGAGACAGACGCACAGAACCACAACTCTTTTTGGATCAAGTGCAGTTGAATCGCCATCTGCTAGCTCGTATAATAAACCACTCAGGCAAATGTTTCTTTCAAAACAGAAAACTGAGAGTAAAACAGTATTATGGTTTTTAAACTCTAAAACGGCTGGGGAAAGCTTAGCAACTGAAAGATCAAAACACTGCAGTGAAAACCTAGCAGAGATGACAGCAGAATAAGACATTTGTTCTTAGCCAATATAGCTGAATAACCAAACAAAAATGTTCTTAGTTTCATACATGAAACTGTGTAGGAAACTTCAACAGCATGCCTCTCGTTTTCAACAGGAGAAACAATTCAGAGACACCGCATCAGGTCCAAATCTTTGGCATATTTAGCACAAGGCTGATGGGC
The DNA here is from genome assembly GCF_047663525.1 of Anas platyrhynchos. Taxonomy (NCBI): domain Eukaryota; kingdom Metazoa; phylum Chordata; class Aves; order Anseriformes; family Anatidae; genus Anas; species Anas platyrhynchos. The sequence continues at coordinate 34,753,513 of NC_092588.1, read as the reverse complement.
ACTGCTTTCCCCAGGATTTTTTGTGAATCCATCCCTTCATTTCAGTTGTACATTTGTAAGTGTCCAGAAAGATAATTCACTGCCCAGGAGTATTTTAATACACTTTTTTTTTTCCAGTTTTTAATTTTCAGATATTTTGGGGTGAGGAGGGGAGGGAAGTAATGCTTTGGTTATAAAAAAAACTGGCTGAGGAGATGAACTCAAAAAAAAATTATTTGCATAACTGTAACAGGAAAACAAAAAGTGAAAAGTTTGGAAGAAAAAAAAAAAAAAAGCACAGAAGTCAATCAAATGTCTTCAAATTTTCTCAGGATGAAACAAAACTACAACATGGCTTGCTGTTCTTACTGCCCAGTTTTGGGAATGCCCTGAAAACTCCGGGATGGAAAATCAGAGAGATTATTTGGGGAATTACCTACCTATCATCTACTTATTATCTACTTATTATCTACTTATTATCTATCTATCTATCTATAACCTATCAGTCGTGCATTTTATATGTTGTCTTTACTTTTCTTACTTTGTTCCATTCTAAACAAATGAAAAACAGAGGGCTTACATTTCTACAGAGATTTTGTTCTAGGATACACACATTTACTATAACTCTAAAATATTGCAGTTTTTACTATTGATTGGTTTGTCCAAATTTCTCTCCAAAGTCCTTTGCTACTCTGGAGCCCATTGCATGAACTTCCCCAGTCCTCTTGCCACCCACTTCAGCCATGCATTTCCCCTGTCCTTTCTCAGGTAATACAACATCAAATATATGTGTTTAGGAAAGATATAAGTGAAAAACCAAACCATCAAGTTTTAAACAGAAGCTGTTTCCCCTGCTGCACTTCGGTTAAAAAATAAACACATAAATGTCACAGCTATCTCTGTGACCCTGGAGATGCTAATCTCTGCAAAGATGCATCAACTTTGTTTATAAGCAGAAACAGAAAAGCCAGGTTTGAAAAAGAGATCCTCCCTGCTGCTGGTTATGTGAGGTTCTGCAAATGTTTTTGGCATAAGTGTGCCAACATTTCTGCAGGACCGCTTACTTCTACTGATTGCAATTTCTAAAAAATATAAGGCATTACTATATTTTGTATCTCTTCCCATTTTTTGAAATGAAAGTTCTTTGTCCTATCATTGTAGGAATAATATACTTATATTCAAAAGAAATGCCTTATTAGGCTGTAATACCCATCACTGTATGTGCTACTTAGTGAAAGGAGAGCACATAATCTCAAAAGGTTGTCCTACACTATTTTAATATTTTTATATCAGATTCATCACTGCAATATCCAAAAGCAGAGAACAATGTGGACACCTCATCATGAATATAATTTCTCCTGGTTCTCAGAAATGAAAATGAAATGTTTGAGGCAAGGCAGAACAATGTAAGTCTGGCAGTGTCACAAGGAGGTGTCTAGTGGGAGAAAGACTGAAGAGAGAAGAAAGGAAGTATGCCTATTACAGAGGATGATCAAGTCCACATCTTTTTTTTTTTTTTTAATACTAATTAGTATATTAGGAGTCTTCTCACATCTCCAAACTCTTTTTAATTCTGTTGAGATAATAGAAAATGTAACACCATTCAACAAAATAAAGACTACACGTTACTTAAAAACAGATTACAATCTCTACCTGTTAATACACGGGCACTAATAAGAAATGACAAAACTGGTCCCATCCAACAGCAACCAGATATTAGTATCCTGAAAACCGCACACAGTACTGTCACCAGACATGGCCTGGCCATGTGTGAGTGCTTGGATCTGAACAGAGGCCATACGTGTGTGCCAGTGTCTCCTTTAATCACTAACACAAACAACAGAGAAATGGGTTGGGTGGGGTTACAGAAGTTTTCCATCAGTAATTTTTACAAATGCAGAAAGTACAAAAAGAATATCTTTTAAATAGGTTATATATACAAAACTGAAGTCAGAACAAGGTTTTTAATTTAGCCAGGACTCTACATGCTATATAAGGAACAGCTTGTTTTAGAGGCTGGTGTTAATCCAGAATAAAAATTAGTTTACAGGCAGCTACAGAGTCCCATGAGTATTGTTAGGCTTATAAACTTTCTCAGCTGAGTAAACACCAATAGAAAGAAAGTCATAAAGGACATTTTAATAGAATGATGCTTTTCTGCATTACCATCCCCTACAAAACTGCAAAGCTAGCTTCTGCTACAAAGACGTATGTTTCTGAGAGAGTATTTTAGTTATCCTATGTATGGGCCAGATCCTGGTATTGTGGTCAAGCCAATTTCAGCTTTTTGGTAGCAGAAACCCACCCAAAGGGTGGGAAATAGAGAGGCATGTCCAGTCAGGTCCATAGCGTTGACTGCCCCCATCTGATCATGGCATCAGTGTGAGAACAGGGAAAGGAGATAGGAAACCCACCCCCGTCTCCCTCACTTGCACTATCAAGTTTTCACATTCATGAAGCATATTAATGGGTAATGTGATATTATCTACAGTGTGGGAGATGAAAAAAACATACAAAGAAAGTACTCTACCAAAGGATGTGCAGTGAGGAAATCATGATTCCAAAAATGATATTAAAGAAAAATCTTTTCTTACAAAATACTACAAACACATGAGCTATTCAGCTAACTATGTGTTGTTTCAAAAAGTCCTATGACTATAGGAGTGAAAGTTTTAGGGAACTGTTAAAAACTCATGTATGCAGCACTGGCTGTTTGTTACAGCTGCTTCCCTTCAGATTGCCACAGAAATCTGCCCCCTTCCATTGACCCAGGACCGACAAGCTGCAGGAGGGAGCTGCCCTGGGAGGGACAAAGCTCGTCCTGCTGCCACTAGTGGTGAGAGCTCCCTTCAGAGCAGCCAGGAGGTCTGGTTCATGCTACAGTCACAAAATCATTAAATCCAATGCCAGGGAAGTGCCAACAGCATGCACCCATGGTGCAGGGGAAAAGGCAGCCAAGTGAAAGCCCTTCCTTCTGGCGGCAGCCATCACCCATGCCATGCCAACACAGCAACTGATCCCTAGGCTAGCAAAAATTAAGGGATGGTCGTAGGGGAAAACAGGCTCCAGATCCAATTCAGGATAACAATAGCCCTTTTTTTCACATTATATTTACAGCATATTGCTACTAGTAAGGGTATTCAGAAGGCCGTATTTCAGAATTCAAGCATTCATGACCATTTACCAAACCTGCAAGCTATTACCGTGGTATTAACAACATTCAGATGGAAAGTCCCAGATGAATAAGGAAATGAAGTGCTATACACTTAAATATCCATCAGAACAGGAAAATCCACATGTTTTTGTTCAGCTTTCTTCTTGTGAGATTATCATTAAACACTGTGACTCTAATCCAGAACTTTGATTTATTCCTTGGAGAAAGTAAAGATGAATTACCATAAAGTGCAATAGGAGCACTTTAATCACACAGTACACACAAAATCTGAATATATTTAATAGCAGTCGATCAGCACAATGCAGCAATATATTAAATGTAATTTGATATAAAATTTTGCTCCCACAACTGAACAAGAAACTGTTGGTATAGATAAGTGCTTATCAGGTGACAGAGGGTTACCTAAACATAGGTAATGTCTAAGAAAAACTGTATAGTCTGTGGATGGCCCCTTATGGTTATACAAATGGTCTGTGATAACCAGGTACAACTCAAAATGGATTATGTCAGTGCTACTGCACAAATCGTAAGTCAGCACAGAGATCGTCCTTGTACTAACACACACTACTAAAACCCACCAGGGAAATATTTACAAAACGTCAAAATAGGTAAACCTGAATCACAGAGTATTCCCAATGGGAGCAAATGGAAAGCTTCTTTCCCTCTAACCTACTAGAGTCTAAATATGTCATGAACAACACACTGGATAAAAACAGGAGCAAGAGGAGCTGCACAGGCAGCGATCTTCAAACAGGGACATGCCTGTTTTCCACCCAAGAATGAACAGAAGCTGAAATTAATAACAAGAACTGAAAAGCAAAAATGCATCTAATAATACCAAGCTATACAAATAAATATACACTGATGGCTAAACATTTTCCCATGGGAAGTACTTTTGCCATCAAAAAACGATTAAGAAAAATTATACCAGTTCCAAACTGTTTTCACAACAGAAAAGAAACCCTGTTTTATTCTTTCCTAACCGATTTGGTGACTTGAGAAAGTTTTAATAGACCACATGCACTTTCATTATTTCAGATTAATTAAATTGGGTAAAAAAATCCCAAGAGTTTCTGTTGTTACCTGTTTAAGAATGAAAAAGCTTTATAGATCTGATCCTGCTCCCATTCAGCATCAGGTGCACCTCATTACCTTCAGAGGGAAGATGAACGTGTCTACAGTTAGTTGTGATTTATTAACTTTTCTCAAAAGCTTTTCTGAATCTAACATTCATTAGATGCCAGACTTCAGAACCACAAGGCCAAGACAGCAGTAACCTAGCAAGACGTTGGCATTCAGAAGCACAAAAGCATTAATATTAATTAAACGCCTCCAGATCTTCCTCTCTGCTCTGACTCTGCTTGCTGTGCAGCTAATTGCTTCTCTCCTCCTGTACACGCTTATCCTGCGTGCCCTGCTGCACAGCAGCCCGCTTCATGTGCTCTAAATCGGATGAGCAGCTTGTGGATTGCAACTCCAAGTGTTCAGGTCTTTTCTGGCTGCCTCGAAAGGCAGCCGAAATATTTCATGCAGACTAAGTGATTTCCTAGTTTTTCTTAATCTGAATTTTTTATATTAGGAAATGAGCTGAATTAGAAAACTCAGAATCTCAGTGGCCTTTTTAAAGTAAGTGCCTCAATTAGAAATATGAATAGAGGTCTTGACAGCAGCTGACATTGCTACTATGAAACATTAATATTTCCAGATGGAGAGAAGGACTTTGTTAATATAAAGATTAAGAAGTTCAAAAGAATCTAGGAGATACAAATGACAAATAAATTTATAAAAAAAATGAGCTCTGAACTGATGACACTGACTTGTGCTCTATTATTACTTGCTTCACAATCCCACGTAAGAAGATTACTGTCTATTTTGGCACTATGTATAACAAGAGTATACAGCACATAACCAAGGGGTTGTGCTAAAAGACTGCCTCGTATCATTACTCCCACACATGTATTCTTCAAGGCAGATCTCCCACACCACAGAACAGCCAGCTGTCAGTTCCCTGAGACCCGCACTGCTTTGCTGCTCAAGAAAATGGGAGGAGGAGGGAGCAAAATAGTCAATGAGTCTCCTGTCTTTAATTTAACTGGAGTGCAATACAGCCTAAATTAAGGGCAGAATTGCTGTATTTTGCAGTCCTCTGCAAACAAAAATAACCATCCTGCACCTCATGCTCCATATCCTGCCTCAATACCAAAGCAGCAGAAAGCAATCCTAAGAGCAGCCGGGGGCTGTGGCACAGTCTCAAGGGTCATGCTACCATCTCTTCTAATGCCGTGCTACTAATTCTTCTAATATCTCTGGACAGGCCACGCAAACTGGGATTAATCCAGTTCTAAAAGAGTTGCTTAGCCCAGCAGTCGTACTTTGGAGAAATTTTTATGTTCAGACCACAAAGCAACTTATCTGAGCATCTTACTAAAGCAGACATGGGAATTTCGCCACATTCCTAATACACTACACCATTTTTTTCCTGTCAGGCACAATTCAAACAAAAAGCAGCTGGCTCGTAGTATAGGGTGTCTGTGTGCTAATATAAACCTCACGGCTATCAAACCCTTCTACCATGACCATTCAGCAGTCCTCCCACTGTCTGTGCCAGTTACATCTCCTCCTCCTACGGGAAGCTGGTCAGCTCTGACCCAACTGTTGGCAAAAGATTTCAGTGTGCTGACTTGGGCAAACAGCGAACTGTTATTTCTCACGTACCGAGAGAATGTCGCTTGGAACTGTGGCATTTCTTCCATCACCCTTTCTTCAGTCTCTGTAACACTCAAGATATGTATGAAAACAGAAAATAAAACTCTGAGAACTAAAACATGGGGTTTTCCTGAAAGCATTGTACTACACTGGACCACAGTGTGCTTTTCTTTTTGTAGGATTTACGTTTGGACATGGGAGTACAGAGAAGGATGAAGAGAGAAGTAAGGATGAAGGGAAGTTAATTAGAGATCTATCTGATCATAAACAGTTCATTTTTACCTTATCCAAATACTCTGTTTTCCACTTAAAATATTGCTACTTAACCAAAGGCTATGTACTGCTCTAACTACATTGGTGTAGAAACTCTTCAAATTACATTAGTTCACATATTCCTCTTCTTTTTTCATCTGGTAAACTGAATCTCCAACCCTTACATTAGGCTGAAAAAGCATCCAAACCTTCTGACTCAACAGGTGTAAAAGCTTTTTTCAGCTCCTTTCCTATTAACTGGCTGGGCAAATACTAGTCAATAGCTTACATCTCATTTCTCATATAAGGCTGATCTTTTAACTGTCTGAAATGCATGGATGCCATTGCCTTATCCTATTTTGTTTTGTTTTGCCACTCAAGGTGAAATGCCTTCCTACTTGCTGTGTCCTGCTTGCTTCTCAGTGTTCTAAGCTGCAGCAATTATCCATAAACTCAATAAGAACAAAAATATCCAAATCTCAGCAAAAATCAATTGCTAACACATATAGCCATAGCAAGGAGCAAATGCTAATGATGAAAAGTCTTTTTTTGAATTTCTACTTAGGCTCAGGTGCACAGGTACTCCTAAATACGGAGGGTACTCCTCCAGAAGTACCTCGAAGTACTAGAAGTACTCATCTTCCTTCTCCCAGAGCTCCTGGAGAAGCCATGGAAGCAAACATAGTGCTGTTACTGCCTACTTGCAACTAATCCCCTCTGCATCTGCAGCAAAGGAATTCACGCTGGTCACCTGTAGCTGTGTCACTATAATCACGGCCCCATGAAAATATTCACTCACTGAGGCCAACACAGAGCTTCCAGATGATCCAGAGATGGCAATTGCTACCTGGGACCTCTACTTTGGAGTAAAGCTCTTTCTTTAAGTCTCAATTCACTCCTCGGCTCTGCCTTTGAGAAATGATTTACGTTGTGGCATTACATTACAGAGATGAAGTGCTGGGATCAGAGCACTTTTTATTCTTGGTGTGTAACAGTAACAGGACTTACATTCCTCCAATTACAAAGTAAGCAGGGGTAACAAAATAACAATCACTTGTTTCAGACCCCAAAAGCCCACTTCCAGCCCTCAGTCATGCTATTAACAGAAGAAACTTAATTTTCTGAAATTCCCATTTTAGGTCAATGACGTAACGTTCCAGATGAATGTCTGAATTCGTGTGCATCAGCACTACCACACTGCAGAATCAAAACCTCATGTGTTAGCTGTATTCCCCCATGACCAAAATTCTCCCTAGAGATACCCTCACTACTTCTGCCACTAAACAGCTGTATTAAATCAAGTTGACATAAATTGCTCATCAGGTTTGCGAAAATGAGAATCTGCAATGTTATGTAGTGGTTTTCTGTAATAGGTGATTTTTTTCACTGTTTGAAATGGGAGGGTTATTGCTGAAGTTATCGGCACTCCACAAGAGTGCACTATCTATTAAGCCTCTTTTTCACTCACTGGAATGAAGTAATAAGCAGAAAGGTAAAAACAGATTACAAATCAGACAGTGGCAAACTATTTCCTCACCACTTGTTAGATCCCAGCTCCTGAAACACCAGGGGTGGATGAGCCACGTTCTGCACAGTGGTGCAGAGAGGCACTATAGGCAATAGTGGGACATGCTGGGCTCGGGGAAAGGAAAGCATGGGTGGAAGCAAAGCTTCCCTCTTCTCGTAATCCTCAGAAGTTCTCGGCCTTGCCAGGGGCTTTCTGGGACTCCACAGAAGCAGCATCTCTGGCTTTCCCCATTGCAGCAGAGAAGAGGCACAGCCAGCCCTGCACTACTGAACCTTTCCTTCTCCTTCAAAAACTCCTGGTTTCTATTCAGCCGAAAACCCCACCTAACCAGCAGCATCAGGGGACTGTGCTCATGAATTTCCCTTGTATTTCATCTGCAAGGCTCTGAGCTCACTCCTTTGGGACCTTTGGTGGAAAAGGCAATGTTCTGAGGTGTCTGACACAGCAAAATCTACCCAGTCATCAACTCAGCTGAATACAGCAATTTCTCCTCAAGCACAGGGAGGGCTTAACACACAGCAGCAGCAGAAAATACCTTACAGAGTATTTCCTTTATCGATATATTTTGGACACAAACGAGGCTTGCTTAACACATTCTGTTTGAGTAATTACAGGCCAGCAGCCACAGCAGCATGCTCACAACTATTTCATTATCTACTCTTTATCTACACAAATGCACTTCTTAAAATGACTCTTGGGGAGGTCCAGTGTTCAGATTTTAATATAAACAGGAACTGAAAAAAAAAAAAAAAAAAAAAGAAGTGGGAACCTAGGTGTGATTCAGAGCACATGACCCCAGGAGCACCCTGGCACCTCCAAGTGCCTGCACAAGACCTGAAGGAAAACACTGGGAGCAGAACTGTGAAAAACACTGTGGCAAACTACAACAGCAAGCACTGGGCTAGCAAAGCATCTATCAGAAGACATGTTTAGCTAATATATGGATTGTCTGAAATATTTTGACTCCGGAGAAGAGTTTAATGAATGCAAAAAGGCAAGGATAAAACCACAGAAGAATCCATACAGCATCTACTTTTTATCAATCAGAAGAAAATCATTAAAAACAGACACATAAATATAGGATATATTATAAATATATCCATATAGGATATATGGATATATATATTTACATAAATATATGATATATATTTTGCTGCTAACTCACAAAAGCTGACTAAATTCAAATGAGTGGAGAAGTGGTAGCTCATGTCAGAGCAGCACTGGATTTTAAGAAAATGCATGCTGAGGCTCTTGAAGCTTTCACTCTCCTCCTGTAAGCACCAACAATCACAGGAGTGGAGGTAACTGTCAGACTGAGGTCCTGCAGTGCATGCTGCAATGTAAAAGAAGTGTTAAAATCAATACAGGTGTGGGAGAAAATTGAAGCAACCAAAAAAAAAAATCCCAGCAAGACACTGAAAAGAAAGCAAGCTGCTACAAAAGCACCTGCATGGAAAATGGAGAGGAGACTCAGAGGAACATTACAGGAGTGCACAACCAGTGCTGTTCTACAGGCACTTCACATCATACAGTTTGTGTTTATTGTCTTTCAATAATTTTCGTTATCAGCTTTTTCAAATTACGAGTAAAAATACATGCTTTTTTTTTTTCTCCTCATGCCAAATAAGCTGTTTACCTGTGTGAGAATCAGTGCCTCCCGATTACACTACCAGCTGTGAGTGCAGCACAATGCAGCACTTGAGTTCCTGTGCTCACACCTCCCAGATTCTCAAGCAAGAACAAATTGGCTGTGCAGAAGAGAAGGCTGTAGGAAAGAGCAAAGGAAAGACCCAGGTCCGTGAGCTCTCCCGGTAGCACTGCGCAGCATGCATGAATTTCTGGCCCCATGACAGCACAACAGATGCACAAACTCCCAACTGCTCTGTCCTGCTCAGAGACAAAGCAGGACATAGCCCATCTCTCTCTGTGCTGCAGTACACTGACATATTCTTTCCCACAATGGGAAATGTCCCTTTTTTTCCTTTTTTCCTGGGCACTTGGAAGGAGCTGGGGTACAGATCTGGCTGACTTAAGTGACAATCTCTGTGATGCTTCAGACCCCAGCCCTGACGACTCCGAGCATTGCTTGTGGCTGCTGATGGGTTTGCAGAGGCACCCTTGGACCGGGAGCTGAAACTTCAATAACTCTGCGGATGATTCATGTTTGAGAAAGGCCACTGGCTTGCTCTGCCATCAGAGCTCACACAGCAGTCCACCTGGGTCTTTCCTCTTCCCCTTCCACTTCTCAATTGTTTTCAAAAGAAATATAAAAAGTATGTAAAAATAACAAAGACCAAAAATGAGCTCATGCCTCCCACATTTAATAGAGGCTCTAAGAATATTATCAGGATGAAGAAGACCAAAAACAGGTTAAAAATAAAGGGTGAGACTATAGAAAGATTCTCATGCGATTGAGTTACTTTTCTGCCCTTTTAAAACCCATGGACAAAATCCACTCACCAGTTTTAAAAATCCCCTGATTAATACTTTTAGATGCTGGCAGGTCGAGCCCAGTTTAAACACCTATCTGTGTTCTCTGCACAGAAAGCTATTCATCTTTGTGTGAGGGTAGGGAGAAAGCCCATCTGCACACCTAGATGACACACTCCTCTGACTGCAGAAGCACTTTCATGACTTATACCAGCGTAAATTAAGCCTGGACAGGTGAGGTGGCCACTTCATGAGTGTTAAGGGAAGCTACAGAAACCACAAAGCATCCTCAGCCATTTACACTGCAACCCACCTGCAGCAGCAGTGGTTACGTGAACTCCTTACAAAATAGGCAGGATACTGAGCTAAAGTTTCCAGCTCCAGGGTAACTAGACACTGGATCCCAAGCCTCCAGTCCCTGGGAGAAGGTACAGACAAGCTGTTACTCAAAGGCTGCTTTCATGTCTAAGTTTCCGAGATCCTCTGGGGAACTCTGCAAGTTCAGACATTTGTCTGCTGAAATCTGGATGGCGGCAGAGGCTCTCCTGGGAGGAAAGAGCTGCTCTCCAAGAAAACAGCATTCCCGAGCATGAGCGGGTGAAAAGGGCACTTTCAGACCCAGAAGGCTGACATGTGACAAGCGCTAAGCAAGGACAACAATTGGGACTGAGACCCCACTGAACTTCAGACTCCTGGGTCCCACCTAATTTTGTTATCTAATATAAAGGGAAACAGGCTATCAGGCAAGTATATATGTATATAAAAGCCTCTTCTTGCTCCTAAAAAGGGCAAACCTCATTTTGCCAGTTACTGCCAGTGACACCTTGTCAATAGAGCTGCTTGTGAAGGATGACATGGCTAATGGCAGGGACGTGAGGGGGGAGATGCAGTAAGCACCCCTTAGGGACACGATCCTGACCATGCAAGTGAAGGTGTACCACTCTCACCATCAAACTCTGCAGGCAGAAAACTTCAGAGTTTTCTGAAGAAGAAGAGTGGGCTGCACCCACCCTTCACTGAACTTATTATATGCACACAGTGCTCTCAACCCCTCCTCTCAATGCCTGTAAAAAAATGATATCGAGGATTACACTATGAAAAAAATGTAGCAGTCCACCTGGGAGCAGGAGACTAAAGCAGAAAAGTAGAATTTGCCTTTCTATTGCCATTCCCTTAGCTGTAGAATAGGGCAATAAAACTGCACAATGGCACTTTAAATAATCATTAGGAACAACGCCTGCTGCCTGATCAGCATTTTGACATAAAAGAGGTTACAGGAATGCCCAAGAAGCACAGTACAACATAATCCATATGCACAAAGAGACCTGCAGCTGCTTCACCTGCATCACAAGATGCTAAGGCCAGCCCAGAGCACAGTGCTCTCGGGCTGCAGCCAGCTCTGCCCAGCTGCTGCATGAAGCAAGCAAGCCCACATCCATACAAAGGGCTGCTGGTGGGCCAGCTCTTTGTGTTAGCCCATGGATAAACGGAGGAGTAGCTTTCACTCAGACAAACCAATCCCGTATTTGAGGAATAACCTGAGCACACTGCTCATTTAAATAGGAAATAGAGCAAGCAGTGAAAAACGCTTGTGAGCATTTTTGCCAGTTACAGCTTTGATGCCCTTTTGCTCATGTTAGAAATAGCAGCCCGCAAATGATCCTCCTGAAAACAAAGCCGGAGTCCAAATATTTTGGAAACCAGTCTAAATATTTATTCTTCTTCCACGTTAGGAAAGGATTTTACTCCCCTGGCTCCTATGCCATTATCTGTACCAACCCTATTTACACACATTTATCCAATTTTTCTGCTATTCTCCCATAAAAGCTTTATCTTTGCATTTTGTAATTACTGTTTGTTCCCAAAGCTACAGAAAGCCTGCCTTAAATTAAACTTCCTTAGGCCATTTTCTAATATCCCATCACCACCAGCCTATAGCATGCTGGAATGTGAGAATAAATCATCCCTAGCACAACAATTAATTCATCCACAAGTCTTTTCCGGGGTACTGGTGAAAGTAAAATATTCCTGAATGCCGAAATGTTCTCATTAACACAGTATTTCTGTAAAACTAATGCTGTCTTATGCATGAATTTTCAAAGGAAATTCCTTTGTTATTAAAACATCCACTTGCAAAATACACAAAAGTATTTAGAAATTATTCAGGCACTATAACGCTGCTAATAAACCTTCATTTTCCAAGTCCTACAGCTAATTTCAGAAACAGCTCCTATAATTCATGACACAAACACAAAGTAAACTCATAGTCGAGACAGACTTCTGGATCTCTACAAAAACACACCATGTCTAAGTTAAGTTTTAGAATTTGATTGGTAGCAGAAACACCATCAGGAGTACAAAAACAGACTTGGGAAGTCCAACCCGATTCCAAATGAAATGGAAGGGTTTTCACCCTGATGTAATTACCTGCACACCTTATGGCCAAGCACAGAAGGGAGAGACTTCAGAAGCAGACAAAGACAACTTAGCAATTGCCCAGTTTTTACAGAAAGCGTGTAACTTCCCTTTTGGATTATCTGCGATTAACGGAGCCAGTTCTTGTATTTCCTAGGCACCTGTTACAATCCTGACTTGTTCCCAAGTCTGATGTCATGCATTTTCTCAAAGTCAGCGTTGCGGCATCAAAGCACCGCCGGGGCCGGGGGGCAGGAGGACCCTAAACTCTGCCTTCACAAGGAAGAAACATCCCACAGAAGGGTGAGCTTGCACATTGCTATGCAGGCGGCCCAAACACACATCCCTGCTTGGCACCTTTGTCCTACTAAAAATGACATACCACCTTGTAAACTGGCGCAGTGCCACCCCGACAGATGGACTTATGTGTAGGCAGCCAAGAGACTATGTATAAGCATCAAATATGTTTTTTCTGAGAGCAGGACTTCCAGCCAGGAATGTTAAAACAGCTGTCCACATTGAGCTTGCATGCCTACACTTAAGAGGATATGCTATTGCCACTCGAGCCCTGAGCTGGATTAACTCGGAAAATAAATAAAATAGCTTCCACAGCCGCATAAGGTGAGTTTTTGCAGAATCAGGATTAGTGATACCGAGGGGGCTTTAGCACCCTACAATTAGTGGGCAAACTTGAGCTGAAGAGCTGAGTTGTGCAGCTCCATGGAGCTTTTACAACATACACACTTCTAAACAAACTTTTCCCATTTGAACACATATTGATGTTACTTCTCCTACAAAGAAAACACAGCATGCAACACCAACTTGATTACAAACACAGTAGGGACTTTCCACTCTGTGTTAGAGGATACTTCTATTTTGAAATTAACTCATCTTCACTGAGATGTGTTCTTGTATCGATGGGATCTGTTTCACCAGGCTTTCTTTTCTTTTCAAAAACCTCTGAACAGCCCAGTCCAAGATTTTTTTGTTAGCTCACAGCTACATGCACACATGCATTTTACATTTTGACACCATTTGCATAACTTGCCCATGTAAAAAAACCACACTGCCTTGAGAAATGAGCATTGCACAATGCAGGATGTGTACTGGCTGGCCCGACAAGCCATGCCCTTACCACCTGTATCCCATCCCTGTGCCCGGCTGGACATGAGACATTCCAGACCTCGGAGGAGCTCCAAAATCCAGGTTTGCTCACATCAACATGTCACACAATGCTCTTTTTATTTCTTTCCACAGAACTCAGATTATACTCCTGCCCCTCAAAAAGTCTTTGACTTAAGCCTAAGGTAGAGGTAAATATTCAAACCTGAACTAGTGAAGGTTTCTCAAAATCTCACATTGTTTAAAAACATAACACCTCAATTTCCAGTGGCAAGCAACATTGCTTGTAGCTCAAAAATTGACAGAAAGCGATGATATATCTTACTCTGTTTTCAAAATGTGCTTTGTGTTCATTGTAATTCTTTTCCCTGTGGATACTATCAGATGGCTGGCATAAAATTTGCATTTACTCCTCAGATGGTATCTCATCTTCACTGCTCTGAATCGCTACATACGAACATCAAATCTACGAGGGTATTCCCACTATAGATCAAAGTGAATTCAGTGTGAGCTCCAGGGTCACACACAGTCTTCCAACAGCTGCTGGTGTCCTTTACCTTTGTTAACTTTAAGGCTGATCTTTGCAGTAATTAAGTTATCTGAGTCACTTTGTTACGATTTCCTGCAGTAGGAGTACTTTCATGGCAAGCATAGCTTCTCCTGCAGTAAGGACTTCCAAACAAACGCTGACCTTGCTTCCCCCTTGGGCAAGAGCTTTTTTCCATCTCTCACACCGTTCCTCTTTTTTGCCCTTCATGTCTTGCCTGCAACTAGTCCTCCTTTTTCTTCCTTGTTTCTGAGGACTGTATGAAATCATCTACTGGAGAAAGTTTCAGACCCCTCTCTACTGCTCCAAAATACAGTTAGGAATCTCAACAAGAAGATTCTTTGCTTTTCTGCACCGCCAACAGAGCTGATTCCAGGTTAATAGAAATTTCCATACCAGTTAACCTTTCTCAGCGGGTGGGGAGAGAGGGAAAATGCTTTATCAAATAATTCACATCAGCAATGTTGTGAAAACAGGAGAAAAACCACAGAGAATCCCCATCTTTCCTTCTAAAGCCTAACAATGCCCAAGGCTTTCTCACGACACTGCGCTTAGAACTGGCTTTAAAATGGTTCAGGGAGCAGCCAAATTGCTGAAGAACAGGTCAAAAGGAATAAAAAACACAGATCCAGACCATTACTTCTGCTTAACAAAGTAATTACAGACATGCTGTGTGTATTCCTTTTGTGACAGTCTATTTTACACGGAATGATTATCTCCAAGGTTATCGTAACGATGTAGCAAATTAAACCGAAAATGGGAGTGCTGAGCATCCACAACCATTTCACAGCTCTCCCAGCACCATAAGTGCCTCCCTTTATTTGAAACTTATTTGAAGGAGTGAGATTCATTTCTCACAGAATCATGTAGGATACTAAGAGAAGTCAGAGAACAATCTTCCCTCACATTACACATGCTATCAAAAAATTGTGGTGATCTCCAAACTCCAAAAAAGTTTAGCACCCAGTTACTCAAGAAACTCTTCTCTCTCATCATAGGACGACTGTCAAGAAGACTATTTGTACCTGCCAAAAGCCAGGTGCTAGATATATTAACGGTATATGAAACTGTGGTTTTGTGGTGTTCTTTGAGCTCCCCTAACTGAGCTCTTAACCCTGAAGGTTTTCATTTGCTGTTTTATCAAAGTTGTTGTGTGTTTTTTTTAACTCATTCTGAGTTCCCAAATGATTTGCTGCCAAAATTCAGTGCAAGTTAAATTCTGGAAAAGTAAAACAAAACATGTAAAAATCTGTCAAAGTACTAATAAAACATTAACATTATAGATAGTCTAGGCTAAAGGCAGGCTGACGGAAATTTGGAAATATATTGCTTCTGTATTAGCAAAAAGAAATCTTTGAAGGGGAACGGCTAACTTTAACGCTGCTTGCCGAAGAAGTCACCTGCTCAAGTCAAGTGCTGAAAAGCCTTAGAGAGGACGACCTTCTCTGATGTCCTGCTACGCATGCAGCAGGGTGTGAGTGCAGCCACTTTTACATACGCTGCCTTGGCTTCACCTGTTACTGCTGTTCACCATCCCACAAGAAAGGGGGGGAAGAAACATTTTAAAGTAGGAAAGCAGGGTGATTTTAACTCAAAAGTTTACTTTAGAAGGAAAACTTAGCACGGGTGCTGTTCAGAAGGTACGGCGCCTCAGAGACCTGGGGTTCAGCCTTTCAGCACGGATGCCTTACCTAGGTAAAGCGAGGCGTTTTCTTTCTTGACATTGTCATCCAAGTAGGTTGGTCCCAAAGTATAGATGGGTGTCGAGCCCATGCCAATGAGGATTTGGGCACAAATGAATAAAGCTACATAGAGGGAGTGATCATTGCCACCGGAGTCCTTGACGCAGGCCGGCGAGTCCCACTGCTCTTTGGCGGTGCCATTGCCGGTCACGCACAAGCCCTCGTTACTGACGGAGGAGTTCAGTTCCTGGATCTGGTACGGCGGGGAGATGAAGTGAGGTAGGGAGAAGAGCGCGGCCCCCAGCGCGATGAAGAACCCCCCTACGGCCAGCCAGAGCGGCCTCCGCCCGCGCCCCCCGAAGTAGCTGATGAACACCACCACCACCAGGCTCCCGATGTCGAAGCAGCTGACCAGCAGCCCCGACTCCGAGCTCTTCAGGCTGTATCTCCGCTCGATGGTGGTGATGACGCTGCTCAGGTAGCCGGACACCATGAGGGACTGGATGAAGGTCAGGAAGCACATGCACACCAAGAAGAACCGCGAGTCCGCCAGCACCGCCCGCAGGCACGCTCTGCCCGGCGGCCCCGCCAGCAGCAGCGCCGGCGGAGGGGGCGCTCCGGGGGGCACCCCCCGGCTCGGCACCTCCGTCCTGCGGGGCAGGCTCCCGACGGCGGCGGCTGCCGGGGGCCGGGCAGCCCCGGCTCCCTCGTCCTGAGCAGGAGCCGCCGAGACGGCGTGGCCCGGGGGGACTCCGCCGCCGCCGCCGCCGCCGCCGCCCCCGGCCGCCAGGGGGGAGCCGAGCACGGGCAGGCTGCGGCACCGCGCACCCGCCTCCGGCCGCTCCGCCCCGGGGCTCCGCGGCGCCGGGCTGCCCGCCGAGGCCATGCTGCGACCGGCGGCGGCCTCAGAGCGGCCCGCTCGGCTCCATCGGCGCCGTGCGCCCGGCGCGCTGAGGGGCCCGGCGGGCGTGCAGCATAGCGCGGAGGGAGGAGGAGGAGGAGAAGAAGGAGGAGGAGGAGGAGGAGGGAGGGGACGGGGGTGGCCCTAGCCGCGGCCGCCGGCCGCCCCGCCGCACGTGTCCGATGCCGGAGGCTCCTGCGGCTCCGTCCTGCCGCCGCGTCGCTCGAGGGGCCGCGGGCCCGCCGGGGAGCCCCCGCTGCCGGCGGCTGCCGCCCCCCAGCGCCGCTCCGCAGCCCTCATCCTCGCTCCTCGCCGCCGGTGACACAGCTCCGGGGGAGGGGGGGGCGGCCGCCGACCTGCGGGACGGAGAGCGGGGAGGTCAGCGGCGCCCGTCCCAACGCGCCCGCCCCGCTCCCTCCCTCCCTCCTTCCCCCGCCGCCCCTCGGGGCAGAGGTGGCCGCGCCAAGCTTCTCCTCCTCGGGGCTAAAAATAACGGCGCCGGCATAAATCGGGAGGACGGCGGGGGAACAAAGCCCGGGCGGCAGCGGGGCCGGGGCAGGCAGCCCCAACGTGCCCCGCCGGCACGGCTCGCAGGGGGTCCCCCGACACACGGCAGCGCCCGGCGCCGTGCTGTGCTGTGCCGTGCCGTGCCGTGCCGTGCAACGCGCCTTCTGCCTGCCTCCTTTGTCCGCTTTTGTCTCCCCGCAGCAGCTCGGTGCAGCCGAGGGGAGGGCGGGCGGCGGAGGCAGCGGCAGCCCCGGCGACGAGACGCCCCCTCCCCCCCCCCCCCAGCCGCATCGGGGCACCGGGCAGGGATGGGGACAAGGACGGGGACGTGGACCCCGGGGGTTTCCTCACCGCGGGGGGGTTCCCCGTCCGGGGTGGGTCCCTCCCCCGTGGGGGTCCCTTCCCCGGCAGTCGCGGAGGGGGAAGACGGGGCTTTACTCACCGTGCCTGCGGCGCAGCCCGGGGCCGAGCCGGCAGCCAGCCGGGCCCTGCGCCCCCTCGGCGGCTGTCACCTCCCGCCGGGCTTCCCCGGTCCCCCCCCGCCTTCCCCGGGCAGCGCAGGCGCGGCCGCGGCCCGGCTGGGGAGAGCGGATCAGCGGCTCGGGGCTTGCCCGAGACGGGGCTGGAGCTGGGGCTGGGGCTGGAGGAGTTGCAGGAGTTTGCAGAGCCCCCCCGGGCGCCTCTCCTCTGGAGCCGCCGGGGGCCGCAACTTGGTGCTTGTCCCCGCGAAGCCGGGGGGGCGCGGGTGCCTCTGGCAGCCCCCGGGGGTGCCCCGCTGCACCGTGCTGTAGGCAAGGCGATGAAAGGCTCGGGAGGTGATACCTCAAGTGCAGCATCTGTTGGAAAGTGAGAAGAAACGACAAAGGCATGCTTTAGGGAAAACAGAAAACCAGGTGGCCTGGAGGTCCGTTCTCTGCAGGGGCTTGTCTCCAACCAAAGCCACGTCCTAAAGTGGGAAACACACACACAACCTGGAAAAATGGGAGTTTGGAGTGTTCGTTTGCACCCCCTTCTCTCAGTTGGCATGATATCTTGAATCACACTGCTTTATTTTCCCCCAGCTCTCTCTGTTTTTGAAGTCCTTCTAGACAGTCCTGCAAATCGTTAACATTTGTTGTGGACTGACAGAGAGTGACCTGACAAGGCATTCCTCTTTTTGACCTAAGCTTTACCGTAAACTAATAACTAAAGAATGCACCAAAATAATATACTATCCTATGCGTTTCTGAATAGATCATATCCAGTGCTTTGCTGGCAGGCTGGAGGATTTAGTTTGGATTTGGGTCCCCTTCATCAAAAAAGGGAATGTCTGAGATTCAGTCACTGACTTTTAGTCACTACATTTGGTTGCTTATGTATAATCTTGATCAATAAGATCATAAGATACCATCCTCTATTTTAAATTTATGCTTGACATCTCTTTGACTCAGCCAGGTCAAACTCAACACAGCCAAAGCACTACCTTTTCTTCCCAAGCTTTTGCCACGTTTCTCCTGTTGGTGAGGTGCCTCGAGTTCAGTAGTTGTTTAGTGGGGTTGTTCAGTTCAGTGGGGAGAGAGGGAAGGATGGGAAAAGAGGAAGAAAGGATAGCCCAGTTCAATAGGAACGAGCTCTTGCTTCATCTCAGCCATCTCTGATGGCTCACTGAGCCATCCCTGAGAAGAGACAAGTAATCCAGCTGGTAGGCAGCTGGTAGTAACCTATTCAGCTGTCAGTAATCTCTTAGACTTCAGTATCTCAGTCATATTTAACTAGTATATGAACCAGTAACTAGCTTGTAAGCCTTCTGGATATGTATTTACACCTCAGCTTTGGGATCTTGTTCTACAGCCAGGATTCCCAGCCATTACTGTATACAAACAATACTTTTTGTGAGATCACAGAACAGCTGTAGATATTGGAAAAGTGTTATCCAACCCCATGGAAAAATATAAGGGTTAGGAAGCATTTCCAGCCTTCACAGCTGCTGCAAACAGCCTGCAAGCGAGTACAGCTTCAATTCTTTCTGCAGCAGCAAACATATCAAGAGAGAAAATGATCCTTCATATAAGATGAAGGTGTTTGTTTTAGGAAGCTACTCCAGCTAACTACAGCTGCCAAAAGGCAAGACTTACCTGCTTTCTTTTGGCTCTGAATATTTAAATAATAGGTTAGCTGAGCAAAGAGAGCATTTGCAGTCTGCAGTGGATATGAACATCCAGCGCCAAGTGATGAAAGGGAAATCAATATTACTGTCTTCACTAGGAGAGGCTTTGACAGGGTGATTACAGAAGGTGCAGTAATGGTCCCCAAGTTCACAATAAGATATAAATGCATAAGATATCGTGCAGATTTTCTGCTTTTAACGTTTCACCTCAGTAAATTTAAAATGCACAATCTCCCTCAAGCATCCAGTAATCAATTGATGTTACAAACCAGTTGTTTATGGCTACAACTGGAAAATAATACAGTTTCCATTTTGTTAGGTTAAGGCATGGGCTGACACAACAGAAGATCACACTTTATGGTTGTGATGGATTTGGGGGTTCACATGTTTTTGTTAGTACAGGGAACCGCTGATGCCCAATGAGGTGTTTCAGCCTGATCAGTTCCAGCCCATGAAGGGGGGGGAAGATCTCAGCTGTAAGGTGGTGTGAGTTGATGGCTCTGCCCTTCCTTCAGAATTTCACATTTTCAACCAGGTTTTCCACTCAACACTATGCCACAAATGCAATAAGTTCGCTTATCTTCCTTCCCCTTTTCCCTAACACTGCTGCCATTTTGGGGCAACATCTGCTCTTCGTTCCCAGCCCACTATTAATAAAGCAATAAGCAAAACAGGATGTGCATTAGGAGGCTAATGGGCTTTGGGTCCTCCTGGAGTGTGAGCACTGGGAAGCATAAAGCGAAAGGACAAGTAACTTCGTTCCTCGGGGATCCTCACCGAGCCAGTGTCCTAATGAGCTCCTGAGGGCAGCTCACAGCTCCGAGAGAGCAGCTCGTTATTTTTATTTGGGACATCAGAGAGAGCATTTGTAGCAGCAGAGTCTAAACTAAAGAGCTCATTTAGTACAAGAAATGAGCTTAACCACACTCAGATCACTGCTCAGATAAATCCACTTTAACTTTTATCAGTCTCCAGAGTAACCAGCTACAGGTTCATGAAGGAAATTAAGAAACTGTGAATGCAAGGGAGATGCAAAGTAATATGGGAATGGAAGAAAAGTGAAAGGGCTGTCTAAAGGCTAATGGTTAAGCTTAGGGGTGATGGCTATCAGCACTAACACTACACATATCAGGTCAGGTAATGAGCTGGGCTTGTGTGAGTCCCAGTGGCCACGCCAGAAGCCGCAGGTGATGAGGCTGCCTGCAGAGGTAGCTCGGGGAAGGCTCTCACATGCCTTGTCTGGTGCAGGGCTGGGGCTGGCACCACTGCTCTAAGTATGGGCTTCCCTTTGAGTGCCTAATTGCAGGATAGAGACCATGCCACCTATGGTAGCCATAGTAATGGCTCTGTAGTAATGACTGTTTTATGCAGATGCAAAGTCTGAGGAGGTAAGCAATAGTGAATCTACTTAAGATAATTTCATCAGCTGCATTCAGAATTAGACCTCCCTTCTCAAAGCAAAAGCCCAGTGTTTAAGTATGTTTGAAAAAGCTACTCAAGCATCCTGAAAGTGGGACTGACTATAAGCATATTAAAATAATTACATTAAATTAAAAAAAAAAAAAAATAGAAGGGACTGTGTAGAAGAAACAAAGAGAAACTAAACACTTTTTTTTTTTTTTTAACATACCTTTAACCTTTGGAGATCATATTGATAAATGATAAGTGACAAACAAGGAGAGAAGGGCTCTAATTCCCAGTGCTGCAACATGTCCGAATGTGCTAGGAATTTGTGTGGTGGGACAGAGGGAAAGGGCAGGGGGATGCTGGAAGATTTCAGAATAAGGAAAGGGCCTTTGTAACAGCAGTCTCTCAGGCCTGAGAGGAGAGGACTTTCCTCAGGCGTCTTCCCTCTGCTTGGGGCCAGGAAGGAGACCACACTAGAGCAGACAGCATGCTGAGGCTGTGGGCAGCTCCAAGTCATAGCTCATCCTGCAGTGCAGTGCTGCTCTAGCCCTGAGAGAGAAATATCTAAAGGCATACAATCCACCAGCTGACCACCAAAGATTTTATTTTCCCCACTCATTTTCAAGTAAGATAAACCACATTATTAAACACCAGTATACTTTGATAGAAATATACACAGGGCTGTGGTAGCTGAGCACTAATAAAATGAGCTATGGTGTCTCCCTTGAAAGTAAAGGCATATTTAGTGCTTAGAATTATTTCCTAAAAAGATCTATACCTCTGGTTTTAAGCCTTTTTTCTATTTCTTTTTCTTTTCTTTTTTTTTTTTCCTTCTTTTTTTCTTTTTTTTGTTTCCCTACTGCCACAGCAGTATCAGACATCAAAGAGGCATGAGATACACGATATAAATGGGAGAGGAAGATGGGAGTAATGTTGTGCCTTTCTATGCTATTTCACTCTTTATGTTCACATTTTTCCCAAAAGTCACAGTCTCTCTACTACACTCTGCTTTTAAAAGGGTACAAACATTGGTCTGAAACTGTGGAAACATTGTTTGAACCCAAGATCAAAGCCAGGAACAAAGACTGAAGCACATTTTCCTCTCACTCTCATTCACAGAGATCTTGCCTCTCAGCATCTGCTGCTTTATTTCAATGTCACCTTTCAGCAGCCTTTTGGCACAAATTCTGTATTCATGTATAAGCTAATGTATTTATACTCAGTTAATATATACATTATGACCTTAACCATCCTTAAACATTATTCCCCTTTCTACACTTACATGCCTTTAAGTGTACTGGTTTTAAATGTTAAGTGACAAAGTCAAAATACTTCAAAACAAGAGTTTGAATCCATTTGAATTCTTTGCCCATATCCACATTCAAAATTCTGTATTAAAATAGAACATTTCCTCATTGCTTTTGTCTCCCACCTGATCACTAGCTTCTCTCAGGGGAATTGCACTGGCAAAACCACAAAATAACAGCACCACAATAGAAGAAACATGGAAGAACGCCACTAAGTAAAAATATCCTCTCCAAAAGTCAGTACATAAAAGTCAAGAACATAAAAATGTCTGGGAACTCCTGTGTCAACATCCTCTGCTCCTTGTTACCACGACATGACATGCCAGCCTTTTAGTCTGGTGTGGGCCATGGCACTCCTTGACCACAAACATCACCAACTGCAGAACTCATCTTGTTAAAAACTTAGGGGTTTTAGAGCAAATGACCAAAAAGCCACAAAATCTATAATGTGCCATTAAACAGAGAGCAAGAAAGAAATCGATTCCACTGCCAACATCTAAGTTAATCCACAGGGTGTTTACAAGTACATCTAATATATCTTTGTGGACTGTGCTGGTCTCTGAGCTGGTTCTCCAAGGTGTGATCCCAACCAGTCGCCTCAGCAGTGAGTCAGGAATATGCCACCTGGAATCAGCACCTGTGCCTTGACACCAAGGGAAATAGCATTCATCTAGGGAAGACACACAACATTCAGAACCAATGCCTTTAAAAAAAGCATGAACAAGTTGAATTTCTGAGTAGCAATAAAGGAACTGAATGCTGATGAGTACAGACAAAAGTAGCAAAAATAAGAATAACACAAGACTTGTTGGAAGGAGTGATGAGAATAGGATCATATGAAATGCATTACCATCTAGAATGGGATTTAGTATCTTCAGCCCAGTAAATTTGAGAATATTAAAAATGTTCTTCAGCAGCCAGTACAGAAGTTAGCTTCCTCCCCTTTTAGTAGACCCGAAAAGGGAGAAAACTGCTGAAACAAGGAAACTTATAGCTTGAGATAAATCCGTAAGACTTTTAGTCCCTACATCTGGAATGACAAAGCCAGTTCAAAGCCCTGGGGCAACTGTACATCTCCTGCACTTAAAACAAATTCTCTGCTTAGAATATGAAAACCAGAAAAGTATGTAGTGGGCTATTGACAATTATTGGTTTGAAGTGATACAGCATAAGAAGCAGAGATACAAAAAGTATCCAGGAAAGCATCTGGTAAGTATGCACCAATGTTTAAAACAGATTTAGGCCAGATATGTAAGCAGGATTTTGTTGTTTTTATAGGAAGAATATTTTGCCCAACAGGGCATATTTTACAGCCTTAGGGTCTCTGTGCAAATAAAACTTGCAGATCTCTTAGAAGAATGCATGCAAAATTATCCTGAAGTTTTATATTTATTATTATAAGGCTGAAAAAAGAGCCAAAGGAAATGCTCTAAGAGGAACCATATGCTGAAACATTATTCACCTTTTATCCTTGAAAATATGTTTTTAATGTGGCCACTCTGGAAGCTTATTTCAGAAAGCAGTAGCCTCCTGCAGCTGCTGACCCCAGAAAGCTTTCAGACAAAGCAGCCATGGAGGCTTATATATGAAATCCAATGGGAAATTCAGACTACTGCTGCCTCCCAACTTGTGTTAAAGACCACCCCACTATTTCACTGAGCTCTAATCTCTGTGGCCCAAAATTTCAACTGAGTTATAGGCCAAAGCAGTTCCTCTGTGTTTAGGAAATCCAGGATTTATGCTGCACTGCACTGGTAAGGGTGAAAGTAATACAATTTAGAGTTCTTTTTCTGTTCCACATGGTTTCATGTGTAATGAGCACTAACTTTAATCTGATACTAAAGGTTAGTTAGGGACTGGGGAAACTTTTTGCACTGAAGCTGAAGTGAGAGGGGGAAAAGTGGGAAAAGGCAAGCCAGATCAATTTCTGCTCCAGATATTTTCCTGCCCTCAGTCTCCTACTGCAGGCTTTCCTGCTGCCTCCAGATGGGATCCAGCAACCTTGTTGCTTTCAAGAAGAGGAACATAACTGTCCCAGTGTTTCTTCAAATGATAATATTCTGTATCTCAGAAGCAAATCATTTCTGTACCGGTCTTCAGCCTAGGGTCACAGATAAGTGTAAGATACATATTGTCATGACATTTTGGAGAAGGCCTATTCCCATGTTAGTCATAGGTAGCAGGTTAAATCATAGCAAGAAGATGGGACATGTTCATTAGAAATACTGGCTAGAACAGAGTTAGACATTGTCAGAAGAGGAGTTGCAGAGGGGCTGAGGGACCACAGGTCCCTCTTCTGCAAATGCAGTTTCTACTCTGCTGCATTGGGAGGCTCCGTCTGCTCCCTTTCTCCACTCACCCCAGTTGACATCTGGGTCCTGGCTGAGATATTATGTATATATTATTTGGTCTATTATTTCTGTGACCAGTAATCTAACCTGCAAGAACATTAGGTTCTCAGCTGTATATGAAGGCTTTTGATCCAAGGGTGCCCCAGAGCACAATTCAGCTCTGCCAAAGTCATGCACTATAGCCCACTATTTACCCAGATAGATTTTTTTCCTTTTGGGGGAAGGGGGTGGTATGGAAAACAAAAACAAAACAAAACAAAACAAAAAAAAACCACTTTATATTAATTCTTGTCTTATTACTAGATGTCAGAAGGGATCATTAAGACAAGAGTGCTATGTGATGCTCAAGGACACACTGCTGAGAGCGACTTTAAGGCTCTCACGGTAAGCTAGAAGTCATATACAGCATTGCTAGGACTGCTATTCCCCTTGCGAGCAGGAGCAAACCTTGAATTTCTGATTGTCTTCGTTACTACTCTGAAACCCTTCTGGTCCACAGGGACAGAGGTTGCATTTATACAAGAAACACTGCTGCACATTCCCTTTTAACATGCATTATTAACCCATAATGAATGGAGTTAAATTATTTTACATAGAAAATAGCTATATGGAATTAATCCTAAATAATTTTAAAAGAAAACCCTGCCTAGAATGATATTCACGAGGCATACTTTCACTCAGATGTTTTTAGTCTGTCACTGTTGTCCCTGCAGCTATTATCTTCCCTTTCGTGCCATGAGAGTGCTGGATCTGAAATGTCATAAAACGGGCTTCCCATCCATCACCTAAAGGAAGAGCTGCTCTCAGCACAAGGGCAAGGCAAAGTAGGCAAAGCTTCAAGGGCAGTGGTAGTAGGCTTTTTTAAGTATTAAAAATCCTATTTTGAAGTACAAGTGTAACTCAACATAGCAAAAGAGACAAGGAGGGAAAACTATTGTTACAGATGTGCACCCACACATGCCCACAGGCACACACACATACATGCACATGGACTACAGTCAAACGTTTTATAAATAAAGGGGAGGAATTGAACAGAAGACTGAAGGAAAGGGTGAGAGCTTGTATAAAACCACTGGAGAAGGCAAACCGAGCTGCAGGAGGCATTTCAGCTCTGGCCTTTTATGGTGCCCAGAGCTAGCTAAGTTACTGCCTGGTGGTTAAGCAGAAATGCCTGCTGACATGGACTGGTTTGTGTTCTGCGAATTAGTGGATATGGGCGGTGGTGGTTTCAAAGAGGGGCTTTTAAGTGTTAGCTACACCCAAGAGATAAAATGCCAGCCAAAGCCAAAGAGTAAAACCCCAGTCCCATAAAAGTCAATGGTAGCATTTCCATTGTCAGTCACTTATTCTCCAGGCTGTTGACTCCTGCAAACCATTTTTTGTCTTCTGAGAAACAAAGAACCTACTTGCACCTGAAACCTCCTTGAGAGTGATTTTGACTCTCTCTCTATGGGATCCTGAATACTTGGAGAAGACATAAGGTTCAGTCTTCTTTAAGACCCCTCCGCAGGTGCAAGGGAGGGAAGCAGCAGGGTTCATGTCTCTGCTGGCTTGTCTTTCTTTACTGAAGGCAAGTTATTCTGTGAATAAGTTTAAAAACATGCACAACAAAGAAAGAAAAAGAGAGAGAGAAAGAAAGAAAAGAAAAATCACCTTTAAAATCCTTTAATATGAAACAGCAAGATAGACAGAAAATCTGTCTTCACATGGACAGCAAAAAGCCATTCACACGTGGCTACTTGAGTGGAAAAGTTTTGCATGATGGGTCTTCACATAGAATTCAAGCTTCAGTCTTCAAGTGCAAATGAATCTCACTGAGTGCCACTCTCTCAAGCTCCAGTGCTGTCATTTACAGTTTTTCAGGTCCTCCTGGATATTTCCAATTTTCCTACCTTGCGTCCATTAGAAAGAAGGATGAGAAGAGTCCCCAAGGTTTCAAATATTCTTTACTGGAAGACCAAGAACAGTTTTGAAACAGAGGACTTGATAATACACCCATCATTCACAATCTAAATGACAGTGTGCAGAATCAGCTTTTAAATGTCAAGGTCATTCGTGGTATTTCTATTTTGAGTAAAATGGCTCCTGCTGTTTCCATGGTTTCACCTGAAATATATGTACTGAACCTCATTGTTAAGAACCTTGAAACCCAACCATTCCAATTAAAAAAAAAAAAAAAAAAAAAAAAAAAAAAAAGAAAAGAAAAAGTAGACATCTTCTTCTACAGGTAGTTAATTTGAATTTAAATACATAGCAGTCTGTGTTTTCCCTGGATGGGTTTATGGATTTCTACATTGCGTTTGTGAACAAAAGCAGATGTTTGGGTTATCCAATTTACTCTTCTTTCTGGCATATTTCACCATTATAGCTTCAGTTATTTCTCCAGCATAGATTGCTCATGCAGTGAAAAGATCAGCTTTATCTTTTACTAAACATAAAGTAATATCAGCTTTATTAAAGTAAACTATTGAGGAAACATAGTAGCTTGCAGTCAAAATGAAAATTAAAAAAATAATAATTAAAAAATATTCAGGAGAAGTAGGTTTTAAAGGGGTAACATTGTTTCAAATTTCATTTTGTATGTTCACATTCAGCTGTAGAAAAAACAACAGTTATTAGAACTTCTAAAATTTTCCAGGACAAAATAGTCATTTTCCCGTTATTGGTGCTACTACTTAATAACTACTAATCAAAACCAGAGGGCAGGAATGAAATTGAAGAATGACTCAAATAAATAAGGAATAGTTTAATGAATTTTCAAACCTCAAAATGCAAAATAAGAACTGTAGATACAGAAAGACAGAAGATTTCCTTATTAAGGCCTTCAGCACTTCATTGAGTTGCCCGTTTCAGCACTAAAATCCTTTGTGATATTGCTGGCATAAACACTGTGTTTTGTCCCCAAAAATGAGGTTACAGAGATGTAGCTCCACTGGCTGGATAAGACTGGAGCAGATACTACATAGCAACGAAGTCTGCTATGTCATTTATTGCACACCTTTATTGCCCAGTTATAGACAGAAATTTCAATATAATCAGGTGTTGAGCCAGGACATTATTTACATTTGTCCATTTTCTTTCTTTCTTTCTTTCTTTCTTTCTTTCTTTCTTTCTTTCTTTCTTTCTTTCTTTCTTTCTTTCTTTCTTTCTTTCTTTCTTTCTTTCTTTCTTTCTTTCTTTCTTTCTTTCTTTCTTTCTTTCTTTCTTTCTTTCTTTCTTTCTTTCTCTTTCTTTCTTTCTTTCTTTCTTTCTTTCTTTCTTTTTCTTTCTTTCTTTCTTTCTCTTTCTTTCTTTCTTTCTTTCTCTCTCTCCCTCCCTCCCTCCCTCCCTCCCTCCCTGCCTTCCTTCCTTCCTTCCTTCCTTCCTTCCTTCCTTCCTTCCTTCCTTCCTTCCTTCCTTCATCATTCACATTCTCCATTTCTACTGTTCAACCCTATCCCCTTCCTCATCCATCCTTCCAACAAGGTCCATCCCATTGCTCTGCCAGCCATGCCAGAAGTTACCTAGCAGGTATGCAGGAGGACATCCATCTCCTGCAGTGCACAGTCTCTGCATCACGGACCACGGAGCAATGAACTGATTCTTTCAGCCTGGCTTTGGCACAATGGCACAGCTTCGTACTCTCTTCTTCTCATAATCTTTCTTATGCAGAAAAATACCTGAGTTAGCTCTGAACTCTAGAAAAAAGGGTGGCCACGCTTGCAAGGTGTTGCCCCAGACTAAAAGAGAAATATATGGACAGGCAAAGAATAAGACTTTAGCATGGCTCAAGGAGGCAGCATGGTGTAGCATAGTACTTTGTCTGACATAGCAATGCATTAGTAAGCTCTAAGTCATTTTTGTTTAAATGCAGACAGACTTATAAACATGAAAACATTCAGTTTTTACTTTTTTTTTTTTTAACATCAAATGATATATACATTTCTGGATAGATTTTGCATGGACAGCATGAGAGTACAACAACAACAACAACAAAATTTAAAAAGTCGATACTCTATCCTACAAACATTTTAGTGTACTAAACAGGTGTCTACATATATTATAAGTGTAGAAGTTCCTTTTGTAGTCTACCAAAGATAAAATACTTGACTCACTTGCCAAACATAGATGTCATCAGGCATGTCACAGGACACCTGGGAGGGTTGCATGGCAGACATGACACAAGGAGATCCAGGCCTGTCCAAACTGTAGTAGGAGATAAGGCAGGACACACAAAGGATGTTAGATTTCTCTATTAGGCAAATGTGATAGAGTTTGGAGCTCCTCATGTTGCTTGCCAATTAAGGGTGATTTGAAGAGCTCACAGGAGTGAGCACTGTCCTTCAGCTGCATTGATTAGGTTTCCATTGAATACAACAAAGTGTACACACCTAGTTCACACGTCACTACGTACTTATAGGTACCTAAATTTAAATCACTGTGACCTGACACTGAATGTCATCATGAGTGTGCACATAAGAACACAAAGTTATTGAGAATTTCAGACACAAATAAAACATGTTATGCAGCAGATAACATTGGTGTTTCAGGGAATGGTCAGAAGTGTCCAGAATCAGACACTGCCTAGAACAGGTTGACAGATAAGGTCCCACTTGTCACTTTTTGTTTCTACTAAAAAGTTTTGTCTCTACTCAATGAAGCATTGTAACATATTTTGGGAATTCAGTGTGTGCTTAACAGCTCTGCTGATTCAGGACCCAAGCTGAATCCATTTATACAAGATGACAAACATTAAACCTAGTGTTTGTGTGCAAGGCTTTGCAGCTCCTGGCTACCATGCACAACCTCAGTGAAAATATGAAAAAAAAAAAAAAAAAAAAGAAAGAAAAAAAAACCATAAACTTAGCTAAGTGGATTTTTGAGAACAACTGTAAGATAAATATGAAATCATATAATTATCATTGTTTTTGAAGTTGAATTTAATTTTAAGAAACTTGCAGACAATAACTTACAGGCTAAAGAGAAAGGAAACGTCTTCCCAAGAGATTTTTGTGTTTTGTTTGCTTGTTTGTTTCTTGTGTATGCTTTGTTTTTATTTTGATGACTGTTTTTTGTTTTGCAAGCTATGAAATAGGTTTTTACAAACATATTTATGAGCATAAAGAAACATTTGACTATTGTATGCTTCTATAGCCAATGGGGTCTTTGTAATAAAACTGTTGAAAGTAAGATAAAACTCAGATATCTTCACTCTTGAGGCTGGACTGGAAACCTACATAAAATAAATGGTCATATTTTTATGGAAGAACCAATTTCTGGTATAAAATATATGGCAAGGAATAAAATATTTGTATTTTAACCTCATAAAAATAAACTGGGTTTGTTATCTAACTTCTGGAGAGTGACTTTTTAAACAGACAGGCCATGATAGGACAAGGGGCAATGGGTTTAAATTAAAAGAGGGCAGATGTGGATTCCCCATCCCTGGATGTGTTCAAGGACAGGCTGGATGGGGCTTTGGGCAATCTGGTCTGGTGGAAGGTGTCCCTGCCCATGGTGGGGTGAACCAGATGATCCAACATGTCCCAAACCATTCTATGATGGTTCTATGCATAAATCCTTTCTGGACCTGGAAGAATCCTTTTTTGAACAGGTTCTGTAGACCTGTCTGAGGTCCTAGGTCTGCTTTTCTCCTTCAAAATCTGTGTAATTGGTTTAGAACTCAGAAGAAATAATGCTTTCCAAACTTCAAGTACAGACTTTCTATTTCATATAGAACAAACAAATAAAAAAGATTTCTGTTCTTAAGCAAACCAACTTAAAGTGTCAACCTTCCTAAATCAGAAGTGTGTTTATTTCAGTTGCTTTTTAAATTAAAGCTAAACTCCGCTTAATTTGTCCTCCTTTCTCTACCCATGATCATTTTTCTACATTCTGAAAAAAATGTGTGATGTTCATTATGCCCAAATGCATTCTCAGTTTGTAAATTATTCGTCCAGAAGTTTTTCTGGTATTTCTACTGAAAAGGCTAGAGGATGTTGATCTGTGTGCCTTGTCACTGTGCTCCTCATCCTGTTTTTGCCCAAACCTTCCTGCTCAGACATTTTAAGGGACACAGAGTTCTATCAAGTAAATGGGCTGTGTATCTCCACGAGAGATTCCACAATCCTCTCCATTGCTTTCACCCTGCAGAACCAGTGCAGATTCTCTCCATGAAGAGTGCTTCATCCTCACCAAGTGTGAAGAGAGAAGAGCTGCAAGTCAGCACTTTCCAGTGCATTTGCGTTTGCATCAAGACGCCTGTATTGCACATCTGACTAATTTACAGACTGAAGAAGGCAACTCTACTCCAGCTCTTTTGACATCGCCTTTCCTCCTGTATAATGGATATAGGACGCTGGCCTTCCTCTTTAAACAACTTGACTTTTATGCCAGTACTAAAAGCACACATCAACCTAAAAAGCATTTTAATTATTTTGCTCCCCCAACCTACATCTTTCAATAGTTCCCTTCTCCTCTGCTGACCTCCTGATTATGGTGTCCTCTCTTAATATCTGCAACCCTCCCTTGGCTTTCTCAACCCCTTCTTAAAGTTAACCTCCCCCCCCCCCCCCCCCCCCCCCAGTATTACTTTTGTATCCCAGCTCTCTGCCTTTACACTACAGGGGCCTGGCCCACAGCTCACCTTCTCTCCATAGCTCCTGACCCCCCCAGCCCCACAGGTGCATCCTGGCCCTACGCCCTCCTGCCCTCCTGCCTGGTTGGGGCCACAGTGACTGCTACCCCTCCAGTAACATGGGCTCAACCCAAAAGCACAGCTCTCACCTAACAGCAATGAATTAAATCACAGAATCACAGAATGGCTGAGGTTGGAAGGGACCTCTGAAGATCACCTAGCCCAACTCCCCAGACAAGAAGGATCACTTACAGCACATTGTGCAAGATGGCAAATGAACTTTAGCTTTCATTGTTCACTGCTATAATGATTTTTTTTTCTATTTTCTAAAATATATTCTGGCCATCGTTTTTGTATTATTTTGTACATCCATGAGCAGCCCCCATAGCTCTCCCCAGACATTTTTTCTTCAAGAAATGGCCCCAGCCATTTTTTCTTCAAAAAATGGCTCTCCCCAGCCATTTTTTCCCCTTTCTGTAGAAGGCCAGAGCCTGAGGCAGGTAGGCCCCTGAGAGCTGTGTGTACTCTTGATCCCCTTCTGAAATCTCCTGTTAAATAAAAGGAGTTAATTCTTTAAATGTTCTCTTGCCAATCATTCTTCCATTCTGGGTCCATTCCCCACTCCCTTCCCCCCACTTTTTTTTAATTTTATTTTCATTAAGACGTAATTTCTTTAATTTACCTGTTTCAGCCAAACATCAGTTTGATTCTCTGTTATTATTATCCAAAGCCATAAACTCCATAAACACCAGAACCACCATCAGCACAATTTTACACTACATTGTTACATTAAGTGAGTAAAACATTGTTAATAAAACCCACAAATTAATTCTTAATTGAAGTGCAAAAGTGCAGAAGCACCAGATGAAACTTTTGGTAGTAACAATTAAGGTTCGAGTACCTAGTGGGAGCTTGTTACTTGTGTTGTGCTGTCTATTGTGTTTGTTTAAATCCTGGTCCTGGTAGCTATGCCTTCATGATTTTCAAGCCAAATCCTCCATCAGTGTTAAGAAGATGGGCTTTCCATGTAAACTAGATGACAGTCTGACCCAAAGTGAACTTACAAGAACATTAATGAGTCCCCAAAGCAGTAGGAGTTGCGACTTGGAATTCATCACTGCTACTATTAGTAGCAGATCTATTTGAAGAAAGATGGACGAAGTATGATGAAGAGGTTAAAAATAAGTTCAAAGATTTGTGTTGGCCACACTGCTTTCTGTCCCTGTTATCTAACATGCTCACCTCAGAAGAAACCTCTAATTTAATTAGTAGTATCAATCTGGGATTCCTGCACTTACATAATAAAGCATCTTGAGAAATACTTAAAAGTAAACCTTTTTACCAAGAATACTTACCGTCGTCGGAATATTAATTATTAATGTTTGTAATAATTACAGTATGGAACTGCTCAGCTAGCTTGCTTAAAATTTTGCATGTGCTGAATTACAATTGCTGCAGGCAAATGAGGTCAGATCCTGTGTGGTGCTGATCATACTGCAGAAATATTATGGGTTTACTTTAGCTTTCATTCTTTACTGCTATAATGTTTTTTTTATATTTTCTAAAATATATTCTGGATATAGTTTTGTATCGTTTCATACATCCAGACTATCTGCTATGTAGCCAGAAAGTTGAAACAGTTTTAGCTTCTTTAAATCAGCATTTGAATGAGTTTGGGCTTAAGAAAAAAACATAGCAACAACTCACATCTGCCACTTAAAAAAAAAAAATAAAAAATAAAAATAAGGCAAAGGCCATGGTTCACTTCATTTCAGTGGATTTATCTTAAATCCTGGCAGGTCGACTCAACACATTTTTGCAGAACACATAGGACATTCAGGATTAAAGTTACTTCTTGTAACTGTGTCATTAGCATCACAGCAGCATGCAGGAACTGATTATGTTCTCTTTGTCTCACTTCCACACCTCTAATCTCAGAGCTGACCTGATTTATATTGCTAGATTTACATGAGCTTGTGTATATTGAAATCCAGGAGAGTGGAAAGGGCTGAGATTCCCTGAAAATAAACTCAGCTGGCAAAGAGATTAACCCATTTATAAATGCATTTTTGCCTGTTGCTGAGTGTGCAGATTTTTATCCATTTAAGGAACATAGGCCTAAATCCAGATCCTAACGCTGCCTGGGGCGGGGGAAGATAGAAACAGATTGAGTAGTCATCCAAATGGCTCAGTCACCAGCACAGCAATTTAAATGATTTGGGTCTGGGGGGGAAGGAGAAAGGGAGGGAAGGAAGGAGTGAAGGAAAAGAGTGAGTTAGCAGGCAACAACCCTGAGCAATCATTTGCAGTGGCTGAAACTGATGTAAGAAAATGTTCTTTCCCTTTCCAAGTATCACTCATTATAGGTAACTTTGGAAAAGGGTACATTGTGTACCCTTAAAAGCATTCCCAATGGAGGCACAATCAGTCATTAATGGCAGAGGTTTACATAATCTCACATTTACAGTGAGGAAAACAATTCATGAAGGAGCATAAACATGAGGCATGATGTCCCTCAGGCCTCTGTCAGAGGATTCCCAGCAAACAGCTCAGCTGGCATGGAGATTAACCACTTTGTAAATATATTCACATGCTTCTGAGCATGACGTTTTACCCATTTGGTGATCTCAGGTCTAAATCCAGATTCTTCTCATGTTGAAAATATAGAACATGGTTAATTCTATCAGGACCATTTTCTGCACTTCTAGAAAGGGTTTCTGCTGAAGTGTTGTTGGCTCCCAGTGCAGTCCTGGCTGTAGGGACCAGCAACCAGGCCTTCAAGGCTCTGCTTGGTCAGGCAAGGTGCATCTTGCAAACCTGTGGAGAAAAGGAGGGAAATGCTCTTACCTGGGACTCAGTGGAGTAAGCACACTGTGCTGATGCAGTGATTTCTAAAAGTCACAGGACAGCACAGGTCAACACACCAAAAATATTGGGGTTGTTCTCATATTTAACTGTAAATATCTAGCAGTAAAATCTTTTTAAACTCCTGATGCCCCAAAGCAGGAGGACTTGTCCAAGAAATGATTCAGAGAGACCCAAACTTAGGTACTTAAAACTTTTTCCCATACCTCTGAATCAGATTAGAAATGTATTAAAGCCAATATAGGGCTTGTAAAAATTGGGAGTAACCAGAACTCTTATAAAACTCAACTAAATCATCAAACCTAAGACTGCAGGAGGAATCATCCTGCCTTTGTGAGCCAGAAAAATGTGACAATTGTGTTTTTATCAAATCTGTCTCTAAATAAAAAGTGTCAAGTTTATTTTTGTACTTCCTACTATTGCATGTCTGGTGTATCACATTAAATATGTAAAAAAGAGAGCAAGTCAAATTTAGTTTTGATACAATGAATAAGCAAAAAGAAATGGAGGAAGAGAGAAGGTAACAATCATATGAAGATATTTAATGAGGAAGAGAGAAGATAACAATCATATGAAGATATTTAATCAGATACTTAGCCGCATGTCCACAGCCAAGGGGTTTTTCAAACACTTCCTTCACATATAAATGTAAATACACAAATATAATATAGTGTCTAGAGAGTAATGGAAGAGACACAAAAGACAGAATAATGGTCACTTCAGAAATCCATTCTATTCTTACGTGGATTTAAGGTTGAAAGCACTTGTCAATAATTCACGGGTAAAATACATTAAGGGACTACTGTAATTATCCAAAGCTCAGGCAGTATAAACTGGGAAGCTGACAATCAAGGCACTGATCTAAGAAATCCAGCCATGCACTCATCACAATTTTGTGATTATTGTTATCACAGAGTAGAGTTAAGGATGTCTGACTGCCTCTCTGGTGCCTGCTTTGTCTTCATGTATGTTGATTATTTTAAATATAAAAAAGCAACTTTTAAAATGTAGTTATTTGCTAACCCTGGTGCCTCTCTACCAAGAGGCAATCACCCCCTCCAGAAAGGCAGCGCAGCGACTGTCAGAACACAAATGAGGTTATTTCCCCATCCATGCAAACATAAACAGCATACTTCAGTGAATTAGAGCAAGAAAGATTAAATTAAAAGGCAACCCCTGGCCCCTGACAGCTGTGTCTCCCTTCCTGCACACAGCTCAGAACAGTACATCTTGTATATTTGAAAACAGCCCAGAAGAAACTGATCTGTGCATAAAATCACAGAAAAAGTCTGAAAGGTTTCTTGGGAGTCTTGCCTAACATGTTGGTATACCCTAACTCCGTGCAATGGCTCTTTAGTAGGTCTCTGTCAGAGATACCAGCAAAAGGGATTAATTATTTAAAGGAAATAACTGTTCCCATTTGTCATTCTTGTTAATGCTTTCCTTTTCTTACCTGTAAAGTAACAAATGTTCATTTATGCAGAAATACCCTTTAAATATAAAGAAGTGAACAAGTCCTCCAGGGAAACTACTGAGACTACAGATGACATAATCTAATGGAATAAAACCTGTACTGTGAGCATTAGTCATCCATTTTGCATGTGTCCAGACTGTTCAAAATGACACGGGATGCCTCTGGCAAACTTGGCATGAGAAAAGAATTATGATTCCACTTCTGATTTGTTTTCTTAGTAGTGTTGCTGATGGCCGGAATAAGGCAGATGGTCTCCATACTTTCAGACAAATCTGAATAGATGAAAAAAATGTATAAGTAATTGATGGCTTTCTGGTCTGTCCATCAGCACCACTAACTGTACATCCCCAAATCAAAGCTGAATAAGTCTTACAATTCCTATTTTTCTTCTTAGACAATGTAGATCAGACCAAACAAAGAAAATCTCAACCTGATTTGCAGCCTCATTCAACCAACATGGATAGAGGTTGCTCCTGCAAAGTGTCGTGACAGCTGTGTGCTTTATGCTAAGCAAATAGCTGACAGCAAAATAAAAACTGAGGGGACAATTACTGAAACCCATCCACCCTGGTTAGACTGTGGCCATATGGTTATCATATGGTTTTAAAATATATACATTCTGGATGCTTTCCCTCCCTCCTATCTTCACCCAGAAAGTTTTAAAGATTGCTATGAAACAGGTTGTCACCATACTGGACACTTTCAGTGTTATCTATTTTCAAAATGCTTGCTCTTCCCTGAAGAATCATAGAATTATTTAGGTTTAAAAAGACCTTTAACATCATCAAGTCCAATCACCACCCTAGCACTACCAAGTCTGCCATTAAACCTAAGCACCACATCCACACATTTCTTAAACACCTCCAGGGACAGCAACTTCTCCATTTCCCTGGGCAGCCCATCCCAATGCCTAACCACTTTTTCCATGAAGAAATTCTTCTGAATGTCCAATCTAAACCTCCTCTTGTGCAACTTGAGACCATTTCCTTATGTCCTACCACTTGCCACTGAGAAAAGTGGTAGGACACCCTCCTCACTGCAGCCTCTTTTCAAGTCACCTCTCAGCCTCCTTTTCTCCAGACTAAACAACCCCAGTTCCCTCAGCTGCTCCTCATATGAGCTCACATCAGAGTTGGTGCCTGGTGCCTGCCACGGAAAGCTTCCCTCTCTACTTCAGGTACCTGGCTTCACCAGTCCCCAGGCCACCCTAGCAGCCTGATAAAAATTGTTGTCACAGTGTCCCTCTCTCTGCCCCAGACTAGATGGTAGGAAGTTTAACACAGGACAGCTTGGCTGCAGATTTGCTGTTCTTATCATGTCTATTAGATTACTTTGAGAATGGCCTTATTGCTAGATGTTCTTCTAGAAACAGACTAAATCAAATCAAGTGAATCTATCAAAGCAATTGGTTAAGCACTGGTCTGCAAAACTGAATGCTGAGTAGCAAAGAGAACAAGCAAGCTAATGGATTACAAATTTCTAGCTGTTATCTTGGCTTCATTTATGTCCCTTGGCAAGCCACAGTCATGGCAGACAGATCCATGGTCAGCAAGTTACTAGATTTTGTATTCATCCCAGCTCAGGAAACCAATGAGTATAAGCAAAGCAAAATAATAATAAAATTTCAAACTCCTCCTGGTCCTTTGGGGATAGCACTGCAGTCTAGCTTCATTTGTGTTTTACTTCTTCCCCTCTATCCTACTTGGGAATTTTGTTTTGTGTGTTAATAGGAAAGCAGAAGTAGCATTGTTTTCCCTTAGATCAGGTAAGCTGAGTAATGCTTAGCCTCTAATAGAGATGCAGGGGAAAGATTCTTGATATTTCAGTGTGCGTCTTAAACTAGTTCATTAATCAGAGATCTTTATCTTGTTAGAGAACATCAGCAATTGTATGAAGCTTGCCTGAGCTTCACCAGCTGGGCTTTCCCATCACAAAGGCACTCCACTTTGAGTCTGAGAGTTATGATGATCAGGATAGTATTTATTATGTTCACTGTAAAACCTCTGGAACAAAAAGGAAAAATGGCAGATCTGAAGCCAGATATGGAACTATATATGTGAATCATTTCCTCAAAAAGAATATTCAGTTTAGCTTATTAAGTAATTATATTATAGAGATGGATTTTCAGTTCCAATGAAGTTAAAATCATATGCAGAATTAGGCTGCAGAGAAGGTGGAGGGGTAGTAAAGTCATTTTTATGTACTATGGTATATGTAAATTTCTGGGCAGACTACTACATGTGAGCATCTCTACAGTCAGTGCTGTGGCTGAATCCTCTCCTGCTGATGTGTGTGTTACACATGCACATCGACAGCATTAGTAACAAACCTTTACAGCTGAGGCTGACCAGCTCCTTCTGTTATAAATCCCACATGCAAGCTCTTAGAAATCTACTTAAAGTGCATGTATAAACATATCTGTATGGGATTTCCTTTCCATTCAAAACAAAAGAAAAAAATTGAAGGAGGCAAAAAAGTCAGTGTCATTGGTAATAAAACATTCTGACATAGGAAATTGTTTAAATAAAAACTGAGAATATGGAACTAAGACTAGGTATAAGTTACGTGAAGAATGAATTTGGACTGTTGAGTTCAAACATTCCCAGAATCTCAGAATGGCTGAGGCTGGAAGGGACCTCTGTGGATCACCCAGTCCAACCCCCCTGCCAAGTAGGGTCACCCAGAGCATGTTGCACAGTATCATGTCCAGGCAGATTTAAACATCTCTGGAGAAGACAACTCCACAGCCTCTCTGGGCAACCTGTCCCAGTGCTTTGTCACCCTCACAGTAAAGAAATGTTTTTTCATATTCAGACAGAACCTCCTGTGCTTCAGTTCGTGCCTGTTGCCTCTTGTCCTGTCACTGGCCATGACTGAAAAGTGTCTGTCCCCATCCTCTTGACACCCTCCCTTAAGATATTTATACACTTTGATAAGATCCCCTCTCCTCTCATCCTTCTCTTCTCCAGGATAAGCAGGCCCAGCTCTCTCAGACTCTCCTTGTATGACAGATGCTCCAGCCCCCTAATCATTTTAGTAGCCCTTCACTGAACTCGCTCCAGTTGCTTCTCTGGTACTGGGGTGCCCAGAACTGGATTCAGCACTCCATATGCGGCTACACCACAGACAAGTAGAGGGGGAGGTAACCTACCTCAGCCTGCTGGCGGTGTTCTTCCTAATGCAACCCAGGGTACTGTTGGCCTCCTTGGCCACAAGGTCACATTGCTGGCTCACAGTTAACCTGCTGTATACCAGGACCCCAGGTCCTTCTCCACAGAGCTGCTTTCCAGCAGGTCAGCCCCTGTACATGTACAAGGGGTTATTCCTCCCTAGGTGCAAGACCCTGCACTTGCTTTTTTTTGAACTTCATGAGATTCCTCTCTGCCTAACTCTCCAGCCTGTCCAGGACCCTCTGAATGCCATCACAGCCTTCTGGGGGTACAGGCCACTCCTTCCAGTTTTGTATCATCAGCAAACTTATTGAGGTGCACTCTGTGCCATCATCCAGGTAACCAATGAGTAAGTTGAGCAAGACTGGTCCCAGTACTGACTACTGGGGCCACCGCTAGCCGCAGGTTTCCAGATAGACTACACCACTGATCACAACCCTCTGAGCTCTGCCATCCTGACAGTTTTCAATTCACCCCACCGTCCACTTGTCTAACCCACACTTCCTGAGCATCCTATGAGGATGTTGTGTGAGACAGTGTCAAAAATCTTGCTGAAGTCAAGGTAGACAACACCAGTTCACTAAATTCAAAGAACGGTACTGCTGCTTTGGAAAACACACAGCAAAATACACCTACCTGTTTAACCTCCCAATGGAGATGGCTTGATGAATATTGCAGGCAGGAATTCAAGAGAGTATAAGGCTTTGATCCTGAGCACTTCTCACTGCTACAATCACAGTGCAGGAAAGCCTAAGACTGCTCCTCCCCTGCACACATATTGTACAGGGACTGGGCAGGAACAGCAGAAATTGGGCTGAGTCTGACTGTGCTGCCCCTTGGGTACCCATGTCCAAGGTAGGGAGGCCAGGGAAGACAACACAACTGAGAGACACAACAGGGTTTTCTCTTTGACCACAGCACACTTACAGTCTGGTGATTAAAAACAGCATTTGTATTGATTACAAATGATGATCAAAATTATGCTTCAAAAATATTCCTTACTGTTTGGCTGTCAGGTGGTACAAAGCTGGCTGAGTTTGTAGAAGCCATAGCAATTAAGCTGTAAACCTGGCCCTTTGACTATCAATAACCCAAATACTGAGTAAACACAGAAACTATAGTAATATACAGGGTAATATTCAGGAATGCAGAACAGGACCTGTTCTCTGTAGCAACCTTAGCATGCTCTGTTTTGCAGTTCTGACACACACCATTTTGAAAGTTAACCCCATGTCCTTGGTGCTTCCTGTGATGTCTAATCCTACAACCTTCCCCTCAAGAGCTAAACAAAAAAAAAAAGTTAAATAGGACCACTGTAATGTAGCCATTAAGGGTATTAGTCATACTGTGTTTAATGGACAATGCATTTTGCCACTGCCACAGAGATGTTGCTAGAAGAGCAATGGAGCTGGTGCTATGAGCTGCTCTCATTTCCAGGAACAGCATTTGAGCTCAGCTATTCCTTCAGTGGCTGGGGAATGTTTAGTGGCTGCAAATCCTCTTTGTGCTTGGCTGCAGGTACACTATAAGAGCTCACAAGACTGATTCACTGAGTGCTATCCTCGGGAAGGATGCCTTCCAGAAGGCATTCACGTGAGCTGCACAAATCAAGGACACACAGAAGTCAGTGACTGCATTACCTTGAACCTGCTCTAAAGACAAGGAGCAACCAAGCAGAAAAAAAAAATCACAGCTGAAAATAACAAAGACAGTTATAACTGGCAAGTTTCAGATTCGGAATTTTCTCTGTAACTGCATGTCCTGATACTAAATCCAAAGCCAGAATCTGCCTAGGTAGAGTTGAACCACCTGTATGTCTAAGACAGGTTTGCCTGAACAGGTTTAAAATGATGAGCTGTGCCTATTTATCTATATGTGAATAACATCTAAGACATGGACTTTACATGATGCATTCATGGGACCTCATAACTTACTGCTTCTAGTCCCTGCTCTGCCAGTTGTTCCTTTAGCTTTTTTGTTTTGGTTTAGTTTGTTTGTTTGTTTTTCATGAAGACTTGTGCCACACCTGCAGACACTCAGTCAGAGCAGCTCTCTCTAGCAAAACCTGTGCCCAGGGGCTCTGAGATGCATTTGCTGGGGATGTGGGGATTTTTTTCTGTAATTAACCCAACTTAGAATCATAGAATCATCAAGGTTAGAAAAGACCTTCAAGATCGTCAGGTACAACCATCAACCTCACCTACTGAGTCCCATCACTAAACCACGTCCCTTACTGCCATGTCCACATGTCTCTTGAATACTCCCATGGACGGTGACACCATCCTGACACTTCCCTGAGCAGCCTCATCCAATGCTTGATCACCCTCTCCATGGATAAATTCTTCCTAGTATCCAATATAAACATCCCTGGTTTAACTTGAGACTGTTTCCTCATGTCCTACCACTTGTTATCTGAGAATCATAAACTTTATCTCTTTCTCTCTGTTGTCAGATAATATAAGCCTCCATTACAAGAAAATGATTGTTCTATATTCTTAATTCATTGCTAATACGGGAATCTACTGCTCGTGTACCAGTGTGTTGTTCCTCAGCCCTCTGAGCAGAGTTAGTCCTGAAGTTTGTTCCCATTTACATGGCAGCCCTTTGAGGTGTTCTGGCATGCTTCATCAGCCACATAACACTGGGTTGTCTAACAGTAATGGACAAAGCAAGCTGAAATGCAGCTTGCCAATAGGTCTGTTACACCCTTATTGTTCATAGGTCCACACTGCGTGATGTGATGTTGCATTGGGATGCTCAGACAAAACCTGAAATATAATGTTATCAAGATCCAAAACAGGGATGCCTATCTAGCCTAGTCCTCACAGGAAAAATAATGGCCAAATTCCCTCTGAAGTAATATATAAGAGAAAGAATGTCTCCAAAATTTCTCAAGAATTTTTTTTTCACATTTGAGAAAGCCAGCAGGTTGCAGTAGTAACAGAGCAGAATCCTTAATTATCACACGTAGGAATAAAACAATGAAGGATCTGTGCCTTCAAGCTAGATCCAGACCCACCAGGGTCAACAGAAAGTTCCTGCTCACCTCAATGGACTCTAAATTAAGCCCTTGGGCTGTGAGAGACAGCTGCTCCGAGAATTATGCTAGGTAATAGCTACAGACCGGGTGCTGCAGTCCCGGGGGTTAGTGAATATTTTATGATTCAGTTATTAAAAAACATGTGCATCAAACATCTATCGGTTTGGGTATCCATAAACCTGGCTGCTCCTGGGGAGCTGAGGGAGGATATTAGCAAAAAAGATATTTCAGGACTGCAGGAGTCTGTCTCCAATAAGCCAATACTTCAGCGTGGCAAGGGACTCTGATGGAGACTCTTGTTGCTGCCAGTTAGACACGGGGCTGCCTCTCTCTCTGCTGCAATAAATAGCCAGCACAGGTTATTCAAGGGCAAAACTGCCCTGTGCATGTCCCCAGGCTATGAGCCTGGATGTGCAGCAGAGGGAAAAAGTTTTTGGGAAAGAAACTGATTGCAGGGAGCTAGACTCGGTGAGGAAAGGCTTTGACAGCTGTGATTTTAGCAGTGTTTGTCCAAACTGAATCAAGCTATTTCCAACACAGCCTTGGAGGTATTGCCATTAAAGAGCTGCTGGATAACAATCTACATCAAAATTAGCAGCAACAATAGCACAGTTTCATAGCACTTCTTCAAAACAATAGGCAAACAAGCCAAATCATTGTTAATTATTCAAGGATTGTTAAAGCCTGCTATGATATGTTATGCCTTTCTATTCAGAAATGCCAACCAGTTTATTATGTCTCAGGCTCTGGATGAGAATAACAATGACTACTTGATTGATCATAGTCCTAACTGAGCTGATCCAAGATGAATAGCAAAGAAGATGTGGGAAATGAAGTCTGTATTTACCCAAAAGAAGTTACATAGCCTTTAATTACAAGAGCTGTTGAATTTTTACTACTTTAGTCTTTGTAACTCTTGTATAAATGTTTCATGAGACAATTAAAGATTTCACATGTAGATGGATGTAGTCACAGACATTATTTATCCAAAATCAAAAAAAAAAAAGTAAACAAATATGTGTTCTTATCATCGAAAAATAGAGTGCCTCTGATTTCTTTCCAAAGCTGACTCAGTGAAAATAGACATCTCTGGAATAAATATCACAAGAATGACTATAAACTCCACCTTAAGATGGTCTGCAGGAAAAAAACATGTTCCAGGGGAGGTGATTTAGCCTGTGATACAATGGTCTGCAATGGTCCACTAAATCAAGAGTGACAGTGGCAGTGTTAAAAAGACATTATTTGGTAATGTTTGCCTGTCTTGATTTCCTGTTCTGCTCAGGGACGGTTACAGCAAGCACTGATGCTCCGGAAATTATGGCTGGAAGGAATGAATCAAACTGAGCAGCAGTATACCAACAGAAGTAGACATGGTTTTCTTCAAGTAATGCTGTAAAAGAAAGGGACCTGCCACAGCATCTTTATTATAAATCAAATGGTAGCAATGCTATGTATTATATTTGAATCAAATGCATCATCACAATGTTGCAGTCATCTTTGAAACTGCATTGTACTAAGTAACTGAAAGGCAAAAGGCAGAGAAAGCAAATGGGGTCAGATTCTGCTCTCTAGTGTCCTATTTGGGACTAGTTTGGGTTCTTTACATTTATCAACATCCAGTCCTATGACGAATAAGTGCTTTCAACTAGAAAATAAAGTGTTCACACAAACCCTGCTGTGCCAGTTCAGCTGGATGCTGCGTCCACCTCCATATAATAAAGCAAAAACTACATGTACGTGAACAGAACCAGTGGTAGTCCTGCTCAGCTCTCTCTGTAAGCCAGTGCGTAGGTAGAAAGACTGAAACATGCTTCCTGTACATATCCTGAACAAGGCAGTGCCACATTAGCCATGGACTTCGTGCCTTTTCCAGACAACAGACACCCCTGTGCATCCTAACCAACATGTCTAGGGACCACCCAGGTCTGGCTCCTGGCCTTCCCCTGGAGAACCAGGAGAAGGGGTAAGCCAAGAGCCTCCCTGCATCACACAGCTCCCACCAGGAAAAGGGCCTGTCCCACGTCAACAGACAAGTCTAAGTCAGGAGCCCATTAGCTCCTGATATGAGAATGGTGCAGGGACACAAGGACTGGTTTCATACTGGAAAGCCCGGGGCCAGAAGTGGAATGCCCCTTACTGTGTGATATTGCATCTCAGCAACTATACCTGTGTATACACGTACATCTTGTGTCCATTTAAACTGTATTTTCAAGGTCAGTCACTACAATTCCTGTGAGTAAGTTCTGGTTGCCAGAGCTCATCTTCCAGACAGCACTCCTTTACTGGCCTCCCTTGCTAGCAGTTGCTGTCCTCACATAAGTTCCATGGCTTCTCGGGCTGGATGATGAGACAGATACCTCAGCCATCTGGAAGCCATCTGCCTCGCAGAAGTACCAAGTCACGACAGTGAGGGCTGAAGAGATGCTCTCCAAGCTGCCATGTGAAGAATCTGCACAGGCAAAGAAAATCCCTCTGTCTGCTGCAAGGACATCAAATGTTCTAAATCTCTACTGCAACCCTTGGAGTTACACCAACTTGGAGCACCTGGGGTCTCGTCCCATGTATGAAGTGATTCAAGGAAGCATATTTTTGTTGTGGCTCAACAAGTGCATCTCAGCCTGATCACAGGCTGGTTGCAGTGAAGCATGGCCTGGTCTGCCTCATGACTGACAGGTAAAAAGGTGATTTGTTCATCTGTCAAATGGAAAAACTGATAATGAGCCTCTCTTATGGTCTCGGAGGAGGTAAGGAGGTAGTGCATGCTCTTAATTATAGCCTCCAGACTGGATCATTAGCAGGGAAGCAGAGAGCAGGAACATATACACATGAATTCACCAATCCTTCTTACAGTGATTCTGACTGGAGAGAAAAAAACAACTAAAAGGAAAAACTAGTGAACATGGGGACACTGTACATTTCACTCTCTGTAGCCTGCTTTTCATTGTGTATTGGATGCACAAAAGCCTCTTGGAAAGGGTTTCAAGTGAAATATCTCTGTCAACTGTCATTTGACATCTCATC
The DNA here is from genome assembly GCF_047663525.1 of Anas platyrhynchos. NCBI lineage: Eukaryota > Metazoa > Chordata > Aves > Anseriformes > Anatidae > Anas > Anas platyrhynchos. Next base: position 34,708,869 of record NC_092588.1, on the reverse strand, counting down.
GCTGCGAGGCCTCTCATCACATCACACAGTGGGGCTGACAGCCCCAGCCACCCCGCACAGCACAAGCACTAGCCTGAAGTCTTAACCTGACCCAGCAAAGGGAGGAAGGGATAAGGGAGAAATCAGAAATGAGCGCATCTGGAGAGGTTGGGTATTTTCAGCTGACTGCATTAAGGAAAATGAAATGTTCTCCAATAATATTTTTAAAGCTTGTTTTCATTAAAAATAAAAACCTTTGTGATCTGTTTAGGAGGAGTGGTAGTGCGGCAGAAATAACACTGGTCAATAACTGCAATGACAAAACAGAGTCTTAGTAAATGCTATGAATCATTTAAATCAACATTAAAAAAAATAGCATTATAGCAACACTTCCTACTTCTGTAAATATTAATGAGGAAGGAACTTAAAGTGCAGTTAGCTGTCTGCTGGATTGTAATCATGGACCTGGTACTCCTGGCACAGACATTAATCAAACTTCTGCCCACACCTTCTGCAGGCTTTGCAATCTCTGTAAAATGTCTCTAAGCACCACTGTTGTACCCTGGGTTTTCTGGACAACCTGGATAGGATCTAACTCACCTAATTTAATCCATCTGTAAGTTAGGGATGCAGACTGAGCTGGTGTGTATGAAATTCTTTGTCAGCCAGTGGAAAGACCTCCACTTTGGGAAAGCAATTCGGCTTACTATAGGCAGTCAAAGTAAGATAAGAGGATACCTCCTGAGGAGATAATTCCTTCTGATTGTAGGACCTAGATGCCCCACCTGACTTCTAAGGGGAGTGAAGAACTAGGTGAGGCAAGACCCTTCCCTTGATAACCTTGCAAGATTGAGGGGATCACAGGCCCATACTGACAGCAGTTGTGCCCAGCTGGACAAGTTGTACTTCAGTACCTTCTGTTTTGCTCTGGTGGCTCCTGCCAGCCCCAGGGTAAGACTGAAAGCTGAGCTGCCAGCAGTGCTGTTCCATGATGCCTACAGAGCTTTCTCTTCTGTGGTTTCTCTCTTCTTGGCTAGTCTCTGGCCTTTTGTTCTAAAAGTCCCTTACTGAAACATACTGCATTGCAGAAGAACTGAGCAGCCAGATGCTTTATGGGTTCCCTTGCCAAAGCCAACATTTAAACAATTGCTTCAGTGTTAAAAAAAAATGCCATATATTTTTCTTAACAAGCTGATTTTCTTTTAATTTGGATCTTACATGGGAGTAGCTTCGATGTCAAAAATGTAAGTGCCAGCTGAAGCTTTTTCTCCTCTGTCACCATCCAAAAATCTGAAATGCTGTAAATACGCAAATTAAACAACTGAATTTTATTTTGGAAATAATTATACATTATTTATATTTATATATAATAGTTTATATTGGAGACAATCTGACATAATTTTTTGAGTTCAAATATTTTTCAGAAGGAAAGAAAAGGGAAAGATCTGAGATGCCTTCTTGCAGTTCTGCCTTCTATCCTGTTTTTTGCTTCGTTTTGTTTTAATCTTAATTTCTTTTTTTTTGGAATAAATGCTGTGTTCCTACACAAGTCCTCAAACCCACTCCAAACAAAAAGACCATGTGCCATAGACCCATCCCTGAAATTATTCTACAGCTGGCCTCAGTGAAATGCCCACACATGGCAGGAACATAGAAACACCTTTAACCTAGGACCTGATGTCCAGGTTTACAGCATATATACTCTATGTGATCTCCACACTAAAAGAATATATGTCTCACAATTGTCATCCACTGCCTGCTTATGCATATGTCCAGTACCCACATCAATGTTTTCATTATGCCTACAGTACATATGAATGGGCAAATTACTCAATGGCACTGCTATTTAGAACTAAAATTTATAGCAAGGTGGGAAAAATATTTTTGCCCTTATAAAACTTTCCCGTTTCTGTGGTTAGGCTGCAGGTGACTTTCATTATTGTGATCTATAACCAAGTCTTAATTTGACAGCTCTTTCCCATCAACGTATTACATTACTGTGCTATTATTTAATTTTCCCTAACTCTTACCTGAGTAGGTTCCAGAAATATGAACACTTCTGCTTGTTTGAGTGTGCACTGTTGAGCAGGACAAGATAGTAAGAAGAGAACGACCCCAATTTTCTGCTCTATTTCAGAAAGTGCTGGTGCCCTTTCTTCCCCTCTTCCTGCTGACTGGTAAGAAACAATGATAACCCTCTTTAAATAGATTGGAAAGTGATGGCATTGCATTAAATATACCCTTCCCACTCCAGCTGCAGCTGTACCTGCAGCTAAATACTTGAATCATCTGTACTACACTGACTAAGAAAATAAAGACATGAAAAGACACGTTGACAAAATCAGCAGCTGCTCTTAGTGGGGCAGTTGTTTACAGTCCCTTGGTTGTTCTTGAAAGGTGTACAAACCCTGGCATTTTCACTAATACAAACACCATTCAAGAATGAATACCAGACACATTTCTATCTGTTACTGTATTTTGCCATTTATTAGATCTAGAGTGTTGGGCATCCAGTCCAGAAGTCTTTGCTGTTCTGAAATGTGGGTGAGAGCTGCTAAACAACCTAATGACACAGTGGTAACAGTGCTCTCAGCTAAACATTCGGATAGCATATTGCCTCTCTGTTACTGGAATAAACATGTTTGCCATGTACAACTCATGATCTCAGAAGACTGAATTTACAGGGAGGTTGTTGTAAAAGCAGCAATATCAAATAAAAACTAGTACTGGAGAAAATGCTTAGAAGTTTATATATCTGATTTAAAATTAAGTAAATAAAGAAGAAAACTTTTTTTTTTTTTTTTTTTTTTTTCTGAAGACATGCTGGAAATACTTCACCAAGGAAGATTTTGGAGTAGTTAATTAAAACTGCAATAGCTACAAGTTGATCTGGTGTTTGAAGAATATGAACATTTTCCTGTAGATTTGCTATCTTACCTAGATCTGCTATCCATTCTAGTGAGTTAACCCAGGTTTCTGTTTAAGTCATATACCAAAGTTGTCTCTGGAGCCACATCGCACTGATCAGCTGGAAGTGAAAAAAATCTTCAACTGGTTCTGGGGAGAGAGAATTAGACTCTTAATCCTCAGGGGAAAAAAAAAAAAAAAATATATATATATATATATATATATATATAAATATATATATACATGTGCAGTGACCCCATTTCACCCGTGTGAAAAGTAGACCATCTGTGATTAATGAATGCTGCAGTCAGCAATAGTTACTCTGAAACTCTCAATTTCTGAGAGTTTAGTGGAACAGGTCCTGCAAATAATAAAACATTTCACATTATTTGGGCAACCTATTCCAGTGCTGAGTAAACAGTAAAGTTCTTCCTGATGTTCAGGGGGAACCTCTTGTGTTCCACCTTGTGGCTATTGCCACTTGTCCTGTCCTATTTGCACCTTCCCTTCTGGTATTTATAGACCTTGATGAGATCCCCCTGAGTCTCCTCTTCTCCAGGCTGAACAGTGCCACCTTTCTCAACCTTTCCTCATAGGACAGGTACTTCAATCCCTTCATTATCATGGTCTATTGTTGGACTCTCTCTAGTTGCTCCATGTTTCTCTCATGCTGGAAGCCTAGAACTGGTCCCAGCTCTCCAGGTGTGGCCTCACCACTGCTGAGTAGAGGGGAAAGATCACCGACCTTGAGCGAACACTTTGTCTAGTGCAGCCCAGGATACCATTAGCTTTCTTTGCGGCAAGGACACTGTTGGCTCTTGCTTAACTTGGCGTCTCTCAGGACTGCCAGATCCTTTTCTACAGAGCTGCTTTCCAGCTGGGTGGCCCCCAGCATGTGCTGGTGCCAGGGTTTTTCCTCCCTAGGTGCATAGTAAAGAGGAAAAACTTCATCTTTGTCATCATGTCACTGCAACTATCAGACATCTCTTTAACCTGCACACACAAGCATGGTGGGACATCTGCATTCACATGGAGTCTCACAGCTACTGCCAGACTACGTGCAAAAGTCTTTCCAGGCAGAGAGGCAGAGGCCTTTGAAATTTGGTTCTACAGGACTTCACTGGCTCAGAAAGACTATGAACACCAGGAGGAATTCTGCATGCAGACAGCTTGACAGTCAGGATTCATATGAATAAATATAAGCAAAACCAATGACCTACAGACAGTTGAGTACCTGTAGAGATTTCCATGCCCACACCATGATTTAAGTCACCAAATACCTTTGCAGTTTTGCATTTGAATGATATACTCAGTTCTAATGATGAGAGTGTTACATTTTCTGCCAGTGCCATAAATAAAGGTCAAACTATATTTAACAAGTTGAGTGGCTTTGAACAAGTAGTTCAGAGTCCCGAAGGATTTGAAAGCCATTTGGAAGAATGTCCTGCCTGTGTGACAGAGCCCAGATCCTGAATAGATACAATGCAAGTTTGGCTCCAGCTCCTGAACAAATGCAATATGTATTTGGCTCCAGATCCTGACTGCATTTAAAAAGCTGCAAAAATCTGGAGCTGTTTGGGAGAAAAAAAAAGGATGACAAAATTTACAAGGGATGAAACAACAACAAAAATACCTCCAGATCTCCTCTTTTTCTCCCTTATTTTTCTGACTCCAGAGACAAATCTCCAGTCTACTGACATGGAGACCCTACACATGCCTGGCACACAGCAGCTACCTTTGGAAGTAGATGATCTTCAAAGTCCCCTCCAACCCAAGCCATTCTGTGATTTTATGGTAAGGCTCTTTTTAAGATACATCCTTAAAAGCCCCACAGCTGTGTCCTCTGGGCAGCCTGCCAGGCTTCTTCCTCTGGGTGCGTTTGCATGGAGGTGCAGCAGAGCAGTGGCCAGCACCCACGGAGGAGAATGGCCATGCTGCTACACCATGGAGTGACCCAGAGGCCTCCTTCCACTGGCTGGGTATAAATCTCTATGTATAAAACTCCTGTTTTTGAGTCAACTGCAAGTTCTCATTTGAAATTATTACTAGCTCTATGTTTTTCCTGGTATTTATTATCTTTTTCTAAGCAGTATTTGGACTGCTGACTTTGCTTCTGAAAAATCAAATGCAACGTCATTAACAGGCTGCTTTGAGAAATGGTTTCATATTCATTTTCTGTTAAAAAGTCCTTTCAGGCAAACAAAACTCACTAATAAAGCTACTCGAACTTAGTGTGTACTAAGTGTGCACTTAGTGTGTACTTAGTGTGCACCGAAATCTGTGTGTACGCAACAATATTATTTGTTTGAACAGTCATCCCACCAGTTCCAGGAAAAATGACTTTCTAAGCATTGAAGGATGTAAGCAGAAGATAAAAGCATATGAGTTTTGGTTAACACAGCAGTGGTAGGAGGGCAGGTAAATCACCAACGGGCTGGTTTCATCGCACATGTTTGTACATGTTGTGCTCCCTCAGCACTCTGAGCACTGCAAAACATGATTTCTTGAACATATTTTTATCTAGGAGGTTGCTTAAAAAGAAATGACAGCTCAGCTTCTCAAGAGCTAAAACCAGGATGAACGATGCAAGAAGTCCTTTCTGTGTGCCAGGACCCGAGGAGCCCAGCTAGCTACAAGACTTATAACAGCCATGAGTTTTTAAGACTCATGGTACATGTATTAACATGAATAAAACAATCACCCTGCCAGATGCCACCATCCAGTGTTTCTGATTGACTGGGCAGGTCCAGCTGCAGCATGACCACTGTAGAGATGCAAAAAGTAGTGGAAGTCATTTGTGTAGGACCTGCAGACTGGGTGGTCAAAGTCTCAGCCACTCCATCTCCCCAGGCGAGGAGCTTGTGAAAAGTCTTGGTGACAACAGGGCACAAACCCTCTGACAGGCAGAAGCCTCAGTGTCTGCTGGACGTACCTTGGTAGTGCTAGCTGGCCAACTCCAATAGGGGAAGAAAACCTAGTGTCTCTTGCTACGAGAGGACTTCCTTCTTCAGCTACTTGCAGAATGGCTCCAGTCAAAAGCAAATATCTCTATTGCACCTGGGTATTTTCCAAACTTTTCTCTGTTTCTTCAATGATGTTTCTTCAATGATTAAAAAAAAAAAAAAAAGCCTTTTTTTAATTATCATTACCAAATATTTAAATACTGCTATATACCATGAAAGTAAGACACAAATCAGCAATTCCTTCAACCAGACTGGCATGTTCAAAAAATAGGCAATGACCATTGTTTTACACAGAATATTTTCCCATAAATTTTAAAAAAGAGTGCTAAAGGACAAAGAAGGCAATGAGGACAAACTGACCTCAGGTGTAAATAAATTATTTTTTGTTTGTTTTGTTTTTACTAATCCAGATGATACTGTCATTTTTTTCAGTTTTAATACAGATCTCAGGATTTGATTTTCTTTACCATGACTCATCTCTTCAAAGCAATCATTCTGACCTTTTATCTTAAGTACAAGATCTTTTCCCATGAAAATTGTAGGGATTTTTTTATATAGAGGTATACCTCAGAAAACTCACTTAGAAAGCAGAAGACAGGAGAGTTAAAAAAAACAACAAAAGTTTATAACTGTCATTCTCCTGGTTTTTGGGAGCTTAACTTAGACTTTGCAGAACTTGGAACTAGCAATGTTAATTTATCAACATTTGCAGTACGTGCTTGAGCTTATGTGGTGTTTTTACCCTGCTGGGGAGCCAAACTCCACCACAGCCACTTTGTCACTCCCCCTCCTCAAAGGACAAGGGGATAAAATATGATGAAAAGAAACAAAGAAAAGGGCTCACAGGTTGAAGTAAGTACAGGGAGATCATCACAGGCAAAACAGACGGCATAAGGAGAATAAAATAATTTATTGCCTATTACTAACAAGATAGATCAGTGAGAAACTAGAAGCAAATCAAAAACACCTTCCCCCCATCCACCCTCTTCCACCTCCTCATCCCAAGCGGTGCAGGGGAACGGGGGCTGCGGTCAGTCCCTGACTTCAGGGACTCCTCCGCTCCTTCACGGTCACTCTGCCCCTGCTCCACAGGGTTCATCCCCCAGGAGCAAACTGCTCCAGCACGGGTCCCCCACAGGCAGCAGCTTCCCCCCCAGGCCCCCTGCTCCTGCGTGGGCTCCTCTCCGTGGGCTGCAGCTCCGGCCCGGGGCCTGCTCCTGCGGGGGCTCTCCATGGGCTGCAGCCTCCTCCAGGCCACATCCACCTGCTCCTGCGTGGGCTCCTCCATGGGCTGCAGCGTGGAGATCTGCTCCATGTGGGACCCATGGGCTGCAGGGGGACAGCCTGCTCCACCAGGCAGCAGGGGAACTGCTGCTGCATGCCTGGATCACCTCCTGGCACAGACCATGGGGTCTGCAGGGCTGCTTCTCACCTCTCCCAGCTGCTGTTGCACAGCATTATTTTTTCTTCCTTCAATATGCTCTCCCAGAGGCCCAACCAGCCTCACTCCCTGGCTTGGCTCTAGCCATCAGCGGGTCTCCTTTGGAGCCAGCCGGAGCTGGCTCTGATCTAACATGGGGCAGCTGCTGGGCTCTGCTCAGAGGCCACCCCTGCTATCAAAACCCTGCCATGCAAACCCAATACAGTTTATGTACAGGAAAAACCCTGTGCAGTCCATTCTTTGTTATGTAGGTCCTGGATTTATGAGGCTGAGGATAAGCTGTTCCTGGACTGAAGAGACACCAGTGCTCGATACTTTCAGCCACACCAAGGTGCTGTGACCTGCACTGGTGCATCCCTGCAGTGCTGAGATGTACAGGTACAGAGGTAATTCTGGTGCTTCCTGCACTCTGCAGTTAGCACAGTTGTATATTATGCCAAGTTTATTTGACTTGTGTTTTGCAATTGCTTTCATCTGAGTTATCCCTTTGGCTAGCATGAACAAGAATTGATTGTGCTCTGGACTCAACAAAAAAAGGTAATTTCCATATTTGACCAGGAGAGGGCAATATTACGTCACCTAAAAGACAGAAAGGTCACGCTAATAACAGAAATTCATGTTATGAAATAAAGGAAAGAAATTGACGGTTTATAGCAATATAGCATGACACTTCCACTCTCTTTTATAGCTATTTTGAATTTTGATGTTCAGTTTATAAGCATGCCGTTTAGAGCCCAGCTCCCATCAAGACTCCTCAGCCTCCAGGTTGAAGTCTGAAGGTCTAAAGTAAACTTATTTATCCTCAGAGAGCAAGGGTTAATTTGAAAGAAAAGCAGGAAAAGGCACTTGAAGAAAGGCAGGAACAAGGAAATAAAATTGCTTCTTTCTTTTTTTATAAGTTCAGAGAAGATAAAAGAGCTGTCTATGTAGATTTCAGCTCTCATACTGTTGCTCTGGCATTGCAAACCTGTGTGTGTGAGATGCGGTGGCCATGTACACGCAGGCAGCACAGCATTCCTTGCATCTTACCTGTCTCTGCTTCCTGCCTGCTGGTCTTTCTATCCCCCTGTTCCAACTGCTGTGTCCTACTGCCCTTACAGTCTAATGCACACTGTGGGTGCACTTGTACAGGTGCCACTGCACTGTAATGTAATTTCTATCCGCAGTGCTTTTCCGTTAAGATGAGATCCCAGGGGAGTGGAACTAGGGGGTCAGAAACACAGCCCAGTGGCATGGATGGGTGCAGACACCCTGCACCCAACTGTTTCTTTGGAAGAACCTCATGTTCAGAGAATTTCTGCCAAATCTGGGGTACGTTTCTTGGCAGACTGTGCCAGTTTCCATCTAACACTCACCCAGATAATACTTATCACGAAAATCATAGTAGTGCAGTGAAGACAAACAGCATACTCCAAACAATCTGCTGGTTTCATTCTTTTTTTTTTTTTCATATCAAAAAGTCAAATCTTGCACAATTTGACATTTCCTGCAGAAATGTTGCTTGCTGACTAATTATAAGCAAAGCACCGTGGCTAGCATCTCCCAAATAAAGTTTCATATGATCTTCAGTTGTCCTGAATAGTAAAAAAACAAGTAGCATACACTTCAGAAACACTGTAGACCATAGCAGCCACGGCTTGAATTTACTGGCAGTTTTTGTGCTTCAAAGAGCTCAGAAGAGTTTTGCAAATGTTAAATAATTAAGCACAAAATCTCTGTTGGCTAATATAGGCAAGGGAAAAAAAGGATCAGCTGACAAACTACAGAAATTCACCTCTGCAGAACAATGCATACAACTGCACAGTGAGTGAAGACAAATAATTAAAAATGAAGAAGGACTTGAATACAAACATATTTAATTGGACCTAGATGCTTTTGTGAATTGTTCCTTGTTTTTTTTTTTTTTTTTAATTACAGTAAAACCAAGAATTTACCTGCATCCCATCAGCCTGACCAAAGGAACTGTCATGGGATACTGGTTACACACTGGAAAACTGCCTAGTTTATTGCTGGCTGCTACAGCACCTCAGCAAATACTCAGGGTCTGAATAGGTCCAGCCCTGCTGACCCATGAGCTCCCACATGTTAACAGCACAGGCAATAAGGTTGTTGATCAGAATTTAGGAGAACATTAGTGCCAGCAAACGTTTCCTTGGCCATAGCACTTGCCAAGGTCTAATGCTACAGAATTTAAACTGTCAGTGAAGTAAGGACATACCATCATCACTTATCCCCTTGTCCCTCCTGTTCTCACAGGAATGCCTTCAAGCTTTCAATAGTAACTTGACAGCCTTCTGACAACACATTTGGAGTAGACCACTTGAGAAGAGACATCCCCTGGAAATGGTCCTGCTGTCATCACCACAGCAGCATGATGAGTTGGTGATAGCTTTTGAAGGTTGAACAGTCCAACGGTTGTTCTGGTAGACAAGGCCACAACAGCTTACACACCTTTCAGTATTTCCCATGTACCAAGAGATGTGGTGTCCTGGATCCATGTACTGGATCACAGTCATACAAGAAGTTTTCTGTTGGCAAGAAAAAAATACATAATCACTAAGCAGAGACAGTAACCTGTCCATAATAATATCTGTCTACCTGTCAGTACTTTCACTTCTCTTAGTGACTTCTGAACTTCTTGTTCAATTGTACCTGCATCTGATAGAGGAAAAGGCCTCAGATTTTACATTGCTGCAGTTTGCACATGAACTGTTGTATGAATAGAAGGGAAAGTCCACAGCCCTTGCTCCCTCAGAAGGAAAGGCAGCTCCTGACCAAGCAGAGGTACTACTGCACTTGCCCACTGGGCAGGGAAATGTACTTCACCTAATGCAATAAACCCCCATTAAATGTACTGCAATCATGACAGAATTTAAGTTTACCCAAACTCCACCATCTTTACAACTATTTTGAGACTGTTTTATGCCTCTATATTTACAGTGAGATATTGACACAATTATGTGTGACTCAGTGGGATACTATTTTCAGGGTTGTGATAGTCAAGGATCATATTTTTAGGTGCAGTACAAATGGCTTCTTACCACTGCTAATCATTATTTTTTCTGGTTGGAAGCATCTACATTTTCCTATCTGTACAATTAGAAGTGGGAAATCATTCGTTTTCCTCAAATGATTCTATGATTTTGAGTCAGCCAAGGTAAACATCATAAAACCCGTAGGGTGTTGGCAGTAGCTTATTACCATGAAATGTTTGGCAATAGGGAGTTACTATGACTCCCTCTGCTGTACATCGTAACTACCCACTCTTTAAGACTGCAGCATCCACTTGAGGGACCTAATAAAGATTAAATGTCAGTTTCTTGGCACCTGATTCAGGAAAACTATAGTCAAAATCTCCATACAGATGCACAACTGAAAGCAAATTGGCTTGCTGATACTGATAATAGAAGGACTACTATACTATAATACAAAAATACTTGTGTAAAAAAAATATATACACATATTATTAAGGCTCAACTAGTTGGATGCAGTACTGAAATAATATTGCAACTTTAGCAACTATAGGATGAAATCTTCAAAAATGCCTAAATTAATGAAAACTATTTCCTCCCTTTTTCCTTTTTTTTTATTTTTTCCTACATATATATGAATAGATAGAAATTACAGTTTTATCGTGACATAATAAGCATGACATTTGATAAGTCATTTCACAGATTGAAAAAAAGATGTTTTTATGGGAGATCCTGGTGTAGTGGTTTGTGGGAGCCAGAAAAGTGCTAATTCCAATCGCAGAAAGCCATTGACCAACATTTGCGGTCAGATCACTTGACCTTTTTGTTCTTCAGTCATCCTAGCTGAAAAGTGTATTAAATGTAGTGCTGCTGGAAAATGACAGCGCACGCGTTCATGCATTAATGTATTTTACCGCATATAGGATATTGTACTTCTCCTTCCCTTTCAGTTTGTAGTTTCTGGTTTCCTAAAGTGTTATGCAGAATCCTGTGCAAGTGATGTTTTACATTTCCTAAACCTTTTATATCCTCGAAGTTTGAGAAATTAGGTGGTATTAGCTTTCCTCTCCTGGATTTCTACAGACATTTCAGGCTTGTCTTTTATCTAAATCATTTTATGGCCCATTAATTGAATAGATAGTGTTTCGCAGCAAAGACTGAAGGGTCATTTAGCATTTTCAGCATGACTACAACATGAACATTCATGTATTTTCAGCCAGAAGGCTGATTCTATTTATTTATTTATTTTTACTGAGCTTTAACAACCAAAAAGTGATCTTGGTATTCATTGTTCTTAATAACTGTAAGTTTTGAGATTAAATTTAAGAAATAAAATAGTTTTTTGTTGTTGTTGTTTTGTTTCATTTGTTTGTTTAAAATGTCATTGCCTCTAATGCCATGTTGAAAATCATAGAAAGGCAAGGGAGGAAAGAACTACTGTTTTTAATTAAACTGAATAAAAACCAACAAGGGCCTACCCACTACCTCCCACTAAACTTGGAGAAAGTTTTCATGTGTGAGGTATGAAAATATGTGTTTTTAAAGAAAATCCATTTAAGTATTATACATATTAACTCAAAATTAGTTTTGTAAACCAGTTTAATCCCTGATAAAGAACTTTGTTACTGATTCAGATGAAAGACCTGCTCAGGGAACCACTGCCATTAGCAGTGAGGTTGTACAAACAGCCTTATAGCCTTGTGTTACATAGGGTCATAACAAGTCAAACAGATAAAGCCACACTTCTCATAATTATTGGTGGTATTCTAAGTACTGGATGGTATTCAAACAATTCAATCTAATCTATGTTGAGACTACTTGGCCAAGTTGTACCATGTACCAGGGAAAAGGGAACATGCACACTCCGTGGTGTTCTTCTGCCCTTGCAAACTGATGCTTCATCCTTTAAGATCTTGGAAATGTGCTGAGCTGCACACACCCTTTTCAGACAGTTATGGATGGATAAAATCCACATTTGATTAAATGGTTGTTTGCCTTTGGAGTCTATAAGATTTCTTGGCTTTTTGGAAAACAGCAGGAAAAAATAGGCATAGGAGTTCAAAAAGAAGGGTAGACTGCAGGACTAGCATTAGACCTTTAGCTAATAAACAGCCTTTCTAAAGTTAATGAGACTATTTACATTCCACAGTATTACTTCTGTGGGCATCCTCTGCACTTGAGTTAGTGTCATTTGCTGTGGGTCTTTAACTTCTTAATTTTTCAGTAGTTATTTGTGTGGAGGATATTTTTAATGAGGCTACACTGGAAAGTGAGGAAAGGAGTTGATCATTCATACATAAGTACCTGTAACTGAGAGTTAACAGGTACTTTAAAACTTCCTCATTCAACTTTCATTCAACTTTCATTCAACATTCAAGGCCTGCCAAAGAGTATGGCAAGTTATAGTCTACTATATAATTTAAAGTAGTGAAATCTTTGAGATGTTCCTTAAAAGACAATGTTGTCTTCTTGAATAGCAAGTAACTATACTTAATTTATAAGAATTAGATGTTATTGTTTCAATTCACAAGAAGAGATCATAATCTTTTACTCACATGTTACTCATTCTTATGAGAAATTTGGCTTTTTTTAATCTATCACATGACAGAGTTTTCATTCTAAGGATTCTCTGAACATCTAAACATCCACTTGGCAGTACATAACAAACACTTCACATATATAAGTAATGAAGGTGTCACAGTATGAAGTGCCAGCTGCATAAGAAGGCAAAACTTTCTGAATGCAGGCTATGGCCAAATTCCAAGGAGATAGATACTTCCTAGTGGGGAAATATAAAAAAGTAAAAGTATAGACTATTACAGGGGGAGTGAAGGGTGACAGTTAAGAAAGAAAGAAGGAGCATAAAAAGGACAAGTGCCGGGTCCTGCACCTGGGGCACAACAACCCCAAGCAGAGCTACAGGCTGGGAGAGGAGTGGTTGGAAAACTGCCTGGCGGAGAAGGACCTGGGAATATTGGCAGATAGTCGGCTGAATATGAGCCAGCAGTGTGCTCAGGTGGCCAAGAAGGCCAATGGCATCCTGGCTTGTATAAGAAGCAGTGTGGCCAGCAGGACTAGGGAAGTGATTGTCCCCCTGTACTCGGCTCTGGTGAGGCCGCACCTCGAGTACTGTGTTCAGTTTTGGGCCCCTCACTACAAGAATGACATGGAGGTGCTTGAGAGAGTCCAGAGAAGGGCAACAAAGCTGGTGAGGGGTCTGGAGAATAAGTCTTACGAAGAGCAGCTGAGGGAGCTGGGTTTGTTCAGTCTGGAGAAGAGGAGGCTCAGGGGCAACCTTATTGCTCTCTATAGTTACCTTAAAGAAGGCTGTAGCGAGGTGGGGGTTGGTCTATTCTCCCACGTGCCTGGTAACAGGACGAGGGGGAATGGGCACTAGGGGAGGTTTAGGTTGGATATTAGGAAGAACTTCTTTACCAAAAGGATTGTTAGGCATTGGAATGGACTGCCCAGGGAAGTGGTGGAGTCACCATCCCTGGAGGTCTTTAAAAGAAGTTTAGATGTAGAGCTTAGTGGTATGGTTTAGTGGAGGACTGGTTAGTGTTAGGTCAGAGGTTGGACTAGGTGATCTTGGAGGTCTCTTCCAACCTAGATGACTCTGTGATTCTGTGATCTATGGACTCTTACACCTATTGTACAAGTAGTAGAAAATGTGATGCCCCTTACTTGTATTATTTGATATGGGGCAAAACTAGGATTCAGGCAGTACAAGGAATTGCAAAAGCAGCTAAAGCAGGAGTCACTGAACATCCAGAGATATCTTTACATCCGTGTGCATATTTTCACTTCTTTCTGCTGTCTGACTGTCTGTTATAACCCTCTCTCTCTCCATTTTGTCCCGCTGCTTTGTCCACCTCAAGCCACTGTAACTAACAATGGCTGCTGACATCCCACTGTTTGCTGTACTTCCTTTTCCTCCTTCTGCACTTATCTCATGCATTTGCATTGAAAGGTCCCTGGGACAAGAGACTCTCAAATATTGTGTTTTCACAATGCCTTTAGGCCAACTCTGGTTCCTGAACTGATTTATCATACAGTGCTAATCTACTCACTGTAAGAAGGCACAGAGTGTCTTAACAGATAGCACTTTACAATAGATTATGCTCTCTCACTGCTGAGTCCAAGACCAAGATAACACTATATGTCTACTACTTCGACATTCATAAGAATACTAACAGGGTACCTTCTAAATACTAAAAAAAAAAAAGTTCTATCTCGTGATTTCTTGTACATGTTTCTCTACTGAATCCAAAAATTCTTGCAATAGGCATAAAGAAGGACTGCAGGGGGATATTATTTCTACCATGAAATTCTCTCTGCTTTTCCTCAAGCATATTAGGAATGTGTCCATATCCATTTTCTCAAAAATAAAATGGATAGATGGCTTATAGATAGTGAAATGAAGGATTGTAACTGAACATTAAAGGCTTTGGTGGGATGAAAGTTGTGAAAAAAGTTTGAATCAACTTACTGAGAACTTGGAGGGAACTTGTTGCTTCCAGGCGAATATCCAGTTCAGATGCTGATATCCATGGAATCCAGTAGGAGCCACCAAATACCCAGGATAACACCGAGTTGACCATTCATTCATTACACCAATGGTCTAAGCTAACACAACATTGAGTAGACCATTCATTTGTTACAGCAGTGGTTCAAGATAACACGGTTATCTATATCTAAGAGGTCTGATATACTGTGATGACATACTAGAGGCTTTTTAGGTTCCTCCATTGGCCCCAAAGGCAGAAGATGACAGGAAAGAAGGAATAGACATGAAGAGCAGTTGCACAATTTATACAAAACCATGAATATAGTTATACCACCATTTTCTCTGGTAGCAAAAGTGCTTGAGAATTTCCTGATTCTCTTTTTTTTCACCTCTCGTCCTCACACATTTCACTTCATATACTGCAGATGACAGCCCACAAAGCTGTGCACATGAAACACTCTGAGCAATGCTGCAAACAAAATCATCATGAGAGTAGGAATTCCAGTGGCAACACAAACAGGGAACTTCCCAAACTGGTTCTGCCCACAGAGAAAGACAAGTACCTATACCATACTTCTAATTTTTCCTATCAGGATATTTGCATTCATAGTAACGGATTTAAAATAGATCAGCTTTTACATAATTGTGGGAGACAGTGCAGAAATCTTGATCCCCAAGTTAGACCACTGTTGTAGATGAGCTTATCTTCTATATTCTTGCTTGTGCTTATCTTAACCAAGCTAACAAGCTCAGGCTTGCCTATCTTATTTTCCCTGATCTGTGAACAGCAATGATAACATTTACTAGAGAACAATGTATTAGGAGAAATCAATTAGACCTTATGAAATATATTAGTACCCATGCATGCAAAATTCCATACCATGATTTTGCATGTTCTGGTTCATCAGAAAAATGTGAAATAAACGTTATTTATTTCACAAATGCAGACATATTTAAAATACATTCTTGTTATTTATAATCTCTCCTTCTATATAACTGTTTGACCATCACTTCTGACACCTGGAAGTTAGGTTTGCATAAACCTCTACAACCAAAAATTTGTCTCACTGATATTTATATAACTTTGATAACGAATATTTTTTTTTAAGTCATGCAAATAATTCTGTTGTGTAAAGCCAGACCATACACAAGCTTTATGATGAAATCATTTGTGTTGTGTCCTTATTTAGATTTCCATATTTACTTAACAAAAGGTTTCGCTGGGGCTTTTCAGTCCATATTTACATAGATCCATCAAAGATGGCATAGTTAGACGCAGGATGTAGTTGAAAGTAGACAATAGCACAGCAGGGTTAAGGTATTGGGCTGCGGCTAAAGTGTTTTGTTAGGAAGATCTGATAAGTGCTTAGACTTTTTGCTAAAATAAAGACCCTAACAACAGTGGGAATTCAACGGGGTAATCACACTTAATGCAGACTGTTTGGAGCAATTAGAGTTGATTGGCAGTGTCTTAAAGCCCTTAAACAGAAACAACATATAAAAAGAACTGACCTCAATTGGATTTCAGCTTCATTGCCAGTTTCAGTCTAATGCATTATATCAACTGGTTTAATGCACTTAAGAGTTAAAGTAGTTTTATTAGGCCTGTGGCTGTAAAGTATTCTTACTAAGACTTCTATCACAGAAATATTAAACACTTCATGTGGTACGCAGGTGTATCAGTAGACACTGTAAATAAAGCATTTGTACTTGCCAAGGGATAGATCTCTGTTCTGAGATGCCCATGAGGTATTTATCAATGAATGGATCAGGAATACCGAGGGGAAAGGCAGAAAGACAGTGACAGATGATCCGATAGCAGAACAGACTACAAATACAAAGTTTGTGAAGGCTCATTTTTAAACTCTGGTTTTGTGCCTATAAATAACATGAGATACTTAAACTACAATGGATACAATACTCTGATTTAAATCCATGCAAACTGAAGTCACCAAAATAAGGCTGACTTTTCCTTTCCCAAGGATGCACCACATAGCTCTAAGTGGAACTAGGGAATGCAAAGAGTTGCAAGGTCAGTAACAGAGTGCTTTGGACCTTTGACAAGACATGTTTCTGTGATAGTATGATAATATCTTTGGGCCCAAATTTGTTAAGGCGCCCATTGATGTCACCAAATTTTCAGTAGTAGTTTGTCCTTGACAGATGAGTTATCTGAAATGACAATGTCGTACTTATCTAGTCCTTAGGGTACAGACAGGGTTTGGTCAGAAACACAAACCATCTACCTGGAGCAGGTTAAACGATGGCAATCCAAGTCAAAATTACCATACCCTCAGCTGAAATGCAGGGCTAGACTATTTGCATGCTCCTAAATTGCCATAGTGCAGAACTTCAGTAGTTTAAAGCACCTCAATTTAGGAGGCAATAACTTTTTAAACAGTACTGTCCCAGACATTTTTTAATGTCTATTCTTTCCAATATTTTGTATTTTATGTATTTATTTTTATACATTACTTATATGTTGATATCAAGACATCTTGTGTTGATCTGACATTTGCTTCTCAATAATGATATGCATTAGTATATCATTACACTGTGATACATTGTGATAGTGTATCTGCTACTACAGGTGTTGCAAAGAGATGCAGAGAAGGAACACAGACACAAGCAGGCTGCTATGGCTGTCACTCCAGCCAGTGCTTTTTGGACTTTGGAGGTAGGAGACAAAGCTGAAATCCACAGCTGAATACACTGCTCTGGAAGCAGATTTTATGCAGTCAAACTCATGTCACAAGTTCGAAATAATGACCAAAGAGAATAATACTCTGACAGTTTGAATGTATGGTGCGGTTAGTAAGTGCAAAAAGGATAACATCTTTTGGAGAAAATCTTCTGGAGAAAATCTTCTAGGAACCTCCATTTTCATGAAGCTTCACCAGCCGATTTTGCTTTATGACAGCAAAGAAAGCTGCTGTTTTAACTCTCCTAATCAAAGCCTTAGGTTTTATCAGTAGTCATAGTGATTCCATCTACACAAGGCTGGGAATCGCCTCACCCGTTCAGCACCCAGCAGATAAGCTGCTGGTCTGACCAACTCACTCAGGCTCTCTCCATGGTCAGTAGAGCCAGAATAAGCACCTTCATAGTGATATTCCTCCCATCCCCAGACAGGTATATAAACCAGGTAGGACAGGGAGGTATCTACAGTGACTATCTACAGGAAGCACTTACACAATCAGCTCAAGCTGGGAGCTTACCTTTAGCTTAGCTTTCAGTGATGGAAGTTTAGATAAATGCTTGCAAGAGGTGGCTAGCACAGTCCAGACATCAGCAGAATTATGACCTTCTTCAGCAAAATGATCAGGGGAGATCTGAGCCAGGCAGATTCCTCGTGCTCCCACTTCAGCAGCAGATGGTGAAATCTTTCATCTGCTTTCAAATCCTGTAGGACCAGAGATTTCTTTTGCCGTTTTACACAAATGGTCTTGTACAAATTGGCAACTGCTGAGCTGTTTGCTTGCTCCACTTTGTTCCTTACTGGTCATAAACTACAAGTTTCAAATCTGTTTATGCTCACATTTCAGCAAAACCAACGCAAGTAAATGATATTCCATATACATGTAGTTTCTATGTTTCACTACCTCAGAAAACCAGGAAAAGTGAAATAAAAATAATCTTAAACTTTCAAAGGCAGACTCTCAAAACTTAAGGAACTTCATGGCTGTTTGGCTAGTAACACAATTTTGAGGCTTTTTGCCACACAAACAGCTTTGCTCTAAGATCTGTTTTTATTTTTAAAACATTAGCTAGATGCTTGTGGCTACTTAGAGTGTTAGTTAATTAAAAAAAAAAAAAAAACAAAAAAAAACAAAAAAAAACATTGAATTAACATCCTTTCCCTTGCCATGGGGAGCACACAGCCAGAGGATAAAGAGTATTATTAACTCTCATAATGTCAGTGTTGATTGCATCCAAATATTGGATCCATTATTTGTCAGTCCCCAAAGAACCACCTACAGAAGCAAACGGGTCAAGGATTAATTGATCAGAGCAAAGTTCTCTCCTTCCAGACACGGTTTTGCTATTGTGGCATTCACACATGCAGGATAGGAGAGCCAGACTTTGAGACAGGGCTATTTCTACACTGCACCAATCAGAGTACCACCTTCCTTTTGCCTGGGTTCTCAGATAGGCAGTGACATTACTACAGCCTTGCAGCAGCTGCCAAATACAACACTGGTCTCAAGTGGAACCTATGGAGGAGTTCTCCAACAAAAGGGTGTTTGTTTGTTTTTAAACCCAATTCTAATTTGTGGAGATGGAGATGTAACCTGAGACTACACGGCCTTACAGGAAATTCTTACCAGGAAAGGAATCTCCATCACAGGAATTTGGAGAGACATCTCCACCCTAGACTAAGGAATAGATCAGTGATTAGGACACTTGCCTGGGATGGGGAAGACCTCTTGTTCCTCTGATGGTTTTGCACTTGGCTCAACAATGAGCCTTGGGCTATTGAAGAAAGAATTTTTCACAGGCACCTCTGAATGTTAGTAGACAAAAACTGTGTTTTTTCATAACATAGAAAAAAATACCAAATATCTAGATGTTATCCCTGTATCTCCTAAGTAGACTTTTCCCTCAAATTCCCTCTTGACTACACCATCAGTGAGATCTGTCTAGATCCACGTCTGAGGGTAGGACAAATAGATAAAAAGGGGAAAAAATAAAAAGAAATCTGCTCTCTAAGTTAACTCATTGTTGAGGATCCAAGAAACATCAGTAGCAGCAAAAAGGAAAAGGAGCATATCTAGGAATGAAGGAACAAAACCTGTTTTGCCTTGTTGGGTAACAAGTAGCCTTTAGTTCATGTTCATGATATGATCAAGTCACCTCTATACATTTCTCTTCCTACCTTGCTCATTGTCCTTCCTTCCTCCCCCCCCCTCCCCCCTCAGTTTTATTTTTCTTTTTTCTTTTTTTAATCCAGCCTTTATTACAAGCAGCCCTTAGCTGGAAAGCGTTGGCAAATACCCATGACAACCCCCATGGTTTGATCTCAGTGATATTTTCTAACCTGTAAAGAGCAGAGAATCCTGCAAACTCCGAAAACTCCACAGATTTTGAGGAAGCAGTTAAAAACAATTGCTTCCATGGTGCATTCTTGTCAGCTGGGGGTGAATTTTCAGGAATTTGCCTCATTGCTCACATCAGGCTCAGCCATCTCTATTGTTCACATGTTGACTCACCCTGGGACTTGCTCTGTGCTGTGCCAGCCAGTTCTGTAGTAGGGCTATGCAGGTCCTTAGGGGGACTGTCCTGTCCTTCTGAAATTAAGCAGAAATGCCATAATTTCTTGCCCCTTAAATTGTCTTTAAGTGGATTTCATTTTGGATTTAGCTCATGTTCAGGGTAAGTTTGAGAAGCAGAACTGGTTGACAGAAAAAAAAGATGTTTAGATGGTATTTTTCAATTGCAAACCCACATACCAGTCAGCATTTCCTAGCTCTTTTACAGAATACTGGTAAAAGTAACATCGAAGCAGTTCAACACTTAAGATATATCAAAAACTGATGTACTCTGTTCCCAAAATGCATCAAGATATTAAAAACAAAGTAATGAAATGTAGGAATTTAAAATATATATTTTTAAAAATGCACAAAAGCCTTCTGAAGAAGCTAAATACAAGATGCATTTGGGTCACTGCAAATTGTAGTGCTTCACAATGTGTTCCAAAAAATTGTAAATTCTCAACTCCAGAAAAACTCCAGTGACAGAACTAAACACAGGTTTTCAAGAAATACATCTGTTACTTATACATTTTACCATGCTACTAAGAGCTGAACAACATGCTAATAAGACTCCAGAAATATCTTAAATTCAAACCTTCCTGAAGCACATTTCCATAAGTTATTTTCCTTTTTTCCTTTAACAACATCAGTTAATCTTGACAATGTGAATGGAACATATTCCATGCCAGTTTCAAAACTCACCTCACTGGTTTCATACAGCTGATTAAGTAAATTCTCTGTAGTAACAGTGAGTTGGGTGACCCAGCAGTGGTTGGCACAAGCATTCACAACTCCACATTACTGGAAAGTAGATAACATACCTATACAATGAGATGCTGCTCTCTTATTTTATCTAATGCAACTGCTCATGGGCACATCTTCTGAAAAAGACTGGAAAACAGACATGATTACAAAGAAATTTTAAATGAAAAAAAAAAAAAAAAGTTTAGAAAAATAGATCAAAAAGCACCCATAAGCCAGCACCATTACTTATATCAGTCTCAGTAAAACAGTAGAGGAGATAATGGGGTTTAATGTAGTCTGTAACAAACTTTGAGCTTACTTATTCTTGAGGAGCTCAGCAAAGCTTCCACTTAATGCAGCAAGCCAAGCTCTCCTTAAAATCGGTGATGTTGCTGGATATTAATATTGAAAGCCATCTGCAGCTGGGAAAGCTGCATGTATTTTAGACAAGGCAAAGCCTCCAGGGTAGCCTTGTTTTGTTAAAATGGATAGAGAAGCAGGTTAAAGGGTATGAAGATAAATAATAAATGAGTGACAGCTCAAGACCACAATTAGGCCAAGGTTAATAAGGAGTAATTCCAAAGTATAAGGGATTTCTCTTTAGAGGTAACATCCATGTAGTAAATGCCTTGCTGTAAACTTAATAGATAAAGCCACCTGGCATTACAAATGATTACAAAATAGGAAAGAGGTTATACATAGGAAGAGCGTAGGTAAAAGTCAGATGACTAGCTTAACCTTACATGAAGTCAGGCAGTAAGTTTTGTTTACCTCTGTACACTCTTCCAGTGCTCTAGTGAATGCTACAAGCACTTACAAGGCACACCTGCAAATATTTTTCTCCCTTGAATTTTCTCCCCTTATGCTGCCTCAGAAACAACCTCATGCTGATGTTCCTGAAGAAAAAAACATCAGTGAATTTGTCTGGCCTCTTGTCACACAATCCTAATATTCAAGAAGGGGTTTTCCAGGCATAACTAGCTTTTCTCTGTCTGCTACTGGCACAACTGAAAGGGAAATCCCTTTCTATAGGGACTTGAAATTTGATAACTGACAGGAACTATACTAAGTTCTGCTCATCTGTGTGCTATCTATTTTCCATTTACCTTCTAGACTGGTAGGTCTTCTCAAGGCAACTGGGGAAACCTGGAGAAAATAACATTTACCAAAGAAAAATGTTGAATGTTGAATTAAATTAGTGCTTTTTTTTTTTTTTTTTTTTTTTTTTTTTTCCCCTGACTGTCTTCTCACTGTTTATTTGATCACACCATAGTGAATGGCAAACCTCCCTATGATATGTCTGGCTCCTGCTGAGCATATTAACTTATCTGTCTCTTAATCCCATCTTTTACATAATCAATTCCTGTGACAAACCACAGCATTTCATCCTTTTTTAAGGGCACACATCGTAGAAACTGACTAGGTATAAATTTGTTACATGAGATCAAAATAACAAAGGGCACAAATACTATAAAAAAGATACTGGCAATGTACAGGTTTGATACATGAGATCAACGTATGATAGGAAAAAAATTATAACTGGTAAGAAACAGGACTTAAAAAAGAGATCATAAAATTATGACACCATGGCACCTCAGGAAAGGGAGAAAGCTTTCAGAAGTGATGTAAATCACATTATTAGTCAAGACTGACTTTACCTCTTTGAGCCTGCAGCAGTGGAAGTGCCACTTGTCATGCATTAGAATACATGTACTTCAGCCACAAGTGCAGGTTTCCATCACACTAACTCCAATAAATAAGTAAATAAAAAGAGCCAATTCCATGGTCAAACCCTAGTTTATCATAAGTCAATAAGAGTTATCCTCCAAATTTGCTTTCTGGGTCTTTCTATCAAGACAAATTTTTGGTACGAATCACTGATGTTGAGAGAAATGGCTCCTAAAGTACAACGTTAAATCATTTACACAGGAATATAGGAGCACGGATATCCTCTTTTACTGATAGAAACTAGCTTTGCTAAAATAACCTACTTTTTTTTTTTTTTTTTTTTTTTTTTTTTTTAATCTAACATATAGCCAGCCAGAGAGCCGATGATATAAGCAAAAGTAGAAGTAGGAGTAACATACACATGACCAGGTGCTTTAACAGAAGGACATCCTCCAGCTATCAAAAATTTAAGAAATTATCATTTCTCTAACTAACCCGCTCCCCTCAAAACAAAAACAAAAAATATAACTTCAGGGAAACATCAAGCACCACATCAGCCCAGAAGTACTATAATAATAATAATTTTCCTGAAGGTTGCTCAAGCAATCACTGTTGTGACACTCATTGTTTCAGTTGCAGAAACAATGAAGGAGATAGTGGAGGAGCTAATACACCTCTCTGAGTGAAAACAGTCTTGCCAAAGACCTGGCACAAGGCTGTTATCCTCCTGGCACCTCCAGAGAAGTTCCAGGTGGTATCAGCTCAGGTAACCAACATTAGCTGAGTGATTAAATGGATTATGGCCTCATCTCACAAACATCCTCACAAGAGGAGCTTTTACCCAACATGAACAACTGAAAGAATTAAATTTGCACTCTGTTAGAAGCCCAGTGGATCTAAAATACAATACTAATACTGGAGATACGAGATATATTTTCTTAAGTACTTAAATGTAAAAATATTCCAGGGCAATAAGTAATTACAGCATTTGAAACTGCTGTTTAAAGGTAGGCATGATATTTCAGATGTCATTTAGATGATCTCCCTCTCTGTGTAGAAAACTGCGATAAACAAGTAGATATCATCACTAGGCTAAGCAAGAACAGACCAGAAACAAGAACCCTGTGCTATGTGCACTGGATATTTCTAAAGCAACAGCATAGCAAGACAGTAGTAGCTGGATATAATTTTGAAAGCTTAACTCTCAGATTACTTTGGCAACAAACAATTGACGTGGTCTCTTAAAATCCTGCCTGATGTCAAAGGGCACTGCTTCTCATTTGTGTTACCTCTTAAGTTTCCTATTTTCCTAGCTCACAACACTGTGCCCAGCCTGCCGGAGAGAGAAGACTGCAGTAATTATTGCTGATTACCATGTTAAACTCATTAATGATGTACGGTGTCTTATGTTCATGTATCACCTACCTACAGACAGTGTATACTTCAAACAATGGTGATTATATTTCAAGATTGATACATTTGCTTTTTATCCTCTTAGATCAATCCAAAAGACATACACCTATTGGTCATCTTTATAATAAACCTGATGAATGAAAATATTGCTGATGGTCATAAATCCTAATGTTTCCTCATTCTGTTTTGATTTTCTCTGCAAGGATGATTTGGTCCCACTTCAGAGGTCCTTTAGACTAAAAGCCTGTATATTAAGATTACTTACCAGTGGATGAAATAGCTAGATAGTTTAGAGGATTTTTCATTTTGGGATTACCAGCAACTAAAATATGGCCCACGGTGGCCCTGGGTGGTAGCTGTTCAGTGACCCATAAAAAATGAGCTGATAGTAGAAGTCAAGTCCTTGGGGACTAGATGTCCAGGTGGGAAGGGTGAGTGTTGATGGTCAAAACAGACATCAGAGTCCAGCTGAGTGGATGCTAAGCATGAACTCCCAAAGTGTCCCAGACTCCTTCATGAGGCCAGGAAGGCCCTTGCACACAGCAAAGACATTACTCTACTTGCAGTTAAAACCTTTAACTTTCCAGTGCCACTGGAAACCTGTCCTGCTAATTAATTTCTCATTTATAACTGACAAAAGGGAGGAGAAGGGGGAAGGAGAGGGAGGAAAGCGGGAGAAAAGCAGGAGACATAGCTACAGGTATGTGGGTCCATCCTGATATGAAGCATGGTAAAGCCAAGTCTCATAAACCCTTCTGTAGTAGGAGTGTCCTGAAACAATTTTCCCTGTTTGTTTCTAAAATTAAAATGTTAGGCACAAGGTTTAAAAAGCAGCAAATGTTCTCCAAATGTTAACCAGTAGGCTTGTTGTATTTATGATGGACTTTTTTCAAAATACTAACCAGTAGTGCAGATATATTTTCTATGGACTTTCTCTGAAGTGTTAACCAGCTGAGGTATGTAGAGTTAAAAAACATAAGCAAGTATATTTGTAGATGTCTTCATTTTAATCTCTCTTTTTCTCTCTCTCTTCCCCCCCCCAACTTCCATCTACCACATGGAAGCCATTGTTATTGCCCTCTGGTTAATACTAAAGTTTTCCTGGGCAATTATATATGAGTGCACTTGTGCAGGACAGAAAGGGAGTCATTAAAAAAGTATCTTTGCAGATAAACAGTAAAGATCATTGGATTTTCCTTTCCAATTTCAGTAATATTTTAACCTTGATTTCAGTGATTCTGTGTTAACAGACTCATTTACATCCTACAAGTAACAAGTATTAGAAAGGCATGTTTCAGTATCATCTGGGGAAAAAACAAAACAAAACAAAACAAAACAAAACAAAACAAACAAACAAAAAAAAACCACCTCCAACAGAAATACCATTCAGCCTAGATTGCAAGTCCAGGTGTGCAAGTCCACTGTGTACTGTTTGCCAGGATTTTTGCTGGTGTTCTGTAGTCATAGCTCACAAGTGAAGTAGTAAAAGGGTAAAATTGAACTTGGGTAGGGAAAACAGGACAATTTTTGGGAGAATGGAAATGCTTTCTCTCTAATGAATGAACAGTCCCATGTTCATGGCTGTCAACTGCTCATCAAGACACAACACTTAATCTAAAAACTAATTTGATGCATGCACCACAGCTCTAGAATTTCACCCTTTCAGTTCCATCTGATAACATAAGCAAGATTACCTGCACACTTTTCCAGAATACTGACTGCAGGCTAATTTTGTAAATCCATATCATTCACATATATGGATTTAATCCCCCATTAGAGAACTAGGTAGAGTCTCTTTTTATCTCCCAAAAGCTGAAATAGACCACCACCAACAACAAAAATTGCCATCTGAATTCCATGTCTCATGCCCTAGGTAGAATTATAATTTGTATGCACAGACAGAATTTCATTTCACAAATTGTACTGTTCCAAAATGTATCTAAAATAGCGTATCAAGGTGTATCAAAATATCACTATTGTATTACTGAAGCACACTTCATCTGTAATTGCTTTCAAGCTAACTAATCTTCCTTTTTTCTTCATTTTTTTTCTTCATTTTTTTTTTCCTTCATTTTTCTTCATTATCGATGTTTTACTACACCGGCTTTTGATTTTGTTTTAATTTTTTATATATATATTATATAAAAAATTATTAGTCCCCTCTGGTAAGGACAAAAGATGAGAATGCCAGCTCATGAAAACTCAAATGCTTCACCTACCTACCACTGTAATAATTTCTTCAGTGCCAATTTCTTTAATTGCTTTTCTGAATTTTCCTCCAAAGGGTTACTTTCTTTCTTTTTTGTAATAAAAAGATTCAAATATGAAAAGTTTACTTTTGAAAATAAAATGAAAACAAGTATAAGTTATTGATATAAAATATTTTTCTGAAATTTCCAGTAAAATAACACATAAATCAACACTGGATGCAAGAAAAGCTGCTACTTCAGAAGAAAAGCTGCTATGGATAGCTTACATTATTATATTATATCTGTCCATGACTGTACATACGGAAGACACATTAAATGCTATTTTTAGGACATTAGTGTTTATTTCTCGTGTACCTTTTGATTAAAAACAAAACAAAACAAAAATCCATCAGTAACAAAAACCAAACCTCACCCACATTACTGTTAATGTGAGAGCAATGAGCTACAAAACACAATCAGAGAGGCTATAAATTTGCTTCTTAATGAAACCACTAAGGTTTTTGTGGTACCCTGATTACTTGCAACAAAGCAATTGTGTAAAGAAAGTTTAAGATTCAACATTCTATAATAAACACTTAATAAGCCACAAAATAATGGTTCACATTAGTTGGTTTTGCCTTAACAAACATGTTTTTGTTATTAGTTTTGTAAGCCATCTTGCCTCATTCCACATCCAGCCACCTTGGAGCAACCAGCTCAAGCAGTAAGAAATTGTGTTGCCAGCCTCAATATTGCAAAGAAAAGGCCAGTACGAGCAAACATAGATTTCTTGGCAATTAGACTAGCTGGACTAAATTCCTCTCTGATGTGATTTATAAGTTCATCCAACTTAATTTGCTGATAGGAAGCTGAGCAGTGTACTTGGGTCATTTGGTCTGATTTATACCAGAAAAACACACAAAAGAAAATGGAGGTTCTCTATCTTGTTCTTGTCCTCTCCTAGATTCTTGTTACTATATAACAGGCATCCTTTTCCTTTAATTACCTTCTTCATGGTTTGAGAGCTTTGATGACTTGATTAAGCCTTGCAGTGCAGTTCCAGTCCCTACCCATCTGATTAATTAGCCCAAACCTTATTAACTTCCTAATTCTAATCAATAATGCACTGATGCTGAACCGTGCAAGGGCAAACTAAGGATAGCAATTTTATCTGAAGACACAGAGCCACAGACCATTTGTTCTTTTAACTATACTTCTTCACAGTTGCAAAATTAAAGCTACAGGTCATTAATATAATCATATAGTGATGTATTTTGGCACAACACCTTTCCCACCTTAACCACATTTGCAATAATACTCACACTGACATAGACATATTGCTGGCATCTCTGTGCTGAAATTAAGTTTTCTGAATATTTAGATGTTGCTGCTGAAGAATGGTACTGGGTATGTAGTGGCTGCAGTTTCCTTCACCTCTGGCAGCTGCCCTGCCTGACCGTCCCCTCCATATGTCTGTGTGAGGGCAGGGAGACCACGTTTCTTACTTTATCTTTATAATGTCTGCATTTATGTCCTGGCTGAAGGAATATTTGAGTCCACACAGCCCCCAGCAGTGTCAATGTAGGTTTAACTATGGGTGGCTCAAGGGTAGCTGGGAGAGGGTGGCCTTCCCTTCTCCCTTGACTCCTCTGCCCTAACTCTGTCACCGCACTGGTTCTGAAGGCCTAAACGCTACACAAGTCTTGACAGAAGAAAATCAGTAATTTCTTTCCCTGGCGTTATCTGCATGTGCCAGCAGAGAATTCAAGCATATCCATAACAGCTGCACAAAATACCAGGCAACTCCTGTTTTGCAACTCTTGATTCTCAGGCTCCCACTTTCCTACTCAGTGTTTGACTACTACCAGCACTGTTTTAGTTACTAATGGGTGCTAGACCCAACTGCCTAACTTTCACAATCATCAGTTGTTTTTGTTTTTCATATTAGTACTGATAGTGAAAATTATATTCGAAGTTCTCCAAAAGTCTGATTCAGCAGAGATTGCACATTAGATAGCTGTACTTGTTATAAAAAATGTTGTTGTTTTCGATCAGTTTGAGATTCTCTAACTTTCAACTACAAAGAGGGCAAACTAACAAACAAAAAAACACCCAAACAAGAAAAACGCCTCTTTTCCATTTCTCACACCCATAATAAGTAGACCTCCTGGCAACAGCAAAGACAGTAAAAGGTACAGCTTACAGCACACTCCTTACTAATGGAGACCACTTCTGGTCTGCATCTTTGGAATTTAGGATAAGGGTCGGTAAGTAAGGCTGATGTTTGCTGTTAACTATCCACCATTTATTCTACAAATAGAAACAAACAACTTCCAGACCAAAGCCATCTGAATAACAGAGCTCATGAGCACCGTATTGTGCTGAGAATGTCTGCAAACGAGGAGCAGCACAGGTAGAGTAGCCAGTGGGAGAATGCAAGTATAAGGGTTTATAATTAAATGCTATTGTTATTCTTATTTTCACTGGGTTTTAATTTTCAGATCACATGAGCAGTTTTTTTTTTTTTCCTCATCAATGTCTGCCTTTCTAAACAATCTATAGTACCAAGTACCTCCATTATGCTTTCCGGAGGCTACTGACAACAAACCACAATTCTCTATGCAATACATTGTCTTGGAGGTTGCGGGTATCAAGGACTCTTAATAGTACCGTGGCAAGGATCAATTGTTCATCTCTATAGTGCAGGAGTGTCTCCTGAGCCTTCTGTCTTTGTGTACGGTCTCACAGATGGTGAATGACATTTCTTTCTTAGGGAACCTTCCATTAGAGAGGCTACTTGTAGACAAATCCGGTGGTGGAGCATTTAGAAAACAAAGAGTGGGCAAAGTGGGCTTTTATCACGATTGATCATGTGATTGATAAGGAATCGGCCACTTCTTCCAGTACTCAATGGGAAACTTTAGGGAAGTGTTTTAATTCCTGATGTATTACTATCAAAGCTATTCTGACCTGTTTCTCTGAAGTTCTGTATATAAATCCCTATCATCTCACTGTTAGGGTAAATTTCCTAATACAAAACCTAAGAAAACATCCAAAATTCCTACACTGGAGGAATGACTACATTTTCTTGAAGATTTATATTAACAAACAATACTTTGATATTAATGATTTCAAGTTACCTCCTGAAATTTCCAGAAGTTATGAAATCTCATGTTTTTCATGTGTCCATATTTTTAGTTCCCTATGTTGACATATGTACAGTAGGCAGAGTTAGGCCAGAACAGTACTTATGTAAGGGTTTCCTTGAAACAAAACTGCAGATGTTACAGATTACGCTTCTGCCCCATGAAAAACATGCCTACGTTTCAAAGCAGACCTGGTTTTGAACAACTCCTATCTACCATACCTGTGTAAAATCCTTGTATATACACAGTTGGGAGTTTGGAGTCCAACATCACACTGGAGGTGTGAAATAAATCAGGAAGATTTAATTTTTACAGATGGTGATCTGCACTGAAGAAACAGTATGTACTTTTTTCTTACATTAACACAATCCAATGCCATCCCACAAATCCTCAGTTCCTAACCTTTCTTAGGATGTTAGGAGAAATCAAGCTGTAGTTGGGGACACGAATGGCTATGTGACATGCAAGTGCCCATTTGCTATATTCTGAGTCACGCTAATATAACGTAACTGGCAACTCCAAGAGTGAGGTGAGCAATCTAACATGGCTTCACCGGCATGTGGGTTTGCATAGCTAGAGAAGCAGCTTTACAGAGTTAGAATTATGCCCAAATTGTAGATATTTTCTCTCTCCTGCTAAGCAGAGAACATTGTGCACAATGCCTGTGCACAGAGATTTCAACCAAAACAAGACTGGAGAGCCAAGTACCTGAGTCTGGATAGTTTTCCTGAGGGCACATATTCATGAGAAATGGATTTAAAGCAGCAACTTAACTTACAGCAGGAACCAACTTAAGAGGTTCCCCACATCTTCCCTCCTCCCCTCACCTCTAATAAAGCATGTCTTCATGTCCTCTCCACAGGGCCCACCAAAGCCCAGTCACTGGCATGGCTTCAGGTAGGATCGGCCCTCTGATGGGGGTAGAGGGATGGTGTGAACGCAAGGAAAAGTGTTCCTAAGCAGAAAGATTTTAAGCTAGTTCTGCCACTGACACCAGGGCTCCTTAGGGGAGCCCCACTGTGTCCTGTCCCCAGCAGTGCAGCACCCCAAGGAGCAGGCACCCTGAGGAGCAGGCACCCCGAGGAGCAGGCACCCCGAGGAGCAGGCTGCGTTCGCATTGTGCTCTCTGACTGGCAGGGGGAGGCACGCTTTGCCGGTTAAGATAAGCATTTAAGCAGCTTGCAATAATCCTTTCATTCATCAAACTGCACTAAGCAGATTTGCCTGGTCTTCCAAACAAAGTCAAACATGAGGAGAAAGGAAAGTGCACCTAAAGCAACAAGGGTCCTTAGCACTCCTGTGCCCTGAAAGTGCCCTGCCCTGGGATGCAGGCAGATGTGCCAGGGCCAGCAGAACAGCAAAGAAGTCCTTCTCTTCCCAACATGGGATGGGGCTGCTCCCAGCCTGGCCCAGCCAGCACATCTGTACTTGAACAGGACACTTGGGCTTAGTGAGCTTCCTTTCTCCCCTGTCACCAAGGGGTATCCAGAAGCAATGAAACTGCAGTGGGGGCTTGGCCCTCACTGCTTAGAGAACAGTAAACGGCTCTTCAGAGACTTTCGGCTTGCTGCTTTTCTACTGTACTTCATCTTAGTGAAGATCTTCAGGCAGCCAAGGTCCAACTCCTATCAAATCTCCAACCCACCTGATCTGATGTTTCCCACTACCCCACTTCCCTACTGTTTTCTCAGACACGGTCTTTCATTTGTCTTGTCCTTCTGCTTTCACTCTTCTCCTCCTCACATTGTCTTGTTTCCTCCTCACCCTCTATTATTTCCTTTACCTTTACCATGCTCTGATAAGGTGCCTAAAAAGCCCAACCTTATTCTCACTGATATTCATGAAGTAACTGATAACTTCTACCTGTATTTTTTTTCCATTGCCATTTCTTCTGCCTTCCTAGCACCCCTCACCCCACTTAGAAACATGCAAGCCAGATAACCATCACAAGACACAAACAGCAATACAGCTGGCAGACACCACTGAAAGGGCAATCAGCTCCTGCTGCCAAAGTCTTACATATGCTGCAGAGCATTGTATAGCTGCCCTAAACTGGCTACAGCCAGGGAATAGGACAATAAAGGTTTGGTCAGGCATATGAAGACTACAATTCCTTCCCTTGACTCAGTAAGATGTCGTTCCAACTTTTCTTCTGTGCAGCTCTGAGTTCTCTCTTCCTCCTAATACTGCCATAAGCATGGTGGCCACCACTTTCTGACACTGGGACATACTGCTTTTTGTGGCAGCCACGCTCTGCAGGACTATATGGTGATTCTCTCCTAATCGATGTCTGGACATACACTGCTGAATGGTTTTATCTGAGCAAATATACCTTTCCCTGAAATGCAAACCAGACTTGCCATCATCAAACAACCATAGAAAGGTCATTATTTTGAGTAATGTGAAAGATTTCTATCTAGTGTAATGGGGAAGGAACAGCTCAAGAAGCTTCAGGAACAGCCCGTCACTCCCTAGGCCAGAGGAGTTAGAAGGGCAGAAATAGCAACATGGGGCCTGACCCTCCCAAACCTGATCTTCCCCTAGACACCTCTGGACTTTGTGATGATCTAAATAGTTGCTAACAGTGCTATACTGCCTTTGTATCCCATTTGTTTTCTCAGTGTTTTTATCACAAAGCACACATCCTGTTTGAATCCGTGTCATCCTCTTTCAATATTTGCTGCTGATTTTTTTCTCACTTTCCTTGTGATTGCAGCAACAGGCTAGTTAAAATTTGCCCAGACCTCTAACACCACAGATTCTTGTTGAATTATGCATTCTCAGTTATGCATTCTTGTATCAGGTCATTAGTTATCTGCCAAAGCATTCATAGCCTAAACAGGGTGAACCTGCTCATCGAGTATGGTAGCTCCATGATGTATTAAAATCTTTTTTTATTTTTTCCTCTTCAGATGTGCCTTGGAAAAAAACAAACAAACAAACAAATCAATCAATCAAACAAACCAAAAAAGATGGCTGTATATAAAAAAGATTTCTTTTCCTATTTTTCCATATATTTCTTCCAAGTATGTGAAATTGTTATTCTAAAACACAAATAAAGGACGACATTAAAAAAAAAAAAAAAAAAACAAAAAACAAAACAAAAAAAAAAAACACTCTAACAACAAAAAAAGCCACATTGCATTCTATCACCCTAAAAACAAATGAAAAATGTCAGGTTAGGATCTATCACACTTAGTATATATTTTAACAAGTGGATTTCAATGTCCAGAGGCAGTGAAATTCCTCTATTGCTGATATCCCAAGGGCCAGAGCTGTAGCTTTCCTTCTAGGACATTAATGGAAGATTCCTAACCAGACTGAGTTTACTAAAACAATAACAACTCAAGGTCACACATCTTAGGATGAGATATGTTCAATAGGATCACTGAAAAGGGCACATATGCTGCACAAAGACATACTTATAGATGTCAATCATATGTGTTCTTATTTTTTGAAACCTGAAGTGTAATGGGAGTATATTTATGTTAAAAGGCATTAAAAAAATCAAGAAATCAATTTCTAGTAAGAAGCCTTCATATTAGCAAGAGCAAATGTCTTATCTGTTCTATCCAGCACTTTTGGTCATCCCCCCACCCCTTCCTCCCTTTTTAAAATTTATTTATTTATTTATTTATTATTTTGGTTACAGGCATTGTGGTAAATTACAGCAGGGGCTTTGTATCAGTTATCAATGAAGAGCAACCAAGGACATCTGTGCTCATGGAAAGACACAATCAGGGAGAAAAACAAAAACAAAAAAACTCAGTCATGAAGTGAATTTCATTAAGACTACAGAAAGCTCCAGTTAGTTCCTCCTGGTGTCTTTGCCTTTTTTTTTTTTTTTTTTCCTATTGGGGTTTCCTGTATCAGTAAGAAACCAGCTGAGCCTCTGGTGTCCCAAAGCATTTGTCCTATTCCTTTAGTAAAACATGCCGTGACTGGAGGAAGCACAAAAGTTCAAGTGTTGTGCCTGGAGCACTATTTCATAAGAGCAAAAGTCTTCAGACATGGAGAAGCTGGACTGTCAGTTATGTACTGACCCCAGAAACTCCCAGTGACTGACAAACATCAGGAAGCCTATTCATGGAGAGCTTGTTGAAGGCTTTATCCCTCAAAACTGTATTTTTCTTCAGAAGAAACCTGCACTGTCCAGAACAGACCAGGACAGAGAAGACAGTTTTCTTCACTTGCTTTTAGCCAAAAGATCATAAACTTAAATTATCAGAATAAATGATAAGGATTAGCAGGCAGAATGGCAGTTTGACTTCTGAATAAAAGATGATAATTTGATCTCTAAGTTTAGTAAAACAAGGATTTTCCCCAAAACAATAAAAATCCTGTGTATATACACATACACATCATCATCTTTCCAGTCTTGTAACTAAAAATTCTATATAATGATGTCACAATAATGTGAAAAGACACCATTATCACATTTTTTTAATTAAACTTTCTTTATTTTCTACTTCGTTAGAAAGATACAACTATTGAAAGTTAATGTGTTGTTATTATCTTTAGTACAGTGAATGCACATATTTCAAAATATTTCTTAAAAGCTATCAAAGCATCTGTATAACCAAGTGAATCCAATGTACAGCAAAATATAGAGGAAAGCATAATATTAATTTCACTTCAGGCTTCACTTCAGAGGACAGGACTTCAGGCATGTGATTTGTTATTTTGTTATTGCAAGTTTAAGCTTTTAAATCAGGTAATACAAAATGTGTATTTTATGCATCCCTGGTAATCTGTAAGCATGAAAATATATAACATTCTTAGATGTGTTTTTTTTTTTTCTCTTCATTGTACTTACATCAGCATGCCTTTCTAAATACACATATATTTACACACAAGCGAATTAAGAATCAAAATGGTCAGGTACAAAAGAGAAGGAAATACTAATGTCAGAGCATGGATTCTAGTGTGACAAGTATTTAATTGAGAAATAAGATAATGGGATAACAAAAACTTCCTCTTTTAAAGGATGTTATCTTTGTACCACTGTTCTAAGGAAAGGAATACCAACCAGAGTCTTCCATTAGTCTTCCATTACCCCATCTGTAGTTATCATTTGAAACCAACCACTTACATAACACAAATCCAAAGCTCTGATGATTCACTGAAATTAGAATTATTTGTTTTGTTCTTCTGTTTAATCTGTTTGGCTTCTTGCATCATGTCTGTCATGATACAATCTCAGTATCCTCTAATATGATTTTTTTATTCCAAGGGAACCTCTCCCCTCTATTCATGCCCCTGCACCTAGGGGAAGGATCCCAGTTTTTTGTGGGTGTTGAGTAGTAAATATCATAGTGAGGAGGCTGGTTTTAAAGCTTTTGTTGAATTCACCATTCATCAAGAGGCCTCAACCTATCTCAAGAGACTCATGTTCTACTTCTCATGTTTTTACATCTGAAATATAAAAAGCAATAAGCATATAGCAGCAGCACCTAATTGTTATACCTGCTTTCCACCAGGCCCTTGAATATGGGCAGGATATGAACGGAACTGTTACTAAATATTACTGAGGAAATAAGAGGTATAACAGGCCATAAGTATCTCAAAATAAATATAATTATTTTTTTAAGACACTGTTAATGAAGGAGTAAATTCTAATCAGTGTAACTGGTGTAGCAGACAGTAAGGTTTTAATCAAGCAATACAGGCATCTGTCTTTCTTCTAAAGAGCGTGTATGTCTTAGATCTTTTCCCATATATGTGCTAATTATAATCTTGAAAGTTTTAAGTAGGTACAAAGTTGTGTCGATTTGTTCGTTACTTGAAATAACAAAAGGGCTTCAACTCCAAGGAGAAAGTCTGCACAAAAGGAAATTCAGCAATGCAGGAGGAAATTCCACGTATACCTAAGTGCCTGTAACAAATAAATAACTTCATTACAAAGGGGTAGAAAAGGGGTAGAAAAGGAACTCAGGGAGACCTGCCTAGGATATTCTGATCAGCTACTAGAACCCCAGCTAAAGTGAGGATAGATGCCCTACACTGACAAATGCCAAAAGAGGGAGAGCTGTTAGCTTAGTAGTTACATGAGTTTCTAATGTTGGTTACGGAGGTATATATACAATAGTCTAGCAACCACATCACCAGGCATGTAAATGCAAACTCTGCCCTTGGAAAGTCAAAAGGAATTGAACAAACAGGATTAGAAAGATACATTCAGCAGGACAAGGACCTGGCAGAGGTCAGCACACTGAAATGTTCAAGGGGGAAACTTTTATTGTTCTGGGGAGTGCCAAAGAAGACAGTAAATATTGGTTACAAACACGTTGATCAGAAGATTATCCAAATACTTCCCTCTCCTGCAAGCTTCCACCTTGTCTTGGCTGCCTTGGAGAAGGTGCCCTGGGGACGGTGGCAGCCAGCACTCACAGGACTGAGGCTCGGCAGAGCCCCATCCTGCTCCATCCATCCCCTGCCCCTACGCAGCTGCTGCCAGGGCCAGAGAGCCCAGGGCTGGGGCATTGTGCCACAATGGCTCCATTGTAGTGAAATCAATAGGGATGCTCGAAAATACCTTTACATGTCAATCCTGGTGTCAGAAGGGAGCGGGTCAAAGAGGGCTGACCCTCAGAGCAAGTTAAACTCCTGAGGGTGGAGATAATCTCCCAGCAGGAAGGGAGGAAAGTGCTGGGCCCGCCTGGGCCAGGATCCTTTCACACTCCCTGCCGTCAGCTTTAGGCTACGGAGCCGGCCATTATCAGAGTCATTGTCATTATTATCTCTAAATCTACTGCCTACCATTCAGGCATCTATCAGGAAAAGACCCGAGACCCTATTAGTGCAGGCAATAAGCCCTGAGAAGGAGGGGAGGAAGGTAGTTCAGAGATAAAGTAACGCTCCTGCGGGCCACTCCATGTATTTTGGGGGACGTTTATGGATAAATCAGATTTTAGCACCCTTTCCCATCGAGTCTCCCATTGCACATCTCACCCGGCTGGGCGGTCCTGGAGGTACCAGTGTCGCTCCCTCCCAAAACGATGCTTCCAGAGACCGAGGTACCTAAATCATACAAATAAATAAATAAATAAATAAATAAATAAATAAATAAATAAATCCTTTCCCCAGAGAAGGTTGAGCGGCAAATGCGCGGCAGAGAAAAGCAGTGATTGGAAATGACATGTATTTTACTGATTAAAAAAATTAAAAATGTTAGCAATGACGTGAATATAAGTCCCGTCGCGAATTCCTCAAGATGATTCAGAGATGTTTTGCCCTGGTCTAGATGTCCAGCCACAAAGGACCATATCTGACAGGTTTTCCTTGGTAATTTTAAGCGAATTGAGTATTTTAACAGCAATTGTGTGGACAATAAAATAAAATAAAATAAAATAAAATAAAATAAAATAAAATAGGTATACTTTCCCCCCATCTTAGCTATTCCTTTTGGAAAAGTAAGCATTTTATCGTAATAAAATATTTAAAGATCCGGGTAGGAAAAAACACACACACACATTAAAATATATATATATAATATAGGTATATTGCTATCCAACAGACGTGAAAGCTCGCAACAATCCTACAGTTGTTTAAGAAAAAAAAAAGAAGAGAGAAAAAAAAAAAAAAAAAAAGTAGAAGACGACTGTCTAATTTATATGCAGGTTTCAGTAAAATAGACCAAACTCATGATCTTGCGTGCGAAGAGCACGGTCTTTAAGGTGATGAATAGCACTGAAAGACCTGTTGGCCCCTTCGGAGGTAGTTAACCGAGCTGACTGCTTCTTGAGATTTGACACTTTTAAATGCCGTGTTTAGCAAGGCAAAAATTGATTGAATTTGTAAAGTCTTGGCCCTTTTTGTCCAGACATACATTATTCCACTAAATCTTGTCATTTTTTAAAAATTATTATTATTTAGCTTTACTTTATTTTTTGTTTTGATTCCAAACCCTGTAGGTGACATCGAAGAGAAAAGAGAGCAGTGAAGATGCCGATGCTGAATTCAAGTAAGTATGCCCCGTCCCCTGCAAGGCGAAAGGTGGGAGGCAGCAGCCTCCCATGAGAATGGTTACAATAGCAGGTTAAAAGTTCTTTTTTTAAGGGCCCCCGGGAATTGACATGTATATAAGCAAAGTGTAATGCTTCTGGATAATGCTGAATTGCCAGCCGAGGAAGGGACAAGGGATGTTGTCTTGCTCTCCAGGAGAGGCAGACAACTGCTTCTTTTTGGACTTTGCAAGTTAAACTTCACAGGAGTTTCTAATCTCTATAATAGTTTCCCTTTGGTCTTCAACTATTTGTGAGGTTGACCCTTTGATTACTCTTGCACGTAGAAATCTTTGAAAATATGACTTGAAAAATTGACAAATACAGACCTGCATAGTCCAGATCTATTGATCCTCAGTACCAATACAGTAATACTATGAAGTGGAATAGCTCAGCAAAAGCAAATACTACAATATATTCCCAGCGCAGCTCCTTCAGAGGATTTGCACCTTCAGCTGGGCACCTCTCTCATTGTTACAGAAGGGTCTTGGAAATGCAAAAAAATACAAGGAATGCAAAATACCAACTCAACAGAGACTGAAAGGGGTAAGAACCATAGGGGCCCAAGGGACACACGGCCGTAATCATCAGTACAACAAGAGAGACTGCCATCTGCTATTGCTGTAAAGACGTCAGCTAACCCTCCTTCTAGACTGGGCTGGGAAATAAACTGGTGAAGTTGAGTACCTAGTTTTAGTCACAGCATTTCTTGAAAAGAAGCTCTAGTGTACTCAGTATTTTTTTCAGTGAAAATAGCATCCAAATAAGAAATAAATCTTCATCTTAAATGACAGTAGACATTCTTAAGTTATATAGTGTACTAGAATATCCAGTATTGCTTGATTTGTCAAAGGGACATTTTCGATAGACATTA
The DNA here is from genome assembly GCF_047663525.1 of Anas platyrhynchos. Taxonomy (NCBI): domain Eukaryota; kingdom Metazoa; phylum Chordata; class Aves; order Anseriformes; family Anatidae; genus Anas; species Anas platyrhynchos. The sequence goes on along the minus strand of NC_092588.1, from coordinate 34,670,811 downwards.
TGCATATGCACAGGAATACCTATGTGTACACAAATGCACAAATGTGTGCATATACATACACACATGAATACAAAACAAAAAAAATCACTTATACTCTGTTAAGAATGGTAGATATGTTTGGAAAATATGAATACACTGTAGAGGACAGGGTTATATGGTTATAAAATATATGGTTATAAAAACAAAAGTAAATAGGAATCATATAATCCAAAACACATCACTTTGATTTTAACCCACGTAGTATAACTTTATTATTACATACAAGATTCATACCTTGTGTCATGAGTACTATGGATTTTTTTGTTTTTTTCATATGACAATAACTAAAAGCACAAGCCTGTATATACACAACATGCATCATCTTTGGTTATTGGTATACATCATAGAGAGATGTAATTTGTTCTAAACACGTATAATTCTGCTGCTAGCAGGGTGTGTCCTAAAGACATAGACTAAAGAAATAGTAAAGATTAAAAAAAAAAAAAAAAAAAAAAAGATTATTATTTTGTTACTGCTGTCAGAAACATAAGTGATCCATCTACCAGATAAATACAATTAAAACAATGGCAACAAAAGTCACTGAGCAAAAAGTTCCAGGAATTTTTGTGGAAGTTTTAAATGCTACCAGTCACTTCAGTTTCTCTTCTCTTTTGAATTTCTCCAAAATTAAATGATTTTTTATTATTTGAAAGAACAACTGCTCTCCTTTAACCTTTCCATAGAACCTTTTTGTCATAATAACATTCCAGCTCAAACAGCTCCCGTGGGATGAAATCAATCAAAGCCATAAAAGAGGAATGTTTTTGTCATGCCAGGTCCTACTGCTCATGGCTTACAGTTACAGAACTGACAGCAGCAGAACTGGATTGCACAGAACATCTGAAGACATCTGGCCAGTTACTCTTAAGTTATTCCTACCAAAATCAACATACTTTTCAATTTGGATATTGCACAATTAAAACAAAATATGAAGGAAAAAAAAAAAAAAGCTATGTTAGCATTGTGATTGTGGTGTGACAGCAGGATAAAAACACAAAACCAATTTAAAAGCCCTTAAGTCCAGGCAGCCTTTCCCACACTGACTTAAGCTCAGAGTCTCCTTCCTCAAACCTACAAAATACTTGGCTGACAGCACCCTTGGGTAAGGGTCTGGGGAACAGGGAACTCATATCCCTGGGCAAATAACGTGCTGTCAGCCTGCGTCCTCCCCCCCTCCATCCCCCCACCCCACACTGTTCACTGATGGGTGCCTGAGTGGGAAGCAGCCACACTACAGACTTTGGCGGCTGGGGGGAGGTTTGTGAATTCCCCATCGGTTGTTCCTTGGGGTTTTCATGGCCCTGGAAAAAAAAAATCCACTTTTCATTAAAAGAGTCGTTTGAGGATGTTGTTGAAACTGATACTGCAGAAAGAGATGTTCCTGCGTGCTGCCTTCCTGCACTGTAATGGCTCTTGCATTAGGGACGGGAGGCGGGGGAGCTGCTGTTGTCCATTTACTTTGGTAAAGATTGCTATTGAATGAAACCTTTTTAATGGGGTGCTTATGATCCCACTCCGCTAAGAGCTCAGGGCCTGTGGCAGAGTAGTCTTTCTCTCCACCTTGACAGCTATTAAGGGATCAATACAGGTAATCCCTCAGCTGGTGGTCAGCCCCGGCCAGCTGGGGGGCTGCCCCGGCCACCACGGTGGCCGCTTTGAGAGCCTGCGGGTCACTTGTGGGAAAGTGAAACCTCCCTGGGGAGTGTATGAACCCCAGCAGCCTGCCACCACATCCTCATCCCTACCACCACACCACACCAGTGCTCTCCAAACCACAGCCACTGCTTGCTGCAGCACTGGGCGGGGCTCCAATGACTTCACTCAGACTAAGCCAAAGGATGAGTCTGAAACTTCCTGTCTAGGGAGCAGGGTCTCCACAGCATGATTTCACCTGCTACTTGCAACTGAAATTCTATCAAGGATCAAGGCGTCTCCTACAGGCTCTGCTCAAGTTCCTGAAGCCAAAGGGGGAAAAATTAGATCATCTCACTGCAACTTTATAAGTTACTAGTACCACAGTTGGTATGACCATGTGGTATTTTCATGCTAAGGCACACAGCAGTGATCTTCACCAAATTGCTTGGCTAGCCAGAGGTTAGCCCTATGAACTGAAGCTGGGTTTTGCACTGCTGATATGCAGCCAGGCTGGGCTTCCAGGCAGCCACTACAGCACAAGCTGCCTGGTGCAGTGAGTGGCTGGGACTGAGGCTGTAGGACAGGCAGAAGTGCCCTGGTACTCTCCTACAGTGCTGTCCAGTACTTCTAGGTGCCAACACATTGAATAGATTGGCTTTTCAGAAAAGGCATGAACTTACAGAGGTCTGTCCTTTCTAAAGCTTTAGTCAAACACCCTGAAAACACAGACATAAGTATTTCACATGGGGTTAAAAAAGAAGGAAAGCAGAGAGCAAAGCCTGACACCCTACAGAATGTGCATTTAGAGACACTGTAAAGGGATACGTGTAAGTAGGTATGGGGAGAGAGGAAAAAAAGTGACAGTGATTGTGTCCATAAGTGTAAACCAGATCCCAGCACACCCTGTGGTGGCACATGTGAGGCTGGGGACCCTAGAATCATGGAATGGCTTGGGTTGGAAGGGACCCTAAAGACTACCCAGTTCCAAACCCCTGCCATGGGCAGGGACACCTCCCACCAGACCAGGTTGCCCAAAGCCCCATCCAGCCTGGCCTTGAACACCTCCAGGGATGGGACATCCACAGCTTCTCTGGGCAACCTGTGCCAGTGCCTCACCACCCTCTGAGTGAAGATTTTCTTCCTTATATCTACTCTAAATCTTCCCTCTTTTAGTTTAAAACCATTCCCCCTTGTTCTATCTCCACACCCCGTGACACAGAATCCCCCCACAGCTTTCGTGTAGGCCCCTTTTAGGCACTGTAGACACTTCTTTAGGTACCCCAAGACACCTCTTCCTGGAGGATAGAGCTGCCAGTCAGAGCTTCCCTAGTGAATGATCTCCCTCGTTTAATAGACTAACTGCTATTTGCTTGTGCCATTCTTGTCAATGCACTGAGCTGCTGGCTGCTCCTCACATGCCCTGGGTGGGTAACCACCTCCCTCTTCCCAGCTCCCTTGGAGAGGCAGCAGGAGAGGGGCAGGGGGATGGGGCTGAGGTGTTTGAACACTGGGGAGGTGCTGGGGGCAGCAGATGTCACTGGACAGGCCTTTGTTCCTTTGCACTTGCCAGCCTGAGCTGTGGGACCACCTTTTTGTTTTGGTCCCACCATTGTCATTCACCGGGCAGCTTTTCAGGAGTTATCCTCACACACGCTCATCTCTCTCCCACCAGCCCAACAAAATAGGCGAGATTGCCCTCATCCCCTGGTTTCTATTTAGAACACTTTCTGTTTAACATTTAAAAGACCCCGAAAGTTAATGCAAAGCACTTAGAACCAGCTTGTGTCTGATTCACCCCAATGACTCACTTGCTGCTCCCCTTGGTGAGACCATTTTTAATCATAGCCAAGAGAAAGAGGAGACAGGGTGCAGTATCAGACACAGCTCCTGCTCTCCTTTGCCTTGGCTCAGGGTGTGCTCCCTTCTTCAAACCAACCCTGTGTGCTGCATCCATCCTGGGCAGCTGCCAGGCAAAAAGCACGCTGTGCACAGGCGTACACACATCCCCTCCTTCCTGCCTCCTCTTTCTTGTGCAAGGGTATAAATATCTGAAATCCTGCCTGAGCCAGCCAAGGCTGTTCATTCACCAGGCTGCTGGCAGCGTTACTACCGAAGGTGCAATTAAATGTTTCTATCGCTGAAATCCCTGGGGCGGAAAACACCAGCTCATGGGATGCCAACTGGATGCATGTACAGAGGCATCCCCTAATCTAAATCTGATCTCTTAAACCCTGTCTGGCAAGAACATAAGTGTGTTTGCACTGACAGTCACTGCGTTTTCCTTGCAGAATACACCTTCGATCCCCCTGTTTGATGTTTCCCCACAGGGCTGTGAAGAGTGCTGAACAAGTGCACCCCTGCTATCCCCAGCCCCGTGCCACATGAGGGGAGCAGCAGACACAGCTGGGGCTCTCTATTCAGACCAGGATGATGTGGGGCAGTTAAATGCTTTTTTTTTTTTTTTTTTTTTTTTTGGTGCTCCATCTAGATTCGTCATGTCACTTCCAAGTGGGAGTGAACTCAGTCCAAAAGTGAATGGCCTCAGTGCTTATCAGCTATGAGGGCACTTATGGCCTGATCCATCAAGCCACTGGCTGTGTTTGGCTCCTTAAGCAGTCAGCTGCTACCCAGCAGGGAGGACTGTTAATTCCCAGTGAGAGGCAGTTTGATGCAGTAATGACTTACAAATAACATGGGAAACACCCTTTATCTATTTGTTAGTACCTCAAATATACAACGCTAATGCACTAAGAAGAAAACATTTTGCACCCCATTCATGTACACCATAGCCTCAAATGATTCCATGATTCTGTGAAATAATTTATTTTCATCCTTTCTGTGAATCTCAATGTAATGGCCTCAATAATTAGAATAAAACATTTACACATACAAGTTTAATGTGCAAGACAACCAGTACCTTCAGCCACAAGTACAAGTGAAACCTTTCACATGCTCCTTTACAGACATCTCATAACACAATACTGTAGAAGAGTGCTAATATTTTAGGACGAGATATCTGGGGTTTCTTTATGCAGAAGAAAATGCACACAGCTAAACGCACTACAGAAGATGCACCACTTCAGTAAATAACCCTCATTCACAAGAAACAACAAGATTACCTGTATGTGAAGCTCACTGCATGTCATGGCATTCCTAGTCATAACTTGCCTCATTACAAGCAAGCTGATGATTAAGCAGTCGATGATTTCACCAAATCCAGGATTATTTATGGGTCTGAACCAGCAACGGCTTCACACACAGAATTCACTTTTCTGTTGGCTGGGGTTCTGTATGCATGGGAAAAAACACCTCCTTGTGGGCAGGCAGCTGTAATTAAGATTCAGGTCCCCCAGCTATACTTGCTGCTTATTCATATGTTGCCTAGTGCTGGGTCTTGATATTTCGCTTACAAGTAAGTGGTTCTCTGTATTTTTTTTTTCATATTTACACCATGAAAATAATGAGGACAAAGAAACTTGACAAAAAAAAAACTTTACAATAAACCGTGTAAAAATTAGTGCAAATCAATATATATATATCTATAGATACAGTATCTGCAAGATATAATTAAATGTGCAAGTAACATTTTTCCAGTTCTATACTGTATTTAAGGAGATATTAAAGTAGTTAGGCACAAAATACGTTTTTATCTTCTGTACTTATGCTCCATGGCCTCATTAATCCTAGCTGATTTAGGATATTAAAAGAGAACTTTATCATCCCAATGACATCAAACCATCTGCATTAACGAATCAGCTCCAGCAAGGGCTTCTATTACTCCTCCTGGATGCAACAAAACACTCCCACTCACAAAGGAGCCCCTCACAGATGCAGACCCCTGCCCATCACACTAGTCATGCAGTGACAGACAGAGGCCCCTGCACCAGTCCTGACACTCCCTATGCATGCTGGTCCATCAGCACAGACCTTCATGTAAGCTTTCACGTTGCCATGGAAAGACATGTGGTTAAAGATCCTTAAAGATTAAGGAAGTGTTTCACCAAAATTGGAGTCTAATCACCTAAGATTTTACACTGAAATTATTTCTTTTATCTATTGTAACATGTACCAAGATTGCTTCATCTGGGTCAGTTTGTTGGTATGAAAGGACAGGATGCCTAACTTGGAATAACAATTCCAAGTCTCCAAGTCAGTGTAAAAGAAAACCAGTTTTAGGCTGGTTAAAGGTTCAGGCTAAATATTTATCCATAGCTAAATGAGTAGTTTTTAAATAGAAAGCAAATGCCATTTTCATAAGCAAAGACTTCCCTTTTATGAAAAAGAAATCAATAGAAAGCCCACACAAATCACTTCTAACCTGCTTGCATATTGCCTTGTCAGAGAGAAAAAGGAGGGTGAAGCCTTTCAGCCTTCTCACAAAGGAGAAGACAATCCCACGGTCTGGAGAAGGTATTTCACATGCAGAGAGCTTTTGGAGTTTAGAAGTCCTGGGACTGTCCATCAGACATATTGTGCCTTAAATTTAAGATGAGGGGAAAGTTTTCCTAGTTCCCAAGTGGAGGTACCACAGAGTTGGTTTAAAAACCTTTGTGCCTTGAGACTTGGACAGAAGAGCCCATGGATGGGATCATGTTTACACCTGGCCTGTGCTGAACCCAGCACAAAGTCTCTCTGAGACTGCTGGAATGCTACTGACCCACTTAGGAGCTCACTGGTGCTTGGGAAAGCTTCAGGTTTGGTCTTCCCCATATTGCTGCTGCAGTCAGGACAGGCTGAGGAAGAGTTGGTGTTACTGTCCTGGAGTGGTATCACTACCCCCAGAGCAATGTCACTGTCCTAGAGTTCCCTGTCGTCAGCTCACCTGGCCCTGTGGCCAAACAGATCTAAATATCCCTGCGCTGCTCCCACCACATTTGCATTTAATTAGGGAGTCATTAAGGACCTTCTACAATATGGGGAAATAGGCCCTACACCTGTTTATGTGCTGAAACAAAACAAATTGGCTAAATTGGCTTTGGTAAACACGCTTGCTAAAAAAATCCCCTAAACAAGCTTTGGCATGGACAGCAGCAGGCAGTCCATAGATTGGTGCTTTTGAGGTATGGTAACATCCATCACAGTGATATTCACACACGAAAGGCTTGTGGGGGGTGACATTCACTCCTGGCTGTGAAAATGAGAGCGCAGGAAGAGAGGAAGGGGAGAAAGGGTTAGTGCATGTCGGAGTTCACCCCGGCTGAAATAAGCCAGTGCCCTGTGTTTAGAAAGGAGCTTGGGACCCACACAGCGAGGATAAATGTCAGTCACCTCCTGCGGTGTGCACACACCCAACACACATGCACATACACAAATACACACACGAAGCTGGTCCAGGACCCGTCCACCTTTGACTAATGAGCAGCATGACTCTTCATGTGGAAGTGGTAATCCTCCTGCTCGGGGAAGTGCTGGCCGCACAGCGAGCAAGTACAGCCCTTGTCCCTGCTGTGCGTGCGCCGCATGTGGCTGTCGTGGGCAGCGTGTGAGGCGAAGGCTTTGCCGCAGTGCTTGCACTTGAAGGGCTTCTCTCCAGAGTGCTGGCGGATGTGCGTGCGCAGGATGCTGGAGGCTGTGAATGCCTGAAACACAGTAGGGTGGGGTAGGAAAGCAGGAGAAGTTTAGAGGGCTCTATTTTCTCATACCTGCTTCACATTTTCAGGTAACCCAGAGCCTGTCAGAAGCACTGCAAAGCCTGAAAAGAAGTCCTCAGATAGCTGACATCATAAGAAAAAGAAAAGGAGAAAAAGAAAAGGAGAAAAAGAAAAAGAAACAGAAAAAGAAACAGAAAAAGAAAAAGAAACAGAAAAAGAAACAGAAAAAGAAAAAGAAAAAGAAACAGAAAAAGAAAGAAAAAGAAAAAGAAGAAGAAGAAGAAGAAAAAGAAGAAGAAGAAGAAAAAGAAGAAGAAAAAGAAAAAGAAAAAGAAAAAGAAGAAGAAGAAGAAAAAGAAGAAGAAAAAGAAAAAGAAAAAGAAAAAGAAAAAGAAAAAGAAAAAGAAAAAGAAAAAGAAAAAGAAAAAGAAAAAGAAAAAGAAAAAGAAAAAGAAAAAGAAAAAGAAAAAGAAAAAGAAAAAGAAAAAGAAAAAGAAAAAGAAACTCTCAGCAGCAAGGAACAAGTAACAGCTATCACATCCAGCTATACAGATATGGTTGAGTCCATGGAGTTAGATGAAGTTCAGAGAAAGATTTCTCACCACAGACACCAGTAAATATCTTCTACGTGTTGAAGGATGAGAAGTCAAGTCAATACTGTCCTAATTAGCTTTGCAGTTCCTTTGTGCAGGGAAAAGATAATGCATTTTTCCCTTTAGTGTTTATTTTCAAAGTTGAACTCTTTCATGTTCATATATACTGACTTAGAATTCAGCTGCCAGAATTCACATGTGATCCAGGATCCATTTTCTTGTGATTTCATCTCCAGCCTCTCATCTCATTTGACTTTATCCCCCTCAAAAATTTCTGCATTTGGGGAGAAAATCCAATCCCTAAGACCCTAAGACTTTAGCCAATATATGTTGCAAAATAATCAAAATAATCCTTTTTTTTTTTTTTTTCCCCCAATAGAGGCATTTTCAAGCCCTTTACTCTTTGCAGACCACACAAAATCACTGGCTGTTACTCCTGCTACTACCATCAACATGAGAAAAAAATGCTACGCTGTAAGCTGAAATTCTGTGCACTGGTGTTGTAGGCAGGTAGGTAAAGCTGTCACCCACAGAGCCTCTTTAGTAGTGCCATTATGTGGTTGAATCATCACAAAGTTTCACAATAAAGAGCAACACGTCTCAGGTACCACATGTTCCAGAGGGATCTGGTCACACAGCGACCTGTAAAACTCTCCCATTTGTTCCTGTGATCAGATCATTAAAGGATGAAACTTCATCCTAAACTTTGCCTAGGACAGTTCAGGATGTCTAGGATTTTTTTTTTTAATCAATTAAAAAAAAAAAAAAAAAGAAAAGAAAGAAAAGAAAGAAAAGAAACTTCTAAGGCTCCTTACTATAAGACACTTCAGCTATGTGTTAGTGTTGCCATAAACAAGCCATTTCTCTCTACAAAATCAGTAGCACCTTGCTACACACTTAGAGTGCTTCTGCATAGCATCAACACCAGGGCAGCACATAGCACCCAGAGCCATCCCATCAACCATCCAAAATCAGTATGCATGTCTACTGTCTGCTCAGGAATGTCTACTGTCTGCTCAGGATCACCTGAATCATCCCTGGTGTGAGCAGAAGCAGCTCAGCAAATTTTTAATCAAACCCATATGGCTTTGCTCACTTTCTTTTTGAAATGAAGCCTCTGTACCCTGCTGCAGTACTGTTTCCATAAATTGCCCTGTTACTTCAAGGTAAGCATGCACAAAGTCATATTGTGAAGACCCAGCTCTTGAGCCAAACCTGCCATCCACACTGCAGAAGCAATGCCAGTAAGATCAAAAACTAACTGGTGAAAAAGGGTAACAGTTTACCAGCTGAGTGCCTAGGATGGAAACTGAAATTCTCTTAAGCATTCCTAGACTTTAACCTTGCAGCAGCTCTCCAAGCTGGGAATTAACAAATTCTGCATCAGATGGAAAAGCAGAAGCACAGAGACCTGATCCTGTTTCTTCAGTCCCAGCCATTTGCATGAATTAAAAACATTTTTATATAAAGAACATGATTCCAGAATTGGGACTTTCATAGAATCATTTTAGTTGGAAAAGACCTGTAAGAGGATCAAGTCCATCCATCAATCTAGCACTACCAAGTCCACTGCTAAATCATGTCCCGTAGTGCCATGCCTGCAAGCCTCTTAAAATACCTCCAGGAGTGGTGACCACCAGTTCCCTGGGCAGCCTGTCCCAATGCCTAACCACTCATTCCATTAAGAAATTCTTCCTGATGTCCAATCAAGCCTCCCGTGGTGCACCTGGAGACCATTTCCATCTGACACAACCCTCTCACTTCATCCCTTCCTCTCACCACAACTCACAACTGCGCCTAAATATGCACCCCCTCATGTGAATATCAACCGAAAGAGAAGGCATTTCCTGACTTCTTAGATAGAAAAAGATGATGAAGCATGACGAGAGACACCACCCGGTGTGCTGCTGGGTGCAGCAGAGGACAGGCAGAGGGACAGGATGGGACCCAGGGTGAACTGGGGAGTTGCCTGACCTTGTTGCAGTAGACGCATTTGTAGGGGCGCTCCCCGGAGTGAACCCTCATGTGCTTGTTCAGGCTGGAGGACTGAGAGAAGCTCTTCCCGCACACTGAGCACTGAAAAAGAAATGAGAAAATTAAAAGGAAGCACACAACAGCACAGCTGTAAGGAACTGTTAGCTATGGGGGATATGTCTGTATATTTTGCTATGTATATTTACATACAAGCTTATCAGTAATTTAAGGAACAAATCTGAAATGTAGTCAGAATTAACGTATTTTTAAGAAGGATTCTTTTAAAGAGGGGAAATCATGCAAAATTTCAAAGATTTTCTTCTGTATGTCATTAAAAGTGCTCCATCAAAAATCATCTTACTTCAGAACATTAACATACTACACATCAGTAATTAAAACCCCAAAATGTCTGTAATGTTCCCATTTATCTTAAAAATGTAATTAAATCTTCAGTTGTGCTTTTTTTTTTTTTTTAACTCAACAAATAAGATAGACAAACTACTTCCCAGCAGATGCTTTAAGGGGGCTCCTTAGAATAATTGTTGAGGAATGGCAGGTCAGTGGCAGCACTTAGCCTCCAGCCTGATCTTTCAGAAGTGCCTCTCCTTAGAGCAGTAAAACAAACAGCACTTCTGATGGGACGAGCTGCTGCTGCCTCTGTCGGGTACTTCCAGGAGCAGAATAAAGCCCAATTCTGAGGACGCTGAAGCCAACTGAGAAACTTACATGGACTCTTGAATTTGAATGAAACCATTGAAAGCAGCTGAATTTGTATGAAACCATAAATAGTTTCCTCTTAAAATTGTTTTGAAAGACATAATCATTCTTAAGGTGAAAACAAACTATGATGGCCAGTCTTAAAGGAATTTTTTAACTGACAGTTTCAATCCATGCTTTTTAAGTTGCTCTGTTCCCATTTAAATGCAACATCTATTCAGAACAAGTTTATCTTCCTGCTGTTCTAAAATAGTTCTTTCCTGTGGGAAGGGAAAGGAAAAAATATATGGTATTTCAAATATCACATTTTTTATAATCATTATACCTAAAATTAAATAGAAACATATTTTAAACCTGCTACTAAATCAATACCATATTCTGACATTGCTAGTTTATTATTTAATATTGCTAGTTTAATTGTAAAAACTTTTCCTGAAAAATCCACTTTATTCCAAGATGTTCTATAAAATAGGTATTTGGAAGATTTTCAAGACTAATTTAACTGTGTCATTTCAAGCACTGTGACTTGCCCTTCCCAAGCCTCTAGGAAAGCCTAGTTTTCCCTTCCCAGTGCTCCTGGAGGAAACCAGTGCTACAGAGAGTTGTATGGAGGGGCTGAGTCAAGTATCTCAGTATGGACTTGCTTCTGTCAATTGAAAATCTGTTCCATGGTGAGCGCGAAACTTTTAACTCCTGCTGTGTCCAACAGCCTCTGTCCTTCATAGGAAGAACTGCCAAGAGTGGGGGAAAAGCAGCATCTTACCTCGGCCAAAAAAGCTCCTTAATTATTCACCCCAGCAGAGCTGGGAGCTGCAGACAGCCGGGAGCAGGCTCACCTTGTGAGGTCTGTGCTTCTCGTGAACGTGGAGAATATGGATCCTCAGCCTGTCCCTTTTTTCAAAGGATCGGCTACAAAGGTGGCAAGGAAATTTCCTGTCCCCCTGGTCCACACAGCGGGTGTACTTGAGGTGCTTGTCCCGGTAGTACTTGTAGGCGAAGACCTTCCCGCACCGCTCGCACTTGAAGCTCTCCCCGGCGTCTGAAGGGAGAGTGCCAGCGCCTCGTTACACCGCAGCAAAGGGGATGAATTTCTAATCTGCTGCCTTTTCAGAGCTGGTGCCCGACTGACAACTGAAAGCGCCCAGAAGGGTAATACTGCCAGAACGCTTTTAACATTATAATTAACAAAATGCAAGTTGCATCTCAAGCAAACTCAACGCTACCCTTGCCCATCTATTTCCTTTCTAACGGAAGGGAGCAAACAAGAGCCCCGAGCCCTGTGAAATGATTTTGTTTACCTACTGACTTCAGCAAAGACACGACTTCATCTTTGTTTCCCTAAGCAGAAAGAAGATTATACGGAAAAGCAATGCAGATTCCTGCACGTAAACAGCTGCCTCCGCGGGGAAACATTGCCAGGTGCTTAGCGATACTGTCCACTGTCCCATTGCGCTTCCCATCCCCAAAAGAATAATAAATCTGCCCACCTCCTCTGTCGGTTTCAAAATGCTATCAAACAGAACCGTGTTTATTTGGTTTTCTTTTGTATTTTGAATTGTTCTTAATCGCTGAATTTAGAAACAATGCAGGAAAAATTTCAATCGTTTAACGCATCATTTTCTGCTTTTAATTAAAGGTAGCAAAGTAACTTAAACCTTAAAAAAAGCAAACAAAAACAAACCAAAAAACAGGGATCTACCAGCTATCAGGACCAGGAACCTTTAGAAAACAGCTATAGAAATGTCCATGCCCTTTTCCATGCCAATGTGCCAAATGTCTCTCCCTTTCTCTGCTGCGCCCACCATCCTCCCACCCGCTCCAGCTTTGCTGTATTTGCACAAATCTTTTTTCAAACCCAAATTTTGCTTAGAAGAGCGTCACACTTTCTGCACATTGCAAGGACATTTCTCCCCGAGTAAGTACATTTGGTATTTCTTTTACAAGCAATAGCAGCATTATCGGATCGGAACGACTTCACCCCACCATTTACCAGGAGTGTTAATCGCGTGGAAATGTCATCAAGTTAAGAGTGCACAATCGTAGGATTAAAACAGGACCCAAACAGGAGTAGTCGAAAGACACCCTGTCCTCCAAAAATACTGTCCCCCTCAAAAGCAGGGCTGCTGGGGCACCAAGGGAAGCTCAGCCCCTTGCTCTTTGCCGCTCCCCAAAAAGCACCAGATGTTTTACAATCGCCACATACACACTTTTTGATCCCAGGGGAAACAAACCGTGAGCAAGCTGCCAGGGCAGAAAGGGATGCCTGCCTGCCTTTTGCTCCGAGCGGGCAGAAGCAGTGGGTGTAAAGCCCCAGGCTCGCTGGTGCTGGGGAAGCTGCTGTTTTGGGATGCTGGAGGCTGCGAGGGACCAGCACTGCTGCCCCACAGCATCCCCGGGTCGGGGGCTTGCCCCACCAGCACGGTGTTCAGAGCAAGAGGCAGGTGAAAAACAAAACAAAACAAAACAAAACAAAAACAACAACAACAACAAAGGAGATGTCAGAGGTCCTTTACCTCCCCTAACAGGGGTCCGATGGTGGCCAGACACGGTTCATCGGAATAAAGGGCTGTGCCCCTTGAGGGGCTGCTCCCGGCTCACCTTCGGGGTGCGGCGGGGGTCTCATCCCCTCCGGCATGCCCTTCAGGCTGATGGGGATGCCCAGGAACTGCACGTAGCAGTCTCCGTACCACACCAGGAGCTCCTCCTTGGGAGAGATTTCCTTGCAGCTCTCGTAGAAGATCTGCCCCTGGCACTGGATCGCCGTCAAGTTCTGCTCCTCGGGGAACCTGGCGCAGTTCACCAGGGACATCCAGTTGCCAGAGGCGCCCTTGCCGTCTATGAAGTGGCTCAGCTGCCCGTACTCGAAGATCTGCAGGGCAGAGCAGAAGCGGATCAGCTGCCAAGGGGCGTCCCGCTTGCTCCGACCCCAGAACCCAGCCAGGGCCGAGGCTCTGGGTGGAGGGGGAGCCCCCCCAACCCTCCCCGGCTCTACCTCCCACATCAGCGAGTTGTCGTCGTAGGTCTTGATCTCGGTGGTGTTGACCACTTTGCCTTGGAAAGGGCCGAAGCGAACTCCTTTGGGGATGGGGTCCGTGCAGAAGACTCCGAGGTGGGCGAGGTCCCCGTAGGCCACCCTCAGCACCGCCAACCCTGCGGGGGGGGGACGGGACGGGACAGGCCGGGGCTGAGAGGGGCTGAGCCGCGGCTCAGCGAGGGGCTCGGGGGGGGGGGGGGGGGCTTCCCCTACCTTCGGGCAGCTGCAGCGAGTCCCTGTCGGGCGGCGGCGGGGCCGACGAGGAGTGGGCAGCACCTGCGGAGAGCAGAGGGACCCCTTCTTCAGCGGCTGCCCCCCGACCCCCGTCCCTTCCCCACCGAGGGGACGGGCGGTCCCCGCCGCCCAGGGGGGCCACCCTTACCCGGGCTGCCGGGGGGCACCCTGAGCCCCGAGATGGCGTGCAGGCTGCCGGCCAGCTGGCTGCTGCGGAGCGCCCCGTACAGCACGGCGTTCAGCTCCTCCTCGGTGAAGCAGTAGCTGCGGCTCTGCCCCGCCGCCTCGCCGCCCCCCGGCGGCCGGGCTGCCCGCCGAGGGGTGCCCGGCCCCGAGGGGGACCCCTCCGAAGGGACCGAGGGGACAGAAGGGGGCGGAGGTTTGGCGTAGGGGGGTAGGGAAAGGCCGGGGATGGGCTCGCAGGGCACCGCGGCCGGCTGGCTGAGGAAAGCGGGGATGCTGAAGGGGGGTAAGGGCGGCGAGGAGGGGAGCAGCCTGCCCAGCGGCTTGAGGGGCTCCAAAAAGTCGGGGGTGGCCTCGAAGTACTGCGCGGGGGGCAGAAAAGGCGGGTAGTAGGTGGCCAGCCCGGCGGGGCTCATCCCCAGCGGGTCTCCGGCCGTCGTGGGGCCAGGCTCGCCGGCCAGGGACAGCGCCATGCCGGAGGGGCTGCGGCTGCCGGGGTGGGGTGGGTTCAGGGGGAGCCCCCTGGGTGCTGCGGGGCAGGGCCGGGAGCTGGATGGAGGCGAGGGAGCCGCCGCCCGGCGCCGTCGGGGCGAGGGGGCTGGCGGCCGCCGGCCCCCCGCGGCTATATGGGCCCGGGCAGGGGAGGGAGGGCGGGTGGGTGGGGGGCGGCCCGCCCCGGGGGTCGCGGAGCCCCGGGGGTGGGCGGGGGAGGCTGCCCCGACGGGCGCCCCCAACCCGGGGAGGAGCCGCCGCTGCTACGGGCGGGGGCGCAAGGGGCGGAGGGGGGGACCCCCGGGCTGCCAGGCCCTCCTCTGCCCTCAGCCCCCCCGAGCTAGAGCCGTCGGACACGGTGGGGACGATGCTGACCTTGGTGCAGCCCAAAAAAGCCCCCTCGGTCCACTCCCTGCCCTGCAACCCCAGCGGCGTGGAGGAGTGGGGTTTGGTATGGGAGGTCAGGAAACACCTCCGAAAACGGGTCCCCTCCCTCCCCGGGAAGGTCCTCACCACGTCCAGCCTGGGGGATGCTGCGTGGGCAGGCGTGGGGTGTGCTGCAGAACCCGGGGGGGGGCTTGCAGCCACAGGTCTGGCTCAGAGCAAAGCAGCACGTTTAAATGCCGTTTGAGTGGTTACAGTGTGCAAAAATAAATAAATAAATAAATTAATTAATAAAAACACCCCATAACTATGCATTCCCGTGTAAAACACTGCCTTCATCCCAAAGAAGGGGTAGATCAGGAATCACCTGAAGCAGCCACTGACACAGAGACCGTGGCAGTCACTGACTGTGCTAGCAGAAGGTGAAGCCATCCTCTAATTCCTAATTTCTTGTCTGGGTGAAATGTTCTGAAATAGAGTTTGAGAAAGAATAACCAACTGCCCAGGGGAATGAGGGCATCCAGAGAACAGGATCGTGGGCACTGTAGTTCCTACCTACCAAAAACAACGATTCCTACCTACCAAAACTGTTGGTTTTGAAGCGCCCCTTAATTTTTCCCTTAGCACATAAGCACTAAGCAAGCAAACACAACCACACAGCCCAGCTGAGGAGACCCAGCACTGCTCCATCCAGCTCCCAAGTCCCTTTCCGCAGTCAGCCCAGCCCAGCTTTGTCCCTGAACGTGAGCCTGAACACTGCTGTGCTTTGCATTAAATGCATGGGGCTAATTCTCCCACCTACAACCACATTCCCCATCCTAACTTTCCATTTTGCAAGACAAAAGTAACCAAATACACCAGGGACAGCCAATACGCATGCTAGGCTTAGGGAAGAGGTAAGAATGCAGCCTCCTGAAGCTTACTTGAGATAGTCTCTCAGCCTGATTTTTTTGTTGTCCATCTTTTCTACTTTCTCTCTGTTGTTCCAGAGCTCTATTTGTAAGGCAGAACTGATGCTGTGTTGCTTTAGGATGTAGTTTTGGGCAGGCAATTTATCCTGTTTTTATTGATGCAGCACCAGTGGTATAAAAGAAGTGCCATAGTTAATCAGGTTTATAGGATGAAGCCTGCGAGCTCTGATGGCAGAGAAAAAGTTTGATTTCCCTTAGAAACAAAGTGCTGCCAGGTATTCTGGACTCCCCCGCCTCCCTTGTACCCAGATGTCCCAGCATGGGAAGAAAATGGGCTTGGATGGGATGAAGGGGGTTTGCTTGCGTCAAAGATTCATAGAAATAAAGACAATCAAAATGTGAGAACTTTAAATTCTCATTATCTGTTTAACTTTTTTTTTTTTTCCCAATTTCTGCTCTTGTAGACCTGCCCAGAGAGAAATTAAAATATTTCTTTTTGTAGACACAGAGCATAGAAGGGAAGGGTTTGCACCAACGTTAGGGCTATTTTGCAGTTAATTGCTGGTGACTTCCATTCCCAAAGAGGGTAAATGCACTACCATGAGGCTGGGGCATACTGTGTCCTGCTGGCAACAGCTCCCATGGCTGCTGGCCCTTAGCACCTGGCTCAGAGACACCTCACGGGTGTTCCCCATGCCAGAGCCACCCACCCAGAGCCTGCAGCTCCCTCCTGCCTCCTTCATTCACCCACGCATCAGAGTCAACAGCAGTGACCTGCAACCCATGTGTGTCTGCGGTGTCTTTTTGGCTACTAAAGTGTTGCACAGGTTTTCATTTGGGACTGGTGTAGTCCAGAAAGTATTATCAGTAGGCTTTCTGCCTCCCTCTGCTTAAAGATGTGAGAGGTATTCCTTTTCCATGCTGATGCAGGGATGTGTAGTAAAGACAAGTACCAAGGGACAGCCCTGCAGGCTTGCCTGCACAGCACTCAGCATAAGTGGCCTAATACAGAAGTGATTTCCTGGGACTGATCAAGAATTCTTTATAAAAAATGGCATCCACTCTCATTCCCCTCTCTGCTCCCCAGACAAGTACACAAGCTCTTTTGCACAAGTCCAAGTAAGTGCAGGGTGCTGCACTTGGCTCAGGGTAATCCCAGACATGAGCACAGACTGGGAGAAGAAATCATTGAGAGCAGCCCTGCAGAGAAAGACTTGGGGGTTCTGGTGCACAAAAGGCTTAATGTGAGCCAGCAGTGTGTGCCTGCAGCCCAGAAGGCCAACTGCGTCCTGGGCTGCATCAACAGAGGGGAGGCCAGCAGGGTGAGGGAGGTGACTGTCCCCCTCTGCTCTGCTCTTGTGAGGCCCCATCTGGAGTGCTGCATCCAGGTCTGGGGCCCCCAGCACAGGAAGGATGTGGGGCTGTTAGAGTGGGTCCAGAGGAGGACTATAAAGATGATCAGAAGGCTGTAACACCTCTCCTGTGAAGAAAGGCTGAGAGAGCTGGGGATGTTCAGCCTGGAGAAGAGAAGGCTCTGGGGAGAATTCATTATGGCCTTTCAATACTTAAAGAGAGGGACTCTTTATTCGAGTAGATAATGATAGGACAAGGGGGAATGGTTTTAAGCTACAAGAAAATAGATTTAGATTAGACATTAGGAAGAAATTACTCACTCAGAGAGTGGTGAGGCACTGGCACAAGTTACCCAGGGAAGCTGTGGATGCCCCATCCCTGGAGGTGTTCAAGGCCAGGCTAGATGGGGCTTTGGGCAACCTGGTCTGGTGGGAGGTTTTCCTGCCCATGGCAAAGGGGTTGAAATAATTAGATGATATTTAAGGTCCCTTCTAACACAAGCCATTCTGTGATTCTATGATTCCACTGCTTGTACTCCCACTCTACTTCTGTTTTACTCCAGCCTTGAGGTGCTGTGCCTCCCACACAGGTTACACTTGCAAGCAGACCCCCAACCTTCCAAATGCCACAGCATCCCAGAAGCCACCCACCTGCAGTTCTGCAGCAGCCCCTAGTGCCCAGCTTGGTACCAGTGGGCTCCCTGTGCCCCAGTGCTTACAGCAACAACCACTGCAGCGTGAAAGTGGCTTGGTGCCATATCACCTATTTCTTATCTCACCTACTCTCCTGCTTCACTGGGCTACGTGCCAGAAAGAACACCTTGTGTCACCTGTGATTTAGACCACTAGCTATGCTAGCTATGGCTTCCTGCAGGTGGAAAAGGCTGCTCATTTCTTCTCCTGGAGGCAAAGAGGCAAGAGAGGGATACTGCAGGGATGTGTTTATCATGATGCCTTCTGATGTGGAATAACAGGAACTGCAATTTAGATCAGGTCAGAGCAGCAGTAGCGTATCACTATAGTTACAGGAGAGGACACAGAGCAGCAAAGTGACAGCCTCTGCTGATGTGAACTGCAAAGTGCATGCAGGGTTTGTATACACTTGGTGATGCTACACCAAAGACAGCTAGCAGGGTGTGAGTTGTGGGTACCTGCTACATGCATGTGGCCAGGCAGCCACTTGAGGCCAGTCTGAATTCTGCTTTCTGCAGCACAAGAACTAATTCACCTTTGGGGTTTCACCATGGCTGTTGCTTCAGGAGACCGGGTGAGGCTGCAGACAAGATGCCCTGGACAGATCAAGACTTTGGACAGTGTTTCTTGACTTCCACATTTGAGACCTTCTGCCTCACCATTAATTTTTAATTCAAGGATGTGGCAGAAGGACCCTAGCTGCCTGACTGAACACAGATCACAGCTATTCCTTCATCCACTCTTGCCCCTTGTGTTTTTACTTGATGATGATTTTGACATGTTTTAGTAATTATTTACTGGCTTCAGTAACTGAGCAGTAATTAATTTATCATAGCAAGCCTCCTGATCTCTTCACTGTGTCCCTTCTCTAACTCCAAATCTAAGGGCATTTGCTTTACTTCACTGACAGTTATTCTTTCAATTCCAGTTTCTAATTTCTTAAAGCTTAGTTTTAAACAGCACAAAAGCAATTTTACTATTACATAGACAACTACCTTAATTATTAAGAAAATAATAACCCTTTTTACTATTGGCTTAAAATATTTCTAAACCACCCTCCAATGTTTGGTAACCAACCCCACCAATTAATTTTTTTATTTTTTTTTCCCTCCAGCTGCCTTATGTAAACTGTGTAGTTGGTTTTATATTTGATTTACATCTTTCTCTGTCCATGTAGCTGCATTACAGCTCAATTCCCTATAAATTGAGAGCCACAAATTGGTGGAACACAAATCCTAAATTAAAGTGCTTTAACTTTCCATCTCCAGTATAAGCTGCATCTTCAGATATAGCAGCATTTTACTGATGCAGTCTCTAGCTTGGTGACTTCTCTAAAGCCCTTGCCCTCATCCCACTCCAAAATAATGCTAAGAACAGACAAACATCTGAAAAATACACACAGAAGAAAAATTTAGAGCCAGTCAATTCTGATGTATACTTTCAATCATCCCTCTGTTGCGTTTACAGGCCACTGAATGGCCAGATGATGAAAGCAGGTATATCTGTTACTCTTTTTGCTGTGCTCCCCAAGCCACTTTTTTCCTGTAATTTGCAGGGAGCTAAGTAAATTACTTCAGCCAGGTTCACTGCAGGTGCTCCCTGCCTCCTGGGTAATTATATGCAGTGATGAAGTAGACTTTAGCCTGAAACTAAGGGAGAAGTTTTTTGAGCAATGGTAGAGTGTCCCTGCTTCTTCTTTACTGCCTTCTCAGGATATTGCCCGTGGAGAAATCCACAGACCCTGAGTAACCAACCCTACTCTCAGTTAGGGGCTCTCTCTATTCCAGTTGTTTGACCTCACCTTCTTCATCTTTAAATATCTCAGTCAGTGGTGGTTGGGTCACTAATCTGAAGCATGTTCTGTATGAAGTTATGGTTTGGTTATAAACTCATAACACTAGCAAAGAACCAGTCGTCCATCACGTATAGACTATGTACATATAATTTCAGGAATACTCACAATTTGACTAACTCCTGCTGGCTACAAAACCTCGAAGCTGTTAGGAGTGGTCACTTCCTCTAGCAGCTCTGGCCCAGGACCCCTCCTGCCCAGCCACTGGAGGCCAACGCCATGCCATGTGGTCTCTGTCCTGGTGGAGGGATGCTGGTGCAGCTCAGTGCACAAAACATACAGCACTCACACTCATTCCACAGACACTCCGTGTTTCAGTCATACTCCAATGTACAATTGCAAGGTTTCAGGCAGAAGGCAAGATAGTCTGTTTCAGTCACTGCCAAGTGTTTTTGTAACCTTCTCTTAAGATGGTTTACTTGACCTTTCCATTTTTTTTCTTGCAACTCTCTAAAAATTCTGGTTTGGAATTCCATTTTTCTTTTGAAGACCTGTTCATATAAAACAAAAAATACATCCCACTGAAATTGGGGTGCCCTATCTCCTCTGAATTCAGAGGCATTCCTGAAGTATTTCGGTTCATAGAGATTAAAGGTACTTTTTTTTAGAGTGAATTGTTTAGAAGGACCGTTTTTTTTTTTTTTTTTTTTTTTTTTTTTTTTTTTTTTTTTTTTATGTCCAGAAATTTCAATTATTTAAATACTTTGAGATTTTAGGGTACTGCATCTATATATAATACTCTGCAGTTCCCTTTGAGGGTAGGGCAACTTCCTTTGATTGCACAGTGCCCATTTTTATTCCTTCAGGGGCAGCAAAGACAAGTCTAAGGGAGTCTACATCACTGGGATCCTCAGTGAGGGAGTACGAACCTAAGGTGTATTCATGACAAAGGGACAAGACTTATTCTCCTCAAAGTAATCGACTATTTTTTTTTTTCCCACTCCCAAGGTGACTACCCAGAACCACAAAACAAAGGGAAGGAGAGAAGACACATGAAGTGTCATGAGGAGTCCATCATGCTGGTTGAGGCTGCAGTCATTAACATTGACACAGGAGCTAAAAGAGGAGGCTCACATGGGAATCAAAGAGAGGAAACATGGGGTCAGGCATACCAAGAGCTCACACTACCATTGCCCTTGGCAGTGGGCAGCTGACAGATGCCCCAACAGTCTGTCCCAAGGACCACCATTCATACAGGTTCATTCATACCAGAATTCCAACCCTGACCTTTCCCTGTCCTAGCTCTACCATAATGACTTTATGAAATTGTGATCACTCTTCCCTCTTTTAGCCAGCAGTTGGTCTCTGGACTGACTTTTATCAGAAGCTGGTATTCAGCAGTCCACACACACCACAGGATCCTGCAGACAGCCCTTGGACAAAGCTCCAGTAGGACTTCAAATTGTCCCATACCTTTCTGAGCAGCACCAAGGGAATTTGGCAGGGAGTAGCCTGTGGTCCTGCCAGGTAGAGCAGGATGAGATGCAAGAATCATACAGTTCACCTAGATAAGGAAAAACAATGTCACTTCTCTCTTTTGTTGTTATACCAGGATAGAGTAATTTATGAGGTTCTTGTTAGCTCACTATACATTTAATCTGATGCCAGGAATTGTAGCTATAAGTTTTGTCAAAATCCTCATTTCTTTTTAATGTTAATAAATTATAAGGGTTAAATCATGCCTATCTTTGCAAAGGCAAAGTTCTAATAGGAAACATTTTTCCTCTTCCTATTCACAAGTGTTTTCTCTAGCACTTGTTTCTAATTTTACTTTGGGAAGAAACATCTTCTTTCCTTAGTGTGTCAGTATGTTTGTCATGTCCAAAGATCACCATCATTTTGTTGAAGCCAAGCCAAGAGAATTGCAGGATAGGCCATTATTTTGGTAGAAAGGTGAAAGGATGACAGTATTTGGAGGTCTTGAAAATTAAAAAAAAAATAAATAGTTTCTACATTTTTTAATGTAAGTGGCTTGTCTCAGTCATTTCCTAGAGAACAGCAGATAACTTTTGTAAATAGACATTCCTATAGCTGCTTTTATACTTTTTAAAACAACCAACCATACGTTTCCAACTGTCTTAAATTAACCATGTGGCAGAACAAGGGGAACTAGCTCTTACCAATACTCAGTCCTGCTTTGTGTCATTCAAGATTAGCCTTGGCTGAAACCATCATGAAAGACACCCACTTAGTGCTGTGATATAAAAAAAGTACTCATCATGAACTGTTTTCACATTAAGCTACAGGATAAACATTTTCAACAAATATAGAACTATTAAAAAAGGTTTCTGACTTACAACTAGTTGGAATATATAACATTAAATAGAGAAAGCTTCCTGTCTTTTTAAAAACAGCAGATTCATCCATCTTCTAGTACTTATGCATTACTTCCTACACACTTATATGAATAAAAGAAGACACAACAGAAACACGTTGAAATCTCTAAAGCCATGTAAAACCCGAAGGCATTAAAATTTATTAAATGATGCAATAACAACAGAATTCTTTATTTACAATAGCATTATTTAACATCAAATAAGCAAATAGCATCAGCAAAGCAATATTAACTTGCATAAATGTATTTAAAATTTCTCTGAATATATCTACCTTTGCATAAACTGCTCACACTAGAAATACAAACATCAATGCAGGTGAACAAAGTGATGTTCAGAGTCAACTCCATTTTGAAAATAAATCACAACCTGAAACACTGTAAGCTTTCTCCTGAAGAACCATAGTTTATATATTGCTTAATTTTACCCTTGTATAATCTTTTCATATACACACATCTCAGATGCAACTTCATGATGAACTGTACAAATAAAACCCACAAATGACATAAAGGGAAAAATTAAATGACAGTAAATGTTTGAAGAAACGTGTCCATCATCTCTACTGAACAACATAAAGATTAAGTGATGATGCACTTATTCCAAAATTGTACACAATTCACTATACAAATATAATACATCAGACAGCTATGTAGGAATATACAAGACTTAAAAACAGATCTAAGGCATTATGCTAGATTTTAGCATTTTGAGGTTCTTGCACATAGCTTTTACCTGTAGTAAGAAACTTAAAAGATTTTGTTTTAGTCTACAAAGAAACACCAGGGAGAAAATTCTAATTAAAATCAAAGCCACTACAGTAAATTTTCTTTTGTGCAGAGAATGCTTTTGCTCTTAGGCAGCATACTACCATACAAATACTAGAAAACTTTTAAATTCACACCAACAATTAATGGCTTAAGTTGCATTTCAAAACTGATTGTGTATCTTTGGGTTCTGCAAGTGGAGCTGTGCCACCCATTTCATCTGTTAAGCCCATATGAATTTCATTTTTTAAACAAAGATTAAAAAATGTATTGTATAAACTGCAAAAACATTGCTTTTAATTAATACAGGCCCAAAAGGATACCGGTGTGGGACAATATTTTAAAGATTGAGTACAAATTAATTCATTGTAGCAAAACAGCTCACTTCACTTTTTCAACTTACCACATTACATGAACACTTAACCAGGTCATATGACCATGTATATATGCTTATTTTTCACATTATGCGCCTTTCACATTTAGTAATGTAAATCGAACACTGATTACTTGTTCTGTTAAACATAATCCGAGTACTTTCTCCGACAAATTTACTGTATACAGGATGAAAAATACTGATAATGAAGGGAATTGATTTGGCTTTTTGTTTCTATAGTGATCAATATGATCAGAAGATTCCTTCACTCACATTTCTTTTTCATTAGTCAGACGACAACTGAAGTCACAATGAACCTAAACTGAGCCAAAGTGATAGGTACAATCTCCTTTCTTCCAAAATGGCAATGGATGATGGAATATCATAATCACTGTGGATGATAAGGGTTTGCAGGTCTGTCATGAACCAGGACAAATTTAGACTTGTCCACTGTGAAAAAGAATAATCTATTTGAAGAGGTTATGGTCAAGAACAGAAAAAGGAAATTATACAAACAGAATTATTCTAAAACTCATTTACAATTTGCGTTGCATGAAGTTAATTCCTTCAAATTTATACATTTCTTATATAAATATTTTTTTTTGTCAGATATATAAGTTTAATGCAAATGTCATTGTAATAATGAGGCTGTGGAGCCCTGGGCTGATAGCTTTTTGTTGTTGTTTTCCATCAGCACATAAAAGGATGGCTCAGCTGACTAAATAGTCTTTCCAAGTTCAATAGCAAAACAGTGATCGCTGAGAAGTGTTGTTTCCCCAGAATCGTGGCTCTGCCCTCCTTAGAAACCAACAGCACTGGGCATTTCCTTGACTTTCATCAAGGAAATAGATGCCTTTCATAGAAACAACTTATTTCATACCACCTTTATAATATTTGCCCCAGCCTTAATATAGAATAATTGGTATTTTCACTCCCACCTGAAAAACAAAACAAATTAAATGGCAACAGAACAAACCTTACACTCCCCAAAGGCATGGCTGATGAGACATTATAAAATGCATTGCATTTTACATGACATCAAAAAATTTGTGTTCAGGTTAGAAAGTTTCTGCATTAGGGGTTAGAGGAAAGAAAACAGAGGTCAAAAACATCAATTTCTTAATATTTCAAGTCCTCAGAAACTGATGTCTACTTAGTAAAAGATTATTCCAACCACAGTGGGCAAGAAAAAAAACGCACCCTAACAGTGGCCTGCTTAGTAACAGTTTTTCTAAGACTTGTTACGAAAGAATATAAACATACAAAAATCAAGAATTGGTTCCTACAGTGGCTGCATATAATATATGTTAGATAAATGACATTATGAGCAGAATCACAAGGTTTAGAAAATGAGAAGTCTCAAGCCTACAAATTAGGTCTAATCAAGGCATTGTGATTCTTTACAAAACACTTTTCCAGGAGACACACACGGCTAAGAAGATATCTAATTTAATACTGAAGTACCTCATTTGGAATCAACTTCACAACATGTATATCTCACAAAAATTATACAAGTAAAACACTTAAGTTTTCAACTTAAATTATTGCTTGTTTACATATAAACTGGATTTTATGTACCTTACAAAACATCCTTATAGTCCACACTGCTTTAAAATAATCAGAAACACACGATAGTGGTGAAGTCTGTAGTGATATCTGCTATTGGTATTACATGAATCGTTATTCTCCCAGCTAAGGGGATGGGAACCAGCAATTATCATGCCTTAAAGCAGGTATCTTTAGCTCTTTGATATTATGCACCAATTCTGCCACTACCATAATCAGTACATGCATTATCATTGAACATTGCTGTTCAGCAACCGTAACTTGATGTCCAGATTGCTGGAAACACACCTAGGGAAGTAAAGGGGTAACGCGTTTTTTTATTCTGTTAGAACAAAGAGGAAGATGACAGAAGGAGAGTCAGATAAAAAACAGGATTAACTGACTGTTAGGAATTAAATTAAATAAGAACGTAACAAACTTGATTTTTTTTTTTTTTTGGATTCATGACTTTGCATTATAAATGTTACCAAAAGAAAAACAAAAAACAAAACCACCTACCAAAGCACCCCTTATAAACAGGGAAACTATCCTCTCAGGGGATAGTTCTCATCTCTTTTACAACGTTAATCCCATTCAAAATTGGTCTGTGTAGTTTTCTACATCGGTTCATCTTCTCTGACTTGCCGGAGTGGAACGGGCTCGTTAGAGGTCTACGTGTACCAGACGCCGCTTCTAAACCCTCCTCACGCATACTTGTCGCCCCAAAATGCAGGCCTTAGTCTAAAACACCAGTTTTCAGACGGAAATGAATCCTTTGCACCAGACTGAGTAGTAAGCCAGGGAAAACAAAGCCAAAAACCAAGGTCTAGAACTAAACAGAAACAGAACAAGAGCATGGTTGTTTTTTTTTTTTTTCTTTTCTTTTTTTCCTTAAATACATACATTTAAATACATTCAATCTGACATGGTTTATGAAAATTGCCTGTCAACATTTACTTCGCAGGAGAGATCTAAGTTGCACTAAGGTGAATGCAGTGAACAGACTGAGCGAGTGTCTGTACGCTAGCTTCAGACTGTCGAAGAAGAAAGAGGCTGCTCCTCCGGCGACGACCGCCCAAGGCCCCACGGCGAGGCAGGGCTGCGGCCCACCGGCAGTGGGGAGCCAAGAAGATGGCGGCTTCGCTGGGTCACGACAAACAGATGCAGCTCTTCCAACCGGGAAGGGGTCAGGGCCGTACGCCCGGTCAGCTGAAGAAAGGAGCAACCACAGCGCCCTCAGGGTCAGCAATATTTCTGCCAAAAAGGGAGAGTGGAGAAAGATGAGTGAGTTCTTCCTTCCTGGTTAGTGAAGAAACACGTGAAGGAGAGCTGGGTGCTGCTCTGCAGCACACAACCTCCCTCCACAACGTGCAGGACAGGCTGCAACATGGACACTTTTCTTCACCATTTCTTAATTTCTTATTTCTTTCAAATTTTTGCAGATACAGTAGCAACTCAGGGCCATCTACCACTTGTGGACTCTAGGTAAAGGCACAGCAATATGGTTTTAGAGAAGTCTCATACCTGGTGTGTCTACAAAATTTCTCTGTGTTACTGCTGTACACTCTCAAAGGAAACAACTGTCTTGCTTCACTTTCCCCTCCAAAAAAACATAGTAAAAAAAGGGAATAAGGAAGTTTAAAAAAACAAACCTTCAACTACCAATCCCTAGAGATGCTCTTTACTTCACATTTATTACAGTGTCTGTACACAAATAGAGTTTAAGCTGTTTTCAGTTGAGTTGATTATCTTGTACTTTCTTATTTAAAAATAAAAATAAAAAAAAAGCCTCAGGATGTGGTTTTCACAGTTGTTTTAAGACTGTTCCTTCTAGTGACTGCAGTCTGTGCCTCTCTGCAAACTCCTGCTCCCATGTGGCTTTGTGGTCAGTCAGGTCAGAGAGCCAATCCAACTGGAAACCACTTCTTTTTCTCCCAGGGGCTGTTTTTCACTTGTATTCAGAGGCTCCTGCTGTGTAGGAGGATGGACTCGCTGCTCAGGCATGGCACTGGCAGCTTCCTCACCACTCCATGTGCATGCCACTAGCCCAATCTTCTGGAAGCTGTCCAGGCAATCCTTTGGATTTTATCACCTTTTTCTTTGCAATCACAGAAAGTCTAGAAATGTGCCTTCACTGTCAAATTAAACCAGTGTTGGAAAGCATCCCACCATTCAGGAAAGCAAGGTGCTAGGTTTTGTACATTTACTCCTCTCAGCCTGCTTGGAACAGCCAGAGCTCTCTGGGGTGGCCAGCCCTGAGCACGATCTGCCAGCTAAGACGAGTCCTGCTCCTGCTCCTCCTAACTTCGTCAGGGGACACAGACACCACACTTCCTCCCCTCAAACTCTGGTTAATGTGTATAAGTCAGACTTTGGCTCCTCTTTTTGATATGTTGAGAGGCAGTTTGGGGACCCTCCTAGTGCTTTCTGATCACAAAGTGCAGAATAGAAGAGAAAAATCAAAAGGAGATGTCCTTATTTCCAGAGCGCACATTGAGCAAATATTATCTCTACACAGATTCTAAATAAATGTTTCCACTACACAGTGATCTGAATAAAATTTGTGCTCTGTAAATTTTTTAAAGTTCTATTTTGTGGGTGATAAGATATATAAAAGGAAGGAATAATACAAAGAAGGCACAAATACGCCTCTAGGAAAAACTTTTTTTCCTTTTTATTTACATATAACAAAAGCAGAGAGGACTTTAAATAATTTTGTCAAATTATTATTTCCAGGTGGATAAAGAATAGAGGAAAAAATGCTCAGAATAACTTCCATGACTGATTTATGTAACTTTAACCATTAAAAAAAAAAAAGAAAAAAAAAAGAAAAAAAGATAAAACAACTGCTTGTAAAACTTTATAAAGAAGCAATCTGAAAATCTCTCACAAACTTCAGATACAAACAGTATTCTCTAGATATTCACTTCTAAATAGGAACAGGTTCAAATTTTTCTTTTACCATATTAAATTATTTTAAAAAGTTTATTTCAATAATCATGTAATAATAACATCTTAAATGTTCCAGTTGCAACTATAGTCAGCTCTATACATAGAGTGTACGTTGTGCTTTTAAAGAGACAGAAAATTCTGTCTTCCAGTTACATTAAAAACATATTCTCTGTTTAATATTAGTATCATCTTTGTATATCCTAAAAGCTTTACAAATTTTATCTGTAACACATTAAAACAAACTGAAATAGTATGAGGCAAACAAGTTAGAATAGTAGATCTAGAGATTCGACAACTATAGTTGCACGGACCTCAGCAATAGCATGTTAGTTTCTATTTACTCAGCTCTAAACAGAGCCAATTCCTTTAAAATATTACAGTTGCTGATATGAAATTTATGAAACAATGAAAAAAAGTCTCCCAAATTTGTGTGATAATTTTCTCATTTTTCAAATGAATTTCTCATTTTTTATATGTTTATACTAAAACTGCCAAGGAATGAAGCACATTAATCATCCTTTCAGCTTTCTAATTACACAGCTTGTGCTTTTTTTTTTTCTTAAGTATCTTACATAGGAGCAATTTATAGCACAGATGCACAAAAGTAGTCTCTACTTGACCTCTAAATTCAAAGTTCTGCAAAAGATATTTATAGTGCATATGAAACATTATTCATTTATATTTTTCTTGACAGTCAGAACTATGTTAGTAGAATAAAACTCAAGAGTGTCAGCAGATGTACCCTTACAAAATAATTTAAGAAGTTGATTTTCTCCAGATGAGACAAAACTGCTGTCATGTGTGGCCACTGTCCATTTCACTGTCAAGGTGCAGACTCTGTTATTTTAAGCCCTTCAGTGTCTTGTCTGATGTCCTGTCACTTGCTTCCTTCCACCTGTACTTCAAACCATCTTCCCTGACTTTTTTCCACCCTCTTTTGTACCTCTCTCCAGATATTTCTGTCACATCCACTCTCTCTTCAGTTTCTTTTAAAACATTCTTTAGAATTTGCTTCATGTTTCCGCTTTAGCTTTCTTCCCCCTCAACAATTGTCTTCTCCTTTGTTTCCTCGGTGGTACCCTGAATTTTTTTCTCTGACAGCCTGGTTTCTCTTAATGCATGAAATTTAACAATAGGCAATGTACTGGTTACGGAAATTAAGAACGTAACTCCTCAGTATATGATAGCTTTTGCTAAGGGAGAACACATTACATTTTTTGTCAATCACCAAAGTGACCCTGAAATTTCTGCAGAAAGGATTCTCTGTGTACAGACCCTCCATCCCAGAGACAGTCCCTTCTCACGTGAACCAAGGTGAATCAAGAATCGGCCCCTGGGAAGTTTTAAACACATGTGCAAAAAGAGATGGATACAATCAAATACACTACAAATGGCTACTTCTTACTCAGTATTTTGACTTCCTTCATTTTCATTAATCTTAACACATTTGCAGTTAATGAATGATTGTTTTGCTTTACTCTATTATTCATTTTTTACCCCTAAATTAAGGTTGGAAACCTTAATTTTTGCTTTGGTATTCAACATAAGGGGAAAAATTGTTTACTTAATTCCTTCTTTCTGATTCCAGCACAGCTTACTAGAAGATGACAAGAAATGATGGACTTAAAGCAGGTTTTAAAATGACTTCTGTAGAAATAATAGGATAGATCTCCCACATTGTTTTTGAGGATAACATTTTGCATAGAATGTGGCAGACAGCAATATAAAAAATAAAAGCAATTTTCCTTATGGTTCTTGTTCAGATCTTTGCTTCCTGCTGCTGATAACTGGCTATTACGCTCTAGTCATTTCCCTTATATTATCCCATCTGAATCAACTTTGAATAGAAGTTTTCCAACAGGAATAAAAGGAGAGAATAGATAGATCAGTGCTCCCAGATTAAATATTTGCACAGCACTTCAGGAAATGGACACATTGAAAACAGTTTGTTGTAAAGTCTTACTATCACATCTCTGAAATGAAGGAGCAGCTGGGCAAGAGGAGCAGGAGCAAGAGGCAGCAGCAAGGGAGCAGCAGCCACTAGATGGTGCTTCCCCCATGTCCATGCTGCTCAGCCCCAAATCCTGCCAGCGCTCAGCCGTCGGCTTCGCTGGCACAGGCACTTCATCCCAAGAATGATATGTATATTATTTTCCAGTGCACAGGTTTCTATGTGAGGCTGCCTCACTGTATAGAAAGGTCAGCTTCTTACGTTTGGATGGGTTTGCACAGCTGCAATGCTTGGATCATGCAGGAAAAATATTGTACTCTAGTTTCAAATCTTTTCCGGTCTCAAAATACAGTGTTTTTTGCAAAAAAAAATCAAAATCAAAATCAGTGAAGGTTATTTCCATTAAACAAACAAACAAAACAAAAAACTTCGACTGAGGAGGGGCACATAAAAAACACCTCGTTTACTTGGCCACATGCCAAAAACTCTACAAGGTCTGCCCTTTAATACTCTTACTGTCTGGAATAAGAAACGCTTTTGACCTGAGCAAAAGCTAGTTACACTATTAGCTGGAGATTTGTGTGCAAATTAGTTCAGTATCACCACTCTTCTCAGAACAAGCAGTGTATAGAAAGTAATAAATGAAATAATTCATATAATTTTTGCTGTAAGTATAAAAGCAACGAGAAGTGGAAAAATACTTAGGCAGGATGAAACATGAAATGGGTTAAGCATGCAGCAGTGCAAATATAAATCAACAGTAAGTCTCTCCCATCATCAGCAAATAGTCATGTAATTGCTCTGTAAAAAGCAAATATAACTATAAATAAAAGTCTACTGAACGTGACTGTCTGTTAATTCAATAAAGTATTCTGTTAGTGTAAATATTTTCTGTATTATTCACTTTAATTATGCTAGGGGGATCTAAACAAGGAACTTGGTATGGATGCTACCTAAAGATGAATTCAAAAAATTAATTGCAAAATACTTTATTACTAGCACACTGAGTACTTTTAACTTTCTAAGTAAAAAGATACTGCATCCATTCCTGACCAGGGTATATTCATAGACCAGTAGCCTCTTTATGCCTCCATATGTCATCTCTTACCCGTGTTGCATCTCCGTCCTGCTTTATCATATCCATTCCAGGCAGCTGGTTTGGAAATAGATTGCCTCCCCTCATAGCAGGATCATTAACCTATTGGTAACAAGATATTAAAGAGAATGAATTAAAAATGATGTTGGAAAAAGTAGTGGAAGTTAAAGTATTAGAAACCACTAAGCTACTTGCATGTACCACATTTGAAATGACACAGTCATCAGGAAAGCAGCTATATGGTTGAGCACCCTTCTTTGGCAGCATGTTTGATTCATATTATTCTGCTTTACAGTCAACAAACGGAGATTTAATTCCTGATACTATGACCCCTGTGCATATTTAACAAAACAGGCTCCATAAATTAGGTCAGTATTATTGTAAGAGGACTTGCCTGCTATGAAAGTTCTAAAAGCAGAGACATGTAAATAATTTCCTAACCTCAATGACACACAGCTTTTCTGCTTTTGCAAACCACTATGCAACTTTCCAAAGGCTGATGAGATAATACGCAGGCTGAACTGTATTGACTATTGATTTAGTGTTAATGACTCTTTTCTCTTTTTTTTTTTTTTTTTTTCCTCATAAGCAATGGGAGGAAGATCCATGCTTTTCTACGTGGACGGTCTCAAAATTTTTCTGAATGCAGCCATAGGAAAGTATCCGCACAACCAAATGGTCTGTCATGCTTAGTTATGTGGAAAGAGCGGCTTGCCAAATTTACAACATTGCTGCCTTAATAAAAGGATTAATCTCACCATGTAGGAACTGGTGTAAAACACAAAACACAGCCCTTCAGCAAGGGACTGAAGTATTATAAAATCTTTCCCTTTGAAGTTTTACAGAGAAAAAAAACATCTCCCTAGAGAGTTTTGGCTAACTCTTCTTATTTCTTATTTCCCTCAGACTAGGTGTATGTGATAACAGTGAAGATAGTCCCCTCTAGAATTTGCTAGAAGGAAAAAGCTGTTTTGTGCCACCTGCCCTTTAGGAGATCTTGGTTGCCAAGGAGAGGAGGTTCTGCCACTGCACTACCTCGCTTCAGCTACAGCAACCTGCTGCAGCAGGGGGAGAAGACTGCCTTAAATTTACCACATCATAGTCCTCCTGTTTCAGGTCCTCCTGACTGTTTTTTTCTGTTCTTACTCCCTGATTTTGCAGAGTTGCAAAGTTAAACGCAATAGCATCGCTACAAAGACGGTTTCAGCATGTCACCAGAGACAAGACTGCGGTTCAACAGGAAAGGTTAAAAACTTAAATATTTTTGCCATGGAAATTTCAACTCTAAAGACACTGATTGCTGAAGCACTGCAAGTCTCCTAGTGATTCTTTCCACTTAAAGCAGATGGAGACTTTTTTTTTTTAAAAAAAAGAATCTGAAAATTTAGATCAGAAAGGACGAGAACCACACTGTTTTGATGTGAAAGAAAGAAAGCAAACAATGTCACAGCTTTATCTACATGCATTTGATGAAGCAAAAGAATCCATATTTTAAAAGTGTATTCTGCTACTGATCAACATTCATTAGAATGCAGAGGCCCAAGTGCCTTTTCTACTTGTTCAGTAAATAAAGGAAGAGAGAAAAAAAAAAGGCAAAAATACAAAATTGTATTTCAGTGAATCAAGAGCAGTCTGGGAACAAAAAGAAGAATGCTTGATTTGCATCATGGCGGAGTTAGGAGAGTCATGGAAAAGGAAAATGTCTCCTGGCTGCACACCACAGGAGCAACAAAGGCATCAGTGAAGTTCCAATCACAGAATCTCTTTGCAGTGATGATGCAAGAATCCTGACTTGCACGGTAACAGATACAAAGAAAATCTCCTGTTTTGTCACATGGAAACATTTGCTTTGGAAGTCCTTGCAACATAAAATATCCCACATGAACTCTTCTGTAGGCAATAACAATTCAATCAGAAAAATAAGAAAAAAGGACAAAGAAATTGATGAGTTTTTATAATTTTCCATGGGCAAGCAGTGTTATTATATATGAAATCTGACTAAAAGAAGGCAGGACATGTTTTACAACCCCTTTGAATTTAAACACATTACTACGGCTGCCTGCCAATGAAGCGTGATTATTAACAAGCTGAATTAGAAGTTTTATTCCCCTCTACAGCTCCCTTCATCCAGTATGCTGAACAAAATCAAAATATTGTTTCAAGCTAACTCTCAGTAAATGCTGTGATAATTTTGACCTCAGCTTTACTGCACCTATGCAGATTAATAAACATCTCTTCTGAATGGGCAGTATTTCTGAGTGGTTTATTTCATATTCTGAAAGTTTCCTCTCTTGCACAGACTTCAAATTGCTTCTCTGGCAGCCCAGTAAATCAGTCAGCAGAATTAAAGAAAATACAGTCATTCTGAAAATCACCAGTTGCAAGCAAAGTTTAGCACAGCCTAGGCAAATTGCTAAATAAAGACGCCAAATTGTATAACACTGTGTCCTTAAAATAGGAAAAAAAAAAAAAAAAGATAAATTTTTAATATATTTATTTATTCCCATCTCTCAGAAAGGAAAATGTGAAGCAGCACAGCAAACATTCCTGGGGACTAAAAAGTAGTGTCTTGTGGCCCAGAAATGGCCCCTCAGCTGCCAGCTGGCCAAATCTGACCTAGATGAAACAAAAACATTAAAACATTTGCTAGCAGTTTGCAGATGACACAGTGCTGGGGTGGTAAATCAGGAGGAAAACAGGTTACTCTTACAAAATGAGCCACTGTACCTTGGTTAAATAGACTCAATTTAACAAATGCATTTGAATGTAGGCAAAAGGAGAGAAATACGTTTGGGTACAAAGAATGCAGGTTTTATTTGTGTAGCACTGAGAAGGATATGGGTATCACCCTATAGGTTTCAGTATAAGCTCACCAGTATGACAGTGTCACAAATAGAGCCAAGGCAAATCCTCTTGAAAGAGAATTTAGAAGCAAAATTTAACTCTCTAGACAGCTTTTGCGAAATCACTGTGCCCAGTTACTCTGTGTGTACTTCTAGAACAAAAATGGAGTTTAGAGTAGATTCACAACAGGGACCAAAGGGCTGAAAAACAAATATTGAGATGAATAAAGAAATTCAACCTACTCGGTTTACTGGAAGTTAGATAAATGCTATCTTGAAACAAGATCTATTAGTTTAACAGGAAGAAAAAGCAGTGCAACAACTGTGCCAGAGGAAACAGTAGTCTGCATGGAAGTCTGAGATAAAATCAGATCTCTTTCTGTAATGTATGTGTCTTAGTTCAGGTTCCTGGGGGAAACTGTGTAGTATGTGCAAGCTGAGAAATCAGACTGGGCTGTCACCTTCAAATCCCTACTCTCTCTCTCTTTTTTTTTTTTTTTTTTTTTTTACTATTGTTTTGCTACATTAAAATGTTTAACAGTATATACTTGGAAACTGCTACTACTACTAAAAAAGTTTGCTGTAGCTGGGAGCTTAGCAACTGGAAATATCAGAGAAGGTGACAGATTTGGCAGTATCGGAATTACTTCAGGTCACCAGTATGCAGCAGCTGTAAAAGACAAATGTGATCTGGGGCTATATCTGTCAGTGTATTCCAAGAGAAATGGGGAAGAACTAGTGTTATGCACATGGCACTGGTGTTTAGGAAACAGTGATTCAAACAGAAACAGGTGCAGGAAAGGAAAAGGAATGTAAAGACTACTAGAAAAGACTGAAACAGCTTGTTTAACTTACCAGAAAACAAAACAACAAGAAAAAAACAAAGAAACCCAAAAGAAAGCAAAATGAAACAAAACTATAGCAGTGGGGTTGGAACCAGATGATCTTAAAGGTCGCTTCCAACCAGAGCCATTCTATGATTCTATGATTCTATGATAAAACAGCAACAAAAAATCATGTTGATAGAATGGCTCTATTTAAAATACAGAAAAAGAGGAAAGGAAAAAATATTTAAAGGACTACATTGGAAAAGTAAATAGCCTGCTACCACATTTAGGCTGGAAAAAGACATTTATTAACAAGTAAATCATATGTCTGTCTTTAAACTCTAATTTTATAGCCTCAAAAAAAAAAGAAAAAAAAAAAAAAGAAAGATTTACAATATTGTCAACCGTAGCAGTAGAAACTGCCTGAAGACACAAGCAGTACTTTTCTGCCAATATTTCTTAGAAAGGTCCATAATTTGAAGTCTGTGCATTAAATGTACCAAAGTTCAGCTCTCAAACATACAAACCTGTTAATTAAGAGAATCTGTTTGTTAGATATCTTAACGCACTGAGTGATTTTAATGATGAGCCAATAATTGGAAATGTTATTTTCCTTTATCAGATGCTCTAATTAGCAGTCTCAAATGCAAACAAGTGTGTAAACCTCCTCACAGCAGAAGAGAACAGGTTACTTACTTATTGATTTAGCAATTTACATTATATGCACCACTTTATGAAAACCGTGGACCTGGGACTCACAAAGGTGCCAGACTGACAGTTCTTGAAGTTGACTGCCTGTGGCACTGCAAGGACAGTGGCAGTTGAAGCATTTTCCACACTGCCCATGCCAGCATGTGTCACTTTTACCTCTAGGAAATGGCTGCCTGCCATTCAGTCCTAGCCTCCACTGCTGAGAACACTACCACAGATACTGGTGACCCGCAGCTGTGTTGTGGAAACTTACCTACTGAAAACAGGAGCTAGAACGGCACGTGTTTTCCACCGAAGTCCAGGAGCAACTACACCTGCTAGCTATAGTGGTGCTAGGTCAAAATTGCAAATGTAGTTGCAGATCGTGTTCTCTACCTAATTAATCACTGGTTATCTGAGTGCAGAGCCAAAAACAAAGCCTTTTTAACATAAACATTTCTTAAGAAAACTAATAGAAGAAACATAATGGCTTACAGCAGTTACAGCCCAACACAGTGGACCCGAAAAACTACTGAAAGTCAAAGAAAATTCTCTAGCTGTCATCTCAAGTCCTTAAATTCTCACCTGCTCAGGACCCATGGAGGACAACCCTGATGTAGGCACAGAGGTCGCTGAGGTCATGCTGATCTGCCCTGTCATCTGGTTCATGTTGTTCATACCACTTGTGTTGGTTGCCATGGATACACTGATGTTCATGTTATTATTGTACATGCTGGTGCTTGCTTGCTGCCCAAAATGTGGTGGGGACTGTTGTGAAAACATGCTATAGCAAGGAATGGAAAAAGCAATGTGTCAGACTCAGAATGCTGAAGCCACTAGGAAACTAGTCTCTTTTTAATATATTTTAAGCTGCAACTTGTACATACTGTTGTTTATGCCAACTCCAAAGGAAAGACTAGTTTTCAGCTACATCAACGTCTAAGGAATAGATTTTCAAAATTTCAGGTCCCATGTCTGTGCACAAAAATGCATGCCTTTGCGTGTGAAACTATGGCAGAGTACAAATCTGTTATGCGTGTGCAATAACAGCCAATGAGCTGTCTAAATATGTCTTCATTTATATTTTAAATATGTTTGGGAAAGTAATTTTTAGAGGGAAAACACCTTTTTTCCCCTCATCAGTATCAGTTAGGTTGGTATTGGATCTGATCTAATAAGCTTTCTTTTTGCAAAAGAGGCCATTTGTACATCTGAATACCAGATTTGCACTTATAATTATGGCAAGTGGGCTCACAAATATAGACATGCAGCTGTGCAGAAATTTTTTTACTAAATCTTAGCATCAGGTTTTGAAAATGCGACACTGTAAGAAACAACATAAAGTCTAAGACAATTGCCCTCTATGTTCCTTTAAGGCCATTTCAGAACAGCATAAGAAAAGATAACTGGAAAATCTCATCCCAGATTTTATTCAAAGTCAAGTGCTTTCTGGATAGCATCTTCCTTCAAGTTATATTAAAAGTCGTATGACAGAGGTTTTATACTTCCTAAAACACACTCCATTATTTACACGTCAGTCTTTTCCACTTTTTAAACATACCTCAACAGTCAATGAAGGAATTATTACTGAAGATGTATCTGTTTAGAGGATTTTCATTAGAGACTGAAATACTGTAGGACTGTTGCATGTCAGATGGTACACAGCAGCCGCCTCTAAATCAGCAGCTGACTTTTACTCTTCTGTGAAGCACTGCTCCCCCAGATGAGGGAACCTTTTCAAGGTTAACACTCAGTCATGCACTTGGGTAATCCATTATGTTATTGCTGTGCACTGCCCATTGTGAGACTTTCTTTACAGAGGAATGCAACTGCATTCCGGGCTCAGGACCAAACTCTGAAAATCTCACAATCCTCTTCCTTCCATTCCATCTCTTTTCAGGCCACCTAACCCCATTTTTAAGTTGTTATCTGGTTGGCTGAAACAGTACACTACAGATCATTGTGAATACTCAGTGGCTTGTGTAAACACATTTGACATGTTCTCCACTGTAGAGCTGCAGTTTAGCAAGCCAACCATTAGTCTACCAAGCTGCCCCTGCTGTGGTTTCAGTAGACACCGTGGCAGCAGTAGCTATGCCTCCTGCAGATGCTTCACTAAGGCAGTGAATAAGAGGCATGGACAAGGACTAGGATGACGGAGTAATTGGTTGCCCTAAGGGGAACTTTACTTGTATCAACCTCATCACAGAAGTACTGTTTTTCTGGGTTTACTAGATCTATGGAAGATTGATAGATTATAAACATATCTCTTCAGCAGGAAGATGATTTGCTGTTGGGCTGGGATAATAAAAACAACCTGAGAGCATCAGCACAATAAAAACACTGTGCTAGTGACCTGTGTGCAATTGATACAGCTTGGTTATACACCAGCCTGATAGGTCTATCTGTCCTGCATTGAAAAGCGTAGATCATTGCCATCTGGAAGCTTGTTGCTGCCTACAGATTGTGTTCAACATCCAACCCATTCAATGTTGACAGACTGATTATTAGAGTTACACTGACTGGGGCATAGGTTTCAACTGAAAAGGTGACTGCATGCATGAGGCATTCTACAATGCTCTCAGAGAATGATAGTTATATGCTGCCCCCCATATATGTGCAAGCACTAATGGATCGAACCTGGTTGTGCTCCAGCATTTGAGGCAGGAGGTGTTATCCAGTCACTGCAATTCCAGAGCAGTACAGAATGCACAGGCTACAGCTCAGCTGATCCAGCCACGTGGAAAGCAGCATGGGAGCACAACATTTAAATCATATGCAGAAGAAATACATCCACACAAATGTTAGGAGCTGGAGTTCACTGTGCAATACAGTTACTTCTTAAGGACATACCATGTTTTATCAGTTATCACAGTCAAAGCAATGCATTGTGTGGATGCACCTCTTTTAGCTATGCACTCACTTGGCCTTGTATGAAGATGGCATTTAAATCAATTCGTCAAGCCAAATTGAAAAGAACTCTCTCTTAGGATAGACAGTTAACAGCAAAGAAATACACATAAACAACCCCATAAATAAATGTAGACCATATGAGCACATAGACCCCTAGTCTGTGCACTCATTTTTGTTTTGTTCTGGATTTACCTGTTTCCACCCATATTCCCTTGTGCCCACCCGTTCATCTCTGTAGAGGACTGATAGGCAGGATTAGCCTGAGACTGCTGAATCATGGGGCTCTGAGTATGAGCCAGTCTTGGGGACATCAGTGGACTCTGAGGAGTGGTGGCCCCTGTGAAGCCTGGATCGGGCTGCTGACTAATACCTAAAGAACAAAAAGAGAAATTTAGCCACTGTACATAAAAAGTTAAAAGATAAACAAACAATAGCTCAAATGTGCAGACATTTCTGCACAGTTCTGCTTATACCACCTGGAACCTATATAACCTCGTGTCTTATCGTAGGACCTAAATTAAAAGCAAGACATCATAAACTAAATACTACACATATAACCTTAACATGTTTTTTAACTTAAGTATGTTGGCTAATTGTTTGTCATAACTGTACAAGCAGTCTCTTCCCATTAAAGATCACAAAGGCAAACATTGTTAAGTGACATATATACATATATGACTTAGCAGTGTTTTATATATATATATATTCCACAGAAAGTGCATTCAAAGCAACAAACAAGCAAACAGTTTGCTTCTGTCTATAATTCCATTTTTGCAGAAGAAGTTACCACCTTTTAACACTCAGGCTATAATTTTCAAGTTTTCCTAAAGTTACTAGAGCATTAATATCTTGATTTCCATGTCCATGTCAAAACAGACAATGCTATTTTGTGCAAGGATTTAATCATTTTGTAACATAAAAAAAATCTAGATACACAGAAAACAATTTAAACTGTAAAATACCAATTGCATGAAGAAATTTTGTTTAACCCAAGTCATTTTGGTCTCAAGTTTATCAACAACAGCATACTCCACAGAAACGATCCACTCTTAATGCTGGTGGTATGAATCAGGTGGTATGAAATCAATTCCTCTATTTGCTGTCTGCATGACTTAACTTCTCTGTATTTCAGTCTATGTCATAAAAGGAGAATAATTT
This sequence comes from Anas platyrhynchos, assembly GCF_047663525.1. Classification (NCBI taxonomy): domain Eukaryota; kingdom Metazoa; phylum Chordata; class Aves; order Anseriformes; family Anatidae; genus Anas; species Anas platyrhynchos. The sequence goes on along the minus strand of NC_092588.1, from coordinate 34,631,682 downwards.
AATGTCCCTTTGTTTTCATAAAGCAATTACAAATAGGTGGAGGGAAAGTGCTGTTACAAATTAGAATATTGTGTAAAGGATACCAGACTGGAATAGATAGCAAACTTGAATTGAGTGGAAATAATTTGTTTTGGTTTTATCAGTACGTTTCATATTATTCAAAATTTCACTTACACAATTCATATTATTCAGTATAATGTAACATAGCTTTTATAATTCTTCTAAATAAAATCAAGAAGGTCTTTAAAAATAACTGTGTGGAGGTCTAACTTACAAAGCAGTATGCAGCTTTGTAAAGCATACAAACAAAATGGTATTAGCTATCATATTACAAATAGGTTTAAGGATGGTGAAGGGAATGCCTTATCAGAAATTAATTTTTATTATTTAAGCTTAACAGTTACTCATTAATTTTACATTAAAATGCACACACAAAGGACTGGCAAGAATTGGGAAGAATATATTTAAGCAATATTTTATTACCAAAATGTAAAAAAAAACCCTACCAACATAAGACTGATTTAAAAGGATCAGCTTGGCTTCTGATCACTTTATGTCGTTTGCCAATATCAATTCACATTTTTTTTCCTCATTTGCACTTTTACTTATATATTGATTTGTTTAATCAAAATTCAGGGTCTATCAAGCTAGTACACATATGTATATGTGTACGTGTGCATACATCTATACGTGCACATATCTATGCATATAAACAAACACATGTTGAACATTTCTGCTATTGCTCAAGAAAGGACCAGTCCTCAGAGAATCTGTGGTACCTGAGCTATGGAAGTGGAAAGTAACATGTCACAGTTAAGGACTCCCAAGAGGCCTAAATCTCCACGCTTCCCATCTTCTCTGGGGAGCCAGACAAGTGGCTGTGGGATTGAAAAATAATTGGGGGAGGTAGAACCAGTACCGTAGTTTGGAGGAAATGGAAACTGCTGTGCGTTTGCCTGCGGGATCCGCGGATTGCTCATGGTTGCTGGTATGCCACCGGCGGCCACCATGCTCGGGGTCATGCTCAAGCCCTGCCCTCGCATCATCAGTGTCCGCTGCTGCACCTGCTGCTGCTGCTGCTGCTGCATCTGCCGCTGCCGCAAGTGCTGGCTCAGGATCTCCCGCTGCCTCTGTGCCAGCATCTGCGCATTGATGGGGCCCTGGAGGGAAAACCACCGCCACCTATCAATAACTCCTGCAAAGGCAACCTGACCTGCAGAGCCACTGGAGCAATGAGGAAGATCCCAGATTTTTATTTTTATTTTTTTTATCTTCCCCACCACACACCTAATAATAACACTAAATGGGGGAAAAGAATCCTGTTAATAATTCTGCTGGGAAAAATTTCCAACAGTGAAAGTGTCACTAACAGAAATAATAACTGCATTTAATATTGCAGCAATTTGTAGTTGCAAATAGAGTAGCTCATTTAAAAAAAATGCATCTTTAGTAAATAAGAAGCCTGGTTAAAAATGCAGTTATATCTATTTCTAGTAAATAACTACCCACCTTATGTAAATATGAGACTCTCAGAAATAAAACAGCAAAATACTTATCATTTAGATTGCGTTATTAGTATTCAAGCTTTAAAATTTGTTGTATGTATTAACAATATCACATTACTACTGTAGCTTAGACTAATTTGAGGAAGAAACAGGAAAATATAGTGTTTTTTGTTTTGTTTTGTTTTGTTTTTAAGTACTGTTTTCCCTACCTGTGTTGGCACTCCAGGTCTCAATGACAGATTCATGTTGGAGACACTACTGATCTGATTTATCAGTGGCTGCCGATTCTAAAGAGATTAAAAAAAAAAAAGAGAGAGAGAGAGAGAGTTCTTAGAAGGAAAAACAGAAAAGGGAAATTTTATATAAAGAAGCATAAACATCTTTCCAATAAGTAGGTTAGAGGACCTAGCTGTACAGATACAAGCAGGAACTAGTTTTCCTGCTGGTCCTGTTGTCACTCATAGAATCCTACTTCAGAATGAGGCAATACGTGATACACAAATAACAACACAAACACTAAGCCATTTTCCAAACACTGTTTTTATGATTCCTACCCTTTTTCAGTTTGGGACTGGACTCTTGAGATCAGACTCTGAATTAGACCTTATCCTTATGTTTAGGGCAGAAATCATAGAAGCACCGAATATCCCAAGTTGGAAGGGTCCCACAAGGATCATCAAGTCCAACTCCTGGCTCCACACAGGACCACCCAATAAAACAGACCATGTATCTGAGAGTATTGTCCAAACGCTTCTTGAACTTCAGCAGGCTTGGTGCTGTAACCACTTCCCTTGGGAGCCTGTCTCAGTGCCTGACCATGCTTTCAGTGAAGAACCTTTCCCTAACCCTCCTGCCTGACCCTCCCCTGTCCCAGCTCCATGCCGTTCCCCCGCGTCCTGTCGCTCAGTGCCTGCCTCTCCGCTCCCCTCGTGAGGGAGCTGCAGGCCGCCATGAGACCTCCCCTCAGCCTGCTCTGCTCCGGGCTGAGCAAACCAAGGGACCAGCTGCTCCTCACACATCTTTCCCTCTAAAGCCTTCACTACTTTTGTAGCCTTTCATTGGAAGCTCTCTCTCTCACCAGCCTGATGTAATCCCCTTTATGGTAAGACTTTGAGTCTGACCTGTCGGCCAATTGTTCACCCATGGTATTATGTTTTCATCTAGGTATACGCTGGACATTTTGTCCTGAAGGATACTGTGAGAAACAGTACTGAAAGCTTTACTGAAATCCAAAAAGATTACATCAACTGGCTTCCCTCGGTCAACTAAATGGGTGACCTTATCATAAATGAAAATTAAGTTCATTAAGAAGGACTTCCCCTAACATAAACCCATGTTAGCTATGACCAGTGACTGCATTGTCCTTCAGGTATTTTTCTATAATTCCTAGAATATTTTTCTCCATAAATTTACCAGGCACTGAAGTGAGACTGTCAGGCCTATAATTACCAGAGTCTTCTTTCTTGCCCTTCCAGAAAATTGGAACATTTGCCAGCTTCCAGTCAACTGGGATATCTCTGGATTCTCGAGACCATTGAAAAATAATTGAGAGAGGTCTCATGATGACATCAGCCAGCTCTCTTTGTACCCTGGGATGAATTTCATTGGGTCCCATAGACTTATAAGCATCCAGGTGGAGCAGCAAATTCCACACTTTGTTTTTCCACCTAAGCTCTAAAAGATCCCTGCTCAGTCAAGCTGACTTTTTGCCCCACCTGCTTGACTTATGACATTTTGGAATTGCTTGTTCATGCGCCCTTAGGAGGTAGAACTTAAAAATTGAAGAGCACCGATGATTTTTCTTCTTCCAGTAAAAGCATTAGTATCTTTTTATAACACTACAAACCTATATATTTAAAAATGAAACAAGAAAAATGATTTTCAAAAGTAGATCAAGGCAAAAAAAAAAAAAAAAAAAGAATGATAAAAAGAAAGGACATATGTAATATCTTACCAATATAGGATGCAATAGATAATGAATGTAGATTACTGGAAGAGTCAAGATATAATAAACAGAGAAAGACCTATGCAACAAAAGGTTTCACTGTAGCCTTGCTCAAAGAAATAGTGTCAGACAGGCTTAAATACTGGGCACAGTCTTGTACAACATTATAGAGAGAGTAAAGAAAAGTGGCAAAAAAGATCAAAAAAGATAATGTGAAAGGTACTGCCTCATCAAACTTCATTATGGCTAGTGTTTTTAGTTTAAAAGTAGAATTAGACTCTAATGAAGGAGTACACACTTGGACTATTCCGAGCAAGCTGATGTGTGGCCCAAGCAAGGTGCCCTCACCCACATTTAGCCGTACTGGGGTGGCGATGTACCTGCTGTGCCTGGAGCCTGTGCTGCAGCTGGAGCCGCAGCTGGTTGGGCTGGCTCTGGACGATGCTGGCAGGACGGAGGCCGGGACGGGGCTGCATGCGCAGGGCAGCATAACTGGGGCGCTGCCCCATGGGGTGGAAGCTGGGGTCCTGCATGGGTGCGTAGCTGCCCTGTGCCATCTGAGCCTGAGCTGCGTACTGCTGGGAGAAAACCGGAGCCTTCTGCTCCATCAGGATGCTCGACTCCTGGCCAGGGAAAGTCTCTGGATCGACAGCCTGGCTCTGCAGAAATACAGGAACAATACGAGTGGTTGGTGGGGCATGATGTTTCATAGGACTATATGAGACTACTGCCACCCTACAAAAACATTGTTTCAGAATATGAACATTTTACATAGCAAATGATGTAAATTTTCTCTATTATTTTTTCTTTACATTATTACATTTCTGTATTCTTAAAGAAATATATATTTTTTGGAGTAATAAAACATTCATGAAGACAAATTCCCCCTCCCTTCCCTTCCCAGACCCACATTCTTTGTCATGCTCTTAACATAGCCTTTTTATCATTCTGTTAATATATACAAACCTGAAATGAAAAATTCTGTAATAAAATCTATAAAGAAAGTTTTGCCAGGATATTTTTGCGATTGAATCAGAGACAAATTCAAAGACATTAGAACTGAATCAGGATATGAAAGTAAATTTTTATCAGTTTCTTTAAACAAAATAATGACTTGAAATAAAGATGCCTAAAACCATCACAGAAGCTAATGTGAATAAAGTGCCTAGTTCTTTCAGGGCACTTTTGCACAAACTGATTATTGCTAGCATAAAAAAGCTAACAAAATTCTAAACTCTATTCTAGATGCCTCCTAATATTTGCTCTAGCCAGAATAACTTTATAGCTTATTCCACACTGATCTTGGAAATCAATTTAATCTAAATTTCAGTGCCCTCATGAAAGAAAGAATTTAAGCTCCTGTAAAATGTTTGATGGGTATTTTTAGAACATGTTCTAAAATGTGACAGTTCTCTTATTTGCAAAACCCTTTAAATGTTCCCACTGAGATATTAATTAAGTAGAAATATATTTAACACTAGGTGTGAAATAAAACATTATTCATTGGGGGATGGTATTCCAAAAGCTATACAATAGTGCACAGAAGTTTCACACTGCAAAATTGAAGTTCACCAATAAATCGTATCTCTATCATAACACTTCACTGAGCTTTGTGTTGTACCAAATAGTCTTGGGGAGAGTTTTCATATGTCCAGTATTTCATTGGTCCTATTTCATAGTTACAGACATGGATGTGAAGAGATAAAACTAGTATCTAAAATGCAGAGCTAGTTCAGAAGTTATCCCCAGGATGCTGATGAGTGCCAGGAAATGAAATGAGTATTCTAGGCTTGTCTGAGAATATTAAATCATCATATAGGTGCATACGGCTGTTTTGGAAATACAATTCTGATGTCAGAAACATCAAGCACTGGCTTTTCTCCAAAACCTTTTTTATTTTTTTTAATACATTTTTGCACCATAAGGGACTGAAATGGACCAGAACCAAAGGAAAGCTAATAAAGAAGAATGGTGGTAGAAAAAAATCAAACAAATTAATTCTGCTAAATATAGAAAACATGTTCCTATTTAAAAAAAATATATATATAGTTTTAAGTGCTTGGAATGAAATTCATTCTTTATCTCACATTAGTCAACAAAGACAATGAACTGTGGGTGAAATAACAGTTTCACTCATCTGAAAGCTTGCTGCCACCATAATACAAAGGTCTTGTACAAAATCTTGCTCCTCTGTTCCCAGGTCTACATATTCTTTTTTTCTTCTTTCCTATGCCCTATTTCTGGCCAAGATCTTACCTTTCTCCCACACAAAGCTGTTCCTCTGATCACCAGATAAGGAGAAGCCTGTTCATTTTTCAGGTTTGGTCAGTTTAGTTGTATAAAGCAAACTGGCTCAGCAAAGGTCAGAAGAAGCAGAGCTAGGCGAGGGTGGCAGGGAAGGAAGTATAAAGCTGGGGCTGAAGCAAGATTTTCAGGTGACATCAAGCTGTTAGAATGACTCCCACTAAAATACATAACTCCATCTTAGCTTGTAAGAAGTGTATTATAATTCTCTTCTTCAACACACATTCCCTCCAGTGTCCACATAACCTCCACTTTGACAATATGTCCTTTAACCACAACACCTAATATACACAATGTAATGTCCACTATACCTGGCTAACCAGTTCTGGTATTCCTAGAGCTCTGTCGATTTCTTCTAAACCATCAAAATTCCTTAGTGCCATATAAAGCTGATCCAGGAGAGCACCCTCATCAGTTGGTGACTCTGATGAAGGATGATTACACAAGAGATCATCTGGTGAGCTGCCAAATGGTTGCCTGTGAAAACATGAATACAGCAATGGTAAACAGCTGTTGGAAAGCAAGAAATAATATCAGAGGATTAGTAGTCAAATTGAACTAACAAGTGGAGACAGAAATTACTTTAATAGCTGTCAATTTTGTTTAGAAACCTATTCTGGATGAAAGTTTGCTTCCCAAAGAAATAGTTAAATAGCATGATTAATGCCTGTCAAGACCCTTCAAGCACTGTGTATCTGACAAGCAAGCAAATATACTGAAGACATGCCTGAGTACTGATTTCATATTACAGAGAGAAGCATATCAGCATGGAAGTCAGTATACATGTAGAATATATTCATTGAATACAGAATATTAAACAATTTTTTTTAAAGCTAACCGTACCTTTGAATTTTAACTGTTAGACTTAGTATAATGTCAAAAGTAGAGAAAGCATTCATTTCCATAGATACTCTTAACTGGTTGTCTAGTAAGCTAAGCAAGCTTAAAGGGTCATATTGGGGTCCAAGGACTGCCTGAGCTCACACAGGCTGAACATCTGGAAGAGCTATCCAGAAGCATGAAAGAGCAGGAAGAAAAGGACATTCTCCTTTTGGTTTTTAGCAAAACACTTTATCAACTCAGCACATCTGATGGAATTGTACAATTGGGTACCAGTTTATGTACTTGGTTATATGCCTCAGAAAAGCATCAGCAAGAATTTGGATACTGCCAGGCCAAGTGTGCTGCCCTAGTAATCCTGCGTACCTCACCCTTGAACTTGTATGCAAACCATGCTTACTTGCACAGGCAGAATAAAGGTTTATGCCAAACCCGAAGGACAAAACTTACTGAGAAATAAACTAAAACTGAAGTGACACCTTATCAGCAGCCAAACAACATCGTTTTGTTTTGCACAGTTCACACACAAGCCCTACTTCACATACAATACTACAAGACTACAAGAGAAAATATAGAGCAAAGCATTCTGCAAGCAAGGGCAGCTACTATGTGCACATTGTGGTAGAATTCCTTTCCAGATAATTACTCAGGGAAAACAAAGGATGTCACACATGGAAGGAGGAAAAAGCTCTATATGTGAATCCTTTTTATATGCCTGTTTGGAAAAACAAAAAAACACATTTGTGTAGTTAGTTTCCATAATGAGATATATGGTTGCCATGGAAGTAAAATCTCTATGCCAAAGCTTAGCAGAAGGGAGGAGATGCATCATTAGGTTATACACCTAAAAAAACCCAAAAGACAGTAAACAAGAAAACTAATAAAATTATTTTTAACTAGATCCCAGACAGTAAAATATGTGTATATACAATGTACCTTCAAGACACTGCAAAACTGTTAATCTGTCTCCTACATAGAAAAGTTCCTACAACTCTCACAAACAGTATTATAAATCAGCAAGGTGGAAGAGCAAAAACAATTCTTCAGTCAAATTGCTTAGAAACTTTAAAGATGACTTATAAATATGATCTGGGAACACAGACAATTAGTGGGGCTAGCAAAACAAAACAAAATCAAATGACAAACAAAAAAAAAACAAGAACAACAACTTCCCAAAATTGTAAATGGGCATGAACAGATATAAAAAGAAAATGTTTAAAGCATTTGTCAAGTTCTGTACATGTCCTGGTTTCAGTTAGGACAGAGTTAACTAATGACAATTACTTTCTCTTCTTTCTTTTCAATTTCTTTTACATACTGGAATGATAATGTTTAATTTTTGTCTAAACAAATTTTAACTCACATTTTGACTTTGTAACAAGTTACATTATATAATACTCAAGGAAACAATTAGATACCAGGCATTAATCCAATAAGAAGCACCAAACAATTCATCACCTCTACTTGGGGGTTATCAGATGCAGTGCAATGGGATTTTTTTTCTTTCCACCACCTCTAAGGAAACTGTGAGAAATGCAGAAGCAACAAAACTGGAGAATTACCTGCCTGGCTTGTTGCACTGGGTTTATGTGGCAAGGTTTTGGTAGCAGGTGGACTACAGGGGTGGCCTCTATGAGCAGAGCCCAGCACCTGACCCAGGTCAGACCAGAGCCAGCTCCAGCCGGCTCCAAAAGGGACCTACTGCTGGCCAGAGCTGAGCCAGGGAGTGATGCTGGTTGGGCCTCTGGGAGACCAGATTGAAGGAAGGGGGAAAATAAATGCTGTGCAACAGGAGCTGGGAGTGAGGAGAACCAGACCTGCAGACAGTGCAGCAGGAGGGCAGGAGGTGCTCCAGGCAGGCAGCAGCAGTTCCCCTGTGGCCTGTGGAGAGGCCCCTGGTAGAGAAGGCTGTCCCCCTGCAGCCCACGGAAAGGAGCAGGACAGGACCAGAGAGAAGAGCCCACACAGAAGCAGGAGGTCTGGGGGGAGCTGCCGCCCACCTGTGGGGAACCCGTGTTGGAGCAGTTTGCTCCTGGGGGATGGACCCCATGATATGGAGCCGTGTGGGAGCAGTTCTTGGAGAACTGCCGCCTGTGGGCAGCCCACGTACAATCAATGCTTGGGGGAAGGAGGTGGAAGGGGGGTGGATGGGTGGAAAGTGTTGGTAGTTTTTGTTGTTGTTTGTTTATCACTGCTCTAGCTTGTTGTTAGTAATAGGTCATAAATTTTATTAATCTTCCTATGCTGAGTCTGTTTTGCTTGTCACAGTAATTGTTGAGTGATCTCCGTGTCCTTATCACAACCCTTGAGCCTTTTACATTTTATTTTCTCCCCCTTTGCCTTTGAGGAGGGGGAGTGAGAGAGCAGTTGTGGAGCTCAGCAGCCCAGCAGGGTAAAACTGCCACACTTGCTGATCACAATATGTGGTCCTGTATTTTATCTTAGAGTATCATTACAAAAGTGAGTAAGTTATGTCAACAGTGCTTTTGGCATATGGACACCCTACCAGAGAGAAAATTAGCACAAAACATTTTGAAAAACTGGAAAAAATTAGAAAAGTAACAGAGAATATGCCACATAGTTAAATTTATTTATAGTTAAATAGTTAATAGTTAAATAGTTAAACTAATTTATAATATTTTAGAACATCCTCTTGGAAAGAAAATTAAGATAACGTAGTCAGAAGGTTAAACTTCCTTCAAACAAACTTTTTCTGTCTGCTTCTTCCTCACTTCCTTTTCAACACTCCTATCTGCTACTGGAAAAGATATTCCAACTCACAAATTCAAAACATCTCAACATTTCTTCTTTATTTGTCCATTTTGTATCACATATACAGTACGTATTTATCTAATTTAAGCTGCAAACTTTTTGAAGACATATGTGTCTTTTTAGACAAGCATGCACTGCTTCTCATAGGTGTGACATTATTTAAAAGGCGTAATAATAAACAACGTTAGCATTTCACATGTAGGCTAAAATAAACTGTGATTAAACAGTGGTGGTTCTGGTTACCTGAGAAAGAATTAACCTCATGGAAGAGACAGCCTCCATTTCACTTCATTTTTCTTCCCTCACCTTTAACAGAATTTAGGTCAATTAAAAAACCCCAAATAAGAGAGGCGTTGCTGAAGTCCTGCACTACTAAAAACACTAACCTAAGGCAGGAAAAGACAGCTATGTTGTAAATACAAAGGCTCTGGCATTTTTCCACACTGAGTTTTAAATACTTTCTATGTACTTAACAGCACTATGCACTAACAAGAACACCACACAAACCAGACAGAATCATGCCCATATTCATGTATGAGAAGTGAAATTGATGAAACTACCTGCAGCACTGGCAGCATTCACTGTTACACATAACTTTCAATTCCTCCAACACATTACATGGCAAGAAGAGCATTTGTAAGTGTTACCAGAACACATACACATCTCATGAGCATAAAATACTACAAGTGTTAAATTGATATGCATTTGGTGAATATTTACATAGGACTTTACTTTCATGAGGCATATATACAAGCCTGTAACATCTCTCCAAGTTTTGATGCATCACTAGGACTTACCTGTTCTGACCACCAAAAGTTGCCTGGTCTATAGGCAAGATGCTGTCTGGCCATGGTGCAGTCTGATTTGGAGGGGCCTGTTGTTGGCTGTACTGAGGTCCTCCTATGTTCATCTCCAATTCAGATGGCCCTAATCAAGGAAAAATAATTGCATATTTTTTTCTGCTTTCATGTTAATCCTTTCAGTTGAATTATCTATGTTACAATAAAACCATCAAAACATTAAGAGTTGAGTAACGTTACACTTAAAAGCATTGTGATTTTTTGGGGGTTAAGTATCAGTTTTAAAATTAGAACAAGTAATGTAAGAACTGTGAAAGGATTCAAAACCATAAAGCAGCAAACATGACATCACAGATGTCAAAATAGTAAGAAAAGCATTAAATAAAGGCAGTAGATAAGGTCAGTATCCTAACAGGAATGTACTTGCTTTGGAACTGGTTAAGTACAATGACAATATTCACAACATTTCCTCTTTAAAAGATCCACAGTCTTTAATGAGCAAGAGCAACTTCATATCCTCTTTCTTAGGAAATCCATACCACTATGGAGTTCAAGTGTATCAGGAACTGTTCCTATCAACACATGCATTAAAATTAACATTTCACACACCTTCCTTCCTAGTCCCACAGGAAGCTTTCACTGTGGAATAGAGTTCTCATCAAATCTATAATTGAAGTGAATTGAAGAGATTTTTTTTTCTCCTGCTTTTATCTTTGACAATGCAGTGCATACAAAAAGTCCCAACTCCACAAACTCCACATACGTGCAGACTTACCCATATTCATGACCTGAGATGGAAGCATCTGCCTTGGGCCAGGCTGGTTGCTGGGTCTCAAGGGGATGCTAGCTGTGGGGTTGCGGATCATGCCTGCTTGCACCGGCCTGTTCATGGCACTAGCGGTGGGTGCACAAGTTACCCTCACAGCAGAAGCCTGGCTTCCCCAGTCTCCAGATGTCATGGCAGGTCGTGGGGCATTGCCGCTGATCATTCCTGCACAAAAGCCAGACAGATTCAGGTGCGGGAACTTAGAGCTTCTTTAGCATTGCAATGGGCTGATGAGCTGAATTTTTAGAGATGAAAATGCAGCAGTTTCACTCAAAACATATTGTATCACAACTGTTTGTCCAGATGTGCAAGGCTACAGAAAGATGCCTTACACTGCTTAGTCAAGGGAGTGGAGATTATTATATATTTTGCATGAGGAAGATCCTTTTATCATTTCTGAAACATTGTTGAGAGTAAGTGTTCCCACGTGTAGTCTGCAACAGGTGCTGAGGGTGTGTGGATAGCCCTAACTTCCTTCCTCAGGAAATGAATCACGTTTGCTGATGTGTATGTCAGTGCTTTACTTTCCAAGTGCTAAGTGAGAATGAAGACTTGAATACCAACATGTTATCACTACACATGCTTACAAGCTAGAAGGATTAAATTTAAATTCGCATTCTGCAAACATCTTTTTGTAAGTCCTTTCATTCATAGCCTAGAGCCTTCTTAGCTTCAAGGCTTACCCAAGATAATCTTGAACCAATATACAGTGCAGGGAAATTACTCACAGGAACTTTCCGATAGATGCTGAAGTTCATTACCGTTATTTTAGGGGAAGTCCTCCTACATCTACTGTAAACAACTGATACAGTTTATTTACATTTGGAATATACACAATGCTACACTCTGACAGTATTAAAAGAAACAAACAACAAACAAACACACATGTAAAAAAACATAAAACAATGCACACACCCGCAGACATATATTCATACCATTTATACATTTTGATTTTATACAGTCTAGAGAGCAGATAAAACATGATTTTCAGATTGGATTACTGCTCCTTCTAGTTGCATTTTGCAACATCCTTAAATGAATGTTAAAAGCCAGCTAAATAATTATTCATTAGTTCAATTATTCAACATACAACCAAGGAGAAAAACCCTCTGAAGAGAGTAACTGCTTCATCCGCTGTGCAAAATTTGCTTCAATATTACATCCTCAGGTTTGTTCTGTTTGTGTACATATTCTATCAGCTGAAATATGTGGTGTGCTAGAGCAAATGGCAGGAACACAGATAATACTTGCTAACTTGTATACATAAGATGAATAACATCCTCAAATATGTATACAGAAGATGAAAGTAATAGGGCACTTGAATGACTGCAAGTTGACCTCTAAACGACTCAAATAAGATATTTCACAGTCTGTCAGTGCATCTTTTTTTTTTTTTTTTTTTTTTTTTTTAACCACTGATGCAAACTAAATGTAAAATTTTGGGAGTGAGTAGCTAGCTGAAAGGACTTAATATACCCATTTATTCAGCTTTCTTAGCAGTTGTTTCATACTTGAACAGTCTTGGACTATGTACCAGTATCTTCATACAGTATTAAGACAACATGAAGAAATCAATGCACTGCAGACCAGACACAATCCAGGACAAGGGGTAATACCATTACAAGATCTGACGGTTCCTGAAAAGTTTGTTTCAGCAAATGATGAAAGCATTAGATTTTCTTTACGTTAAAATGAGAATTAAGGCTACTAAGTAAAGGATAACTGAGGGCACCAGCAGGGTCAGATACACATCATAAGGGCAACAGTAGTGTCCACAATTTTGTTTTTGAAAGGACCTGCACAAAGAAGTGGAATGCTTCATTTATTTACTTTATAGAGGCAGAAAGATTTGATTTTTACCTAAGCCTCAGCTGAATCTTGAACATTGATGTGAACAGACTCTAACTGCCAATACAATGTGTGTGTCTAGAAATATTAAAGGAAGTGAGAAGTAGTGCAAAAAGAGCATGTCTAAAAATATGCAGAAAGTTCAAAGTAGATATGCCAATAAGTAACAGCACACTACACATATTTTTTTTCCAGACTGTTTGTACACATATGTTCTGTACTTGTTAATAACCCCAACATTAAGTTATTTGTGATGTAGTCTGTTAATCAAGCACATTAAAACAAACAGAAGGACTTCTTACCTGCGCTACTGTTTCCTAAAGTTCCTTGACTTCCTATCATCCCTTCATTCCGGCCCATCAGTCCTGGCTGAGGTATTACTGAATATGGGCTACTCGTCCTTATGGGTGGAAAAGCTCCTGCACCTGTTGGGTTCTGCAGTGTGATGTCAAGTGGTAAATTCTGGTTTGGTAATAACCTGCCCAGTTGCCCTGCTCGTGGGTTATTAAAAGCTAGACAGGAGGAGCAAACAAAAAGCAAAGTTACAAGAATGGAAACTTCACTCGTTAAAAAAAAAAAAAAAAAGGAACCCAAACACACTTTAAGCTCTTGGGCTGAGCTATTTATTTAATGCTCCATTCTATATCAGTCTGAGAAACATCCCTTCTTGACATTTTCATGTAACTTTCAAAATGGAACTTTCTGACACTGAAACACCTATGAGATATGTTTTTAAAAACTTGAATGATGCAATTTAACTTACAGAAGAGACACTTCAGGAAAACATACCACTGTGTGATGTGCATACTACTGCCAGTTAATCTCATACCTAGTAGAACTGTAACTGTGTACAGATGTCATCCTGAGGCAGATTGTAAGGAATTATCTCAGTCTTGAAAGTTATCTAGCATAAGCTGTGTCCTTGAAGAAGTTACCAAAATTAAACACAGATTGAGTCTATATTGGATTTTGTAGCACTGTTTCTACATCTCATTCCTATTTTTTTTAAATATATTTTTGTTATTAATGAAAATAAATACTTTCATGATTCAGCAACAAAGAATAAATGGTCCAGATTTAGATCTATAACACCATAATGTTCCGGTAAACAGAACTGTGCTTGATGATTACTGTCATCTTTATATAACTATTTTCTTCTGTTGAGATGTTCTGTGTTCTTAAAATCAGTTTCTGTAAAGAAAACTGAAGACTATCTTAGAAAAATGAACTTCAGAACTTGATTGGCAAACATCTGTTTCAGCTGGTCTTTGGAAAATGTTCAAATGCATGAAACTGTCTCCTACGTTCACAAGCAGTTCTCAAACTTCAGCTAAACACTGACCATGTGCCTATATGACTCCGTTTCCATTTATATTAAAAAAACATATATACACATTTTTGTAAAATTGTTATTTGCAATAATTTATGATAGCTTCCACTAGGAGAGTTTCTGATTGAACAGCAAGACGACTTCTGCATTTTTAAGTTCACCACATTAGAAAGGATTCAAAGAACTTCTTTCTTATTTTAGATCAAAGCAGTAGTGATACTTCTGAATTTGAGAACTTAGACAAGGTTTATCTATCTTGTTTATAAGTATGGAAACATCTTTTTACAAAGGTTTCTGTTTTTTTTTTTTTCTTTCTTATTCTGCGAAACCAGATTATAGGAATTCTCTCTACATATATCAATTTTCTGTTAGGTGAATTTGCTTGTATGTATCTAGAAGGAATAAATTACATCACATACACCTAACTCCTAACCATGAGATCAAAATTTTGTCTTCACTGTCTGTTCAGACAAGCAAGCAAAACTTACTTAGGAGACAAAAATGACTTTCCCAAGTTTAGGGGCACACAAAAGTCTTGGATTTATCCAAAGTTTATCACTATTGATAATTTCAGAACAGTTTTCCCCAGTAGTTTGAAAAATCACATAGATGAGTAACTTATTGTTATAGGGACAGCTTTGAAAGCAATCACAGACACTACAAAAAGGAAAGCTGGAAGTGCAGCACAAAATAACAACATGGATGATGAGACATGACTGTGCTCTACTGTTGGTCAGGATAGGACTGAAGGAAGCTCTCTGTCCCCCAGGCATCAAACTCTAAGAATCTAGCAAACCTAACAGCTTTCAACAATTAAAAAAAAAAAAAAATTAATGGGTTGAAGCATTTAAAGTATTTTAATGTAAAACCTTTAAAAAATGAAAGGTAGTTATTTCTTTGGGAAGAAAAAAAAAAGAATGAAATTGTATATGATTTGACATTCATTCTACATCGCTTTTCTGTGAGCATACAAAAAGCCACTCACTATTTCTATGCACCTGTTTTGTGTACGCTCTTCTACTGAAGACAGGGCAGAAAATTCCTAGGGGAATTAGGCACAGATACAAACAAGACTATGGAAGCTAGGGGAAAAATTTAAGTATTTTAATTTACAAGGGAAACAGGATGCCTCCTTTTTAAAACTGCTGCTACCCACCAAGATGTTCTCATTTATTATCATACTGTTACTGTAGTCAGTAGCTTTGAAAGCACATTTAAAGCCAAAGATGTGCAAAAGTTCCTTTGTGCTATGTTATACACAGATATAGAGTCAATAATACTGTGTTTACACAATTATATTAATTTACTATTAAAACCAATATCCTGTTTGACAATACTGCACATTAAATGTTTTGGTACTACACATCCTCTAAATGACTCATCAAAATTTAAAGATTTAGCCCAGCAAACCCTCTGACAAAAGTAAGATGGCAAAACAGTTCTTTTACATTGTGGTAATAAAGACTGATACAACATGAAAAAAGACCATCATTGGTCATAAATCTTACTACACGATACCTAAATATATAGAGAGAAATATAAATAAATAAATGACAGACTAAGTCATCAAAAATTCATTGTCTAGCAATGAAGATGTTAACATTTTCCTGGAAGAAACTTTAGGAAATAAGCAGTTTACATCCCATTTAAAAAGGATGTGGATAAGAGAAAGGAATATCACAGAATGGCTTTGGTTGGAAATGACCTCTAAAGATCACCTGGTTCCAATCCCTCTGCCATGGACAAGGGCACCTCTTTCACTGGACAAGTTGCTCCAAGTCCCAACTAACCTGGCATTGAACACTTATCAGCTAAAGGAAAGGCTTAACTCTGGAAAGCCAAAAAGAACCAACGGACCTTGCTTCAGAAAGAATATACTAAAGATTTCAGATGACTTATGTGCTGCTGCTGTTAGTACTCCCATACTTGCATTCAGTTTCAACGAATAATAATTTAAGGTTGTGAAATGGCTTTAATGTAAATTTAAACATTAATATCTACTTAAACATTTCTAAGAAATAATTTGCGTTCGTTTCAAGTGAACTGGTGTTATTCTTCAAAGAAAAAATACTTTCATATAATCATATACTATATTATATAATCATATACTGTATCATATAATCAAAAATACTTTCATATAATAAATTCTTATTAAAAATGTGCTCTAAACACTTTTATTAAAAACAAAAAGCCAACAAAAAAAACCCACACCAGCACTACACATTTAAGGAAGTGAACAGATGCTGCCATCCTAGCCTACAGGGGAAAAAACAATGAAGCAGTGACCTTGTATGCTATTTTCTTCAACATTCATAGCTGATAACACTCTTACTTTGCTTGCTTGCCACTATTTTATGGTGGCATACTAATATTTCAACCCCTGTTTTCAAGTTAATTGATAAAGTTAAGGAACATGGTCAGCTGGAAGTGACTCAATTAAAAGCCACAATTTCAAATTAGATTTATGCATTCATCTTAATCATATTTCTTTCTATTTATCCTGTGGTTTTAGAAGAATATTTTCTTTCATCCTTTGGAAAGCCTCACTTATCCCTTTTACCAAAAGATCTGCTGAAAAAGAGCAATCTACGTCAACACGAAATGCAAATGCTCATGATGCCAAGAGCACTGCAATAGCAGCATCCCACAGCTGTGGAAGGGGAATTCCGTTCTGACAGAAACATTTATTTTGAAATCTTTCCTTATATCTCCTCAAAAGGGCACCAACTTGCAGCGCACCGTGTGAATTAGATGCAATCTCCAAACGTGTTTCAAAATGAGACGACCGCAGGTGGCGCTAGGTCATCACACAAGACTAAGGAAAGGCTGAGAAACTGCCTTGGTTCCTCGCCTGCCTTGACAGGGGAGGAACAGACACCACAGCCCCCGCTTTGGGACTTCACAAGCTTTTCCTACACGCGCGCAAGCCGGACTCACTGCTCTGTGAAATCCTCATTGCTGGTTTCTGGGTGGCCACAGCCGCTCCGGGGCTGCCGTCACTGGTGAGCTGCATGAGGTCATTGATGATGGCTTGCTTGTCGACCGAGCCTGCTGGCGCGCCTGGGCGGCTATCTGGGAAAAGCTGCGGTAACTGGCTGTTCTGTAGGTCATCCAGAATCTCCTCCAAGTTATCCAGCTCACTGCCTGGCTGCAAGCAAAGAAAACATGGCACACGTTGCTGCTTGCCTGCTGTCGGTGTCCTGCTCATGCCCTGTTGCACCTGCACTGGCTTCAGATGTTCCCTCCAAGAAGCCCAGTGCAAAGCTCACAAAGTTGTCAAAAAGGGACAGTGCAGCCTTCCCTGGGCTCATCTAGCTTGCTCTTGGAGAGCCCTGGCATTGCAGGCATTACTGGCACCCCTTCAAGACCTTGGCAGGGGTACATACAAAGAGCCACATGATACGTACCTCACGCCAAAGGGAACCAGGAGGCTTCTTGTCATGATCAGTGCAGGCAGTACATGTAATTTGGCAGTGAAAGAAATCCCACAGTGATGAAGATGGGGATTTATGTAGGTAAAGCAAATATTTCTTTCAGCACAGTCGTATTTCTAGTCTCTTTATGACTTGATTAAAAGCATACGATGAAAAAGTTGCTTCATGGCTAAGACAATTCCCCTCATGTATTTTCTTTGTTACATTAAAAACCATAACAATGAAGAACTGTATAGAAGTTAACTGGCAAGAAATGCACGTTCCAATGATGCTGTGTAAATTAACAACTGTCAACTAGTTAGTAGATTTAAGAACTTATTTTGATCACAACTTTTCAAATCTGTGAAAGTAACCTGTCTACAGCAAGAAAAAAGAGAAATCTAGTTATGTACCCCTCAACAGAAATTTAACATGAAATGAAGATGGCAAAAAGATTAAATTCATCCTATACTAACACAAATATTGACCCGCATATATTTCTTAAAAATGTTGATTTTCACCAGTAATGTTTTTGCCTTATTTGTCTATAAACACTGAGAATTAAAATCTTTTGCTCACTCAAAGTTGGAAATTATTACAAGCGTATACTCTCCAATTTTAAAACTAAATAGGCAAGGCTTTACCAACTTTTTCGTGTAATAGATACAAATAAGCAGTACTGCCTCAGTTACCACTAAGTTTTAAAGGAAACATTTTTTGACAGTATTTATAACAAAAATCAACCCCAAATCAGTACCTTTTTTTTAAAAAAAACCTACAAACATAGAAGAGAAGCAGTAAGCGAGCAGACAGACTCAACAGATGGGGACCAGAGAAACAACAATACAAACATGCACATGCTGTGATACCATTCTTCCTGTTCTTTTTTGTCACACCACCACATCATGAACATGATCACTTATTCACAGCATGCTTGCACTGCAGTCACCAGGCAATATAGAAATACCTGAGATGAAATACCTTCAAACTATCTACCAAGGCACTCAGTCTAGTTAAGACACGGTGTGCTAGTGCTGTATTAAACTGCTGCTGCCACTGCTAATCTGAAGACAAAGCTAAGATGTCCCTAGGTTACATCTCTACATACCTTTTTGGGATGATTTGCTGCAAATAAACATGGTATTACACTTTACTCCATCCACATGACCTCGTACACCTATAGATCAAGCTATATAGTGCAGAGAGGATAGAGTTTACTCTGTTAAAAAACAGCACGTGGGTGATTTGGAGGCTGGTGTTAGTGGCAAAGTGGTAGGAAATCACAGAACCAAGAGGACTGGAAGAAATGTAAAGCCTCAAGGCAGAAAACCAGTGTCTGCCATTTCCAACAGAAGTTGATATAACCTTTTGCTAAAGACAGGCAGTGACAGAAAATCCACAGCTTCCCAAGGGAATTTCTTTCAGCACTCTACCATCCCTACTGTTCAAGTTTTTTTTTTCTTCTTTTTTTTTTTTTTCCCTCAGTGTCAACACAAAACATCCCCCACTGGAATTTAGTCCCTTCCTTCCTGTCGTATTTGGAATCTGGAGAACAAATTGTGTTCCCCTTTCTTCTTCTAATCTTTTCTGTATTTGAAAGCTGCTTTGTACTTGTGTTTTGGGGTTTCAGGCTAAAATTAAGTAATTTCAACTTTTCAAATTTTCTTCATCGTATAGCCTATTTTCAAGACCTCTTATCATTCGCGATGCTCCTGTAGCCTGCCTTCAGTTCATCCACACTCTTGTTGCAGTGCAGTGTCCAGAACAATACTTCCAGAGGAAGCCTTGCAACTGCTGAGTAAAGCAGAAAGTTTACACATTTGATGGAATGTTGCAGAAAAGCCTGTGATTTTTTTTCATCACATGACATTACTGATTCTCATTTATCATTATCACATTTGTTCATCCTGAATATTCTCCTAATAATTTTCCAACATATCTCCTAGTTGCAAATAAATTTGAATTACTCAAAATAAAGTTGTCCTCCAAAGTATTTGCAGACATGCAAGTATCACCTGCAGCCTTACTAAGTGCACTAGTATTCTAGCATCAGGTCATTTAGGTTAACAAAAATACTGAATATCTCCAGATGCTGCACAAACTTCTGCAGTACCTCCATTATGACAATGAATCCTTAAATAACTACTTTGTGTGTAAGGATTTCCAGGCAGCTTCCTACCCACTCACAGTAGTTTCATCTTGACCATGCATCTCTGATCTGCTTACGAGAACACCACGTGTAACAGTGCCAAAAAGCTTTGCTAAAATCAAGACACACAGCATATACTGCTTCTCTTCAGCCAAAAAGCCTGTTACCCTGTTGCAGAAGGAAAATAAATGGGTCTGACATTGCCTGCTCTTGACAAATCCCTCTGATGCCTCACTACCTTCCAGGCTTGCACAAGCAGTTTGGTTGACACAGCACACCAACAGAAAAGGTCGAGCCAGGAGAAATTGAATGTCATTAGAAGAAGCCTAAATCATTAAGCAGACAGGTGATAAGCAGATTCAAAAAGGCACTCCAAGAGACAGTTGAGAGATGTTTACAGAAGCTGCATTTTGAGCACTGGGAGAGCTGGTAAAAGAAGCCTGCAAGAGCCAGTAGAGGAGACTGATGTAGAGTATCATGAATTATAAAAGGATGATTCAATACTCTTTGGGGGAATTAAGACATATGGCCTTCATTAAACATATTTTAGAAAACAGTGAGGGAAGTTTTTATATGTTGCAGGGTTTTTTCCTTTTGTTATGTGCGGGACTTTGTGTCTTTTTTTTTTTTTTTTTTTTTAAATATTCTGGCTACTGCTTTTATTTCTTTAAACATCAGACATTAAAAAAATAAAAACCAAACAAACAGAGAAGAACATATTGATCCAAATGTGTCAGAAAACTGCAATCCCCAAGATGCTTTTAATTCCTCTCAGGAAGTGCCAAAGAAAGGCCAAATAAAACAGATGTATTTTAACAATTTTAACAATAAAAAGACAACTTTTTTTTTTTTTTTAACTTTAATGTAATCAATATAGAGTATTATTTCTTATTTTTTTGATGAGATGAGGGTTCTCAACAGTTGCAAAAGCTCCAATTTAGTTTTAGCTATGATGTTAGCCTAAGACTTTCCAGACCCACCCTCAGATGGCACCATATCTGCAGAAACTAGTGTTAAAATCTGTACTTGGTTAGTTTGATGGGATTTTTCTTTTATTTATATACTGTATTTATTTTGCTAATGGCCTAAATTGAACTTTATGTAAATAAAAGGCACACCCTAAACTCACTCTAAAACTATTATTTGTCGTGAATTAATATATATATATATTTCTGATAAAGTGCAAAGTAGCACAAGAAAGTTCTTGTGCTAACTAACTCTAAGCCACACAATTATTACAATCTCAGTAGAACTGAGAAACTAAGTCGTAGAATACATTAGACAAGTTCTGCTTGGAAATATTTTTCTATTTGAAAAATTACCGACTTTTGAAGTGCTTATCACCATCATAGAGAGGAGGTGGAATCAAATATTAATAAAATTCTTTCAGCACTGCTGACGTACAGTTACACCTAAGCATGAAGTTTGGCTTCCAAACGTTGCCATGTCTAGATTCCACTGAGGGGATCTTCCCGTGGATTTAGGCCTGGATGTGTCCTAAACCCTGCACCCTCTGGAGAACTCTTTTCCACCATGGGCAATGCCCACGACTTGCACTGAGGCTTTATTCCAAACTTCACACACATATACACTTCCCTTACAACCGCACATGACAGAGGCACCTTGGACTTTTTCCTTACAACAGGATGACTTTTGGTGGGGACACAAACTGGGGATTATATAAGGCAAATATAGTTTGAAATTAGCTCATTAGCTACCTCCTCAGCACGGGCAAAACATTTGGCCATGAAAGATAAACAAAATAAAAAGATAAACAAAAACCTAATCTCTGCTCCAAACTGGCCACAAATTAAAGGATTAAAAAGAGGGAAATCTAAGTCAGAAGTGAAATCAATATAGTCCCTGACTGCAGTAAACACACATTTGGCTAGATATCCTGTTTTATTATAAGGATAATCTACTACTAACTTATGGAAACTGTTTTCTAGATCTCTAATTAGAAGGTATTCAGAAAATGAAAGCCCCATTCTAGGGTTTTGATATAATTTCAAGAAGAAACACATGTCCATCATTAATCCAATGGATTCTGGACATTAAGAAATAGCTTTTTGGATGATAAGGATGTGTGTAAAGAAAATATTTCAGTATCGGGAAGATACTAGTTTCCATATAAAACAAGAGGACTGCAGTGTAGACAAGAAGTGTGAGGAACACCAGAACCATTTCTGAATCTGGGGAGAAAAAGGTACGTGCTTATGAAGATTTCTGGAATAGCACCAGTGGAGACAGAAGTGTTACAAAGTTCCTGTCAGACAAACAGGTTGTCTATATTGTCTGCTGGCTAAATGAGCAGCAAATACATTTTGAGATAAGGATTTAATTTCATGCTATGCCAAGTGCTTTCTCGGAGAGTAAGTCATGTCAAGTTTCTACGTCGTGGTTTCTTTATCTGAAATATGAACGTAAATGCACACCCAATTTTACAAATGAGTTTTGCAGCACAAAAAAATACAGCAAAACAGAATGTTTCTTTTGTAAGGCAACGCACGACATTGTCCAGTACATGATATTTCTATTATGCTCCCCAATGCTTTCACTCTCCTACCCTCTGAGCTGTTAGCCAGTCCCAGCAGATCTGACAAAGAACAGCAGCCTCAGATAAACCAGGTTGCTCAAGTGTTTCCTAAGTCTGTGATGGAGTAGATGAAAGAGATCCAGTTATTGTCACTGCTAAGGTAAGGGGCAAAGATAGCAGCAGTCCTGCTCCTGCCAGTGCTTCCCCGACAGGTCTCTCTCTTGTCCTCTCTCCTCCACAGCGGCCTGAACTGGAATAACAATCAGCCTGATAGAGCTCGATAACCATCACCATGCCGAGGAAGGGAAAAAGGTGCAGAGGCACTGGAAATATTCTCTGCCATTTGAGAAAGGCTTCCTGTCAGTTGCTGGTCTCTGCAGAAGTGTATGTTTAAACACGCTACCTAGAAGGCTGCTATTTTTAGGTCGGTGGTGCACTTCAAAGCATTTCCTGTTCAGAAAGTCACACCAAAAGTAAAAGGAGAAAACGTAATGGCTCTTCTGCCCCCGAACGGCCCTTGCAGAGGCCATCCCAGTGCCGTTCCACAGCAGTTTCCAGAGAAACTGAACATTCAAGTGACTAATTACTTAAAAATACAACATTCCTCAGGGAGAAGTCGTCTTAAATAAACCTGCAAAATAGGTAACACAAGCACACAGCTAATTTTTACATATGGGAGGAAGAAGGGGGGCAGGGAAAAGGACACAGGAGGATGGAAGAATTTAGCACAAGAATCTGTGTTCTAGTCTTGTACTAAATAGTTCCAGCTTTGATCTAAATTTAGGCAATGAGCACTTCCTGTGGGAGACCGTCTTCCAAAGCTGAAGAGTTTTTGATGCTAAATATTTTCAGTGATTTTATAATTGGAGTAAAGTGGTTATTTGTTTAGAGGCCTGGCCTTCAGCTAGATAAATGCTTACATTATTTTATATTCCCCACCATTTCCTCTCCTACTCCATGTTGGATTTCTCTTGTTTATTCAGCTCCAGGTTTCACTGCATTTTAAGTAGGTTTTAAAACTCTATTTAAAAGCAACAGCAACAACAAAAGCCCCTCTGTCATTATCCAGCAGCCTGACAAGACAGCTGTGGAACTGGCTTCGCCTTGCTTCAACACTGGGGAAGCCCCAGCTCTCCAGCCCTCATCACTCCATCATGGTTCCTGCTCCTTCGTGTTTTCGTTACCAGCTCCTGGCCCTTCCTGCACCTCCAGTCCCTTTTCTCTTGGGAGAAAACCTTGGTCTTCAGACTTTAAGAAAAGGCAATGCATCCACAGTCCACACTCCATCCCCCTCAAATCCCTCCCTCAACCTCAGAAACATGAAGTCTAAAAATAAAAAATGAACAGACCGTTCATTTTTAAAAGTTCATGATGTTGGGGACCCAGTTTTCAAATGTTTGAGGTTGGCAATACTTGAAGAAACTGAAGCCTCTTTCTGTAAAGTTAGTCTTTATAACGACCTGTTTACATTTAGGGTGAGACACAATCTGCCTGTCTTTGGTCACAAAAAAGTAAGGCAGCTCGTTTAAACCAGCTGTCTAGGCTACCAGTAGTCAATAAAGACATCAGTAGACAGCAGCTTACCTTCACTGTTTTAAACGCCTGTCAGGAAAACATAATGCCCCACCAAGTATTTATGTACTTTTTCACCAGCCATAAGAGAAACTTGTAGGACTAGCTTAAACTAAACTGTAGAAAGCTGCTTTCCAGAGGGGATAAAACCTGCCCATTATGAATGGGTTCACAGCTAAGCTATTTTTTGTCTATTCTACAGAGATTATGAAAGAGAAGATTGCAATTCTATAAAAATTGTTGGTTTTGGAGCGTAAACCTTCTGAAGGCCGTGATTTTGATCTTCTCAATTACTTACATAGAAGTAATTTTTTTGGTGACTACTAAATTCTACATTCTCGTGCAGTATCAGACACTCAGGACTGTCTCAAAAGCTTATTCTAGCCAGATTAGCTGTGAATTTCTTGATGTTTTTCTAGCCTAGCAAAGTATAAATTCTCACTGAAAACCTGTGCCCTCCCTCTGCAGGTAGCAACAAAATACTAGATGTATTCAGAACTATAGTAATATCTAGGCTTGAGGATTAATCCCTGCAGAAATTACTGTAAATTGACTCAGTTTCCCCCTAAAGCATAGGAAGAATTTAAAAACCACAGCTGCGCCTACATAATGGCAATAGTTGTTAAATTCTATAAGAACGGAAGAATTAAAGCAACCTTAGAGAATGCTTGGATAACTAAAATTTTAGCAATGCTTTGTCCACACTGCAGTGGCATGTTTGGCCTTTATGTTTTGTGATTATGACCATTGTTGAAAGAATTGCCCAATGGTTAGAGACTGCTGCAAGGGAAAAATAAAAACAAACAAAACCAACCAAACAAGCAAACAAAAACACACCAGAAAATCCCGTGCTATGATGTAGGGCTAAGAAAGTTTTGTCTACCCCTCCTCAGCCTCAAGATGCAATGCAATTAATATAGAAAATATTAAAAATATGTATTTATATACACAAACAATATAAGCACAATATGTTCACAGAAAATATCTAAGCCCAAGCCTGTTTTGCACATTTAAAATATGTAATATTTTAAAAATGAAGGATGCGTCCACAAATGAGAGTCATGAAATGTTTGCACAGTGTGTGATCTGATCATGATTTAAGAACGAAGGTTTCATGTACAGGGCACTGCCTAGGGATTAATGACCAACTGGGAGTTGATAGTGTAGGACAAAGCTAAGGAACATTAATTCTAGCTAGTTATAAACTACCCAGAAAATGTCTTATACTAAAATTAGTATTGTAATTACCCATTTTATAAACGAAACAGCAATACTGAGGTGGCAAATTGCTTCTGCAGCATCACTTTTCCCTGTAAAACTCTGAAACGGGAGCATTCCTGGTGACGTGAACATGGTGCTTTTTGAAAGTGAAGTCTGCACAGCCTATGAGATGACACATTTTAGAACAGGCCCTAATGACATACAGTTTATTAGTATGTCGGGTGGCACTGCAGCAAGAAGTCTTGCACAGAACCCTAAGAAATTCTGGAAGCAAAATGAAATATACTGAGAGACATGATCCTGGCACTGAAAAACTAACCATCCACAGTGGTTGGGGTTGCATATAAAACTTTTTAAGTAAACAAAACACACCATCACCACAAAAAATTGGCATAGAAATAAGGGAAGCCTATTTGCCTTGATTTTAATTTGCAGGTCAAGTATAGCACAAGGACCAGTAATAGGTGGTATCAGCCCTTTCGAACAGCTCTCTGCTTTGCATGAGAGATGTGCAGTTATTACGCTGGGCTTGGACACGAGTGCATCTAGCTGTTCAACAACAGCCTGTGGGAAAAGCTGTCAATAATTTAGCATCAACCAACAACTGCCAGTATTTTCTCTTCGTATGACTACCAGCTAGGAAAAGTTGCCCAGTTTTAAGTCCCTGTGTCATCCATCTCCTCCCAGGCATGGTCTGTCAATCACACAACTGGTCTGCTCTTTTAGACAGAGTGATGACCACAACTTATTAACATAAATTGGAAAATGTAATGAAGATCAGATTACAGTTTGCTTATCAACAGCTTTGAATGTCAAGAAAGTACTGCCAGAGGAAGTCTGGAAAAAATTAAGATAGAAGGAACACAGACCATGAACACCTGATTTACACACAATGCAAAGATTTGCTTACCTGTTCATTAGGCTCAAAGCTTATCTCTTCTTTTTCCGTCCTCATAGCTATCAACTTTGTGCTACCTGAAGGGTCCGTCTTACTGTCCAACCTCTCCAGTTTTGGGGGTATGTCTGGTAAACCAATATCTTTAGTATCATCTTTATCTAGCAAGTAGCGAAGTAGTGCATTATTATTCTTCTTAGGACTCGCTGGCTCCTGTTTAACAGTCACCTCTGAACCAGGAGCTGTGCTACTGGACTCCTGGTTCAGTTCTTTTCCTGTGGCCTCTGCTGTGAGCTTGGCCAAATCTACAGGAGAACTACTGTCCTGCAATAGTCTGTGCAAAATTTTATGCTTCTCCTTGAGCGAGGTTCCATGTGCCGAACCAGACCCAGGCAACCCTCCCGTGGAGTCCTTGCTGACATCTCCCATGGTACTGGACAAGGGCGAAGGCTCCATCTGATCCGATTTGGTGGTCAGCAACTGTAAGAGCTTTGTCTGGCTTTTCCCGTCATGCAGCTTATTCTGTCCATCAGGTCTCTCGCCACTGACAACCGGTGGCATGCTGCTCTCACTGGTATCTTTCTGTTCTCCTGAATGGCAGCTGCTCTCTGTTTGTCCAGTTGTACCTTCCGATTGCTCCCCATAGAGTCCAAAGCAGTCTTTAGAGTCCAGGCTTCCCATCTTGCTTAGCTGGGGAGGATTCATATTCACAGGGGAATTTTGTAAATTTCCCATTTTTAGGTCAGGTGAAGCCAACGATGATCCTAGAGAAACTCCATGGCCCTCACTGAGGGCCTGAAGCGCATTCAGGGAACTGTTGGTGTAGTTATGGCTATTTCCTGTGCTGCTGCAAACTCCCACAGGCGAATGCAAGCTTCCTGCAGGGGAGAACTGACTAGGTGGGATTCGAGGACTGCCTGCCACTCCAGGGCTCACACGATGCCTTGGGGAAAGCATTGAGTTTGGCTGCCCTGGGTTCATGCCGGGGCTGCTTTGTGAGGGGCTATTCATTTTTAGTGCATAGTTACTACCCTGAGGAGTGGATGCTTGTATGCTTGACACATGGTTCATTCCCCCTGAACCACCAAACCTGCCTGCTGGCATGCCCATTTGTTCCTTTGGGCCATTTATGGCAAAATTTATATTGCTACTGATGGTCATATCCTGACCTGGGTTCCCACTGCACATGGCCTGATGGGCAGGGCTGCTGGAGCTAATGGGGTTCAATATCTTTCCCATTCCTTGTCCAGTCAAATCCTGATTCATTCCACAGACATTCTGCTCTCTATGTGGCAAGGGGAAGAAAAACAACCCATTAGCTAAAATGACAGTGGCCAACTTGCAATTACATTACAGAAAAAGAAGCAAAACCCCAAACCTCACTTTAAAATAACACAACAAACCTACGATTAAGAACAAATTGACAATTTGACAAAAGTGATATGCAACTACCAACATGGCTGAGCATTAACAGTATGGTTTTTCTGTAGCTCATTAACAAATCAGTAGAATAGAGGAAAAACAAAATTAGACCTCATCTAAATGACAGCCATTAGAAATGCAGATAGGTTATAATTTCAGACTCTCTCCCTTTAACGTATATCTTTCTTCTACAATTCAGCAAGAGCTAACTTTCATAACAGAGAAATCTCATCTTAAACATCTTAAACCCCCAAAAATGTGTGTTTTACAAGACAGCTGTAGACAGCTGTTCAACAGAGCTTTGAAAGTCTATGAGCGAGCCCCACCACAAGAGTGGATTGGGCTATTTGTCCACCAAGCTCATAGCCAAAAGAAAGTTTAAAAAGTCACATTCCTATACTGCCAGAGTATTTTGATGATGCTCCAAAAAGTATTTGAGCCAAAGAACTACTGGATACTACTCCAGAATGGGAATAATCAGTTAGCAATCCAGTCCTGCACAGACAGTTAGAAAAAGAGAAGAAAACCACTATATATACACAAGCTGAAACTCAGATCTTAGAGTTGAAGGCTGTAAGATGGCAGAAACAGAGAAATATGCACAGAAGAAAATCTTGCAAGAGCAGCTAGAGATCACTTCTCTTTTCCTCAGTAGATTTTAATCAGTTTATGGAAGGATGCAATATAGTTTTTACTTCTGTGCTAAAACTTAAATCAGAAAAATAAGGCATATTCCCAAATGCTAAAAGCTATAAAAGAGCCATAGTCAAGTAGATTAGGAAGAAAAAAAAAATAGATTCTGAGAAAAATCAAATCAACTCTGGACTTCCAAAAACAAATGCTAATGGAACATTCCTAATATATATTTTCGATTAGATTAAAAACATTCCTACTTGCACAAGATAAGTGCAGATAAAGCTTCCCATTTTGCTAAAGCATGAGAAGTGGAAGAACTGAAGCACACAAAGTAGTGGAGTTTGTTACTCCGTATTTGTTAGCTTAGGTATAAAAGCAAAGATGAACAACGTTAACAGTAAATAGAGAGGTGGATTTTTAAAACCTTACTACAGTTTAGATACTACCAGTATCTTAAAAAAAAAAAAAAAAAAGCTCTGCTTAAAAAAAAAAAAAAAGCACAAACAAGTCTATTTTATTTGTAAGTATAAGTTTTAATTTAATAGTGCATTTTTAAACTTCAAATTTAACACTTCATGAAATATCATATATTTTCACTAATCCAGACTAAACAAATTTTAGGTAGCTTTTGGTTTTCCAAATATATAACCTCTGTAAAATGGTTTCAGTTTTAATTATGTTTAGAAATGTTTTCTTCCTTTAAAAAAAATTGATCGTGTGTATATATGAAAACAGCATTGCAATTATAATCAGCAAATAAAATTTGAAATACAATCTGACACAAGTGTACTGGTACATGCAATAACCTAATTCTACATTGAAATTTTGAAGTCTGTGATTACTTATCCTTGACTTTAAGATATTATTGCCTGTGCTTTTTGTTTTTATTTTTTCTTATTTATTTTAACTGATAGTGGTGCCATTTCACAGAATTGTATGTGTGTACCAGAAAAGAGAAGGAATGAAGAGAGACAAGGAGTTAAAATATACAGTTTGTCTAAAATGTGATTTTAATAGTCATAATATATTCATTAAAGAGACCCAAGCTCAATATCTAACTGATTCTGAACATTAGGAATTTAATCCACCAAAGTTTTTGAGATTTAATTACATCCAGAAAATTTCTTGTGCCTACTATGAAAAGTACAGGAAATTAAAATACTGAAATTAAGAACATAAGATTAAAGAAAATTTTGTATGTTTAATGGAAGATCTCGATGTGCAAATCCAGCATGCTGCTTGTAATACTGAAATATTTTCCTGCTGTAGTACTGAAATAAGTCTTTTCCTGTGGTAAGCGTCGATTAAAAAAAAATTTGTTTTCATGCTATCTGTTTTAGGTCCACTGAAATGTCCATCAGCCTAAAACAATCTATTTGCTTTGGCAACTTTGTACTTTTGTTCCACCCACACTCTGCAGGGGGAGAAAGAGCTGGTGAGAATTACCTGTGAAGCATATGCAGGGAGATGACAAGCTGAGGTTCACTAGTAGTCTGGGAACGGATGAGCTTGCTCTTTGTTTGGGCAGAAACTATAGTGCCATCAGACAAGGAAAACCGATAAACGGGACTGAACGCTAGTCCCTGCCTCAGCACTGCAAGCAAGAAAACAACAGAATAAATGAGAAACTCTATTACAGATAGCTTAGTCACTCAGTGTCTGATGTTCTAAATCCATCAGCACTGATACCGCAGCCACAGCGTAATTTTTCAGAAAAACAGAAGAATAATTTTGGAAATAAATAGAGGTGATGATGCATATAAAATAAAGGAACTCATATATTGTAGGGTGATCAAAAGAAAACTTATGAGGAGTGACAGCAATAATAGGGCAGATATTATGAAATACAAATTATTTCAGGAGTGGGTCAAGAAGCCCTTGATGTCCATATCACTTTTCATCTAACTCCTTTTGTTGCTCATACATTTTTCATCTGTATCACCTACATCAAGATTATTAATATAAATGCCTTTAGTTTCTAGATCATCTTTTTCCATTAGTGTCTACTTTCTACTCCGTATTGCTTGCTTAAATTATCTTATAACAGTTACTCTCAATAATACTTTAATTTAAAAAGTACATAAATCTCTTACACAGAAACAATTAGAAATAAGAACAGCTGGAATAATAAATTACTACTTTTTTAAGAACAAATACAAAAATGTACAGCTCAAACAAATTACCTAAAATAAAACCGTGTCTATGCTACCTTCTTCCAGTATTAGATGTGACTGCATGTCAGGTTTGGGGCTTATTTCACTGCACATACTCTGCAGCACTTAAGTTTTCAGTATAAATCTGAACTTCACCAAATCGAGTTATTTAACTCCTGTAACCCCCAGCAACATTTCTTTCATTAAAATGGAAAATCATGTTGGGAAAAAGCTAATCTTCAAACATTGATTCTACTGTTGAAACCTTGCCATCAGTGAAACAAGCCTGAACATTTTAAAAGTCCAAAGGCTATTACATTAGGACCAAAGTTATGGCAGGAGGCAAATACTTCATGTCAGAATGTCCATATAGTTGTTTAGGGGAAAAAATAGAAATAAAACACTACAAATACTTTTATTTTTCAGGTATGCATATTTTCTGTTTTTTTGTTTTGTTTTGTTTTGTTTGTTTTTTTTAATTAATATTATCATCTGATCTTCATTTCATTGCCTTTTCTTGTTTGTTTTTGTTATTTTTTCCTGTGATAATGAAAAGACTGTTTTCCAAGCATGGCTTTATTAAACAGCCTTCACTACTGAGCTACCAGATTTTTCGACTTGCAGGACTGGCTGTGATTGCTTTCCTTCCCTGTCCCCCCACTGTTATATATTGTTCTGCAAGGTTTTAAAGTATTATTTAGGCAGTGAGAAAACAGGAAGCACAATTTAAACAACCAGAGGGGGTTTTCAGAGTAAAAATGTAAAGAAAAACAAAAACCTACAACTGTGAAACAATACAAAGCGAAATTTCACTGTTAGGTATGTCATTGTTTCAGTTTAACCTTTGGGCACCAGAAGGTCCAAAGCTCTTAACTTTAGCGTATACCACATCAGGAAATTCCAATACTCAATGCCAACAGGATACAAGTGAAATCTCTACTTAAATCATTTTCCAAACTAATTCTTTAAGCAAACAAGAATGTTTCCGTATTCCTCTTGAGGAAATGCTATTTTTCTGACTGTGGCCAATAAAAACTTGCCATATATTCTGCACTTTATATGGAGAGTTAATTCAAAAGATTTTTTTGTTGTTGTTTTTTGTTTGTCAAGCTAATGCCAATTTTTTTCCCACTGTATCACCAAATTACATGTAGGAGACTGCTACTTAATTTGCTTCTATTCCCAAACCATAGTAAAAGCCTAAGCGACTTAAAAAATGCAAGGGGTTCCTCTGTTGAATGCAAAGATGATACTGTCCAAGATATGCCTTGTTTTTCTTCTCTATACTACAGGATGGGAACATTTCAGCCATTATTCATCTCTAGTACTGGATCCTTTGCAGCAAAGCAATTCCACAGGTTTTTCCTCCTCCTCTTATCACTTACTCTCTTCACTTCCACAAAAAGAGCCCCCTCATTTCAACCAACTTCACAGTTTATATGACTATCCTAAGCCTCTCCTGCAAAATGATACAGTTAAAACCCCCAAACATGTATATTTTTATCATTTCACACATAGCTGAGAGAAGAGGCACTCAAACCTCAGCACGGAGTGTAAGAGCTGCTAATTTGGTCAGGAATCCTTTGAAGAGGACTGAAGTAGCACATGGCTGGATGCCACAACAGAAACACCTAAATCATACCTGTGCAGAATGATCCTTACCTGAAACTGCTCTCTCTCTAACTCCCTACTGCAACTTGAATTGCATACTACCCTCCTTCATCTGTCTGAAATCACAGCATAAGGTTGTGAGCTTTTAGCACTCCTCCTGTATATACCTCAAAAGCTGCTATATTAAATACCACAGTAATTTTGTGCCCACAAATTCCCAAAGTGAAGGTTTCATGAAGGCAAGATATATTAAAAACATATTAAAAAATATTGAATGAAAACTGCATGATTAAAGGGGTGTGTGTGCTTGTATGTATATTTGGTGGAATCCTTTCAGACTCCAACTACAATTCAGTATTGCAGACAGCATGTCAGTTGTTTAATGGCTGTTACAACTACCTATAAATCCTGTTCTACAAATATGAACCAAAGACTGATGCTCCTTCACTGGAAATGTTCTGGTTATTCTCAATTGATTTTGAAAGTACTTTCCAGTGGTTTATAAGGGGTTATTTGTTTTTAGTAATTTGGACCTGTTTTATTAGAATTAACAGTAACAGGGGTTAATGAAAAGAAAAATCCCCACCCAGTCACTACCACAAAAACCTCATGGGGAACCTTTCACAATGCAGTAGTTTCCTACAGCTTACCTTCCATAATCTTGACTGAGTAGAAGTGCTTGTGGTGAATCCTATAACACTTATCTGCTAGATACGGTACAACAATGTAGGGTGCCTGATAGCATGAGTGCTGCATCTTTGATAATTCACAGAGAGTGTTTCTCACAGGAAATGTGACTGTAAAAGTCCATTCTTTTTGCAGAGAAATAGAATGCAGGTCAATGAACTCAATGTGTAAGCTGAGATTCTGAAGAATACTGCGTAATGAACATATGGGGAGACAACATGCAAAGGTCTTGCTTTCTAAAATAACGGCAGTAATTTCAAGATTTAAAGCAACCTCCTGTATAGCACAGTTATAACAAGAAGGCTAAAACAAACAGGGAGAATGGTGTAAAACCTCTCTAGAGAGACCCATCAGTGCATTAGGGAAATAAGCTTAAAAAAGCGATTGTCAGTAGTTTGTAAGTGTTCCATGTAGACACAACAAAGAGAACGCAACCAATAGATACAAACGACAAACAATTTAAATATAGAAAGTGCTAAAAATATGAAACCTAACCTTCCTGGTGATGCCTCTTGGCAAAAGATATTTCTCCCTCATGCTGCGAATGGAACCTCTGAATACATCTTCTTACCAAATCCTCCCAGCCAGGTTTCATAGCTGCTCGCATGCTACTTGTGTCCAGTGAAGTTATTTTGCCTGAGATTAGATAAAACAGTTGTTACAGGAATTTCCCCCTTGGGGAAACAAGCAAACAAACAAAACCCAACAAAAGTATATATCTATAAAAAAAAAAAAAAGTATTTCACAATACCTTGTAGATCCTGGCGAGTAGTAAAGCTCTCTGATGAAGGAAGAAGTGGTCTTTCCTTCATTGGAGCTCTTCTTGCAACACAAATCAAGCAAGACTGCAAATCTTAAACAAAAATGTTACTTTAGTAATTTGTATAGATAAGAAAGGTTTTGTTTCCAAAAATAATTCAGAAGTATTTTTAGTACACTTTAATTCTTTTTGGACTAAAATAATATTTCATACCAATAAAAGGATACATAGAACTCAGTAGTTTTACATCTTCACTGTTTCCTATAACATCACAGGAGAAGTGTGTTTGTTTTCTTTCAAAGAAGAAAAATTATTCAAGGACTCCACCATGACCCACAGCTATTGGCATGTGTTTATGCATATACTTGTGGTAGCTCAACCTCTTGAAAGATAAATAATAAAAAGGAATACGATACATGCACAGAGATCAAGTTTCTTCAACACTCTCTGCTTTGTACCTTCTAAGACACATTTCTTAAACATGACCCAAATGCTTGCTGTCCCTGAGGAAGCAGCTTCATAATAAACCATTTTTACTTATCTGAATGCTTGAAATACAATCTAAGGAAATTTACCTGCTGAAGTAGTAAAATGGTAAAGGAAATGGTGAATCACAATTGTCTTTGCATTCGGAGAACTCAAAAGATTGCCAATTTAAACTTTTCTCCCAGTCTCTGATATTCTTCTTACAATTACAAGGGTATAAAATCTCATTAATGTAAATAGTGTTACTCTCAAACCATTATAACAGAACAAACTGGGTACATGTTAGTGAATATACTCATAATCCAACACGGAAACAAACTTCTACAGTTAACTGAAAAAGGGGAAACTTGCACCTTACACCTTTTTATTTTTTCAGAATTCAGAGGCCATTTTATCAACCATACCAGAACTGCTATCTTGTAACTATTTGAGATAGTATGGAAAGAGAATGTAATAACACAAATGGAAAGTGGCAGTTACCTTCACCGTCCTCCTTGAAGGAATTTGGTTGAGAAACAGCAAAGCACTGCATAGTTTCATATTTCTGATGTGCTTCCTGGTTATCATGGCCTTCTTCAGAATCAGCAAGAGGTTTTACCAGCATCCGACAATTAAAGGTATGGCTATTACGCCTAGGAGTGTCACCAGACCAAGATCCCCCATTCACTGAACAAAGCAAAGATCATACAGTGAGATAAACCTGATAGCAATCATTTCTACAGCTTATCCATGGGAAATTAATCAAGGTGCTTTGCAAACTGGTCAGAAATCAAGCTAATTTAATAGCAACAATCCATTTTTAATATTAGAGTCCAAACCAGCAAGTAACAAGGTAATTTGTAACTTTCTATATTTAAAAAACATTGAGGTCTAATTTGTTCAGCCACTGTGTCTTTTTTAAGCAACTTATAATGACAGCGGTAGAAAAGCAGAGTAAAACTCTAAATATTGGTTTATGTAAAGGTGATAGAGTACAGTGAAAACCCTATTGGGTAGAGATAGGCTAACTTATGGGCCTAGAAGAAAAAAGGCAGTATGTAGGATCTACCCATTGAATTAAAAACTGATCAATGCAAAAGAGACAACAACAGTGTATAAAAAAAGTCTGTGTCCAGATTAGAAATAGAAAGATAATAAACTGATATGGATTTTATAAAAACAAAAAGTAATGCAAGCAGGAACGTATTGAAAAACAGAGTCCCAGCTGCAATGGAAAAGACTGAAGGGATGACAATGACCTGGGTGGATAAAACTAAACCCTAACACAGTGCTTAAGATAAGTAAAAAAGGAAACAAAATCCTGCCATGCACAAATATAGGTAGTGGACATCAGTCAGAGCAAATTAATGTAACACCACATAAAGAAATAGAAGGGTCATATTTAAAATACTCTTCATTTGCCCTCTTCAGCCATAAAATGCAATAAAGGCAGTAATTTATGGGGCTTAGCCATTAAAAGTGTTACATTTTCAATTCTTCAGGGGTTTGTACACAAAGTCATAAAATGCTAAAGTGAATTACATAATACTTTTTAAACTGCTGTGAGTAAATGAGGAGTTCTGTATTGACTTTTTTTTTTCTTTGCACTGCTTCCAAAATATCATGACGCTAAAACCAATATTAGTATGAATGCAAAAATGGCTGCAACTAAAACGTTTTCTGAAAGGGAAGGGTAAATATTGGTAAGACAAAAAACACTGTAAAAAAAAAAAAGCAAAAGGAGCTTTCTCATTTTGCATAAGATATCCCCCTCCTTTTTAGACGCTTTTAGAATAACCAGCCTAGAAGACTGACAGCTAACAGAGTTAAATGCTGTCTTTTAGTGATTCACTCTAAAGATCCATTTAAAATATCAGTTAACAAATAAGGCAAGACTGAAAAGTGGAGGATGCTTTTCAGAAAAATATAAATCATTCATACAGCTGATATAATGCATTAAAAATAAATAGAATATGATGAAACCATAAGCAGTGGAAGGGCTTTAACTAAAGTTATGGAAATGCTGATTTATGAAAACAAAGTTAAATAAATAAACGTGTAAGAGGAAAACATATATACCTAAAGATTTTGGCAGCAGGATTTTGACAAATTCATTGTGGTCCCCTACATGCAGGATGCTATATATGCTTGTGTTCATCAGCTCTTCTTGGTTGTACCTTAGGTACTGCGTCACATTCTCAGAAACAAACATAACATTGCCTTCTGGGTTCACTACGAAAAAGAACC
Source organism: Anas platyrhynchos (assembly GCF_047663525.1). Taxonomy (NCBI): domain Eukaryota; kingdom Metazoa; phylum Chordata; class Aves; order Anseriformes; family Anatidae; genus Anas; species Anas platyrhynchos. The sequence goes on along the minus strand of NC_092588.1, from coordinate 34,595,745 downwards.
CATCCAGGGCCTGAGGGGAAAAACAAAAAGGCAAGGGGGTGGGGGGAGAAACAAAAAGATATCCGATAAATAAATTCACACTTCAGAAGTTCTTTATGAAGCTCTCGGCGTCCATTCCAGTTCTTATATTCTTGTCATAGCAAAGTCCACAATTCATATTGAACATATTATCTTACTTATATCAAACCAGTTTAAAAGCACAGAAAGATGGATGCACACCTTGCAAAATGATGAAATCCATAGATGGAAACAAACATAAAAATCCAACACCAACAACAATAAAAACAATAAATTTTGAAAAGGGAAGAGGCTGCTACCTATCTGCCTGCCTATGAAGCAGGAAACCTTGACTAGAAGGCAGTTCTGCTAAACACAGAGCCTGTTCACTCCTCCTTTCACCACAGGGAGACTGATCCTGGAGCCCAGGAAAACATTATAGGATTTGCTACAAGAAAGGCTCTCTCTGCATCCCCAGCAATGTATCTTGGTCCGATGGAGCCAGGAATGCAAGAACCTCAGGGTTATAAAGGAGAGAAGGGAAGCCCAACCTGCCCTAAGGCTGAGAGCAGGGCAGCAGTGAGGTATGCAGAGGATCCTGCAGCTTTAGTCCCTGCTCACAGGGCTGTTTTCATTTCCTTGTTTGACACCAGTTTAATTTCACCTTTTCATCTCAGCTCCACGATATTCTAAAGGACTTAAAACTTCTGCAAGGAAGTATTTAAATTAGGCGTTTCTTAAATTATGCTGATGGTTTCCCCTATTATCTCATGACGGAGACAACACGGCTAAAGGATTCTTTCAGATACCTGCTGTATGCCATCTAAAACCTAAGCTAAATATTACATTGCTTCTACGTGATCAGCATAAAGTAAAAATCTGAGTATCAGTAAAACTTCTCATGTAAACTTTCTTTTTTCTTAAGATGCAAGCATGATTGTGCAAGCTAGAAATATTTCAGAGTACATCCCTCTGACTATATGTCATATGAGCAGATAAGGAGGATTTAAACTTAAAGCACCAAAGCTTTTGATCTAAGCATTCAATTAAGAATTAACCCCTGCAGACTTCTGCAGCTTTGCCTGATTTATTCACCTCTCTCCAAACAGTGGTGGGAAATCACTGAAATGTTAGTTTGCATTTCAGTCTAAAACCAGAAACTACTATATTGTGCCTCCAGGGACAGAGGCAAATCAGAAAACCTGGTAACCCGTGATTTAACAGATTTAAAAGCAAATGGATCCATACTAAGCCTGAACTTGGCTTCCTGTAAAACAGCTTAACAAGGAGAAGCTGCCACAACAAGTGTATACAGGCACGTGGCATTTTTTGATACGACCAAACTTGCATTCAATGCAACTTACACGTTGGTGTTAACAGGCAGTTGTCAAGGACTCAGGCTACATATACATATTAAAAATGCTGCACACAACTGAGCACTTAGCAGACCCAGACGGTGCAAAAGAGGTGGCCAAGCAGAAATGGTATTTCTCTCCTCAGCCACCTACCAGGGGCATAAAGAGAGGTTCACAGGGAAAAGACAAGACACAACAGACACAGGCTGCAACTCAGGAAACTTCATGGAGATCTACATTTAAAAAAAAAAAAATCACCATGAAGGTGGTCACATGTGGGAAAGGGCTGTCCAAAGAAGCTGTGAAATCTCCTTCCCTGGAGACATTCAAAACAGGGCTGGCCTCTACCCCAGACCACCTGCTTGGGACCTGCTCTGCGTGGGAGGTGGGACCCCACAATCCCCAGGAGTCCTCCCCAGGCTAAATCAGGTACCAGATCTGTTCCAGGGAGCAGTGGTGGACGCACATCATAAGAGCAGAGTGCCTGAGGTAATGCTTGCCAAATGCTCTGTGTGTGCTGCTTTTAAATTACAAAATAATAAAAGCAAAAATAAATGCACAAGAACATACTTTACTTTTCCTGACTGCCTTTAAAGATAATCTAGGTCTTTTTTCTCCTGTTAACTGTCACAAATTCTAATCTCTGGTTTTCTTTTCCTTCTCTTTCTTTCTTCCTTCTTTCTTTTCTTTCTTTTTATATCACTACCTTCTTTTTGTTTCTGATCATTCTTGGTTCCTCCCGCTAATTCCATTACTGTAGCAAGCTCTCTCCTACCGATGTGCTTTCAGGACATCCATGCCATTTTCCTGGTGACTAGTATTTAGTTTAACTAATAAAGATTTACAAGATTCAATTAATTGAGGCTCCGAAGTTAATTTCTATCAGCATCTCTGCTACGGATTGCTGTCTTAAAACTGCATTTCACCACTGCTTGAAGCCAACATAAGCACAGCTTCTTTGGTTTAGTCCCCTCTACACCACAACAACTACCTCCTCTCAGCAGCATTTCTGAGGACAGACAGAGCTAGACCAGGGAGATGAGCTGACCAAAAACTAATGTAAGAAAAAAAACGAGATGCTAGCCACATCAGTCACCCAAACTGGCCTGCTGTGGAACCACAGGGCTTTTAAAGCTGGCAGAAGGGTGTGGGTTTGGCTGAACCGTTCTGTTTGGCCACAGTCCACGCTTACATCAATTCAAAGGGATTGCAAAACCAAAGCCATAGCAGATGTTTATCGCAGTCCTAAGAAGACTTTCAAAGGCAGAGAGGGCAGGCAAGAGATTATTAGCGTTACTGGCATCCCACAATAATCTTCAGTTTTCCCTACTGTTTCCTACTACAGCAACTTAATTTGGCAAGGAATAGCTCTGGGCTGCTTCCTCACAGCTGCTTCTTTGGTTGACCACAGAAATGGTCAGCTGAGCTTAAGAGTAATACAGGCAGAACAAGCCTTATAGGCCGGTTTCCCATTTCTTTCTATTCTGAGGCAAAAGCCATAATAAAATAGTATTTTAGGTAAGCAGAAGGCTTTTGAGCAAGTTAATGCACCAAGCCACTTAAATCTCTTAGAAGCTTCCACTTTTGCAATGATTTCTTAATTCTGTTCCCAGACGTATTCCACCACAATAAACAACTAGAACAATAATGAGGGCCTGCACACTTTTCTTCAGTGCTATTGGTACAATGGGGGAACAAATAATGGGCAACAAGCTGAAAGAGAAAACAAGAACAGATATTATTTTTGATGATCTATTGGAATAGAAAACAAATCTGTGTTCACTCTGAGCTCTTGCCAGCTCTCTCAACTATTTTTTACGCTCCCTCTATATCTACTTTTCTGCTTTAACCAAGAAATATGTTAAAATATTCCTCAGAGGCAGCTGCATGATGAATTTTACTCACTTTCTTCAGCTGGAAACACTTGCTAGTTTGAGGATTCTTCAGTTTTATTCTTTAATAAAAACAGACAATTACGTTTCTAAACCAAATCAAGTCAGAAAGTGTTCATCAGCATTGCCATTTTTATGGCAATGTAAAAAGAGTAGATTTTTTAAGAGGTTGTATAAAGGGGTTTTGTAAAGATGAAATAACTTAATTGCATTTCCTTAAAGAGATAAAGACACAAAGAAAGTATCTGTAGTCTTTTCACAGTACATTTGTAACAACTTTCAGTCCTTTTAAGTTTCTTGTTGCAAGAAGACCACAGTTTATTAATTTAGTTCCACAATCTTTCGTTGTTAATATGCAATGCTATTCAGTTTTTGCGTACCATGAAGGAAAAATAAACTAAATGGAATAACGGAACAGACGGGTGATTTTACATGTCATGTTTGCTGTGGTGGCTAATCATCTAAGACAAGCTAGGAATAAAAAATCTTATCCTTATTTTCCCTGTGACTAAAATAGGTCCTTACAATTAAATTAATAGGAACTTAAATAGCTGTGAAAGGGGTGGATATTTAACTTTGATAGCAAAAACAACAACATTCAATTCAGTGAGCATTTATAATAAAAATTAAATTAGATCAATTAATTTGTTACCCCAGTTTTTCAAAGCAGAATGTTTTCACTCCAACCTGTCTAATCTTCCTTATGTTTAGTAATATGCCTTTGGAACCTTTATTTCATATATGGTACTGAAAACTATGTTTTCATCGATACTTAAAACTGATACAATATGCATCTTGTTACTGCAGCATTCAGAAATGACAGAATAGTTATGCTTCAGCCAAAGTTAGCTCCTTTAGCTAGATTTAGGGATTGTGTTTTATTTTGTCTGAAGCAACATTTATTCTTCCTTACAGGTAAAGCCCACTGCCAGAACAGGAATAAACAATTTGCAAGTGAACTTATGCAGATAGAGCAGTAGCGCCAAAGGACAGTAGCACACAATATCAGGATCCCAGATAAAATACCTACACAACATTACTACTGCTGCATTTAGAAGCCAGGTTTTAACCATGCAGCCTTTTTGGATATCAAAATAACAGTTAGAATCAGGCAGAAACCTTAACTGAACAAACTGAAATATGTATCTCAAAAAGCCCTGCTAGATTCCTTACATATTCTAGAGGGAAAAGAGTAAAGCTGGAAATGCTGAAATAATAAATCATTAAAACTGTATAGCAATGACATACAATTTTAAAGGAAGTATTATTCATGTGTGCACTACTGCATCTGTCAGTTAATTGTAAGATACAGCAGTTCTTCCAAATCCGTCATCACAAATAAAACATGCACATACAGACACAGAAGACTGTGTAATAAAGCAGCTGAATTCTCTTTCTCTGCCTCTCTGTTTCCTTCTTCATCCCCCCTCAAAGATAAAGAGAGTTTCAACACCAAACCCAACAGAAATATGCTGCCCATTCATAAATGCCTTAATCCTAAATTGCCAGGGTGGTTTGTATCGCTTGACCATTCTTTTACAGAAACCTCCAACTGCACTTTTTCACTTCATTTCATCCATGGGGGCAGAGAACTGGCTTAAATAAAGGAATTTTGTGCTCTTCACCTCAAGCATCATTGGTCCAAGTGCGTCCTTGTCGATGACACTCTGACCCGTAGATGATACATCTGCTTTTTGCACTTCATCTTCATTAGCTGCTGCTGCTTTTTCTGCAGTAAAGAAAACTATGTATTAAATGACAGAGCAGTGCTCATTAAGTGACACAGTAAGAGATCACAGAGTACTGAGACTAGCTATGAAACAGTTACAGTGCAACAATACTGGAAATGAGATCGAAAAAATCTCCCTTAATGACTCAACAGAAACATAACTAGTGTATTTGCTTCTCAGTTGTGAAGTTTGAAGACACAATGAAATCATTTCTGCTTTTTCTCTGCTAGACGCTTTACTAATCTACAAAATGCATCTCTGGGCAAAGACAAGAGACTCCTTACGAAGGTGCGGTGTGTAATGGCCAGGATGAAGGCGTGTAAAGAGACTGAGCTAACAGAGCACGCAAAGCTCATAGATACACAACTTTTCCACGATCACTGTATTTAGAAGAAAAAACACAAGTCTGCAATCTGCTTGGAACAGTACTGAGAAACAGTGGGCTCGTTTCTGCTCCAAGGCCTCTGGGAGCACATTTTTACTATCACATGATTTTTGTACTGTGTTATTTATCAGTAAATAAGATCATACAGATTAAAATAATTTGATAGAAATAAATACAGTAGAAATACTGATAACCCCTTCCTTTGCCACTTCAATATGAGTAAATTAAAAGTACATACAGTTTCAAGTGCTGTGTTTGAAAATTACAGGCAAGAATGATTTAAGGTTTCTGGAGTATGAAGACACACATCGCAATGTATCATAACATAGAGCATCATAGTATACACAAATCCAAAGGTAAGGGGAATTCATACATACAGAAACTTTCAAATCAAGAGGGTTTACAATTCCTGTCAGGTAATGGACTATATTATTATTTTTTTCTATTCAGTGAATTCATGTTTAAGGAAGAAATAATAAAAATAATAATAACACTATATAAAATATTCTACATTTTAACTTAATGAAACAAACAATTTTTTGTTACAAGTTCTATAAACAGAACAACATTCTTTTATTATTTTTTGAGCAAGTATGCAAACGTTGGGTCTATACTGCAATCTTTTTTTTAAACTTTGAATATTACACAATAGATTATTTTAATAAACATGAAATCTCATTTCAATTATTATAACAAGAATTCGTTCCTTCTACAATGATAAATCAGAAGGTGACTCATTGTAGGAATTAAAGTACCACATGCAGGTAGTCCAACGTGCTCTTGCAAATTCACCATTAGTGAAAATTAAAGTATCAGTTGTACAAATTAAAATGTACCCAAATGTATAGGATCTTCCACTGTCTGCAGATCTGCAATTCTGCAGTCAAATTTCCTCTGAACTCTTTTCTTGGTAGAGGTTATAAGGTCAATGATATTATACAGTGCTTAGACATAAAGCAAAGGAACTGCTTCTGAGAACCCCTGGATGTTTTCGTATCTGTGGCCACCCGCTGGCAATGAGCCTTTGGTCACTTGGACTATCTCATCCTGGACTTCTGCCATTTCTTGCTTTCATGAGAAAAGAGTCAGGAAAATCTCAGGTGCCTTCTTATAGCATGTCTGTACATGATATGACACAATTGTGAATAATGATGAAACAAAACTGTTCTAGAAAGGGAATGTTAAGAGTATTGGATAGCTCATATCATTTAGATTAAAATAATCTGATAGAAATAAATGCACTAGAAATATTGATAACCCACTTTCCTCTGCCACTTAAACTCACCAGAATCTGTATTTCTGAGGACTGCAGTAGGCCTCCCCTCCCCACTCTATTCCACCCCCACCTTCTTTTTTTTCTTTTGGCAAATGGCAGTGATTAGGTATAAGGGAAAAAAAAAAAAAAGTAAAAAACAGTCCTTCACATATTACAGTGTAGCAGAGCTGGTACCACATGATGATACAGTACTGAAAACATAGTCTAAAAATTGTAAATGAATTCTAAAAATAGGGTTGAGCTTTTAATAAAGTCAGCAATGATACTCGTTTCCCATCTGTTCCTGGTATCATAAAGTGATCCCTGGTTTCACACTGCAAACTACTATAATGGGTACGGATACCATCTTCCTGCTTTCATCCCCTCACTGCTGTAGCCAGTGATAGCATCTTGACTATCAGGGAACGTGGGATTATACTCCGTGCACCAGAGCTGCAGGGACAGCAGATGCGCTACAGCGATGGCGTGCAAGTATGTTCACCACATGATGTCCTGGTTTTATGGATTTACAAGGGCGACTTTTTCTGATTATTTCTCACATAATACAGAAGATTTGCTGAAGATTTTTTTTTTCAACTGTTACAGCCACAGAGTTCAGACAAATCACCAACAACACATCTATGTATCAAAAAACACTCTCTCTCTAAAAAAAAATAAAAAATAAAACATGTCAGCTGCTCTCTTTTATGCACAGAGAGGCAAGGTTTTACTCATAGAAAAATGAAACAGGTTTTAATGACTATAATGGTAATTAACATAGTAATTAACATAGAAACTTCAAGACCAGGTCAGACCAAGGATCCACCAAGCCTCATACCAAGTCTCTGAAAGCAGCTGGCAGCTGCCCTGTGGTTCCGCGTTTCTTTGTTTTGACCCTTTGATCCCTGACCACTTCTGTTGTATCATCAGCTGTGCCTCAAAACCATTTGACTTCCCCATTTACCTTTCCCTTAGCCAGCCTTTTCCACAGAAGTCCCAACCCTAAATGACCAACAAACACGCCACTTGCTATAGGAAATGCTATAACAAATGTAAAAATATGAAAATGCTATTTAGGTATTATCTACCAGTTACAGTGACAACACATACTACATTACAACATTTGTTTAGGCATTACAAAAAGCATCATAAATCACAAGTGCTCCCAAATGATGGACTTTATAATTGGATCTGTAACTTAATTGCGTAAGAAGTTAAGAGGCCAGAGAGCTTAGAATAGGCTACATGTTCAGGCCACTGGTTCCTGTACATTTATTTAAGCAGCAGTTGTATAGGAAACCATGGCCACAGACAGCCTCATAAAAGCAGGTTCAGAGGTAACTTATGTTGATGTTATAATCTGCAGCTCCTGATAATGTTCAGCGGTGCAATAAATTAGCCAATTTTGACTGAAGTACAAAGCCCCTCTTGAAGACTTCATCAGCACATACAGGAACAGTGTGTGCAAGGACTGTCAGCAGTGTGGCCCTGGTGGCAAGCACAAGGAAGAACTTCAAATGCAAATATTTTCTTCAGCAATACAGCACGTGGGGCTAATTCAGAACAAAAATTTATTGCAGGAACTTTGGAAAAAAATAAATGATGCACGAATTTCTAGTGCTGAATATACTCACGTATTTAGTCACAAGTTTGTATTTTTTGCTTTTCTCAACAGTTCTAGCTTCTGGAGTTAAGTAGCAGTGTAAAAATGTAATGTTTGCTTTTCCTATTTTTACTTCTATCTTTTCTAGGTTCACTGGGGGCCTTGCAAACAAATCAAAAGTGCAGAAAGTTTATTATTTCTGCACTAGATGAATTATTTTTGAATACTAGGGTTTAGGAAAATAGCTGTATAGGCCCAACCTTGCAAAGCCTCTTGGAAACACTTTTTCCTGCTCCACGGGGATTGGTGGCATTACCCTGCGACTAGCCCTGGCCTCTATTTTTCCACTGCTGCCACATAATGTAGAGTGGGAGCTGGTTCCCTGGTCTGGCACCATCTGGCCATGCTGCCTGCTGCACCAGCTCTGCCCCTGTTGTAAAACACCGGGAAAATATTACCAGGCATCCCAGGAGCGAGGCAGCACTAACAGAGTGGAGATTCGGTATGGAAAGAAATATAGCCTTAATGTTGGTAGAGGAAGAGAGAGGGGCAGCAAGGGGCTCCTCTGCAAAGGGACTTCTCTGCTGGAGGTTGAGCAGCAGCACCCACCCCAAGGGTTTCAGCGGAAAGGAAGTGTAAATTAGAAACAGGATCCATCCTTATGAAAACCGCTACCAGGGATCAAGTGTGTTTTATCTAAATTACAGCGGAATAAACTTCACGCACATGAAATAATTATTAGCTCCGCTCAGTTAAGAATTTAGCCTAGAGAGCAAAAGAAATTTAAATAAAATAGAAGTACCCTTGAGAGAGATACTACAAAGAGTATATACATTCCATTATGTAGCTTTTTAGTGATGTGTGTAATTTAGACTTTAAACTGTGAATACGTTTACAATTGTGTAAGTAGTAATATACTGAAATGCATATTAATATTTTCAGTTGGATATTTTCCTAGTATTTTTTTTTCTGTATTATTACAGAGAAGGAAGATGGAAAAAAAAATCCGAAACCTTTACAAACATTTTCTGGCAAATTTATCAGCGGGAATGCCTGAAGCCTTATTTGAAACTCCATACAGATTCTGAAAGCAAACCTTTGTGAAATCACATTAGTTTAACAGAAATTCCTAAACTAGTAAAAGAGAAGCCAAAAGCAATAGTTTGAAATCTCCTGCTACATGTAAACTTAAGAAGCCTTCCTCATTTACTATCGTTCGCTTGCCTCCCAGCTCAGGTTCTCTCAGCTCTGTCTGCATTTCTGACAGCAGACTCCGAAGTGCTACTGATGGGCATCACCTTCTCCTGGTTGTGTTTCAAACACTCCCTTCCTACAGGTGGGTAATCAGGCATGGCAGAAATACCCAAAAAGCTCTCTTTGTCTTTATCCATGCCCTACTCCAACTTCCTTAATGAAACCAGTTACAGAAATATTTCCCCCTTGACACTCTGCAAAACCAAAATGCATTTTCAAAGAACAAAACTGTAGCCCCTTTAGGTACTGTGAAAAGATGAAGCATACTCTGAGAGAATTTGCATCTACACACATTTGTCAGAGGAGAAACACCTCAGGTTCTTCACAGAGCAAGAGGAGCAAAAGAGAAATGTCAGTGAAGCATTGCAGAGGGCAGGACCCATGTTCTACAAACTGCCGAGGAAAGAGGTGAAGAGAAAAAAAATGGAGTGGGCAGAAGCAAATTTATTATCCAATACTGTTTAAAACAGGTTTTCTCAGATGCCTCGTATAATTCATGTTCTTCATAATTTTCTGGAATTACTATTGAAATGTCATACCCATCTAAAATTATATACTCTCCCTTTATAGTAATAGGTAAAAAATATAAGCAAAGAGATTTATTATAAGGGGTACTATAAAGTTCAGTTCTGCACATTAGAAAATCACATGAATGAAAAAAGACCCTTATAATTTACAACGGTAACAGCAGCATCACTTGAAAGTGACTGTATATGCTATATAATGTTTAAACATGCAATTAAATTTTACAGTGCGACTCTCTTGAAAACAACTCATCTTCTCCATTTTTTCTATGCATTAGCTAACTACTTTTGCCTGGCCTCATTCATGTTTGTGAACAGGCTTAGGCTGTGTGATCCTCCTGACCTCTCCTGAGCTGCTGGCAAAAACAAAATGCAAACAAACAATCACGGAAACAGTGAAAGTATACAACTGGCCAAAGTCAATGTCAGATACAATATTAAAAAGTAATGCTAACATAAAGCAGAAAGAGTAATGCTTGAGCAAGCTGCTAAGTTTCAGTTGATGTTAACTTTTTAAATATTAGATTTGATAATGTCTATGATGATTGCTAAGTAATAGTATTGATGGTGGTTGTGGACAGTAGGTTTTCCACAGGAATACGGCTGCACAAACGTGAAACAAACACAAAAACACACACACACAAAGAACAAAAACAAAAAACAAATGAAGAAAAGCAAGCTTGTATTTGGTAACGTGAGTGGTTTTGGATCATGACACGTGATGAAGCAAAGCAGTGGAGGACATGTAAGTTATTCTGATGCTTGGTTAACCACAGGGAAAGCAGCTCTGCCTCATAGCTGTGCAATTCATGCTGCTGCAGCCCATGGCTCACAAGGCACTCAATATCTGCGTGCACATTTCTTAGCTGGTTCCCATTGCCTCAACACAAGTTGTTTTTTCTTCCTGAAACCAAGCCATTTTTCAAAAGACCACTGTCTAAGAAAAAGCAACTATTTCAGTAATCAATTTTAAGACCAGCTTATCCTATGCCTATGAATAAAGTTAGCTACTATTTTAGGGAAGTGATTATGCAGTGAGGTTGCTCTTTCATCACACAGCACACATCTGTCCAGAGCAAAGCCGCCATTAGACTCCCAAATACATTTTTCACACAGAAACTATAGTTCAAGTCTTACAGGAAAAACTATGCAACATCTCAGGAAGGTTTTAGGAGGTAAAACAAGGGAGAATTATGCATCTGCACCGAACTAAAATTAGAAAAGCTGCCATATGGCTCTGTGAAGCCAGCAGCACGTTCTTATTCATTAGGAAGCATTCTGCTAACATAAAAACACAAGGCCTTCCTGTGCTCTCCAAATGTGTTTATCTTTTCAACATTAATGCACGATATATCATCAGGCTGCTGAAATCTCCTGCAGTGCATATTAAAAAAGCACAGCTGCACTTTTTCTCAGCACGTTTATTCAGTGCGAGCCATCTAAGAGCAGAGCTTTGCCCAGATCCCCGACACACAGCCCTCTTGTTACAGCAGGGCTCAGCTCCCCTTCGTGTGGACAGGTCCAGCCCATGGGGTTGAGCCTCACGGTTCCTACCGCTGGTGGAAGCAGGCTTACATGGCAAATGACTCTGTGGATTAAGCTGGAAAAGACTGGGAAGCTGTAAGCTCAATTACTCGCTCAGGAGTAATAGCACTTACAGCGCCGTGCCTTGCTCTTTGCAGGATTTGCTGCAGACACCTGCCCTGTGTTCCTGTGGCAAAGAAGCATCACTGGCTGTGAGGAAAGCTTTGTGTTACCTCAAAAACACCGAATACATGACAACATTTCCTGGAGCTTTTTAAGCTTTGAGTGATGTCTGATCTTAGAAAATTTAGAAAGAGCAGCCAGTGCCACAACACCAAAAGTAAATTAATGACTGAAAAAGCACGATGGATTTAGGAACAGAAACAAACTGAACTAATAACACAAAGTCAGTAATTTCCGTTCTGCTAATAATTTTGACCATTCTCTATCATTCTTTTTTGTTCAAATCATCATTTTTTTCACACTGTACAACTTCCATTGGAAGTGCTGTCTGTGAAATAATCCCCCTCAGCTCAGTTAAATTTGGAGGTATTCAGGACATCAAGGACAAAAATCACGAAATTCAACTCACCAAGAACAATATTTAACTACTGGACAGAAAAAAAACAAGTACCTCTGTATGTATTTTTGCTGAATACTTTAACATGTATTTTACAACAATTGCTTTTTTCTTCTTTTCATTATTCTCAATCTGTCTCATTTATTTTCTGCCATCACACTTAGGATCCCTTTTTTTCTCTCATTATTACAAAACTTAATGGACTACTACTTGCAATTTGAACAAAAAGAAAAAAAAAAAAAGGCAAAAAGCTTTTCTGCAATTCCAGGCATTACCTTGGAAGAGTAACTTGGTCCCCTGTCCACCCATGCAGGCAGGTGTCATTTGCTGGGGCAGCAGTGGCAGAGTCCCCCAGCCCTGCAGCTGGCTGCTGTGGTTGGGATGCCACAGTGCCACACTCCCAGCACAGTGCTTGCTCTATTCAGAGCACTGAGCCTGAGTCTCACCCTCTATAAATACATTTAAATACCTTCTCTGAAGATCACTAACTATTTGATTTAACAGCAAACGCTTTGACTTTTTTTAGAGAAATAGCATTATTTGTAGAAATATGCACCTACTATTCCCATATTTATCCACTGTTTAATGCAGCAGCAAGGATTATTAAAAATCTGGGATGACCAGGAAGTCACTGGTTTCAGTTAAGTGCTTCTAGGACTGGGAACTGAAGTAAAACCCAGAATTACAATCCACTTGCTGCTGCTAAAAGCAGAGTTGAAGAATAAATAGTCACAGGCAGGACCCCAAATCCCTAATGATTTGCTCCATCCCCAACACACAATAAAAATACAAAACAACACAGCAAGTAAAACAATTTCCCTGCTGAAATTATTTCTAGTAAGCTTATTTATCAGTAAAGATGCAGGAAGACAAGAGTCATCCTGCTATTTTAGTGAAACCTAAAACAAAGCCTTAAAGTAGCCCTGGATTCAGAAACTACTTCTCACCCAACACCTCATTTTAAACTGTGATGATGTTTCAAACTACCACATGATGAGTGCAAAGTTGTTTTGTTTTTCATAAAGATCTCTTGAATGTGGAATTAAGCTTCCATCACAACCTTTGCCTGAACCTGCTGCAACACTGACCTTTTCCACTAAGTTTACAAAAAAAAAAAAAAGGGGGGGGGGGGGTAAGGGAGGAATGCAACAGGATTCAGCTTTACTCTGCAGAATTTTCAGATGGTTCTTAGCTTATTAAAATATTTGTGTATTTTCAATATATGCTTTTAAATAACATCAAAAGGGTGTGCTTCACTCGCAAACTGACGAATCAAATGTGTATGTGTCTGTATTCCTATGTTTTTAAGCAACATTCTTTCTCTTTTCTCGAAAAAGACCACTAACACTAACCTTCCACCATGTACTGTGTATCCAGAGAAAGAGCATAAATAAATTAATCATCAAAGGTGTTGCCTGCCCAGGAGACTTGCCTATCAAAAGGCCAAAATCCAGGATAGTGCTGAGGATTATAATTTTTACTGGTTTAAAATGCTGTTTTATTTTTTTCCCCCTGCATTTACATTTCCTAGGAACATGAAGTAACTGGTGTAGGCTTGGATCCCTGATTATTTGTGATGCAACTTTTCAATATTTTAGAAATGCCTAGAATACAGCACTTAAACAACTAAAGAGTACTTGTTTTAGTTAAATACAGTGGCCATCAATGCCTTACACAAAAGTACCCTCACTTTAATCACTCACTGATAAATTTCAGAATCATATAAGCACATTCAAATATAAGTAGCTGTAGTTGTATACATAGACAAGCACATATATTCAGGAAACACTTTTGTTTCTTGGTATTTAGCTACTTCAAAACACTCATCTAAACTACTCTCCTGTACATACTAACAAATGCTATGCATCCATCAATGTTGCCTTATAATCTGTTACATTAATATGGATTAATTTCAAAAGAAAAGGCCTAGCCAAATGACCTTTGCGCTGAAATATTGGATACAAATATTTGGCATCACCCAGTTTAACAGAGTACTTATTTTCTTTGGTATATACTGAATTAGGACAGAAAATGTTACTGTACTTTTTGGCATTAAAATTTTTGTAAGGCTAGTTATTTACTTAATGAATAACTTCATCTTGTTTTGATAATTCATCTCTAAAAGCAGTATTAATATGAAATATCTAAATGGTGGGAGCCCAATGTTCTTTAACATTTTGGCTGCACTGATGTTTTGAAAGATAAGAAATATGGCAGGATCTGCAAATTTAGTTCAAAACAGGGCTCCATTGCTGTCTCAGAAACAATGTATTGCTTTCACAAAAGTTAACAGCCCTCCACTTAGTTATTCAAAACATAAAAACCACAGGCAGGATTTTGAAAACAGATATTCAAGGGTTAACACTCTTTAGACTAGAATATGCAGATATAATTGCCAAGCTAATTAAACCTATAGGTTTCCAAAACTTAGGCCAAAATAGCATACTGCTAAGGAATACTAATCTAGCCAGGCTCCATTTCTTGAAGCCTTATTCTTACGTACTCAACCAACTGTTAAAAGGAAACAGATGACTCCCTTTCTTTGAATGCCACATCACCATGATTACAAAATATCTTCTTTATTTTAGGATGCTGATGATAAATCTTTGTGACATACCAGATCATTCACAGTGACATGCAAAGAGCTTTTTGCTTTTATAAATTGCCATAGATGACTGCAAAAGTTTTCAAGAGACCCAATATGGCGCACCGAAAAAAAATGTGAAGGATCTAGGGCTCCCTGTGATCTTTGCAAAGGAAAAAGTTTCCGTAATGAAGTGAAGGCCAAAATGGAGCACAGATAATTGAAGACAGCTAAGGAAGAACAGAAACAAGTTTAATTTAATGTGCCCATGCTAACATAGAGAACAAGGCTCCTACTGCTTCTAATAGTACAGATTATAGGAGATAAATCTTTTATGAAAAAGCTCTAAATCATTAAGGACAAGTAAAGTTTTCTTCCTATAATAGCTCAGTGTTCAGAAATAGACACTTGGGCCCCTTCTCTTGCTTGTCTTACCCATCATCACAGGCCCAAGCCAAATGTTTAAGTGAATTTAGACAGCAGTGTTCCTATAAATGCAAGGAAAGTATAAAGAAAAACAAAAGCTTCCTAAAAGAGCTTATTTTCTTCTGCATGATAGTTACTTAAACAAAATTTAAAATCCAAATCTGTTACGAAACTGTGTGTAAGATTCATTTCATATATTTCAACATAGACTACATCGCTTCAAGTGTGTCAGTGGCATGGTTATGGCCAGGATAGCGTTAATTTTCTTCAGAGAGGATCGTATGATGCTGTAGTTTGGATTTTTTATGAGACTAGAGGTGATAACACACTGATGTTTTTGTTGCTGCAGAGCAGTGCTTACACAGAGCCAAGGACTTTTCCACTTCTCGTGCTGCCCTGCTAGTGAGGAGGCTAGGGGTGCACCAGGGGCTGGGAGGGGACAGAACCAGGACAGGTGATGCCAGTGGCCAAAGGGATGTCCCACACCA
The DNA here is from genome assembly GCF_047663525.1 of Anas platyrhynchos. Classification (NCBI taxonomy): domain Eukaryota; kingdom Metazoa; phylum Chordata; class Aves; order Anseriformes; family Anatidae; genus Anas; species Anas platyrhynchos. The sequence goes on along the minus strand of NC_092588.1, from coordinate 34,580,148 downwards.
TGTGGCATCATGCTTGCTCAGCAATAAAAGCTAGGGTAAAGAAAGAGGAAGCAGGGGGACTTTCAGAGTGATCGTGTTTGTCTTCCCGAGAAACCATTACACATGATGAGCCCTGGTCTCCTGGGAGTGTCTGAACACAGTATCATGTAAGATATTCTCTAAAATGATTTTTTTTTTTTCCATCATCCTAGAAAAGTTTGGCTTATCTTGTTGCTAAGATTTACATCCAGACAAAGTCACTTTTAATCTCAATGAATGTTCAATTTACATTAATTTGTTCTGTCAGATTTTAAAATGCCTGCTAATAGAACTGATAGTTACAAATGGGTTCCCTTCAATAGACGGAACCATTCTTACAACATAATTAATTAGACGTTATCATTTCTTGCTCTCTATTTCACAGTCATGAAGGATCTGCACCCAGTCTTAACTGGCACTATAATCCAGTATATTAATTCATAAACAGAAAAATAATTAAAACCAAGTAGTATTGCTTTCTCAATTTTCTTAGTGAGCTTTGTCAACTCTCCTCTGAGAATAAATGTTGACCTACCTTAAAAGCAAATGGTTCCCTTAGCCATGGATAACCAGGAGCTCAGGGAAAAGGATGCTCCATGTCATGGATATGGATGCTACTTCACCAGGCTGGGAGGGAGGTGCCTCCATTTGGTGACAGCATGCTGAACAAAACGTGGCATCAGACTGGAAATGTTGAACCGTAAGGTCTGACTCCAGTCACAACCCTCCTTTATACCAAGACTGGTAATGCTGGTCTACAGCAAAGCCCATGTATCAATCAGATCAGATGTCATAATCCTGAAACTTTTCCTCAAGTCGGCAATTCATTTACTGTCATGCAAAAGGAAACTCAGGTAGCCACTCCTCACTTCACCCATGTAAGCTCTAACAGGTGAGCCTTTTTAAATTTATTACTTCCACAGGACACTGGGTCTGCCTCAGCTTAAACATTTAAGGATGATGTTTTTTGATCTGTAAATCTAAAGTCTAAACCCTTTTTTAGACCTGAGCTAAAGACCTTATAAAAAACAACGACGACAACACAAATCTTCGGTTTTAAGCTCTTAAGATAAAGGATATATGCCCCTTGTCTGAGCTTCAAAGAAAGAAAAAATGACAATGCCCCTGACCATTACAGAACTCAGGTAAAGTTTTCTTACACTGCAACTCACAATTAACCTGAGAAAGCCAATATACTCCCTCAGTTATAATTAATAAAGGTTTTATGGACTGACTCCTCAACCCGTATCACTGATACACAGCAAGCAAGAAAAAAGCTTACTGGGCATCTTTACAGTTTAGATTGCCAACTGCAAACACATAATTATATTTTGAACATTAAGAATAACAGCCCAACAAGCTGTTTTATAAATGTCCAGTTAAAATCAGCATCTCTAGCAGTTAGACAGATGGTGACCACTTAGAAGCTTAATAGCAATTACAGTAATCCTTGATATTGATCACTGTAACACTCAACAATTTGTTAGTAAATTTTGTCACATTTCTTAAACTATTTATATTTCTTACTGCAGCACTAAGAGAAAAAACAACAACAACAAAACAAAAACAAACAAACAAAAACAGTGTCAGAGAGACAAAAGTGAAAGGAATAAAGCCATCATAGGTATGGTAATGCTGGACCCCAAATTAAAACTGCAGTGAAGGCATGAATCAGTGTAACCAGGGAAGAAATTAAAAATAAAATGCAGAATTATTAAAGATGAGAGTAAACAAAGCAACAAAAGCTGAAAAATAAAACCCTTTAAGAGCAAAAGGGAGAAACAAGGACAGATGAAGAAAATCCATTCTACAAAAATACTGATTTTGACAGCTAGTCACTGAGAGCATTGCATTCAGGAAAGTCATGTAAGATACATATTAAAAAAAGTGACTAAAGATAGAAAAATAACATTCAAATATTTCCTCCAAGCTGAGGAGGTAAAAGATTTTGTAGAAGTGAAGGAAGACAGGAAAAATATTGTGTTATTGGCACAAAACAGCTTTATATTTTTCCGTGCAACACCAAAACAAACAAAACAAGAGAAATCTAAATGAGGGTCCCTCTGAGTTTTCCAATCTATAATTAGAATTTACAACCTTGACATCTCTTCCTCCTCTTTTTACATTTCCAAGTGAATCAATTGTTATATTTAAGCACACTTCCTCTTCCATGTTGAACGTAGGCCCAGACCTCATCTGACATAAAATAACCCATCTCTGGAAGATGTCTCTCTCAGAAGGATCATGGGAACTGCAGGTTGTTCCAAGTCTTTCTAGGAAATTGTGCCTCAGAAGAAAAAATAACCAGTAAAAGCATAGTTCTCTTCATACTCACACAACTTCAGATGACAAGGGACCACTATACCTGCCTAGCCAAATCTCCCTAATGCAACCCAAAATGTTTCACCATGCGATTATTGCATCATGCCAAGAACTTCCCTGTGTTACAGTATGTATTTCAAAAGATATGCAAATCTGATTGGGAGGACTGATGAAACTCACCAAATTGTCCATTATGTTGCTTCAAATTTCAAATAACTTTTTACTCAGAATCTGTGCCTCTTGTATGAGTTGACTTTGGCCACAGATTCCAGCTATTAGGCAGTATACTGCCTCTTGCCTGTTAAAGAGTCCTCTGTGGCAGGCAGAGTGCATAGCTCCATTTTGCCTTGTGTCAGTACCAAGGCAAGGTTTGTAGGGAAATGCCTTTCTGCTTCAAGATGAATGGAGCCTAAATCAACAGAGGTACCATACTGTTGTTTGTTCTAAAGGGACACGTGGATACTGTTTCAGATAATACAGCAATATCTGTAACATATCCAGTTTTAGAGTATCTGCAATTATTTCTACTCTGAAATTTTTCAACTTCAGCAGAACTTAAATTCATTTCTGTACTCTCCTTTCTCCACCTCCTTATATTTGCTCTCAACTTACCAGAGTTGTCAAGAGCGGATTGCTTTCAAAGGAAAGAGAGAGAGCGTGTGTGTGCAAGTGTGTAGTGCACACACTAGAGCACCCATTGCCTTGTAAAATACATACAGATGTGCCAACACACTTTAATGATAAAAGGAAACAGAAGGCATGTGTGTCTTGGCTCTCTAACCATCTATCTAAGGACATTCACTAGGAGCTCAATGGTGTATATCACAGAACAAGTAAATGATCATTTGCCATGTCATCTTTCAAATTTCAGTCTTTCTATATTTTTCCCCCATTGCACACTGTGGGTTTTCATAAAAGAAACCGAAACCTGAAGTGTTAGCTGTTTTTCATATCTTCAGTCATTTCATTTGCATGGACCCTTATTTCTAACTAACCGTGCAGTTGTCCACATACAGAATCTTTGCAGCAATATGAAAAGGCATGACTTAGAACAGATGCAATTATCTTGGTTCCAGTTTGAACACAGAGCCTTTGATCAATATGTCTTTAATGTGCTGCAAATCCACAGGATTCAAACTCTGTATGAAAGTCATTGCACCCTATTGTGAGTAAATATTATATTATCACTTTTCAGTCTGCATTCCTTAAAAATAAAAGATAAAAGCTGTGTAACAAAAGCTAGGTTCTTTATAATAGACGATTTTATTTTGACTGAAGTATCATCCCTACTCTCAGTAAATTAATTTGCTATTCCTTAAATTAAGCTCCACAGAGAAAAATCAATGTAACATGAAGCCTCCTCCTTCATTTACTTGCTTTACATGTTGCTGAGATTAGAACCTTACACACACTAATCTAAAGCATGCAGCAAACCCTGGTGGCCTAGAGTCAGTACCTGTTACACTGCATATTGCAGCAATAACAGAGACTACAAACACTAAAATCTTAATCAGCAGCTCCTAATTCTTCTTTACCACCTAAAATTAGAGTTTCTTATTGACCAGGCAGCTTTGAAGATGATGCAGCTGGTGGGCAACTGTAGGCTCAAAAACTTAGTTCAAATACGGAGTTCTGGATACGAGTCTAAATTTCTGTATTCTTTCCCAAATTTAAAATGCTAAAATACATTTATGTTGTGTATTCAGTTCACAAGAGATTGCAAGAAAAACTGTAAAATGGAAAACCGTAAATGGAAAATTGTAAAGTTTTGAACTTTAAACTGCTCATTGACTATTTACATGTAAAATAACAAAACCAAAACTTTAATGAAAATACTCCTGTGAGAAACAAAGAGGGAACACTTCAGCCATATCTCCCAAAGCATGTGAAATATAGCAGAACCACAAATCCCCAATAGCAGTACACAACATTGGTACTGTAGACCTGCAACCATCTCTGCAGATACAGAATATAAAATTAACAATGCTTCACTAGTTTTGAATGATTTTCTACCTTGGTCAGTTAAAAGTTATGAAAGAAAGCAAAATAAAGATAAAAGAAAAGCCACATTCAAGTAGGATGCAAAACAAACAAGTTTTCCTGTAACACCTGCCAATGATTAATATTCCTACTTGAAAAGAGACCTGTTAGGATTGATAACGCAGTTCCTCTTCAACTTTGAGTCACACTCCTCCACAGCTCAGTCAAAGCTGAGATTTCCGGTCTAAAACTTCCAGAAAATTATCCGTAGAACCAAAGCCATCCATCACCAATGAAGTTGAAGTCTACGGTAAGGACAGTTTGTTAAGCGAAAGACATTGCTGACACCCTGCAATGCCCAGCACTTTAAAGACAGCTGTAGACAGACCATGGCTCAGTCATTGCAGGTTCTTGGTCTGTTAGCAGGCTTGCACCTGTGCTGGAGGGGGTCCCATCAAGGTCCTGTGGGGAAAAAGCTCCTCACCTCCCTCAGCAGACCAGCCAAATCAAAAATACTGCTCAAACTCACCACACAACTGCATAAATGCTAATGCCAAGGTAATGGAGGGAATAGGAACTTGTGGCAAAGATAAGGGCTGACGCAGGTGGAAAATGCACTTCCAACAGCCACCTTGTTTCCTGTGGACTGGTCTCCAGCCAGCACATCAGCATCCTTAGGACCACTCTATTATTGCTCTTAGTAAAATAAATAAACAGATAAATAAATAAATAAAAATTGACCTAAATCTCCTAATCAGATAACAAGTAAACAGTCTCATTAACTTGGGGGAACAAGGCTATATTTATTCTAAATCAGCAGATACAACTTTAGTCATGACTAAGGGAGCAAAACCCAACAACAAACGACACTAAAATCCCGTTACATGTGTAGGTATCACACAACTTCACTATTTTTATTAAGGGCGGTGATTATTTTTCCTGAAGCAATAGTTTGGGCCCACTGTCAACAAGCTATATCTCACAAAGGTGTTTTCAGCTACTCTAACGTAAGTCATACTAGGGAAATTACAACACCACTTCCACAGAAAACTATCAGTTACAATGTCACAACTTGTGTGTAGATAAGCCCTATATCAACTAGTCTGCATGACATGCAACTCTGTTAAAATAAGCAAACCCCAGGAAATTTCACACTTGGTGAATCTGCTGTCTAATGACTACTTTTCATCAGAGACAGAAAAGAAACTGACTTTCTATATTACCTAAAGATCTGCATTACCTAAATTCTTCACTGAATCAGCAGTTCTCTGGAGGCGTGCAAGTATTAAAGTCAACATAACTGGATATTTAGCCAAAACACTTTACAATCTACAGAGGAAGATCAAAGCCATTTTTAGTGCATCAGTTTCAGCCGTAGGAAGCACAGACAGCAAAACAAATTCTGTACTAGATTTTTTTGTAAATGTTCTGCATAAATTGCTCAACTTCAACAGTACAAATTCATCTGACACTTAACACAGATTAAAACCCTATCAAGCTGGAAATAGAGCATATGTAAATAATAATAGCTATACAGAACTCCTTCAAAAAAAGATTCAAAAAGTACAAATGTATATGATGGCATCGGTTTTAAATCTCCTGACATCTCAAATGCAATTAACTTACAATAATTTAGAATTACAGTAAAATTGACCAGCTGAAATATTTGAACAAACAAATAACAGCAAACAAAACCCTCTATATACTGTCTGTATATACTCTCATAATGGCCTGCTGATATGGTAAGATATTTATGCACATAACTTTAAACATACAAGCAGTTCCACTGACTTTACAAGGATTACTCATGTGCTTAAAGTTAGGCATTTGCTTAAATACATTGTGAAATATGAATCTAAATTCAGATCTGATAAATTCAAAGTAGCAGCAGCCAAAGTAACACCTCATTACACCTTTAAGATCATGCTGTTTTCCTTTAGCAAGAAATTTTACTTGCATACTGGTGCTGGAGGCAACGAGAGAATATCTGCTGGAGTGAACCTGTGATTACAAAGTAGTACAGCCATAGGGAAGTTAAAACTGTTTTTGCTATCAAATGTGAAACCAGAAAAAGAAGATATGTGATTAACAACAAGCCCTTTTTTTTTTATATATACCATACAGATCCCATAGCTCTTGCATGTCTCTTTTCATTAACTACTATTCCTTCTCCCAGTGTTGTTCAGCTTTCACATAGTGATTCATTTGGTCCAAGGTCTGTCTTGTAAGGCTATTCTGAAAACAAGATTTGACAACTCAAAAGTACACATTAACAGCTAGACTGATAACCAGAACCCTGATGCCCCTTCACTGTACTACTGAAATTCTGATACACAGAACACAAAACCTCTTCAGAAAATAGGGAAACATGAAAGCTGGGCTATGCGAGGAAATGGAGTTGACATATCAAATTACATTGGGGGATACTTCAGTACAGTAGGTTATATCCCACTGCACATGAATCTAAAAAACACAAGTGGATGTCATCCTAAAAAAAAAAAAGGCTGCTGAAGACAGAAAGGCATGAAGAGTAGAGGGAGAAAAATAAGAGATGCAGACCTGGAATTTAATAAAAGCTACAAAGGGGAATTGAGAAAAAAAAACACAAAGCAAAACAAAACATACGTTGTACTCGATGTCAGGACACATTCTCCAGCAATCCCACCGAAGGGGGCAGAGAAGACTACTTAGCTAGAGAAACCACTGAAGAAGCTTGAGGTGGTCTTCAGTATCCTCTGGTACCTAGTGCACTTCAGATACCCAGAGGAGAGGGTAAAAGCACAACTAGACAATGAAGACAAGAAGGTTTCAAAGACTGAAAACCAGGAGATGCTCAAGCAGTGAAATGACTCTACTTGGAAATGTGAGCTATTTACCTCCTGAGAGGGAGGTTAGCATGATGGACAAAATAGAGCTTTAAACTAAGAACAAAGATTTAATTTTGATAGCCTGTTCAATAGGGAAAGAATAGCTAGAGGAGGATGTAGCAACCAAAAACAAAAATGAGAAGGAAAAATGAGAGGAGTCAGAGGATACAATTCAAGGAAAAGGCCTGCTATAGGTATGAAATTTAATAAGATTGATGTGAAACAGTTCAACTGATTATAAACTAATGAAAGCTAATTATAGCTTCTAGGCTGTCTGGCATATAAAGGAACATTTATCCCCAGTGGTCTTTACTCTTCCCTAAAAAAAGCTTCTTAAATTAAGTATGTGCAAATATGAACTTAATGTGCTTGTACACATATATGTACACTATGAACATATATGCAACACATATGACTACTATTCTTTCAAAGTAATGTAGCATAGACTGCATATAGCAGGAGAAATTACACTTTCATTATCATATAACACAACTATAATACCTTTGCATATCAATTTTATGCTATAAAAGACAAAATGATATATTTTTTTTTCCAAGCAAAAGCCTCAAATCTCTAGTAGAAACATCTACCTAAGATTTACATTAATACAGCTTCTGTTTTATCCTTATACTAGAAGTATAAGGATAAACAAGTTTTAATCTGCACTGGACAAACACAAATGTCTATGAGATCACTGTAAGATAATATAGAAAGAGTCCCCTGAAGGAAATTAAGCTTTCTAAAGAGACTTCATTCTCCCAAGTACTGGAAACATTTCAAAACCCAGACTAAAAACTGCATTCAATGGTTATATCTCCCAAATATCTTTAATTCATCTAATGAATTCAGTTACAAACACGTATTCTTAACTTGCTTCCAAATTGTAATAAAATGAATTTCTAACATACCACAACTAAAGAATCTTTGAGTCTATACTGTGAGAAATGATATAATGATAACAGATGAAGTATTGCAAACATATATTTGCATATATCAGGATAATAATGTATTAAATTATATAGTATAACTGTGGAAAAAAAAATAATCTATTACTTTTTTTTTTTCAGTTACCAGCCCAGCAAGCTTGACATAGGAAATGAATATCAGTCTGTACTCTTTCCTTCCTCATTTTCATTCCCAGAACTTAGAATAAAGTCTCCTTGTCAAATCTCAGTTGCAGCTATAAAACTTGTTGCTTTCAGTGGCTTTACAAGGTATTTATAAATGACTGTGCTTTGTAAGTAATCAGACCTTAACGTATTATTCTATTCATAGACAGAGAAGAAAATTTGTGTTGAAGAATTTTTAGTATTTATTTTAAAAAAATCCAAACTCTTTACTAAAACTTCAGTAAAATATGTTTTCACAAATCTAATCAGTCTTTGAACAAATGCACAATAGACCCGCTGTGCAAAAACTGAGCCACCTTTATTTGTCCAGATTAGTGTAGAACCTCCTCACTCAGAACCTCCAGTTCCTGAGTTTCCTGCTACAGGTATTCGGTGTGACCCCAAAAGCAATAAAATTAAAAACAAAATCAACAAAATAACTGTAAGAAAATATGATTTTTAACCTGAGTCTCATGGCACTTTGTATAAGTATAGTATTATATTTATTATTTTGTTTTAGAAATAGGTACTATTAAGATAATGGGAGTGTTTCACCATTGTAAAGGTACAGCATGCAGAAGATGTCATCAAACTGATTTGAAACAACATAAAACATGTATTTATATTCCTAATTTAAATACATTAAGAGCAGGATTTCAAATGTGAGGTGATAAAACCTCTGCAAAATATGAGACAGTAATAGTAACATTTTCATTATCTCTTCGATATGTTTTCCTTGATTAGGTCAGGCACAAGAGAAGTATAGGTACACTCTATTGTTAATGCCATTTGAATGTTTATTATATGTGAGTCATATTTGTTAACAAAATGTGTTAACAAGAACCTGTTTGAGAACAACGTTGCAGTTCTGAATATGCTGTCATTTGAATTTTTATTAAAAGGAAAATCACCTTACATTTGCTGTAACAGCAAACAGATGTAACTTCTATATAGAAATTGGCATCAAACTATCAATTAATTTAAGGGATTAACTTGAAGCTTCACAATCTTTGTTTGTAGACTCTAAGATGCTGTTATAATGACCACCTTGAAAGTCTGAATATTTTGCAACGCTCCTTAGAGAGGATTAAAGTCCAGTCTGTACCAGCTATAACTTATATGTAAAGATCCAAAGACTTAGTCTAATTGTTCTCAGCTGAAGAACCTTGTATAACAGATCAACATCATAAATAGTAATTTAATATCTTTATTGCTCAAGGGTTGCAAACTACTTCTACTTGCTGAAATAAACTGCATTCATAGCTTTTTTAGCTTACCTTTTGAATTTTACTTTCAATTGTTTTTGCAGTAAAATTTTATGAGTTTAGAAAATGAAGCACACATTCAGCTTTGGTAAAATTCTAGCATTATTGTTAGCCCATGATGACTTCAATAATGTAAATGTAAGCTGGTCTGATGAGTGTAAACATTTTATAACAATATGAAAACTGCTCTTAAGGTACTTGTTGAACAACAAAACCCCGCCTTTACCAGAGCTAGCATGAGTTAGAGCCAAATTTTCACACTAGATTTTCTAGAGCTTTTTAGAGAATTATCAAGGGGTCTAACAGATTTCTCTCTGTGCACTCACTTCCCAAGAAAACACAGTTTTGTTGTCATTAGGAAAAGCTCCTTCCTTATGCCATATCCATAAAGATAAGGGGAATGTGTCTCCTGATGACAGAAATAAATCCAAAATTGAAAGTGAGAAAAGGAAGAGCGAAAAAGATAAGGGAAAATCTAAATCCCAATTCAGAAAGGTGCAAAGTTGATGGACACTGTGCCAGCGTAAGAAGTATACTTTTATCATGAAGCATGGCAACTTGACCATCATTATCAGTTAAAAAATTATGGAAACATAATAGCATTAAGAAGAAAACTAAGTCCTAGAAACATCCCTAATGATTAACCAAAACCAGACACTTTGGAGACATTTGAAATAATTTGACACTTTGCACTTTCCATTTAGTTTTGAACAGTCTGGAACTACTCTACTTATCTATTTGTTTTAAAAATGTCTAAAGTATGCAATACATAAGCTCTAGTTTTATAAATTCACTTATACAATAAGGAAAAAGTAGCATTACTTTGAAAAATAAAGGAATTACTCTAAACACAGTTTATAAAGAAATTCTGTTCTTCTTCTAAATGAAAACTAATACATACACACTTTAAGAATTTGAATCTGCCCCAGACACCTTCAGTGCTACTCAGGCCTGTCCAGATAGATCCATAACATCAAAAAAAAAAAAAAAAGCCTTCTAAAATTTTTAAGTTCTTAAAAGATTTTTGCTTTAAATAAGAAATATATCAAAAGAAAAAAAAATGTAATCTTCTAGACAAAGAACAGGAAGAAAACTGTCACGTTCTCTGGTTTACATTTATAACAGGACCCTATCTGGAGATTAGAATAGCTCCAAATCTATTGTAGTTCAGGATGTGATGTCAGAATTTAGGGGACACAGACCATTTAGGCCACAATATCTATTCATATGAACAAAAGAAAGCAAGAGGGGGAATGAAGAATACTTTCATACCCCATGCTCTCCTGGATTATTCATGTTTTATGTGGAGTCATCATCATCCATGGAAGAGTATATAAGTACTCTTTTTTCTTTTTTTTTTTCTCCCAGAACCATCCTGCTAGTTTAACTTTTGTAAAGGTGCAACTGATTACAATTCTGTTAGATGCACACATCAGACTGATCGACTTTCCCTCACTCTAGGCAATTTCTGAATTTTTTTGAAGGTTATTTTAAAAATGCTGAACATGACAATTAACACACTCCATACACATTGCATTACAACATTTTTCACTATTGATTAAAAAAAAAAACAAACTGGAAATTTGCTAAAGAAAAGTTGAAGAGATTATTTGGGTTTGCCAAAGTAATAATAAACCTTCAAAATATTCAAAGTCAATTAATTAGCCTTCTTACCTTGTTCTTTTATCTGACGAATTTGCTTCACAGTTTCTTTCAAGATTGCACATTTGTCAGGTTTAAAGTTAAAGTTGTCAATATCATTAAAATTTGCAAAAATCAGCTCTGCAAGTTCCTCTATGTATTTATTCTCTTGCTCACGATTGCGTTTCTCAGTGCTTCGTTTAGGGCTGAAAGAGGAGTTTAAAAAATGTTGTATTTAATGCCAGTTTGTTTGCCATCTGGTCAAAGATGCTTAAATGCTTTGATGTTTAAATGCTTTGAGAGAACTGCCCTCTCTCACTACAATGATATACTACAAATTTCTCAAGCAGAAAGGTTTCTTCTTGAACAAGAAAAGTGTCATTAAAAGAAAAAAAAAAAAAGACATTATTTTTTCCAGTAGTCATGTTTTGTTTCAAAGGAGATTTGGGATATGAAGTTCAAAACAGAGGATTAACTGGGGTGGTGGTGACATCTGAACATTTACAAGTCTGCTTCCTCATGTTGTGAATCCAAGGACTATCAAGTAGTGTACAAGGAAATAAAACAGCTTAGAAAGCTAAACCAAACAATCCACACTCCTCGTGCCGCCTTCTGAAATTGTGCAAGACGGTCATAAGAAAAAAATGCTGAATCAGCTGTTGCAGTTTAAGAATTATTTCAGTATTGGTCATGCAAATGTTATAAAACAGTAAAATATTTTTCAATTCTTTGATAATAATGTACAAGAGAGGTGGTAAAACAAACAAACAAACAAAACAACTTGTAGATTGCCAGTAGGAGTGTCTGAAGACTCTTTGTAGTGATTGGCCAAAGAAGATTTTTACACAGCTCTCATTCTGTCACCCAAATTTTGTATTTTGCACTACAGAGGATTAAAACAAACAAACAAACAAACAAACACCAAACAAATAAATAAATCTCAATCCCTGCTCTCTATCCACAACAACACAGAATTACAAAATCAGCTAAGTACTGACTTCTAGCTAGAATGTCAAGTTTGTCATTTTCTAAGATTCATGAAAAACACATGAACATTTAACATATTTTCCAAGTCTTTGTCTTTTGACATCCTTAGACTTAAGTGGTCTAACCTGGGTCCAAGCTGATCAGGATCCTTGCGCTTTCTTGACTCTGCCCTGGATGGGTCAGAGGTATTTTCTCCCATTCCACTCATCTTGAAGACATATCAGCAACTGAAAGGAAGAAAGAGCAGGGAAAGGGTTATGGTGGAAAAGTTATGAATTCTTCTGTTTGTATTTCTAAGCTTCTTGTTCCATACTCAACTCAGTTTTTACTGTGCAAATCCATCATTAGAAATAGAGATTGTTTGAAAGGCAAAAAAAATAAAAATACCATGTTTATGACCCCCACAAAATGCTACACAAAACTGCTCCAGAACAAAATCTGTGATGGGCAAGCCAAGCATTCTCATCTCTTTCATTGTTACCAGTTATGCAAGAACAGATAAGTACATTTTGTGCCTGGGTTGCTGAATTTTCATGGCAATCTTGCAAGGTTGAATGCGGAAAGACAAAGGAAAATCCATAATGCCACACAACAAGAAAAACACAACTGAACTGAAATATGTGAGATGAAAAGTATCCCAGCTACACAAAAAGGTAGCACATACAGCTTTACTTTAAAATCAAAACATTATGTTTGCACAAGTGCATGCACAACATAGTAGAAACAGAACATCTGTCAACACTAGAGATCACTGAGGAGCTGATAAATATTTTGTATATTTAATCTACCTCATAAGGAAAATAACTTGTCAAGCTATCACGTGTTAAAACAAAACAGGCTTATTACAATTTGTATGATAAACAGGCCAGGGAAATCCTGCCCTGCTTCTGGCCCCTATTGTCCTGTACACCTTATGAACACACATGGAAGTCATCTTACACACTCCTCAATAAATAGCAATATTCCAGAGACAGAAAACACTATAAAAAGGGCATGGGGAGGTGATCAAAAAGACCATGTAATGCAGGACAGTCCTCACTCACCATCTGTTCTGTTGCTGCCAGCTTTGTCAGTAAGATGGCAGTGAGACACTTCCAGACATTTCAGATTGCTCCTGCACTGTTTGGGATGAGCAGAAAAATCAACAGAAGGGCCATAATAGAGGAGGCGAGCACCTCCAGGAGGTGATTCAAACCTTGTCAAATTGAGTGCTGGAGGCTAGTGCCACTTCATACTGGCATGAACTGGAAAACTTGGTCAGGTATCAAAACCGTGGGTCTACCACCTCCTCTAAGCCCCACGTTTTTGCCAACTCCCTTCCCTTTGCTGACCCCATCAGCCACACACGAAACTTACTGAGGGAGCTCGTGTGGGTTAAAACTGCAGTCTCCTCCTTTTCATTTTATCTTTTTAAAATCTAGCAACCAGACTGTGTTGGTAATAAATGTGTTGGCTCATACTATAAATCTTAGTTTTCCCAATGAGCTGGCTGACTGAATATACTCGTGCAAACAGTCTGGAGACTGAGATCCAGGCAGTTCTGCAGAGACGCTGGGAAAGGCCACTTGCTTAAACTTGAGCAAGCAAATGAAAACACAGAGCCTTCTCAGATTCACCACTGAACATCATCTAAACACTTCTTCTGAGTTAAAAAAAAATAAATCCTTTATTTGTAGTGGAAAAATACAAAAAACACACAAGATGACAGTGAGAAGAAAGCAGAGCAATTTTCCTTTGTCTAGGTATATGAACTGTATAGCTCCCAATCTTAAACAAGCTCAATCTTATACGTGGATGGTACCAGATTCTGTTTGAAAAAAAGTATTTGGATTTAGATTGTCTCTACAATGTCTACACATGCATAAGTATACATCCATGTATGAGTATACTATCAACCTGTTGACCACAATCTATCACCTTGCACTGCCTGGGGGACTCCCAGGGACTGTACTCAGGGCATTCCCAATGCCACACCAAGGCTGACCTTGCTGCAGTGTGAAACATCTGCTGCAGCCTCCAATGTGTCCTGTGGCATACTGCCTGTTCCCTGACAACGACATGTCTTAACTGATGGTAGACATCATCCTACTTATGTAAATATAAAAGTAGACATACACATTTGTCTAAATGGCTAAAAGCTAAGCACTTTCTTGAAAATGTGCAGTTTCACAAGTATGCAACAGTAGAGAGTCAAGGAAGAGGAAATACACTCTTAAGAAAATTGTGACAACGATTACAGAGAAGTTATGAGGAGACCGCAGTCCCACATGTCTGGCAGTGGAGAGCTGGGGAGCTTCAGGCTATGCTTCAAAGACTAAATTGTTCACTGACCGGTAAAAAAAAATATAAAAATCATCAGCGTGATGAAAGCTGTACATTCCAGAGATCATCTCTGAGCAAGACTCAGATGGCGGCCTAAAGTTCAGAAGAAAATTAGGCTGGGGAATCCCTTCCTTTCTTATGCTTCCCAAGTAATACCTGAAAAATGTAGATCAGTTGGGTGTTTTTCTAGAGAAAAGCAAGCACAGAGATCCATGAAAACCTATCAAGCATTCAACGACATTTAGGGGAAACATCTCCCTCCACTCTTCCTCCCTAGGAAAGGGCACAGGAATATATATTCATTTTTTCTACCTAATCATTTGGGCTTACTTCAAAGCAAACTTTATTTTTGCAGGAACCAAAGTTTCACTGGTAGATCCACCAAGGCATAGCTCAATTCTCCTTCCATTCACACTGATGCTGTTCTGTAGATATTCCCCTATGCTTACTATTAGCCTTCAGAGGATACATTAAAACTAACCTGCCACCATAAACATCTAAACTCCATCTTTCTGTGTTTAAAGGGAACAAAATTGGTACAATTATTATGAAATTAGTATCTTCTTCTCCCCATATTAAACACAGTAAATGGTTCCAAGCAGTTTTTATTATTTTTATTTTATTATTTTATTGTTTTTATTTGCATTTACAGGCCATAATATCTTTTTCTCAGCAGCATTGTCAGCTTGCTCTTAGAATGAATTATCTTTTCCTTTGTACTCACCAAAAAGTTTTTTTCTGGAAATCTACCACCTACTACAATATTTGTTTTCTGCTCTCCTGATGTCTACATTAAAAATCACATTCAATACCTCAAAGACAGACTCTACAACTCCTGTATTTTAGATGTCTGTGCTCTGGAGTAGGGTGCAAAATCAAGAGTTATGTACCTTGAAAAGTGGAGAGCTAGATACTAATGATACTGGGCAGTCTAAAAAAATATCTCACAAGCCAAAACGAGAGTCACTTAGCACCATCCAGTATTAAAATCAAAAGGATATGCACAAAAAACATACATTTTAAGGGAGATTAGGGTCTGACTGGGATACACATATTTCTGCTGCTTTCTTGGTATTCAAAAATCAAAATCCTCTCTTGAGTTAGAACAAATGGAGAAGAATCATCTTTTAAAAGCTGTGGATAGATAATCTGCTGCCCTGCTCGCCCATAATAGTTTGTACTGACTAGAACAGAGATGGAGATTCAGTTCCCTCTTTGCAGAGGGCTTTCAAGCCTGCATGTTTAATCATGCAGAACAGCCTCAGAGGTGGTAGGTTAACTGCTTGCTGAAGCTGGAAGCAAAGACGCTAATTAACTCTTAGGAATCTTTAGACATGTATTCAACTAAATTCACAGGTAAGTAGTACAAAATTTCTTAAGAAGCAAGGGACTCAGGGTTGAATCACTTGGACTGAGGAGGGTGGCCATCCTGTCTCCCTTCTCAAGAAATGACGCTAACAAGTCAAGTAGAGCCAAAGAGATTCCTCATGTATTTTGAAAAGAAAGCAGCTATCTCAATTTTCTCTTCATGAGCTAATTTGTGTTCCAGATATATGCATACTACTAGATGAAGATCTCTGGACGGTCTAGGTATCTCCATGACTTCAATGAAGTGTAAGAAAGGAACTCAACCCACATTTTCTGATAGAGATTACTTCTGGGCATATGTAGAAGCAGAAAAGAAGGCATCTAGGAAATTTTCATGTGAAAAGGGAAAAAGTCTAATGAATTAAGGACTGTATTAAGGATGACAACGTACAAAAAAAATCTGTGGATCAAGAACAGCGGGATTGCCTATAGTGTTTTTTAGATGCTGCTCTCTCTCCACACACATTAATTTACCCATCCTGAACTTTCCTGGTTACTCGTTATTAGTAATAGTATTGTAATACTGAAAAAAAATCATAACATTACATAAATTCAGACTTTAACAGGATGATTTAGTAACTTTTAAGGTTGTTCTAAACATTCTTAGTTTCCTGAACCATATGGAAAGTTTCTCGGACAGGAAAACAAACTCCCAAACTTGAAATCTAACCTTTTCCAGGAAATGTCACAATTCAAAACTGAAGCTGCTGAGAGTAGAATGACAAGTTCTACTTGTCATTCTCAAAAGTTTTATTCCAATATACCTCCCCTATAGGGAACTACCTTGGATTGGAAAGCAACATTGATCATGCTTCTCTGTTTTTTTTATACACCTCTGCAGGAATTTCCAGAAAGAAGTAAAGAAATTGAACAGCTCAGTTCATCTAGTGTTTTAAAGAAACTGAAATGAAATATCATCTCTTTCATATGTTTTCAGAAAAAATTTGCAGCAAAAATTAAGAAAAAGTTGGTAAGGCTTATTTAGCTTGGTATAGACTAGGAAAAGAATTAATCAAATCAGATTAAAAAATAAAAAATAATAAAAATAATAAAAAATAATAAAAATAACAAAAATTAAAACCAACAGTAATCACTGAATTGAGGAGAGAGAGAGAGAAATCCTTTTGTTAAGGAAAAAAATGACAGGAAGGTAGGTCAGATAATGAACTAAAACAATGTTTACTTGAAACAAAATGTCTTACAAAGGTGAATTAAAGTGAATGTCTTGCAGAATGAACTGTCATGCAAGATCAGGTATTCCTTTCTTTTATTTTGTAAGTTATCTGGGAGTTGTAGTGTACTCCAAGATGCAAACATAATCCCACTGTGGGATTAGTATTTTGCCTTCAATGGTGGTAGCAACTATATACATATAGTTGAAAAATATGTATACAGTTTTCCATTTGTGCTATCAAAAAAAGACTGCAATTATAAGTAAGAGCTCAACTTCTAACACCAGCTCAGATGCCATTCAAGGTTCAATTCCACTGGGCATCAACTGAACAATGGAAAGATTGCATTCACTGCAGCATTTTTATAGAAGGAAGGAGACAATTACAGAAATGGTACTGTTATTACTAAAAATAGCTAGAGAACTAATTCTAGGCTCCAACAGATGCCCTGTGCAAACAGGACATCTCAGGTAATTAATTTCTTACTTTGCATTTATATTTAAAAATAAAGATGTATTTTTCTGTTCTCTCTGCATGATCCTTAAGGGTCCCTTCCAACTCAGGATATTCTATGATTCTATGATTCTATGAAAATACCTGTGTATTTCTGCCTATTTTTTTTCCCAACTGTTAAATGTAAATCACAATTCAGAAAATTAAATGAATAATCTCTTGGACAGTGCACGTTAGTAATGACAGTCATTGAGACCTATTCAGTTACTACCAGATGTTGGGAGATTGAAAAGACAGAGCCTGAAAGAGGTTTCAATTCATTTTTTTCGTGTTATCAGTAACAAAACAAAAATTTCTGCTCTCATTGTGACAGCACATCCGCCTTCACAACCCCCACCAGCAACTGCTCTAAGTTATAAACACAGAGAGAATTTTTAGCCTAATTATGAAGCAATAGCAAACATGGTATTTTACAAGACAGTTGTCTTTCAAGGGGAAAGAAATAAAACAATGTTAACCCTGAAATAAAATATGAGTCAATAAAATAAGTAGAGGCCTCATGAAGGATGAGACAAAGAAATCTAGCACAAATCAGTTGCATGAATTTGTAACGTCTCCTCCACTTTTCAAATGCCACCAAGGAACATGGTGTATTGGAGTAAACCTTCCAGCACTGATCCTCAGCATCAATGAATCCAGTTAATCATCCAGAGTTAATGCAGAATAAGATAATGTGCATTTTATCTCTTATCAGTGCAGGCCATCTTCCAAACAAGGCCTGTTAAACTGTCAGATTTATTATAAGCCCAACAAATGCAGTTAAAGAATAAATGAGGATTACACCTTCAAAGCTGCTATTTCAGTCTGAAAAGTAGCAAACAAAGGGTAACGTACCATATAGCAAAGAATCAGGTAGCAGTACCATACTGCTACCCTTCCAGCACACATGTAGCTAGTGTAAGTACCAGTGCTAAATATAGAAGCAATTTGTTCAAGTCACTGTTTTGGTGAGTAATAAACAGCAAAGAAATACCCGGTTTCCTTGAAAAAAAATATTACAATTTAATGAAAATTTTGGCTAAAATTTTCTCTAACAGCTCAGTTTACCAATATAAACAGCTCATATTTCTGTGGTTAATTACAAAGTCAAACATACATCCATTATAATTCATTTTTTTCCTGTGAAGTTCTTATGATTAGAAGCTTTCAGTCTCAGTTTCAAAATTACTGAGGCACCCTGTGTAACACTAATTCTGGTACAAGCCAGAGTGAAGTTGGAAGTCACATGTAACTTGTGATTCTTCATGTTTTTTCTTGCTTATGAACTCTTTTTCATTGGGTGCATTTTTGTATCTGAAAATATTTAACGGTGGTATATGCTGTAATCCACAGCTCCTTTGAAGAAGGCAATAACGGCAAGCGCTTGATAGCAACTTTCCCAGGCCTGAAAAGGAAATCACTGTCAGAGACAGGATAAGATCCTATCCCAGAGACTGCAGCCACTGTAGCCTAAGGACAATCTGTTAGTTGTGACCGGCAGCAGTTCATGGAGATGGTTTGAAATACACTTCAATTCCCAGCATTTGTCATTGAGAAAGTGTCAGAATTCCCAGAAGCTGAGGGATCTGGCTTGTGCCTGTGCAGCTCCCTATGTGGCTGGGGATGCTCCGGTTCCTTGGGAACTGGCTTTCCCTTGCACTGGTGTTCAGACAAATCAAGGGACACATGGATACGGGTTTGCAAATAAGTAAAAAGTTGAGTAGAAAATTCAGGAGCAAAAGAAAAGCGATTGCACTGTCTGCTAATATTAAACTAAGGCAAGATAAAGACACCACTAAAAAGTCTGATTGGGAAAAATACAAAGCAATATTAAACCACCTTCCTGTATACACACCTTGGTGTAAGTAAGCAAGTGTTCTACAAACATCTTCTTATACCCATCTAAAATCACCCAACGCACGGGGCTGGGACATACCCCAAAAGAAACAAAATCATTCTGTCAAACCAAGTTAAGATGTTCAGCACCTAAGTTGGCAAAGTTAACCTCATATTAAAAATCCAAATTTTATTCAAGGGTATACTCTTTTGTTTTCCTTAAATCCACCACTACTTTCACTGCAGATGAAACTGCCTAAATCTTTGTCACTCTGCAATGGTCACACAGTATATAGTGAAAACAGACAAAGTTTCTATGAGGAAGGTAGTAGTAATAAGTTAAAAAATCTCTAAAGTTATCTTTATTAAGTGCTTGTATTGAAATCTGATGTGCACCCCTGGTTCATCTGGCAGTAGCCTTTTCTGTCTGAAAATAGCACTCACAAAGATACAATTTAATTTGAAAGTGAGACTATTAGAGGTAACATCAAAACAAGATTTATGGTAATTTTTACTAAATTCTACTTCATGCTTGAACTCCACAAACTAGAACTAAGAAAAGATATCATTTATTAGAAAACATTACTATAAGAGAATCGAACACTGGCTCCGACACCTACCTCCTGCTCGTATTTTTGCTCTACCTACAAAAAGACCTAATAGACTATAAACAAATGTTTAAACTGAAGGCTCCTTCCTCAACAATATCTTTTCTCTTACTTCTGTGTAATGGCTTTAGAGTGGTGTGTTAGACAGTAACAAGAAGACATATTCCATTTGCAGACTGAAAGCCAATAATGCTCATGAATTTTTTAGCTAAAAGACACTTCAAGATGCCACTGGGAAGACCGTCTAATAAACACATTAGGCTGCAAATGGGCAGCAGCAGCTCTTTAACACATGCTATAACAATCAAATAAATGGCTAACATTAACGTTCAGTGTTAGGCTGGTATTTCATAGGTCTTTCTTTAAAATCCACCTAAGTCTTAAAAAACAAACTTTTTTTTTTTTCTCAGATACTCAAAACCACAGGTTTGAGAAACCCACAGCTCTACTTTAGATGTTACCCAAAAACACTCCCAGCTGACATCAGCAGTGTAAGATGGCTCCTACCTTCTGTATTCCCATAGGCGAAGTCTCTTAATATAGCCAGTCACTGAGCTCCTTACAGATTAGCCTGCATCAGCCACCTCTAATATGCCCAGAAATAGCAAGACTAGGATTTAATAAGACAACAGAGAAAAATATCATAGGAAGAAAGTACTCTTTTTACCTTATGTACCAGAGTTTTACTCCACTTCCACTTTCAAAAAGGTCTGTTTTCACCTTTTTCACCAGGAGTACCATGTGGTACTACTGAAGAAACATTAATTGTTCAAGACTCTGCATTGTAATTTCAGACCAGGGATTTTACTTCTCTCTCATTATCAAGAATTATTTCCAATTCTTAATATTTGACAACAAAATAAATACAGCTAAATATCACCAAAGTTTCCATTAAAACATTGCATTAAACAACAACAAAAACACAATGACAAAATGTTTTTTAATATATGCTAGTCACTCTTGTATTCTTGTGTTTATGGTGGGTAAATAAGGAAAACAAAACACAAGCCAACAAAACAAAACAAAACATTTTTTAATAAAACCATTTAACTTTCTAGGTTGCATTTGATACTTATTAAACAATGTCTATAAAAAATACTGCATGTTCACTGGAAAAGGAAGAATCAAAATTCTTACATAAGATGTTTATTTAAGCTAAAGTTTTTCTTGTATTTCACATCTATTAATAATTTTACCTAGCAAACTGATTTGGAAACAGTATTTCAAATCTACTCCAATTTGAACTAAATATTTGTGAATATCAAAAGAAGCTGACAAATGAAGCAAATGTAACAGCATAGAACAATAATATTATAGGAAACCCAGTGTTTAAATAGCCTTCATTTCAACTTGAAGGCACTATTTTTAACAGTGAATTAAGCAAATTTTGACTCCTACTGAATCCTCTTTGCCAATCTCAGTTTCAAAACTGCTATTTTTCCACTTAAATTCCCACGTCAATGTTCCCCAAAAAGCAGAAAGTAGCAAGTGCAAAAGCAGACAACTGCTCTCACAAGTTTAAGGCACTGTGTGAAAACACAAATCCAGGAACGTTTTGCAATTTCATAAATATTACTGATACGAAAGTATGCACTACTTACAATACCAGTAAGCTTACACAGTTCAGTGTGATTTTCAAGATGCCTATCTTAATAGTGAGAAAAAGTTGACAGACCACAATAGACAAAGGCATTTACGCATCTCTGTGTCATGTGCATATCATAAAGGTTTTAACTCAAGTTAGCTGCTTGTCATATATTAGATAAAATATATTCCATTAATAACAAGCTCAGGAAACTGGGTCCCTTACAAGTAAAAAGTGAAAAGCAGAGGGTGAACCAGAGAAAACAGCATGACTTTTCTATATCAGTTGTATGTAATAATGAACAAAATTATCCAACAGATCATATTTGAATTTGAGTTCTATCATTTATCAACTCCAGTTTCAATGACTTCACACTGGTCCTCCTGGTCACTAGGATCAGCTTAGCATCTCTACATGGCTGTATGACTCAAGAGCTAACACTCAGCTACTGAGCTAAGTATAACCCAAGCTTGCACTGAGCCTCAGCAAGAGATGCTTGTTCTGCATGCCACCTTTCACAGCTCTAACCGGGTCATCAAAATCATGTTCCTCCAGTCTCAGATTAGGTACTGGTATTGAAAATACATAATCTTACTGAAATTTTAGCTGCAGTTCAGTAGTCTAGTTCTATATATCATCTCTTGTACCTAATCAAGAATCAAACTCATGGCTCAAACTTGCACTCAGCTGCAGCACTAAGATATTTGTTTTTGTCTTCTACCAAATTGCCTATTTGTATGAAGCACACTGAAACTTCAGGTCATTCATCTGAATGCCAAGATGCTAAATACCAAGCACTTAATTAAAACTGTGATTTGCAGGAAGTGTAGCTAAAACATTACCTAAAGTAGTTCTACATATTTTGGTGTTGTTATCATGGTGAAAAAATAACTTACCTTACATATACTTACAAGATACACCTGTATACTAACACACTTTTCCAAATAGTTATTGATAAGCTCATATGCATGCATTTAGTTTAACAGTTTGTAAGAATATATTAGAATTTAACAGTGGACCAGTCAAATGCATCTATATTCAATTTAAATATATCCTTGTACTCAGCTTCACAAATAACCATGGGCATAGGAATGTTTACAGCTGCTTGAGAGGTAAATTCAGCTTCACATCTGGACATGGTCCTGGGCAGCCTGCTCTGGGTGACCCTGCCTGAGCAGGGGGTTGGACCAGGTGGCCCCCAGAGGTCCCTACCAACCTCGGCCGTTCTGTGGTTTTATGGTGCCCTCCATCAGTCAGGAGTCAAGCTGGTGCCCATATGAGGTTCAGAGCTCTGCACCACTTACTGAAATTATACACCCAGGTCATCCTCTTCTGTACAATGACTGGATTGGCCATTGCCTCTGCCTCTGAAATGAATTTAGAGCAGGAAAATTCAGTGCCCTCCTCAGCTGAAGGTGGCTCAGCTTGCTCAGCCCTGGTCCTGGGGAGTGTCCTGATGACAGGGATGCAGTCCTGGGTGGCACTGCCATGGGAGACAGCAGTCCTAGCTTTGGCCCCATGTCTGACCCCATATTTGTGTGAGAGGAGTAGCTAGCTCCCCTCAGCTGGTGCTTTCTGAATCATACTCATAGCAGTATCCTCCACTTACACTGGAGCAGCAGCATAAGAGTTTGAAATTAAAACAAACAAACAACTCTTATTATTTAAAGCTTGACGAACAATCCAGTTAATATGCACTCGAGTGCATACTACCTTGATGGCATATGCACTATGGGAGTGCATACACTTGTATCAACTGCCAACATGCAGAAATACGTATTTTTAATCTTAATATGGATGTATATTAAAGTCTTGTCAAAGATATTGAGAGCATTAACTGTACAAGTTGTGATTAAGCTCAGAGATACAAATTCATAAAATAAATGATGTCAGAGCCACACAAAAGTTTGTTGCAAACACATATGATGTTCTAGGTAAAAAAATAACTGGATAGAAATATAACTGTCTACAGCAGTCTGTACACCCTAACCAGGTATGTTCTTAATAGAACCATAAGTTCAAAAACTGATCTGTGAACACAAAAAACAATTATTAATGACTTCAAATTCCATGTTTATATCAGTCTTCATTCATACTCTTCTATATGCCTCAGTGAAATACAGCAACTATCAATAGCAGAAGAAGAAAGTTTAATTGTAATCTTTAACCATCTAAAAAGAAAACATAACTAATAAGAACCTATTTGCTTTAGTTAGTCAGCTCTCAGGGAATACAACCTTGTGGGCACAAACTTCATATCCACAAGCATATGGAGAGGAATGCAGCCTATGACCAAATACAACATATGTAAGAGTGGCTCAACACATCAAGTTAGAGACTAAAATTTATGTAGTGGTTTGTCTGACATGGAAGTTAATAGAAGATGTTTTGAGAAAAACTTCAAGACAACTGCAGAATGACCCTTTCCTCTATTTCTGAAAATTGGAGGTTCATGAGCCATCTTGGCTCTGGTATCCTGCCCCTCTTCTTTCCTCCGAACTTGTCTTCATTTGTGCCTAATTTATTCTTTAATCCATATGCATAACTTTGGTTTCCCCACCACTTCCAGGCAAAACCCTATAAGCTTGCCATAGCTCTGTTAACAGCAGAAATGGCATTTTGGAAAAAAAACGGGGGTATATTATGACTCAATTGAAATAAATCAGAATTTTATCACCAACTTCACTGAAGCTTGGATTTTCCTTCTAGCCTATGAGAGGAAGATGTCAAACTGTTATTTCGCTCTTTTGTATAACATAAATCACTCCATGGGCCTGTCACAACTATGCTGGAATCCTGCAGCCCAAGGAAAACAAGGCTGCTCTACAACTAAAGCTGACTGTTACCACTCATTTTACTCTCTTCATAAAAATAAACTGAAAATAATTTGCATTAACAATTAAACCATTTATGGTAAAGAAGAATAACACTCGTAAGAAAGAATGAGTGTATATTCTGTGTATTTTTAATTTTGGAATATAATTAAATATAGTTACAAAAGTGGAGAATAAATATTCACTGCATTCATAAAAGTGGTTGATCAGAAGGCTGCAATATACTGCCCCAAAGTGCAAAATAGCATGCATTTAAAGCTGGCTGAACTGGAAAAAAAAAATAAAAAATATTACCATGAAGTTTTAACAGACATTTCTTACTGACATCTAGTATTAGATGGTTGCTTAATCACAACATGACTGTGATTAAGAAATGAGGAATCATCATTTCTCATTCCTGAGTCTTCTGATATCAGAAATAAGAAAAAAAGAGCAACACAATATCTTATGGTTTGTTTGGGGACAGCATGTATAGTAGATAATGAATGTGAGGAATAAGATTTGAAGACCTCAAGCTTTATCTGCTATGAATAATTTTTTAGTCCAATTCAGACTCTCTTCTAGGCCTGCCAGAGCCAAGTGGGTATGAGTCAGGAATGGCAACCAGGAATCCAGCAGGATGCCCTCAGAGGTACAACGATCATCAGCTTATGGATGGTGTTCCCCTGCACTCTGCTCTCTTATGAGCTTGGCTTGTAGACCCATTCCCCAGTCCTTAGCTCAGCTTTGTCATAATAATTATGGGGATATTTTACCATAGTGCACTAGCAAATGTATTCAGTTTATTAATGAAGGAGGTTTTGATCATCAAGGCTGTCTTCACACCTGTCCTCATTTCCCCCCTGTCCTGGTTACTAACACAACATAAATAATATGGTGCTGCAAAAAATAACCAGCCAGCTGACTTCAGCATAGCATTTGTTATTAAGTATCGTGGTTAGACCTCTGGAGTGAAAAGCCATTTTCAAAGTAGTTCCCCAGCTCAGATTTTCCAAGAAGTATTTTTGTTTGTTTGTTTTCTTATAGCACAGTATATTTTGCAACGCACTAATGCATTCCCTCCTACCTTATACAAGAATGTTCCCTTACAGAGATGGCAAACAAACAATCAAACTAACTAAAGGAATGAAAGAAGACAGCCGCATCTTTTGATTGTTACCAACGCAACCTTTTGCCTGTTAGCATACATGAATTTTGAAGTGTGGGTAAAAGGCAAAATAATATTCCTCTGGTCAAACATAGCACTTGAAGTTTTCGATGGGCTACATACCATAGTTAAAGAATTAGTTATAAAGGAAATATTGGACTTTTGAGCTTTGTGAGAACCCAGAGCCATTTAAAAAGCAGTCTATCCAAAAGGCTGATATTGTTTGAAGTTTTTTTCCCTTAGTATGTCAAATACAGGCAAATACGAATGATTGCACCAGCGGTAAAGTTCTATTTTCCCCCAAAACATAGCTGCCACCCTTGCAGCTAGTGCTGCTCAGCCCCCGCTCTCTTGTGAGGTCTTCCGCAGCGAAAGAAAGGAACCCCAGGCAGCAGGGAGAGGAAGTTTCATTGTTCTGGTGGCTTCTCCGTTTGCTGCCAGGAAGGCAAGGGGCTCGCCGGGTGCTGGCCAGTGGTGCCGCATGCTGGGCCCAGGCCCAGGCCCACGCTCCGGCCTGCAGCAGGGCCGCGTTTCCAGCAGCCCGGCAGAGACAAAAGAGGGCAAGCAAATAAATAGCGCCGGCTTGTTTGCGTTTCTGTCTCTGTCCTCACAGTATGAAGTAAAGTAGCTTCAAACGCACGCTCCGTTAATCTGGGAACCATAATATTTTCCTTCCCCCTCCTATCTCAAAGCAGCACGAGTTTTTCAAAGTCCTGAAGAAAATAAACTACGGCATTTCCTGTGTGCATTTAATTAATTATTAAAGGGATCTGACGCGTGATAGTCACCACCGCTATTGCAATAGGGATCCGGGAAAGCACACGTTGAGTAAGCTGCCAGTGCACTGCAGTAATGACCTGTTATACCTATCCTTGCAAGCCTGCCGTTAACTTGGGAGGCAACATTGTAGAGAAGTTACAATCAGTGCTCCCACGCGAATCCCAACATCTCATTTTATCATTTTTTTGTAGTGCAGGATCACTGTTATTGCTATGAGGTAAAGCACAATGCTGGGCTTAATGCCGGGTATGACAGGAAAATAAAACAAACAAGCTTTCAATAACTTCCCAGGCAGGGGAGACAGCACACCATCTTCCCTTGCTGCAAGTAACATTTTTTCAGGGGATATTATTATTAAATTCATCTGCAAATTTAAATGTTACCCTCCCAAGGTTAACAGAAAAGTAAATACTGCCAAGGTATTCAATGACATCAGCACGCATAACCATGAGATAAATACGAGGTCTGAAGATTAACTGAATGTCATTCTGTTTGCGGGGTCACAGACTTGTAAAGAAAACTATTAAGATTAGAAAATAGAGAAAGTTATATAACTGCAAATGTTTCCATGTGTTTTGTCTACTTAAGCTCTTGGTCAGAAAGAGAAAGCTTTAGAGCAAAAATGTCTCAGTCTGACTTCCTCTGTACTTTTTCATGTGCATAGAAATTACTGAATACTGAATGGTAATTACTGCAATGAAAAAGGCACTCGTGGGCTCCACCTCCTCTTGACAGTGGGAAAATATAGATGGGTTTGTGTATTATTCTGGACGCCAGAAAACTTGCTTACAAAAGTATTTCCTGCACACTGACTAAGATATATTTAGCCACATAAACCCATAAAACTGTCACAGACAACCACAAGTACACCTGTAGCCATTAAAAAGGGGGAAAACTACTGAAACTGGAGAACCAATTTTACATTATTTCTTTATATTTGTTACTTAGAAACAATAGCTTTAAACTCCCTTGCTCAAAAAGAAATTAGCTGTTCCTCCCGCTCCCCAAAAGCAACCTCCCACCCCTAGCAAAATCCAGAAACCTCCGATGAACACGCAGGGGCACAGAGACGTGCAGAAAGAGAGCAGTAAGGACAATGAAGTCACAGCACTTCAGAAACACACCTTGTTGTCTTCCAGCCTTTGCAGTTCAAGGCAGATCCTACTAGTTTTCCTGCGTCTTCAGATCAAGATGTAGATAAATCCCCCATCCATCACACTTGCTTTTTATTAAAAACAGGAGAAAAAAAACAGAAAAAAGAAAAAAAAAAAAAAAAAGCAATTACCAGTAAATTTACAGCCTTAAAAATATCAGCTCTGCATTATCCCAAACCAGTGTTATGTCTCGATGTAAACCAAAGCACATGCTGAGTGAGGACGTGCGCACACAGCAGCTTATCATCTCTGTCATCTGCTTCTAATGACAGCTGACAAACTGGCCGCACTAATCCTTCCCTAACTGCTGATCAGAGAGAGCTCCCTTTGACAATCCAGCATGGTGGAGTACTCGAAAATTCCTCCTGCTTCTGTTCTGTTGCTGCTCTAAAAAGCAGTTTCCTTTTCATTGAGATAATAGCTTTTTCTGCAGTCACGTGGTGCCCGGGCTACATTAGCAGCGCTTTATGATAATCGTCAGAGCAACTCCCCTCCCTCCGATCTTCCGATTTTTCAGGGTCCGACTCCTGAAGAAACCCGAACCCACAATACTCGAGATCCTTTCTGCATCTTCCTCCATTGACAAGCAAATCGGGCTGCTGATGCAGAGGACGAATGCACGCGCCCTCTCCACTTCTTGCATCAAAACTAATTAACAGATACGTTTTTAGGCACTGCCTTTGCTGGGGCACACACACTGGTCATAAACACGTCATATGGGACTAAACTGAATATTAAGCATGCTTAATACCAAATATCTGTCATGCTAGATTTACTCTTTTTCCCCTAGAGTACTTTACTTTTTTTTCTGTAATTTTATTTCTGCTGCAATAAATACTCTTCTCTCAGCAATAAATACTCTTCTCTCAGCAACATCCTATGGCTTAACTCCTCCAGGCACTGAACTATCATGCAAATACAAAAAAAAAAAAAAAGCACAAATAACAATTTTTTTGCTACAACCTCCAGCCCAAGTGCTTCCTTTTTTTTTTTTTTTTTTTTTTTTTTTTTTTTTTTAAAGCAAGATAAATGACGTTGCTTTAACTCAGTACCCTGACAAGCATCTGAAGCACTGCCTGCCCAACAGGGAACAAGAGGGAAACACACCTAAGCTTCAGCTTCTGAGTTCCCATCCCTCCTGTTTACACAGCGCCAGATCCCAGGTGGGTTTGCACCTGAAATTGCAACTGTTCAGGGGTTTTCTACTTGTAAAAGGCAAAGCATATACACAAAAGGCAAAGTATATGCACAAACACCTCTGACATCACAGATCAGCAATCTTTCACCTTCTATTTCAGCGTTGGGATTTGCAAACTCTTTAAGAAAGCTTTGGATGAAGCATCTTAAAGTAATTTTCAAGCCCACAAAACAACTTTTGCAGCTTTGCATCTACTCTGTTCGGATCTTAATGAGGAAACAATTATTTTCTTTTCTCCTTCTATTTCCATCACCTCCCATTATCCCACATTATTTTCCTTAAAGACAAGACTGATCATAAACTTATGGCTTCTCCAGACACTGAGAAGGTAAGTGTTAGAGACTGGTTGTAGCCATAGGGGAATAAGGTGGAAATTGTGAGGAACTAATGACTATCCCACACAATCCAGCTTTGCCCCATCACCTTTTCTCTTCACTCCTCTCTCTAGGGACAAGCTTATTCAGTAGCAGGCCCTGTTCAAGGCTCTAGGGAAACCCCTCTCCCAGGCCACGACCAAGTAATGGGATGACCTTTCTGGGGCACAGGAGATAGAAATTGAACAGGAACGGGAACAAAGACCCCTCTCTGCAGCAGAATGAATCCCTTTTTCCAATTTTTCAAATCCTTTTTTCTTTTTTATATGTTTTAGAGATGATCTGTGAGAAAGACCCAAAGTCCAGAAGTAAAAAACCTGATTCAACAAGGAGACTACATATCACCCTACATTCACCAAACGTAAACATACATGCTAAACTGAATATTAGTATTTTCATAATAAGTTTTCTCCTAGTATGTCTTTCTATCCCAAAGTGCCACACTGTATAGGGTAATTAAAATGAACATTATTTTAAGCTACATACACCAATAGAATAAGAACTGTTTTGCAATCTCTACTTTCTTTTCTCAAAGCAAATCGTCACCAGCATTTTCCATGTTAATTAACTGAAAGAAGGAGCACCAAAAATATTGTCTAAATTAGCAAATGACACAAATGTGGAAAAATCTCTGAAAATTACTGACAGCTATTTGATAATCAATAAAACATATTAATAAACAAATTTTATAAGTAAAATCAGCTTTCCCAAGAATATACACAAACTACTGCAGCTGTGAACTACAGCCTAAGAAAAACGCAAAAACTGGGAGCACGCCAGTCACACACCAGAACTAGAACTGTACTGCTGATATTTGCAGGAAACATGAGATAAAAATTCAAAGACAACACAATATGGCGAGCACAAACACAATAATGGCTGTGTTAGGGAAGGAATTACATGTAAATAAAAAGGAGAGAACAGAAGAGGATTGTTACAGCCATAAAGTGTGAATTAAAGACTGAAAGAAGTGGAAGTATACAGATGTTATTAAAAAGATTGCTTAGTGAAGAACAGAGAACAGATAAAATGAATGGAGAAGAGGGAGTAAAGCACTGCAGTATTTTGACTGATTCCAGACAAAAAGAGAAAGAAGAAATAAGCAAAAATACTTCTATTAGAAAACACCACTCTGCATGTAAATAAGGAAATATGCACCTGAGAAGGAGGAAAGGCTCTTTAGTTTTATCAACCAGTGAATAAATGCTTCCAGTGGAAACCACAGAGTCTGTGTCTGCTTTTCAATACAGTTTCACACAAACAAGTCCTACAAATAATCTGGAGATGAGCAGGTGACCTTTAAAACAAATTCTGGTAACACAGATTTTTCCTATGAGGATAAGACAAACATCTTACACAGCAGAAGAGTTTCACTTAAAGTTTTCCCTTCAAGATATATTTCATTAATACTTTGTTTTTTTTTTGCTCAAATATAAGTGGTTTCTCAGGAAAGCTGTCCCTTCACTAAAACATTTACAGATTATATTTAACATGATAAAATAATTGAAATTGATAAGAGAAAACTGATTTCATTACAGGCATTTTATAGAAGTTCTATTGAGTTTGTAGTGTGTGTGTGTGTTTTTTTTCCCCTTTCTTTCTCTTTTCACTGCAGAAGAAAGAGTGAATTGGGCAGAGATGAGGACAGACCATAACAAGGTCTGACCTGTTGCTTGCCCTTCTTCCAACACACTTGCATCTCAGGCACAGACTGGCCAAGCAGTCCCAAAAGCTCACACGTTTCTTTTAGTCTGTTCTCTAACTGCCTGCTCTCCACATCCTGGAGAATCCAGTTCAGGCTTCATCAGCCCTTCAGTCCTCTCAATTCAGCGTAGCAAATGGGGTGCAAAGATTGCCAGTTACAGCGATGGCAGCTGTTTACACTGCAGAGTAGTAAGACACTTGAAAATGTGTTGGAAAGATTACAAAGCTGACTCTCCAGGCTTTATTCAAGACAGGAGGCCACTGACTTTTAGGAAAGCTGACTAGCTTGTGTCAAGTGCTGTTTGTGAGAAAGACTGGAAGGGCAAAGACCTCCACCAGCACAGAAAATGAGAAGCAGAAATGACTAGGACTGACTTCCAGGAAGCACAACAAGCATATTACAGCTCAGATCAGGAATAAAGACAGTGCAATGATTTTTCACGTGTTAAGTTTCCATAAATGTAGAAGCAAACATACAGCTTTCAAATGTTAGGTTATAAAATTCCTGTGTGAACGCTAACATAAATGTTAGGATTTTCAAGTCAAAACTGGAAACCTGTTGACTTACATGTCAATGACATTAATGTTTCTCCAGTTCAGGAACTCCTAATCTACCACTATTTGAACATGAAGTAGATTTTTCTTTTTACCAGCTGGAAAAAAAATATTAAAAAGTACTAGAGATAAAATCTATTTTTTCTGACCTTTGCACCTTCTCCTAAGGGCCAGTGAACACCACAAACTCCTGCTGGTATCAAACTGAATGCACTTCCACTGCAACTTTAGCACTTGGCATTTCTGACAGTCTCAGTAACATGCTGCTAAGTACCTTGTGACTTCTGTCCATAACATGACAACGAAAAGACAGGAACCTCCTCCTCTCTTAATATCTCAGATATTCCTGTTAACTTCTCTTTATAGTATGAAAATGCCCATGCTTCTTAAACATGGCTTACCAAGGCTCTCATAAATTCATAACTGTGCACACTGCCACCCACACAGAGTGCAAGTTTCTGCAGTATCTGACCGGAGAACTCAATATTGTGCTGTGTGCTATATATAGCAAATAAGTTGTGTATAGGCATGTCCATTGGCAATTGTGCCTTTTTTTTTTTTTTTTTTTTTTTAAATACAAGTTTGATGACTCCAGTTTACTGAGCTTTTTGAGTAATGGTTGGGATTATAATTACTTTTTTTTTTTTTTTTTTTTTTAATCTCTGCTTCTTCAACACCTTACGTTTAATTTAAAAGACATATCAGAGTATGGTCATATCCTGCAAAGGACTTGTATTCTAAACTAATAAAGGGCCAGATCCCCTGCACCAGGGTACTTGCCAGGGCTCTCTGTGGGTTACCCACAGAGAACTGCTCTCTGGTGGAGCTAGGCCTCAGCCCACAGAAAGACAATCTCACGACAGCAGAGTGCTTCCACTGACACTGAAAACACACAAGAGGAACTAAACACAGGAAGTTGAGCAAGCAGAGAAAACCAGAACGAGAATGGAAATACTACAGAATAGAAGTAAATAGGTTGTACTAACATGATATAGTATATGAATGTAGTAACCTCTACTATCCCTTCTTACAGATAATGCATTTACATTATGAAGTCCAGAAAAATTTCGTTAAAGAAATGACTTTTAACTCTAGTAAGTGTGATTCTTACCAGGGAGTATATTTTTTAAAATGGCTAGATATCTTTTTTTTTTTTTTTTTTTTTTTGAGAACTCAGAAGTCACCTCATCACAGAACAGAAGTACTGGTAGGGGAAAGACTCCTGATCATAAAAGGATCTTTAAACCTCCAGACCATCAGATGGCAAGATTCAGTGGCTGAAATTTTAAGTTAGATAAAAGTTTAAATTACACAAAAGACAGACTAAAAATGTTTACTTTTGATAGTGGGACAAAAACATTCTAATTCACCTAAGGATAATATAGGTTTTCTTTGATGCAGTCTCAGCTGGAGACAAACACATCTATAAATGACATCCTATGGTTCAATCAAGGTAGAGGATTAAGGGAGAAATCATTAGGTGAGATGTTATGGTCTCGATAACCAGGCAAGGCAGCAGAGTGTAATGCTCCACCTGGCCATAAAAGCAGCACTGTGTGAACTCAGCAAGATTTGATACATTGCCTGTGGTTTTTCTTGAAATAGAAAGTTGCTGTTGTGTTTAATGCAAGTGGGACCTCTACCTTTAGTTCAGGATACAGCAAATTACTCTACCATACCTAGTGAAGAATATGTGGGTCTCTGTGCCCAGACCTCTCTCCAAACAGAAAGTTAACATTTCCCACTAAGTTATGAAAGTCTGGTGTCCTGTCTGCACTCAGTAGTCTTTTTTTTTAATTCCCCTGGCCTGCAGACATTGCTGTGCATTTTAATAGCCAGTTCCTGTAAGTAGTGAGAAGGGTACACAGAGGAACTGTATCTTGCAGACCCCCAAATTCTGGGCTTTCACGTCCTTCCTCACGTGACCTCACTGAAGAAGGGAGATTCTACTGGTATAACTGGGCTCACATGTGAGAAACAGGGACAGCTGCGCATTACAAATCTGAGAATAAATAAGAAGCTAATTTAATGCTGCATCATCTACTTGAGCTAAACCTTATGAACACATCAGAAAGCACTAAGTCAGTATAAATGATGAACAACAAACAGAGGAGAACAGTAAACATCGAGGACTGACCTCTTGCCTTAACCATTAGGAATTTCATGCACAGTAACGTTGTGTTGCTAGAGCAGGATCATGCCAAATTTTGGTATAAAGCCTGATCATTAAGTATCTAGAACATCAGTGGATGGTGAAAAATACAGAACAGAAACTAAAGAAAGATAGCTTTTCTATTAAAACTTTTAAGTGTTCTGGTAATAATTTCAATCAGCATCAGACAGAATCGTGGGGAAAACAAACAAACAAACAAACACAAAATCCACCAGTTTAACTGAACCTGAACACAAACACTCCTGAAAACTCCTGTCACAGAAAATTGTATCTGATGACAAAACCAAGAGCTGAAGACAACAGCCTCCTAAGTAAACCAAAAGTGAAAGGAAAAGTATCAGCAGTCGGAATTCATCTTATTTGCAATCAAATAGTTAAATAATCTAATATGAAATAAAATCAACATTAGGCCACCTCCTAAACTGTTCCTTTTTTTAATGAGGCTAACGTGGCAAAATTGAAATTTAACTCAAATACTGTGAAAATTCAAATCTTCAAATTTTATATGGTGAGAATAAAAGAGGGGAAAAAGTGCTAATTCAACAGCAATCACTGCATGTAGGATATTCAGGAATATTTAAAACAATGACAGTTATGTGTTCAACAGAAACAGGACTTGTTTACTTCTCCTCTCAAAACAGTGCAGGTTTTCTACCAGCTCCAGTGTTAACAAATGGCAGCTCTAAATCACAGAAGATAATAGTCATTTTATCTGAATAAAGCAAGAGCAAAATTTAGGTATGCAGGTAATTATTTGCAGTCAAAATGAGACACAACAGTCTAACAGAGGCCTAATTTTAAACAAAAATGCTACACAATCTCAAATAACCTCCAGTGTTTAGAGTTGAATATTTAACTTGACGATAAGAGAGGAAGCATGTCAGGGCTTGAGTCTACTGCTAACTCTAGGAGAAAAGTTCAACATGCTGAACTCCAAAACAGAAATATAGTTCTCGACTTGTTTGTTCTGCGTTTTCCCTAAAATGAACTGCAGAGTATGTGCATATGTATGGCAGAAGAAAAAGGCTCAGAAACAGCATACAGCTCAGTCTTTTCATCTGAAGGATTTAGAACATACAGAAAATACCGTGACATCACGAGAACACATCAGTGTTATAGTGTACAGCAATATCAAAAGCTAAAGTCAGCCACAAGTTTTGAGAATAGATGGCAGGCACATTACAACTGTGTATCACAGGGCTGATGGGTCTTTCTTCAAAGTAAAATTAGTAGCCCTGACCATGTTTACACTTTAAAAATTTTCCATGGTGCAATCTCGAAAACATTACTTTACACTAATATAACAAAGCTATCAACAACATAGACTGTGCTTTTCATTTTCTTGAAGACTGCGCTTGATCATGTTGTACTGAGGAACAAGATGAAACAAGGTCAGTTAAACAGGAAGAAAATTCGTGTTTGGAAGAATACACTGTTATTTTGTTTATTTTATTTTGACAGACTGCCATCTTTTTTTTCCAAACATATGGTTGTCATGATTCTCATCTTCAAACTGTAGTACTTCACAGTTCAAGGAACAATTTCTTAAAACTTCACAAGTCACCCTTAATAATGAGATTTATGAGTTATTTAGATGTTTACAAATAGTCTGTCCCAGGTTTTTAAGATCTCTTACACTCTTAACTTACTTCAAGTTAACAGTGCAATAATAAATACTATGGTATAAGTCATTTGCCATCAGCAGGGCTTCCCTTCAAAAAGAGATCAGCCAAGCCCCTGGAATGAACTGTCCTTTCTCTTGTTCAACATCCTGCCCAATACTACCGAGAAAATAGGTGGAATATGCAATATTTCAGGACAAAAAAGCCTCACAGAGTAGATTTCACTGGCAGTTTTAAAAGCAGTATAATAAAGGAGGACAGATCTCTCAAATAATCAGTATGTAAAGTCATTTATGGCTTTCAAAAGACAAAATTTCAACCACAAGCCAACAGACAACCAAAGCAACTGCCAGAGAGCTGATGTGCTCTGTGCTTGCAAACTACATTTCCACATGAGAAGCAGGATGCCATGGAGGACCACCTCCGACACCAAGTGAACACCGCTACCCTTGCCCAAGTGCAATTCAGCCTCAATCACTGAGCTGCATTGCCAAAGGAGAACATCTTGCAGCTTTGTTCTATGACATGCATTTGGATCAACTCATTTACATATGATGCTGTGATGCTAATTGTTATAGATAACACCATTTACGATCCTCTGTGCTGGAAGGATTGGTTTTCCCTTTATTGCATATGATGGGAGTTGTGGATTTGGGATGCTCACATTTCAGAAATGGCTTCAAACTTAGCTTGACAGAACTAAGGTTCAGGAACAGTCACTTGTTCTCCCAGACAAAAGCCTAATAGGTAGATTGAATATAGTTTAAGTGAATTAAGACTATTAATATATAATTATTGTTAAAATAAAGGGAGTTTTACTCTCAAACAGGAGTAATTCTCTTGATAAACATATTTGACACTCACTGCTGATGTTAACAGTGGAAGCAAGTTCAAAGAAAGTTAAATTATTAAGGGGCAGCTGAAGGGTTTTTGTTTGTTTGTTTTCTTGAAATAAGCCTCTTTACAAAGCCTTTTATTTTTTTTTTAAAGATCTTATATGACAGTGTGTGCAACATACAGTGATGACTTTCCAGAAATGTAAACCCTCAAAAATCAGTAAGCAAAGATATCCATATTAATATAAAACAAAACAAAACACACACACAAACAAGCAAACCAACAACACCTATTTTGGAAAGTAGCTACTACATGTTGAATCTATGTCCCTATTAGCTAAGATAGTGGCAATTTCTGAAATCACCTGCTGCCTGGAGTCTTTGGATTCAACACGACTGAATATGCTAACTGTACATACTATATAGAAGCTCATACTAGGTGGCACTGAGGAGGGGTAAATGTGAGAACAATTTTTGACAGCAGCAAGAAGGGAGAGCCTCCAGTGGAAGCAATGAGCAGCGCACTGGGAATTAATAGGGTCCGTTAAAGTCAGTTAAAGTACTTCAATTTTAGAAAACCAGGCAACATGAGATTACAGCTCCTGGCTGCAATGTTTTTCTTCTCTCCTACAAAAGCGGGGTTTTAAACCTTCTGTGGTTGCAATATCATTTTATGAGTTTAAATATTTCATAATACAAGGTGGAAAAACAGCAACGAGAAGGTCAAGCTGGGTACCCCTACATAATACTTGCACTAACATTTGTATTTACAATACAGATTATTAAGAAATATGGGGGAAAGAAGAGGAAGTGATAAAGTACCCATTTATATGTTTTAGGTATTTAGAAAGCTTCCATGACATAGGATCCCTGCAATCTTTAATACATTGCACTCACTTAATATCTATGTTATATGTAAATTCATATAGATGTATTACCTTTATTACTATATATCCTGCAGCATCTCCATCACTCTCAGAGCCAGAGCAGTGGGCAGATACATAAAAATCAGACCAGCAAAGTCCTCAAGCTCTACAGATGAGAAGAGTGCTAGATGAAATTATCAAATAAATGCAAAGAACAAACCAAATGATGCCTAAAGCATAATGGAAGAGGACCAAGATGGAAGGCAACATGAAGAGAAATATTTCAGAGCAGATGACAGCTTTTAATCAGACAATTTACTATGGCCTAAATATACAGTCTTCTAAACCAACTGTATTAAGACATGTAGAAGTAATTTTTCTTTGATTTTTTTTTTTTTTTTAACTGAAAAATCTCTTACATGGGCATTCTCTTCTCTATCACAATTTTCTTCCTAGTAACATCTCCCCATGATCTTTTTAACTGAATGTGACTTCTGCACTTCATCCAATAGTGCAGCAGAAAAAAAAAAAAAAAAAAAAAAAAAAGTGATCCAGAAGTTTGTTATCCCCAGGCAAGATTTAAAATTTGTGCAAGAACCTTCTTGCCTCTGTTGTCAGTATTAGAAAGCCTGGGCCTTTCCCAAATAGTTAAAGGCTTATTTGGATTTAGCTGGATATAATTCTGACCTAATATTTGGACTTGGATTAAAGGCCAAGCACTTTAAATTCATGCTAATGTTATGAATCTGAAGGGTAGATAACCAATCAGTGTGTTCTGCTGAAGACCATTCCATAAACCCATCCAGAAGCCAAAATTGATACACAGGAGAGAAACCCAATTATAAAGTAGCATATCTCAGCAGGAACATGTACGCCAATCCTTCTAAACCTGCGTTAGTTGCCTACTG
Source organism: Anas platyrhynchos (assembly GCF_047663525.1). NCBI lineage: Eukaryota > Metazoa > Chordata > Aves > Anseriformes > Anatidae > Anas > Anas platyrhynchos. The sequence goes on along the minus strand of NC_092588.1, from coordinate 34,542,425 downwards.
ATTTCCAGGTAGAGTTGAAGGTGTTCACACTGGAATACAAAGCCCAGAATGACTTGGACATGATTATTCTTGCTTTCAGTATCTTATATATGTGTGTGTAGAAATACGTGTATATATAAAAGTATAAAATCTTGAATAACACTTACCCAGTTGAATAAAATAATGTACATAGTAAGCACTGACTGCAACATTTTTCTCCCTCTGCATTTTGGTGACAAGTAGGGCCTACAACAAACCCTAGGAATCATCCTAAAAATATTAGTTGCTTTCAAACCATTCAGCTGGCATTTCAAATATCAGAAAATGTCCTGATACGGATAATGGCTACTAGTATTAGTAATCAGCTGGAAGTCAAGTGATCCTTCACCCTGTGGTAAGTTCAAACCCCAACTATTTTTGCTTATCTCTTTTCATTTGTTCTTTAGTTTTGAAGGTGTTTATTATTTTGAAAACTGCATTTGCAGTTTTCCATCAGAGTAAGCTGGGGACTAAAGCTTGAACCAATTCCTTTGAGATCCCAAAGTTTCAATATTATCACATACTCATACACACAAAGATTATATTAGATTTCATATAACGAATACTTCTTCTCTAAGTAGAGTTCTGAAGGTATGACTTCTATTCTCCGGGGAAAAAGGAACAGACAGAATTTCTATAACCTTACAGTCTGCATGCTGTGCATGTCATGTAGCAATAAATAATTCATATTTTGACCTTATGGGATACCTTTTACCCATGGATTTTCAAAGAGCTTTTGCAAAGGTGGATATATGTTTTATTATCTTCAGTTTATAGATCGCAGAATGAACAAAGAAATAAAATGACCTATTCAAGGTCATTCAGCGAGCCAGGTGTATTTAGGTGGGTAATATCAGGCATGCTGCCTTTTTACTTAGGTTGCAGCTTACAGCGACATTATGAAAACAGCCACATACCACCTTGAACTTGAACAATACCCATGAGAAAGCACAACGGATGTTAGCCCTTTCACAAATTTATAAAACTAAACATACTCATGGGGAAAAAGGAGAAACAATTACTGATTCTAGGAACATGATACTGGGAAAGGGCACAAGCTCCATGAGCAAAGTTGTCAGCATCTCCTGAACAGGGATCCACAATGCTCTCTCTATTCCATAGCATGAATTTCTTGGAGACCACATCAGATACTAGTCTGCACTTGGAGAAAGTAATAATAGTATACTAATACATGAATTGTACAGAAGTATTTCAGCAGATTATTTTCTGATATAGATTTTATCACACCTTGTGAACAGCCCAACCGAAAAAATTTATTTCAGAAATATTGATTCTATCTACCAAAAGCTTACTGGAAGAAGGTATTCTACTAGGACCAAAGTTATTTCAAACAGAACTGAAGGCCATTAAATATTCTAGAAAACCTAAGATATTATTTTATATTTTCATGAGCTATAAAAAATTGGTAGTTTTTGTAGTGTTAATATTCCTCTCTAACTCATGAAAAAAAAAAGTATTTTAAATGAAAAAAAGAAACACAAGCAACCAACCTAACAAGAAGTGCTCTTTATAAAACTGTATAATTGCAACCCCAAACTAATCCAAAAATATGAGAATATTTATGAGACCATACCACCATGGGAAGACGGTTTATTTATTTGTTAACGCCACAGCAGTGATGGTTCAGATTAAACACTTAATCTTGCAGGTCTCTGAATTGTCTTACCTAATGTTAAGTCCAAGGCTCCATTCATGTCATTAACTGTAAAGATAATGTGTAAATGCTTTGTTGGCTTCCGATCAGCCTACTCCTGACTTTTCAGGATGGAGTCTGTATGTTTTGTAAGACTGCTGAGGACTTAAAAGCATATAACATGCACAAATGAATCTGTTCAGCTGCCCTCTGAAGTGCAGAAGCAGTACGACCCCAGGTCCATATGTGTTAGCCAAGAAAGATAACAAAGAAGTAAGCCTTGGGCTGTGTTTTTGTTTTGCTTTTGTTTGTTTCTTTTTCTTTACCTGAAGAAAGAACATATAATATTCTGCCACAGAGGACAGCTTACTCTGTTCAAATAGCATGATATTTAAACAAGACAAAGATTTATATTTTACAGGGAAAAAAATAATTATCACCATTGTTATCACCACTGGCATATAACAATTGGTAGTAAAACACTATTTCATAAAAGCACTTCAAAGCTAGATTTAACTAACATGACATTGGAATGCTTCCTTAACAGAAAACAAGTTTTTAAACAGAAAAGAAAATAAAAAAGGGAAAAAAAAAAAATAAAAAATCACAAACCACACACACTCCTTATTCGGCATGTGCTAAAATGAGGTAAGCCCAAAGTCTGGCTATTGACAAACCAAAGTATCATTGTGAAATGATTTTTTTTTTTTTTTTTTTTTTTTTGTCTGTGCTATTAGAATGAAATGAAGCTGAAAGATATACACACCATGCATTAAGAAAAGATGAGATTTGCCAGAATTTTCCTGGGATTAATTAAGAATCATTTTAAATCCTTCTCTTTTCTCCAAGCCTCTCCAAGCTAAACTTATTCCGTTTAGGTAACAAATGCAAAGTAGGCAGGGAGGTATGTGCTATTTTCCAATCAAGTCATCCACAAAGCAATCTGATGCTGTTTTAGAGAATTTTTAAAGCTTTCAAAACATAAAATTGTTCTGGAGACCGAATGATATATATATATATTCCTCTGTGCAAATGGAGTCCTCCAGACAGTAAAATGAAACGTGTGTATGTCATCAAAAAATTCCTGCATAGGTTTTACAAGAAGCTGTCAAAAGCCTTGATATTTACTCCCGGCTGCAAAAACAGTTGAATGTAATGAAGAGGTAAGTAATGCTTCTCAGTGGAATTGGGTCTTTGATTGCCATACAAGTGAAGTGTAAGCAGGAATATCAGCATCAAGGACAGAGATGAACACAAACAAGCCCCTATGTGAATGTGCCAGGCAATTACCACTACCACACGCAGCATGTTTCACCACAATTCTCTCCATACCTTCTCTGCATTTAAGCTCCTTACCTTTTTTTTTTTTTCCTTGCTACTACTTTCACCACCTGTGCTTAAGTAGATACTATGTAAATTGTTATAATCTTATTAACTTTAAGTGGTCACGTCTGCAAACATGGGCACTGCTTTTGCCAATCAGCTTTCACTAATCTGCACACTAATATTGCTCTTGCTGTGCCTCGGGATTGACTGTCACGAGGTCAAAACTGTCACCTGAGCTAACACGGACCCCAAGAATCACATTCCTATTTCCCCCTCTTCTGCTAAATTAGCATCGAGCTAACTCCCACCTACATGGAAAATAAGTGTCAAATCGTCATTTTTTTCATTTTTGAGATGTTTGTTGTATCACATATGTTGCCCGAAGGTGGTGACCTCTCCAGCTTACGTGAGCAGTTGGTTGAAGAGAAAATATCAGATCCCACACCTTCATGACTCAACATCTTCTGCGTTCCTACCTGGTTTACAAATGAAGGGAGCCAAATTCAGCAGTTTCTTCCTTGTAACAAGTATCTCATCTTATTTTTGGTGCTTTATGTGGAAGAAAACAAAAACGATCTAAATCTGCACTTTGTCTACTTACTATTCCACTAATAAACTAAATCTATCAGGAACAAAAGCTCTTTTAGCTAGATTTAAATGGGCAAATTACTACTATTATCCTGAAGTTATTCAGCCAGCGCTTAGCTTGGTGTGCAGCACACAAATAGCATCTATGTGCTAATTTATTTGTAAAGATTTTTCAATGGTTAAATGACAGTTTAAAACCATTTCAATATCCAGAATATTCTTTTGACAATAATTCTCTTGTGGTGACGTAAGCATTACTGATACAGCAGTGATAGTGCTCTTTTGCAGCACAACTTTAAAATCTGAATTAGACCAGGTAAGTACTGATGCAGGTAAGCTACGCTTCAGTACAGGACAATAAAGGAAGTATTCCACCAGGTTGGGAAATTTATCTTTTGGGAAGAGAAAAGGAGGAAAACACATCATGCTTTATGGTCTCTGTATGCAAGATGCAGTCTAAGAAATGATAGCTTTTGTCAGTTATTTTTTTCAGAGTGCATATAAAGGAAAACTAAATTAGAAATTTAGATAACATTGAAAGGAAACTATGCTTACTAATACGGTACACAGGAGTTTCACCTACTTACCAAAGTGAAGATAAGAACTTTTTGTTCAACTTATAATGGAAACCTTCGTACTCAGACTTGAGTGATACTGGAAGAGTCATTTTAACTATTTTATTTCCATCAATGATTAAGAAATGTAAGCACCTCTGTTATACTGTGGAAATAATGATCAGAAATAAATAATAATAAAAAAAAGCTGGCACTATAAAGCGTGTGTCACTTGTTAAAGGTTTAATATATCCCTTGCATTGGTCAATGCAATAATAAAAAATAGTTGTGTAAGTGTCCTTCATTTAGATTTCTATTTTAATCAGTGAAACTATGGAAATAATCCCACAATAATTCTATAAAGTTTCAATAGCACAATTTCAGTAATAATGTTTCAATACCTTCTTATGCTTCAAAAAGAAGATGAAAGAACATAAGTAGATAAAATAGCTTCCTTTCTCAAGTATGAAACCCATCTTCTTAATTAATTTTCCTTTCTACTCCATACATTAAGAACATTTTTCCCTATCAAATTACATTTCGATTTTGCATCTCCAAAGCAGAACAAATCCAGAATACCTACCTGAAAATGGCATTTATTAGATAGAAATCTGGCAATAATAGCCCCTATTTTTGGGTGGAATAGCTTCCATGAAAACACAACAAATTCTTCCAAGTCATTAACACAACAGAGACACACATTGAAGAATTACAAATTATGCTACTACTTTTAAGATCAAGATTACTCATTGAACTTTTCGTTGAGGTCTGGTGGGACCCAACAGACCCCAGGCTGTGCAGGGAGCATGAGGCAGCACCAACGTGCTCCAGCCTCCTCTAAGAGGCTGCTGCCTCAATGGCTCTGGGCAAATTTTGAGTGTGGCTCAAACCTGCGTATCTGCCCACTAGCATAATATGAAAATATATCGGTGGGATTTTTAAATGCCCAAGATTTTTTTTTGTTTTGTTTTGTTTTGTTTTGTTTTGTTTTGGGGGGGGGGGCCTGGGGTGGTGAGGTTTGGAGGGGTTATTAAAAATCTGTAGAAAAATTAATCTACAATAAGGTATGCTACTTGGCATTTGAGAAGAGTAGGATTCGTTACACTGTATTTTAACAAACTGGAAAGTTTCAAAATCTTGTGTGACCGAATCAATCAAACTCATGTGGTAGCAGTCCCTGAGCCATTTAAGTGCCTTAAAGCTTTCAGCAGCAGCTCTTTGCTGCAGGTACAGGCATGGCTGAAGTGAATACGTTTGTCTCCAAAAAGAAATGGAATTAAACCCAGCAGTCAATGTACAGTGCAAGCTTCAACATGAAGAAAAAAAAATGAAGAAGAAAAAGAAACACCTTTATTTTATCTATATTTAAAATTTCTTCCTTCATCCAAAAAGCATATTTCAGTATCTTATTTATCTTATTACCATATGCTTGCAATTTCCACTCTCTGTAAAAGTCATCCTGGAAAACCAAAGGCAAATTTTTTGTGAACCACAGTTATTATAAAATAACCCCCTCCATGAAATGGTCTAAAAGCTTGGAGTGCTCCTGCTCCACCTCCCCACATCTGGCACACGCATCAGATTACAGGCCAGGAGGCAAATCGAAGAGACGGAAAGGAAGATAGTGGCTGCATCACAAATATAGAAACGTGCCTTCTACAAGTCAGACTTTTTTTTCTGACTGCCGATGTGTTGAAGTGTGACAAATAAAACCAAACACAGGAGAAGTCTGCACACAGACAGGCAAACAACCCCCCTCTTTGATCAGTTCCCTGAAAGGCACTGGGTTACACGAAATATGCTTGGATGACTTCATAACCAGTTCTCTGTGCCAAAAGTGCAACCGGACTTCTGATTTTGTTAACTGACAAAGTTCACAGGAAAATGGCAATTGTTAGTCTCTAATTCACAAGACTCTTTCACTTTATCTAATCTGTGATTTCATGGACACAAAAGAAACCCAAACCTGCCAAATGGTCTAAATGCCTTATTTTTTTTGGTCAGATGAATAAACAGTTTATCCATTGGTCTTCTTGCTGTTTAAGTTTTGTAAACTCAAAACTCAAACAAGAAAATGCCTGCATTGAGAACAACAGGAGAACTGAATGAGCTTATTGGTAGTGCTGTTTCCCAGATCTCTCTCTGAAGTTGCACTTCCTCATCCCTTCATCCCCAAGTCAGCAGCAGAATGACATAAAACTTTCACCACGTCTTTAAGGCTTAGCAATAAATACCCTGCAGTCTGAATTATCAAAATTATTCAGAACGGTCAAATGATTTTTTTGTTCAAAACCAACTTGGCACAGTAGTCAGGAAATTAAGCCAAACAAGAACAACAAAAGTTGAATTCTCTTTGCTAAGCTAATTGATGGCTGTACCAAAATGAAACATGCAACTGCATATGCAAAACTTTCAAAGACGCACTGTGTTACAGTTACAAAGCGACTTCCCCTCTGTGCCCGGTGTAATATGATCGTAATTGCTGTGAAAGGGCGAGAGACTGACTATATGTTAAATCCTGCCATCTGTAGGTGCTTTACACAGTTCCATTTGCTGCTGCAGGTCAAAAGTTTACAGTATTTTCACTTGTTCATAACCAATCACAAGAGTCTTTGCTATGTGTAATCTTTGACCCACTCTCAAAGCAATTTTTGTGTTATACAGTCATATGATTACACTGAAGAAAAAAACAACCCACACGTTTTATTAAGAATACACCTCTTGTTGGTTTGCTTAATAATTATTATTATTATTTCCATATTCAGTAAGCATACTGTATAGATATTGTTCTTCCCAGTGAACTCCCTTGGAGCACAGCAACTGTACTGTAAAACACTCCAGCATTTCTGGCTATTTCCAATTCGGAACCACATGCAAAATGTGGCCGGAAAGCATTTACTGTACCTGTAGTTTTAAAAGGAGGGCAAAGCAACTGCTCAGTTTGTCCTTATGAGGAGAAGTTCTGTGGACATTGCAACTAATAATCACAGTGAAAACAAAATCTGTCTTTGAAAATTAAGATTTTCACAAAAGGATTCCCATGTATTTAACTTAAAAATTGAATATGCAAAAATAGATTGCATGAAGATATTTATGTTGGTGATATTATCATTATTAAAATATTTACATAAGTAGTCCCATGAGCAACAGAATTAATGAAGTCTCATCTCCCACAGATTTACAGCTCTTCGTTGGTTGACTTTGGTGTCTGGAACAGTGAAAGCTTTGAAAGAAACTTTTTCCACAGCTGGGACATTTATGAAAAGACTGTATTTACCCATTCCTAGGATTCATAGGCCACTAACAAGAGTATTTCATGCTATTTCCCTCTGTCAGGACACCTTTAGGTGTTCCCACCTATATTCAGCTACCTGTTTTCACAGAGCCTGTGGGTTCTGCATTTAGAGACCTCTACACTTTGCCAAAAGATGTAACCAAAATCACCAATGGGTTCAAAAGCCACTGAGGGGAGACGAAGGATCAACATGTATGCATGCACACAAGTGCATGGTATGACCTTATGAGTCTTGTTTCCATAGGAAATGAGGCTAAAAATAAATATGTGACCTTATTATAATTTCACAGAAAGCTAATTTAGATGGCCCAAACCAGACAGCTAGTTATAATAACCAGCCTTTAATTGCCTAAAAGAAGCATCACAATATTTAAATGCACCTATAGTGGATTTTTCTAGACAGTTTTCAAAGGAAAACAGACAGAGCGCATATATATTCTAATAGGAGATAAACATAAAGAGATACATTTTCAAGGACATTTATTTAACTGTAGCCTATGAATTGTGATAGATTTGTGATCCTTTAATTTTTTCTTGTAATTGAGTATTTATGCAAGTGCATTCTACCTCCAAGGACAAACTAAAGTCAACACTCATGAATAGTTGCATAGCTGTGTCGTGTTTAACTCTTACATGATAAACCCTTCGTAAATGTAACAGAGAATAAAAGCAAGCCCTTGCCACTGAAAATATCAATTAATATATAACAGTGAATAATCAAATTAATAATATTAAATCATTTCTAAGTCCATTACAGTCCATGAGCTAAAATATTTTCATATTAAAAAATTCAAATTGTTATGAAATCACAATCACTTAAAATAAAACAGAACAAAACCAACCAAACAAAAGAATAAAAATTACCCCATATAAATAAGCCAAAATAGAATCTAAGGCCAAAATGATCTATCTTACCTCTTGTATAGCAAAGACCACAGGATTTTACATAGCAACTCCTAAAGCAAGGCTGATATGCTGGCATCCATCAGCTAATTTTACTGCTTTTGTGCTTTGTTACCAACAATCTACTCAATTCAGAAATGACCACATCTGGACATACACATAGGATCAAAAGCAAAATTCACTAAGTATGTGCTTCTAAATCAGTGTCTGTACTTGGAGATACTTACATGGCTCTGTTCTGCAAATACACTCAGAAAAAAGTTGTTCAATTCTCAACAATCATCATTCCCGTCTAAAATATTTAACAAACTTCTAGACAAGCTAGATCTTTAATCTATGTGTACTTAATACTTAAATAAATCTCCATGTCCTCAAAAATTTGCTGAGATTTTTGTCATTTTTTGTCCCTTATTAACAAGAATGACAGAATATTAATTTAAAATTTTGCATAAACAGAATTTTAAAGTTTCACTACTTCTACCGAACTCTGTAATTTTTCTTACTGTAGGAAGATGAAAGAACTCTATCTAAAATAGAAAAGAGAATTGAAAGAAAAATGGAAAGCTCTTATGATCAAAAGTTGGGAGAAGCCCTGAGAACACCACTTAATTACTGAAGAGAAGAACTAAAACATTGCGGTAAAAAACATACAAGAATATTGCTAGGTAGGAGTCTCACCAGAGTAAAAATACACAAGATCTGAACCCAAGTAGTTACACATCCTTTCAAGAGAGACATCTCTTCACTGTAAAATACTATCCATCAAGTTATACACTATTTTCATGATCTGAGTATTCTCAGTCAACAGCTGACAATGTTTCTCTGTTCAACAGGACACAGAAAAAGCTACTGGGATTGTTGCATTTCTCCTAGACCACCTATCCTCCCTTCCCCCTTTCCCCCCTAACCCCCCCCCCCCCCCAAAAAAAAAAAAGTACAATAAAAATCAATGTTTTAAGGCAATGAAACAGAGATACCCAACTGGAAAAATGCTGGCAGACGTTATTTTATATAAAAATAATAAATTATAAAATAAACAACATTAGATTACACTAGATATAATCTATAACCTATTAGACACTATACAAAAATATATGTGATTTTATATATTATATACCTAAATATGAAAGAATAAATAAAATATGCACATATGCACATATAGCATTCAATCATATGCTATGGGTTGGTGTCACCTATGACCCAGGCCAGGAACGAGCAAATAGTCTTTCATCCAGAAGCAAAAATCTGAGAACAGCAAGATAACTGATGTTTAGAGGAAATCCACTCAACTTATCAGCAGAATGGGCAAAGAACAACGGGAAAAACCCTGGTACAAAGAAAGCCAGATGACAGAACTAATTACTAAGAACAGAAATGTGAAGGCTGAAGGTACCCAAAGGTACATACATGTCTGAACAAACGGCGATTTTTCACCCTGGCAGAAAAGTCTGATCAGGAGCAGAACTCAAATAACTGCAACAGAAGACAAGAACAAAGGAGAGAAGCTGATAAGACAAGCAATCTGAGTTGGACCCCAAGATGATCCAGTAGCATGGAAATGCTGTGTAGCCATTTCATCTAAGTTTGCACACCATTTCTAATTTTTCTACAATTAAAAAGCAATTTTAGAAAGTTCACAGCAAGAGAGCATGAGTTTATACTAGTCTTTGAATTACTGGGGAAACGTGAAGAGTTCAATACTAATCTTAACAGTTTGGTTAGCTGACCTGCATGGGCCCCATTCTTGTCAAGGAGAAACAGCCTATCCCCAGGAAACAGATCTTTCATGCCAGAAACCATACAGGAGCCTGATGAGGCTCAATGGGATTTACAAGTACCTGGATTTCACGTGGGTCCACAGAGCACCAACAAGGGGGAATTGCAATGCTGGAGAATTGGTGCTTCTATTCAAGTTAATTAAAGAACAATTCTGCAAAAAATACTAGAGGCTAGAGGAATTGCAATAACTCTCTGAAGCAGTGCATATGATTGTCTGTTTTTGAATTAAGCAATATAGATTATTTAAATAGACATACACAGCAGTAACTTAAAGATTTTTCTACCATCAGATGAAAGAGATAAACGCAGCAAAACTAGTGTCTTCTTTGTACATGACTTTCCTATTATTTCATTTTTACTTGAATCATCTTCATTACTATAAGACCCTAAAGGTTCCCTACTAAGTGTGAAAATTCTTAAAAGTCAATATGAAAAATGAAGAATTTAAAGAAAATATAAATAATATAAAATCTGAAATCTTCATTTAGTATTTAATCTTACGATAATCAGATTACACAACCAAGCATAGAGATAATTGTTAGAGAGGATCTTGTTTGGGATGACCTGCTTATATTAAGTATTCAGTGCTCTCATGTAATGACTATGTGTATTATCTCAGAATAATAAAATCTTTATAGGCTATGACAGCATACCAATTAAGAGCACATATGCAATAATATATTTTTATCATTATTATTTCATATACATATATATACATACAGAGCTTTCCAGCTTCTTATGATCTTTTCAGGTTTAATAGTTACTGTCTGAAATCAATTTTGAAATTCTCCTAAAAGCCAATATAAAACCATAGCATCAAAGCCTCCTCAGAAAGTACTATTTGACTTCTCAAATGACAATCAGAAGTTTGAAACTGAATTACTTCATATGCAAAAGAGACTTTTTATATATCATTATAGTGTTTTTAATGAACAGTGTTGAAGGATGTGGGTTTTTTTATTACAAGAGGTCACTTTTCATGAGGGCTTTGCAATTATATGTTGGTGGTTGGATACAGATCCTCCCACCACCTAATTCTCACTGACCTCTCCTCCAAGCCCTCACAGCAGTGCATAGCAGACCAACCTGTACATGCCACAAGCACCTGTCCCAGAAATATTGCCAAGATGTCATCAACGAAATGAGACTGAACCACAAGAGGAGGAAAGATCTTCTACTGGGATCCTTCCACTTCACCTTCTCCATCATTCCCCTGGTGGCAGCCCTCTAACCTAGACTGTGGCAAGTCCTGAATAATGTCCAGCTGCTGGGCTGCACCTGCTCCTTCAGAGCTGCTCACTATCTCCTTTGGCAAAAAGCAGAGATGCAAACTCCCTGTAGGCTGGTTTTGGCCCACAGGCCACCATTTGGACCCTACTACTTTACAAAATTAGAGCAACCCATTCATTTAATCGACCTGACCAGCCCTACAACACAACCTTTTACAACAATGGGTTGTCTTTTACAACACAACCCATTCCAATCCCTTAATTCAATGATAAAACACAGCACAATGTGAGCACATTTCATCACCTGGGCTTGGGTTGGGAACTGAGCCATTGAGGAAACTACAGCCATGTCATGCTAAGCAAAGAAACATGAGTAACTCTTGCAAGTGCCTAAGATAAGGCTCTTCTGAATGAATGATGATAATGTTATATTAATGTTATAATAAATTATTACCTACACACAGATACTGAGTATGGAGAAGCTCAAGTTTAAGCTGTGCAACCATTCCCCTTCAGAGCAGGAGCTATATGTTCTCTTAAAATATTGGAAGACAAGAATAGGAAGGAATCCTTTACACAATTAAATATGTTATAACCCTTACTGTGTCTAAAAGTTTCCAAATTGTGTTTAGAATGAAAGGAACACCTCAATATATCACACAACTGCTTTTTTTTTTTTCTTTTTTTTTTCTTCCCCCACAGGACACAACGCAGTTCTCACTTCCCTTGGTCTTCCCTTGTCTCCCCCATTAAACTACAGCCAAAGATTCTGGGAAGCTTCAAGCAGAACTCTGTCCTGATTTCTGTTTCCTTCACAATTGTTAGATGTAACCTTCCATTTTATGCAGAGGCTGTCAAGACTTCTTTTGCTTTTAAAATTCCATTCAGAGAGATAAACCAAGGCTCTCTTCCATCGATGCATCACGTCTGGTTGTTCCAGCGACAACAAAATGGGTTAGCCATCCTCTCCCGAAGAATGGAAAACCTTGGGTAGTGCTGTATGAAACAGTCCTTAAATCAAGTCAAAGATGGTCACTATAAATGTGTGATACTTCACAAGGCCTTGAGTGAGCACTCTCCACTATTTATCTAAGGAGAAGGGGAAGGGGAAGGTTTCTTTGCCATCGTACTATGTTTAGGACAGAGTAATACTTGTTGAGCTCTGCCTGAGGGTTTCTTACAGGGCCATGTGTGCCACCTCTCACATGAAGAAAAGCCTCTCCAAGACTGTCAGAACAAAAAATGTCCACTGGTGATCTTTGTATGTGGTGGGAACCTCACCTTCAGCAACCAAACAGAGCTTCCTCAAAGAAGCTCTCCTGGAGAGAGCTGCCTGTCCCTGGACAGGCTCCTTGCCAGTTTTCCCAGTGAGCAGAGTAAGCAGGGAAAATTCAGGAGGTATTTGCTGCTGAAGTGCCTGATATCAGCAGAGGCAGAGAAGTGATGACAGGCCCTTTCTGGATGAGAAGTTAGAGCTCTCCTCAAAGGCCCCAAACAGCCTAAAACATATTTGAAATGACCTGTGTGTGTACAGGAGCAGAAGAGGGACTCTTTCTTACCCTCTGTACTTGCTGTGCTTTTCTGCCATACCCAGTGCATGAGCAGAGTCAAAGGCAGGATGGGTGAATTAACTCAGAAAAAAAAAAGCTGTCCAAAAAAGCTGAGCAATCAGTCCTCAAAAAATTAATGATAAAAGACTTTGAATAAAGCCAATTTGTAATGGAATGTAAGAAGGCAAGTCCCTGAAGAGAGAAACTGTCTACCAGCTCTGCAGCAGGTTTTGCTGCCCCATGCAGTTTAGCGTGGCGAGGAGCCAACTTGGCAGGGTGCTCCCTTCCACACGGAGCCTGGACGCACGCCAGGCACACTCGCAGGTCTCGGCGCCGCTGCCAAGCTCGAGGGGCGATCGAAGCTCCCGCTTTGTGAATCTGCAGGCCTGGTTATGGCCAAGAATATTTGGGTTTTAAAAATGTTCTTAAGTAAGTCGAGTTCCCTCTGTTTATACAGGGACTGAACATGTGAAATAGAATACTTAACCCAGCTAGAGAAAATGAGCCACAGATTGTTAATTATATGGCTATTTGCACTTTGACTGGAAGAGGAAGTAAGCTGGTTATAACTACTTTGGGCTTTACTCCGGCAACTGCATTGAAACCACATTTATGACAGCTGAAACTATGCAATTTATATAATGTGGGCACTTCCTGTTTTTGAAACGAGTACTCCACTACTATTACTTAGCTCATGGTAACGTTTCTGGAACCGGAATGTAGCAAATGTGTGCACTTTTGAAGACCGGTCTTAAGATCTTAGTTTCCTATTTTTAAATGCGTAGATTAAAATGCATATATTGGACTGCTGCTGTCATGCATCTCTATTTCTAGGACCTAAGCATATTCCTTGGGCGTCAGGAAGCACATATGCTTTCCACGTGTGAGCCCAAAACGCCCAGCTGTCACCCAGGGCATGCTCAGTACCCGGTGACGTGGTCACAGTCCCTCTCGGGCACTTTGCCTTCCACCAAGCAGGCAGCCTGCGCTCTGATTTACACCTACTGGCAGACCTACCTTTTTCCACTCAACATGGAATATCTCAAGTAATTTGGAATAGCAGCTTTGTTATTCTGAACAGTACAGTATTAATTCTTAATTGTGGCAAGGATATGTTCAGTTTTATAAACACTAAGCATGCGGAATAACACAGTCCTTACAGCATAAATAATAATAAAAAAAATCATTATTTCAGCAGAAGGTAATTTTGAAAGCACCATTTAATAACCTTAATAAGCAACAGGATGTTTCCTATGTCTTTTCTTTCACTCAGATTATTTAAATGGATCTCACAAACCAAACTTCTGCAATGAACGCAGTTAGATAAATCAGCATTCTGCTTTTCCACTGACAAGTATTTTCCTAACAGATTATAGCGGGAAGGCATCTGTAGACAGATCAATTAAAAATCAAATGCATATTGATAAATTCCTGATGATAAACTGCGATGACAATCTTTACTTACAAAAAAAAAGAGGGGAGGGAGGTTACAGAGGGGGATTTAGTTTACAATATATTGCTTCAGGTTTATTTCCTGACATAAAGCTTGAGATTCAAGCATCTTCTATAAATGTATTTACAGTGTAGATCACCAAAAGCCTTGATACAGAGAAAGCCAGCATTTCTATTACCTTTAAATGCTTTGCCGTCCAAGATCACAGCCTGTTACATCTGACCATTGGATCCAATCCTGTAACTAAAGTTTTGCTGTGCTAACAGAGAGTGAACTATTGCAGACCTCTACATCTCAGACTGGAAGAAGATTAAATAAAGGTTCAATTGAGAAGTTCTTATGCAAAAAAAAACTTCAACCAAAAGAAACACTGAATCTAAAACTTCAAATTCTATTACACCTGATGTAATAAATTCTCTTTACTTAGCTTTCAAAGTAAACATGGTGAAAGGTTTAACTTGTGCACTTCTTTGAAAACACTTCTCTCAGTCATCTCCTTCCTGCCTCGGTTGTAGGCATGGCTTCGAAAGGGCCCACAAGCCCATTTGCCACCAAGAGGCTGGTCCCACTGCCCCCTCTCCCAAGCCATCTTCAGCACAGACACTGGCCCAGCCCTATGGTTAGCAAGTTCAAGGAGCTGACAAGCCAGCCAACTAACCCAACCAAACATGTGGTTAGCTGACCGCTATTTCAGGTCCCTGAGCCAACTCACTCATGAGCTGCAGCGGCAGCAGCACTGGCACGAAGAAGGTGGGGCAATACGTCAGCTGGAAGGCTGCAAACCACTCTTTGGGAAGCCATTAGACCAAGGTTAGCTTCAATGACACCACAGCAGTGACATCCTCACAGGAACTGACCCTGTGTTGAGCCTCTACCTTCCAAACAAGGGAGGGCAAAGACAAATCCAGTTCTCAGGGTGCAGTCTAAGGTCTCCAATTACCTTAAGAGCATCACTGAACTAAAGACTCAAACTCAATGCCTCAAATCTTCTTCTTCTTTTTTTTTTTTCAACTTTCTTTTTTTTTTCTTGGACTGGAACTTACTGTTTCTACATGGAAGCACTTATGTCCAAAGCTTCACAATCTTATCCCCCCAAATACTGTGTGTATTTCTAACATGGAAAAAAAAAAAAAAAAAGAAGAAAAAAAAATTCATGAAAGCAGCCCAGATTAGCTAAACGATACATCATAGTGGAACAATTCTACTGTTAAAGATTATGCAGATGTTATGATGGAGGCAAAGAAAGACTTTCTTTAGCTACAGCACAGCTGCTGCAAACAACTTCAAAAAGACTTGGCACAGGACTTCAGCCACAAAACTTCCCCCTCGCTTCATTTCATGCATGTCATCTGAAACTACAGCAAGCTGCACCAAGGACAAAGCTAACACGAGGGGAGTTTAGAACATCTTATCAGTAGGGCAGTTCCTTGCACTGCCAATACTCAAATGCACCTTCACAAAACTCAGCTATACTGCTCCATTCCTTCTCAATTTAGCAATCTGTTATGAAAAAGAAAAGAAAAGAAAACAAAACAAAACACAACATTAATGGTACGGCAGACTGCTGTATCTCTTATTTATACTTGCATTACCTTCTACTTCAGGGATGACAACCATATATATTAAATCTTCAAAAAAATAGCCAAAATATATATTTTTTAATTATCTATTGAAGTAAAATTAGAAAGTGCTATCAGTTTCAGTTCACATTCTTCATTACCTATACACTGAGCTACTCCGAACCAACAAGTATCCAGACCATGCAGCTGACTATAACAGCTTACAATCACATTGAATGTTTGTTTAATGCCAGTCTTGCATTTTCTACAACACGTATGCACCACAAAGAAATTGTATATTCATTGCCTAAATTCCAACTTCAGCTTTTATTTTTAAATCCTGAACAAAAAATGGGCCAAAACATTGCTACCCAAAAAGAACCAGCATTGATTTTTTATATTTAACAGTAAAGCACAAACAATTTAATTTTGTATTAACATTATACTTAGTTGTGATTTCCTTTAATTGATTATATTGGTAGGAAACATACCTAAGAAAACTACTTTAAGATGTGTGCATGTGCATGACATTAAATTAATGCATTTCTGATGCATATGAACAGAATCTTAGAAACTATATTAAAACGTTGCCTTTTTCTTATTTTATTAATTCATAGCATGTCAGCTCTTTGACATTTAAGACCCTCTCAGCTTCTATCACATGAGGTCATAAACTGATTTGTCATTTCTTCCTACAACTGTGAAGTCACATTCAAAAAATTAATATAAATGACAAAATAGTAGGAGCAACTAGAATACTGTTAACATACAAACTTTCTAAGTAAAACAGAGCAGAAGAATCTACAGAAACAAGGAAACAGACAGAAATTTACTGTTTTTTTTTAATAGCTCGATTACTTTGTTTCTAAGAACTTGATAAAAAGTTAGAAACCCATGGTCTTATAAAGAGTATTAATAATGTTGATTAAAAACAACAGTGAAGAAAACTCATTAAAACAAAGGTAAAACTTGAAATACTAGAAATACTAACTGTGGAATTACTATATTCATGAAAACATAACACTTCAAAATGACCTACTTTAATAATAATAAAAAAAATGAAAGAATATGGCCACTAAACCCCAACCTCTACCAGCTTTATAAGGCACCATCTACTTCTCAGAATTAGGAACAGACTCATGAAACTGAACCAATTTGTTCAACAGATGTTTCAGTTAACCCAAAGGAATTTTTACTTTTCTATTGTAGAAATAAAGAGCCATGAATAAAATTCCACTGTTATTAGCAGCTTTCAAAATATATTAGCTCAAAATCAGCTTCCATCCCCATTATTTCCTCCACCTAAACAGAGAACATTTTCCATGCCAGCCGAGACGTGTCGCTGAAATAAAGTAGGCGCATTGATAACGCAGCTTCCCCTCCCACCCCATTTCATGGCACACACAGGAACGGTACAGTTTTTATTTTGCTTGGCATTCCTCTCTCCGCGTTAGCCGATAATCCTCCCCACATAGCCGTGCCAACGTGGTGCCCCGCGGCTCCCCTGCTGGTCCAGCCCCCTGCCTTCCTCCAGCAGCCGCCGTGCGCTGGGCGAGCATTTTGTAATAGGCGCTGTTGCATCAGTCTAATTGCAACATCATTCCCAATGCTCTAGGTAAGGCAAATAATTTCATTTTCAGCTTCTGCTTGTAAAACGCGGATCGCTTCAACCTCTCCCCCTCCTTTTTTTGTTGTTTATGTTTTAAACGCTGGGATTTACAGAAACGCTTGCACTGCAGGGCAGCAGTGAGACAAAAATATCTCAGGTTTTCTTAGAAAGCAGCACTTGGAAATCCTGCTCTGTGCCTGAAGCATTGCTGCAGCCTTCCACAGAGCCAGATGCAGTGGAACCCCCATGAGCAGGCTAGAAGGGGAATGCACATTCTAACTCTGTGTATTTAATGTAATATTTAGCTACTATTAAAGCTTCATGGCTTTTACTGTCTCCCTCTTCTGTAATAGAGAGTAACAGCTTATCTGGCAAGCATGCTCACTATGTTTCTAGGCACCAAAGACACGCTCTTGGTTAATTCATAAAATCTGATCTAATGTTAGATATTTTGCATTCAGGTTAGCTAAGTTAAAACAATATTTAGCCTAACCATGCCTTGGCCAAAAATTCACTGCTATCTAGTGATTACAACATTATTGTAGCTGGCTATGGACATCGCACTGGGAAAACACGAATCCTGAGGCTGAAGAAATGCAGCTGAAATTCTGACCTCAAGCCATTCTGATAGTGGGTATTACAAACACTGTGTACTTTGTATCTGATACAATAACCAGGCACAAGAGGCATGTGCCTGGGATGAACGATGAATTTACTTGTCATTTCAGCTTTGTGCACACACATTATTGGAGCTGACAGCATCAAAAAATGCCCTGCTTCTTATACCCCAAATCATACTACATGATATGAACATCCAGACTAAAATCCGTCTGTAAAGGCAAGCACTAACAGGAGGAAATGTCACAAGTAAGTTTCAGAGAAACCTGAGCTTTGCCTTTGTTTGCTTATGTGGCATGGCACACACCGCGGTCGTGTCACCCAATTCCCACAGCATCTCTGCTTTTTGCTCAGTGTACAGAAGTACCGCGAATCAAAACAGCGATCTGTTTTCCTCTTGGTGTTTGCTGTACGGTCTGATTCCGTACTTACTGCACGCTATTCAAACTTTTTTTCGGAAGACAGAACAAGTAATTTCTTTGTGAATTCAGTGGTGCAGCCAGGCACTCGACAAACATAATGGTTACTCTCACTGTTACTCCGTCACTCCTAACTTAGAATAATGCTGTTAGTCCTAACTTCCTAACCAGAGCAGAGACAACTTTAAGGTCAAAATGATTCACCAACTCCGAAGACAACTTTGTCTCCAGCTTGGCACAACTCAGACCTCATTTTTTCGCAGTACTTAGCATTACAGTGTGCTTTATATAGCACTTTCGAACCTCAGCCCCCGCTGCCTCACTCGCAGCTATCAGTGCTCAGCACTTTTCCAGATCAGATCCAAAGATCTCAAGTCACCCGCAAGAAAGCCAGACACACAAAGACAGGAGAAAAGGCCGGATTAAGCAACTTACCTAGCATCACAGCCAGGAAGAGAGTCCCGTTCCCCAGGGCAGCGTGCAGCTGCGCAGAGCATCAGCACAGCCCCTGCTCGCCGCACGAGTCCCAGCTTCTGTTGTCACTGAGGCAGGGCTACTATGGAGAACTGCCTTTGCCACTGCATGCAGCAGGTTCATTCCCAGAGCAGGTCCATCCTGTGCACGCAACAAAGCAGGGATCCTGTGGAAAAAAACAGGATGTCACCACATGGGCAAATAACATTCAGTTGTAATGCTCACAAGGGGCCAAACTAAGGAGCTTTGCAAAGACACGCTCACGGCATATTTTGACTTGGATACTACTTTCACCACTTCTGGCAAAACCAAACTAAGACAGCAGAAATTGTCAGTGTGAGGGTGGCACACAGATACAAGGCACAGGGTATCAAGGTGGCACAAGGTAGCAGAGGAGTTGCAATCTTTATGTGTACCGTGCAGCTCTTGTGGTAAAGGAGTAAATGAGCAATGGTTAGCATAGGCAAAGCAATCTTCCCTCAGGGGACTAGCAATGGTGGTCGGCATATTCCCAAGGAGCTTCTACAGAAACCAAAAGTATTTACAGATATTCCAAAATTTTTTACAGAAAAGGCATTTCCAGAGCTCCCCTGCCTCTTTTCCTCAAGCCCATTTCCTTTGGCCCGAGTTGATTCAAGTCCCAGCCTGTCTTCAGTCCTACCTTCAGGGTCTGGGTCTCATAAAAACCCCCACTCCCTACTACTTTTCACCTCTCCTTGCTCTGTCATTCCCAGAGGTGGCTGGCAGTGCCATGCTCTGCCCTTGCCTACCCATGCTTTGTCCCTCCTCCACTCCCTGACAGACAGTCATACTGACTCGTACCCTTGCCCACAGCTCTCTTTTCCACCCCATCACCCACTTTTTCATCAGGTCTCCCACTGCCTCCTGGATTCAGTTTCTCAGTCCCTCTGCTCATCAATTCTTGTGACCCTGTGTCTTATTATGTCCCACTCCCCTTTGACAGTCTGCTTCTTTCTTTCAGCTCAGATTTATCCATTTTAGCCAAAGTTCCAAACCTTCTGCCCATAAAAAAACTACGGGGGACCACAGTGGCAGAGGAGAGCCTCCCCGGGGGAAGACAGAGCAAGGATAAGGAAAAGACAGGGCCCTCACACCCTGGGCCTGACTCCCTGTTCACTGATGGGGTTATTTTGGGGCTGGGACCACAGTGTAGCTCTGCTCCTGGCTCTTGGGCACTGTGGTACCAGGTAGCCGGTTTGTCCTCCAGCCCAGCCTCTGTTCAGCTTCCAACCTCCCTGCCCAGCCTGCACAGCTTGCTCTCCCTTACCCCAGTTTTATCAATCTTCCACCCCCCAGCTGAGCTTTCATGTCTCCAAATCAAGCAGTTTATCTTCTGAAGTTGCTTGAGGAGAAATAATTGAGAATAAGAGAAGCAGGATTTTCTGCTCTCAGTTACAATGGCCAGTGGCATTCATTACCACCTGCTGAGAAGCTTGCCCAGGTGTATTTTAGCCAGTTCTTAGTGATGGGACATGTGCAATCCGTGCAGCATTAGAAGATGTGCAAATTTGCTCAGCAAGAAGGAAAACGCTGTCAATTGCAGCCATACAGCTCTAATGCGCTCAAGACGGCACGAGAGAACTGTGATTTCTTTAAAAGCTTACAGTTTGGTTAGATCTGAGATTCTCACAGTGCTGACAAAGGCAAAGCTGTGACTCATAAGCCACTCTTCTTCCCCCAAAGCCTATCACCAGCATTTTCTGCACTACCATGCAATTTCTAGTTTCTGCTTCAAAGGGAGGGATGTGAGCATTTGCAAAACAAAAAGGTTATTTTTAAGGAAAAATACATAAGAAATAGCTACTTTTCCATGCATTCTTATAAATAGCTAAATAATTTTGGTGGGGGGGAAAAAAAAAGAAAAAAAAATAAGTTAGAGGCAGCTACTCAGCTTCAAACATTTCAACCCCAAAAGCTAATGTTTTGCGAAGTTCTAATAAATAAATAACTGAACCCAGCATCCTATAAAGGAAAACATCAGGCAGCTTTCCTTATTGCAATTCACGGCACTTCCCTTTCAGACCTTAGTAGCACAGGTCATTCAGCTCACTAAACCAAGAACTACATGAATATGAAAATCTGAGATCAGTGGTCAAGTTACAAATGAGCTGCTGAGCTCGGGCAGTGCCTAGGAGAACACCACGGAAGCCTTGCTCGTCTTCACCACCAGTCCTGTTGCATGCCTACAAGCAATGTGCAAGCACGGTACAGGCAGGCGGCCACACACAATCAAGCCAGTGTTTCTTAGCTGTGAGCATTTCTATCCCGGAGTTACCAATGCTCAGCTGAAAAGCTATAACTGCACAACAAACACTTCTAGGCCACAAAGACCTGAAGTAAAATGGCATAGCTCAAATCACGACGAGGGGAACACAGATCTAATAAAGATAATTTAAGCCAACCCATTTTGCTTCCCATTTGCACTGAATCAGAGCAGCCAGGTATCAGCTGCAAAGTCTCAGATGTGGAAGGGCAGTGCTATTGCTTGTGATCAACTGCCCCTGCCTGGAGGGGAAATAATCTTGTATGAAACTTGAGTTAACTTTTTCTTTCCTTTTCTCTATTTAGCAGTTATTTATGTTAACATAAGAGAAAAACAATACAGAACTCGATGTCATTACATGTATGGTTAAGAAAAATACAGAAAGGGAAAAACCTCAAAATGGACAACACATTTCTTTTACAGTGAAATCCAATTTACGGACTTTTTTTTTTTTTTACTGAGCTCTTATGAGCAAACAAGACAACATTTTCATGATGGTTCTTGTAAATACGTCTGTATAAACATGATCCAGAAGAGCAGAACAAGAAAACAGAGAAACAAAGTGTCACATGTTCACAGCTGCATGCAAATTATACCACAGACTAAATGCACCACAACAGTTATTTTTCAATAAGAAATAATTATTTCCAAGGAATGAATGACTATTCCTGTGAGATTGTATTTAGACTAGAGACATCTGATGTACCTAATTTTCAAAAAGCACTTTCTAACTCTGGAAAAAAAAAAAAAAGGAAAGGAAAAAAAAAAGTGACCTACATGCATTAAATATCAGTGTGTAAAATCATAATGAAGCATTAAACACTTGTTTTCATTTGGATAAATGATTAATAAATACTTTTATTATATCTTAAGTTTAATTTAAGTAATGTAACTGGCTATTGAGCATCCATAATAGCTAGGTTTTTCTTTAAAGGACAAAATAATTATCTGATCACTAGTTATAGTTAAAATGAAAAATATAATTAGGTTGAATTAAATTGCAGTGCTTCAAAGTACAATCATGGAAACTACATAAACTCCTTCCTAGAAAAGAAATCAGAATTTTGTGCACTGTTTCATTTGGCAGAAGAACATATTGCTTGTCAGTAAAGGATTTTTTTCACTGAAGAGAAAGGAAAAGAAAGCACTTCCATTCATACAACCCTGCTCAACTGATTAGAAGTATCAGGCACTGGTAGTTGTCTCTCTGCTGTAAGCAATCAAAGCTGACTTAGATCCTGCAGACCACTATAGAGTGTTCCTAAACACTCCTCTGAAATCCAGCAGACCTCCAAAAAAATGGTATCTGTTTGTTTAACATAAACCAACCTAATTATTTTGTCATTGAAATCAATATTTATGGGCTAAAACACTAAATCAAGTAGGAAAGCTTTAATGTAAAACAAATCATAAAACACTGATAAAGGAAATGCTTGAAAAGGCTCTAGAACTGCAGGTATTTATATAAGATTTGTGAATATATAAACACTTGGCTATATACGTCAAGAAAAAGGTGAGGCTCAGTGCAGTGAACTAATCATCAAGAAGACTGATCTTTCTTAGCCAGCTGGCTAAAGTATAGTAGTGAACATCTAGCCCTGGAGCCAAGATTCATCCAAGACCATTCATTCATTTTAAGGTAAAACTTTTTTTTTTTAAAAAAAACTTTTTTTTTTCTTCCTTTTCTGTCAGAATTTTAAAGTACAAGTTATTTCCTGAAAACCTTCATAAGTTCTCTCTTACCAATTACCACAAAAGCCACATTGCAATGCAAATAGTGTATTTGTTATGATCAACTTACTGGCATCATTTGATGAGGGATTATTCTCCATGTGGCAGAATGAATTATATTAAGTTTGTTCAGGAAAACTGTTCTTCAAATCTTAAGAAACACAGTATCCTACAGTGTTAGAACTTTCATTCAACAAAAATCCCCAAATCACGTTTTCCCTTTTAATTTCAGGAGGTATCTAAAACAAATTTACAAACAAAAATTGTCATATCCCAAATAAATACTGCTGCATTAGCCTCAGCACAAAAACTGCTTCATGCATTGATCAACAAGTGTGCTATAGTTTAAATTTTATTTCAATCTGTTCAAGTAACATGACACTATATGTTCAGTATAAAACATTATGGTTCTTATGCAAATAAGCAGGCTCCCAAATTAAGGTTGCTACTCCACAATACGTTGCATGGAACTGCTCACAGCTTGTCCTCACACTGAAAAGTAGATTAAAATGGAACAGCAACATTATACCTGTATACCATTGATTTTATTGACTTAGCTCATATTAGTTTAATAATAATATTAATAATATCTGAAGAAACATAAGTCCCCAATACTAATAACAGCAGCTAAAATTTCCTACTGATGTGGCACACTGTCCATAATTTCGTGGCTCAGCGTCATATGAGAGGAAGCAAGTGTCTTGCAAGCCTCATCTGACACAGGAAGCACCCACACCACCAATCCTCTGCTGCTACCTGCATCTCATGCACCATCACAGTGATTTTGAGGCAATTTAGCTTCAGTTAAATATTTCTAATGTCACTCGCTTCTTCCATTCCTTACCAAGCATCTAGGGAAACACAGGGTGCAAAATGAGACAAAGTATCATTGCTTTATGGACATCAACTTAAATCCCCCATTGATTTTCTTAGGATTTACAGCAATTGCAGGCACTGCTCTTGCTGGCTAAGGGTGTTAGTTGGTCATCATTTCATAAACGCTTCTTTTAGACCAATATTTAATTAAGCTCACCTCACTTTATGTACTCTACAAGACGATTTGTTTTTCTTACGCCATGAATTACAGTGCCAAAAATGTCTACAGAGCAAATAGTAAAGGGTATATAGTAGTATGTTATCCATATGGTATCAACTACAATAAATCTACTTATAGCCTGTTAAGTTTCCAAAAGAATGCATTTGAGTTTCAGATCTGTGACAAATTTAAGTTATATACTTAGTGTGATTCAACATTTTTTAAATTAAATCAGAGTCATATTAACAAGACTGAGTAACAGCACAGATACAAGTATATCTTGCATAGAAAACTCAACAGAAAGTGCTTAGAACAGATGCAGACACACCTGTAATATTTACTGGCTCTTACAATATCTCTCAGAGTGAAGATGACTCCTGGCATATATTTTGCAGTTCTGTATCAAAGCAAACCTTTTAAAGTTCTCCTCCTCTTATTGCAGTGTCTTGCAACAAGAATGCTCTGTGTGACTTTTTTTTTTTTTTTGTCATGCCTTTTACTGCTATAGGGACTTGTTATAATTTTTAAACTATGCTTTTGTTTTCACCTAGGTAACTTTCAGAAATTGAGAGACACAAGAAAATCCTCCAAACAACAGAGAATTAAAAAATAAAAAAGGAGAACCATGAAGTTTTATTGCTCCTAACCACACAAAAATGCATGTCATGTATAGGTTTCTTAATGAAACTGCTCATAAAACTCTATTACAATATTTGTGCCTAATTTGTGAGACTTTGCAATTGAAATGTCAGTTTTTACACCATCTTACTATAGTGTGCTTAGCTCCAGAAATTTTAAGTTTTGAGCCTGAAAGATATGAGTAGAAGCAGAAAGTATCCTCTAACAACATAAGCAATTGTGGTAGTCTGCCAGAACTGTATCATACACCATAAATATAAATGCCTACATTTCACTGGGTTATACCAATAGCCAGTGAGAAAACTGAGAAGTAACAGTTTAGTATTAACAACCCCAAAATTTAGGGAATGACCTAGTGATGGAACTTGTTTGGCATGGGTCATTGTGGAAGGAACAAAGAAAATCCCCCATTCAGCCAGTGGCCAGAGAAAGCCCCATCCTGAACCTGTAGCATCTCAGGTACCTCTGTCATCTCTAGTCAGTAGAGGCTCCATGGACACCATGTACTTTAATACAACTCAAACTGGGCAGTGCAGCAGTTATGGAAGTTTTTTGTAAGTCCTTCAGCAAAAAGGAAAAAACAACAACACTAAGCATTTTGGTTCAAATTGAGCTGCCTGGTTTCTATTATTTTTTTGATTTGTTTCCAAGTCTTTATTTTTTTCTTCTTTAAACCAACTCACCCGCAACTTACTATGGAACCTAGATTTATTAAACAAAGACAAAAAGAAAACAAACAAAAAACCAACCAACCAACTACAAAAAATGTTACTTTACCACATAACATTCCCAAATGTGAAATTATTTTAATACCTACCTCCAGTGGCAGCTACAGCACAGGAACAAACAATTATTACATATTAATCCCATGAATTTCTGAGAAAAAATGAATGTATAACATTAAAATAAAAATGTAAAATGAGATAATTCTCATTTTTCCCTGTTTACTAAAAAACAGGGAGCAGATGTTATGCATATGCATGTAGAGATATACACGCATGTGTACATAAAACATATGTATTTATATACATGTATTTTCTAATGCAGGTTAAAAAAATAATCTTCCATAAAACAAAACCAAAAACCACTGCTATTCAATTCTCCTAAAAAACAAAACAGCTTCAATTTTATGACTGCATGTTAAGACTAATTTTCTTTTTTGGTTCCAGGATCTTTCTGCAGACACCCAAAAGAAATGGGGAAACTGCTTTTGCTCCTGTGGAAGACAAATGGAATAGGCTGCATCTATCACAAGAGAAAAAATACTTCATTTCTAGTGTTCCCCAAGTGCAAGTGGAAGCAAATGGAAAAGCTGCCATAGCCACAGCTCAGTGCAGGCCATAGCTTTCACCAAGTTATTCATGTTGTCAGGCAAGGCAGAGTACAAAGAAATTTGGACTACTTATAAGTTAAAGCAGCTACAGAGAGCTTCACTCTTGTCTATGACACTCGGTCACACTCGTTGCACCTCTTTGGAAAGCCCCTGCCATGTTTCCGTCCTGGTCCATTTCACAGACTATTTACCCACCTCATCAACTCCCTTGGCTCACATGAGCACAACTCCTCCCTTCATCCACTTTTTTTGGAAGCTAAGGGCCTTTTATATGTTTGTTACCTGACTGGTTTCTAACCAGGCAGGCCAGTTTTTACTGTTGTCTTAATGACTGTGGATGAGACAACTGAATTTTCCAGTTTTATGAGTAGACACTCCACAGCAGGATGTGTCGAAATGCCTGTGTACAGGTCTGGCCATGGCTGTGCGTGCTCCTGGCTTTTGCACCACATCTGGGCTGTCCCTTTGGCATGACTTGTAGCCCTACTCATGCCAGGGCATCTCGACACACACACCAAGCATCTTTGGATGCATATTATATATATTTTTTTAAAATAACTGATCAGCTGGCAAGCCTAACCTTCTATTTTTCTCCTCTTGCATGTCAGCAGTACCATCAGTCTGCCATTTCACCCCAAAAAAAGAGGTTTTGTACATCACTATTTGATAACACTAGGGATTCCTGTGTCACATTCCCTCCACCTCGCCTTTCACCTCACTTCCCATGCACCTCAAATCCTCATTCCCAGCCTATTCAGGTCTTTCAGAGTGCCAGCCATGCTAGGAGGATGGGCAGAAAGTGAGCTGGGGATATTCTGCTGGAAGGTGTTAACGGCTACCATCAAATGGCTCTTTGATCTGCAGACAATTATGGAGCTGGGCCTGCTCACCAGATGCAGGGGCTCCTTCTTTCCCCCATTTCTTCCTTCTGCAGTACAGACGCACAGAAATGCCATCAACTTTAGTGCAAGGCCCTATAAAGCAATTATGGTTTTATTTATTCAAAAAGAAAAGGTCTATTTTGCTTTCACAGAGGGAGATGTCAGAAAGAGTTTGCAAACCAACAGCTTAATTTGGAAAGGGACTCCTTTGTCACAATCCCTGTATGCTTAAGAGCTGTCTGAGTCTCACATGCAATTCAATTGCTGAGGTTTAACAAAACTTATTTTAAGAAGTTCTTACCACTAACTTGCTTTTTTTTTTTTTTTAAGAAAAAAAAAAAGTGCTTTCAAATACAAGATAAAAAGCATATGGCATTGTTTTAGTGCTTTCTACTAATTAGTAGTGATTTCTTTAGATGGGGCAAGAAAATGACAACTTTTTTCCTCAACTGGCAGTGAACAGCCAATTCAGTAAGCTGCATTTTTGTTTTCTGTGAGAGGGCAGTGGAAAAATCTCTTTCATTTATTAGGTCTACAGAGACCAAAACTGGCCGGGTGTCAAACCTGCTTTGTAAAAGCCCAAATTCATTCAGCCATGCACAGATATTCCATAGTTTTTACAACCTGTTATCAGTATCAACTTAACAGAATATGAACCTTTGGTGTCTTCCAACAAGTGTTACTGCAAATCTATAAAAGAGAGCAAAAAAATGAACTGACAATTCAACACACAAAAAAAAAAAAAAAAAAAAAACAGAAAAAATAATAATAAAAAAAACACACCACCACCCATAATCCTAATGGAAGTGCCAAATTACATTAAAATCCTACGATCTCATTCATGTTTTGCTGGGTGAGTTTTGCATAAAGACATAAAATGAGATCTCATACAATAGCAGATGAGCATCCTGGATAACTATTTAGACTTTAATAACACTGACTGCTCCAAGCCACACCGTATGCAGCTATGATACTTAACGTGCCGGTTTCACCACCTCACTCGTGATTGCAGGGCATGCAGAAATTGTCACGGGGACAGACAGGGCAAGGCCTTAAGCTGAATGAGCACTGATGGCAACCTCAGATAGAAAGATGACTACTTATTTATTTATTTATTTTTAGAAGGATGGGGCTTTCAGAAAGAAAAAAAAATAAATGGCAAGAGTGACTTGCTTTTAACTAGAATGAGGATAGATTCCTAGATGGCTTTGATGAGCTGATGTGCTGCCCTGTTAAAATTGTACTTATCACATTGAATCAAGTACACAACATATTAAATCCAGGGGAAAATATTAAACTTCAATTTCCAGTAAATGCACCCAATATCACAGTATATTAATGTACATTTTCTATAGCTGAAGTTATGAATAACAGCACCCACAATACTTTTTAATCTCAGACTTTAAAACTGAATGGAATATTTGTTTAAAATATATATTATTTCTATTATAAGATTTCTCTGTATCTGTCCATACTGATAAAAAAGTGCTTGAATTGTCCCATTTTTTGTTTAGCAATGAATTCTGTTCATTCCTTAAGATAAAAGAACTGCAAACTAAATCAGAAATATTTCCCACATTATTAAATATTGTAAACAACTATTATACCATTAGACCAAACAATTGTTATTAAGCATTCAGCATGCTTTGCATAAGCTAAAAGCCCAGCTCCTCATTCAGTACCAACGGGCTGCAATGTTGCAAACCTGCATCTGACACAAAAGTGAGCCCAAGCATTCTTACCACCACCCTTTTGTGCGAATTATATGGATTTATCAGTACAGATACACACACAAACACACATGCTTTCTTTAAAGTTTAATAAAATCCGCAGGGTCTTTAGGGCTCCTGAAAGTACGTGTGACTTTTACCACCAGCACATAAACAGGCCTCTTCAAGGCTCCTCTCCTTGCCATGCCGTTTGCAGATCACAGGAACACGAAGACTCTGAACTGAGTTTTATTTGCACAAGAGCACAGGAAACGTTACACAACACCAGTGCTCATATGGAGGAGGAGAGAATCTGCACTCCTCACACACAGATTCGCCAGAATTCAACCTTCAGCCACAATTTGCTCAGAGCTTTGAGGTAAGGAGCAATTTATTTATTTATTTATTTTAAGTAAACAAAAACAGCATTCCTGAATACAACACAGAAACAATTTACTGTCATTTGGGAAGTGGAATACACATCTGTGGCTCAGGTACTTTTTAGAAATCTGCTGCAAAACATTAAAACTCCCCTAATCTTTGTCCCTTGCTTGAAGCAAAACAGCTTTGTGTTGCCTCTAAAAATAGGAAGGGAGCAGGGGGATGGGAAGGGGGCGGGATAAGAGGATAAGTGGGAGTGAGAACTGATACACCATACTGGCATTAATTTATAAAAAGACTAGCAAATTGTATTCTTAGACTATGGCTTTCCTAACAAAGTCAGGCACATTCTCAATTATCAAATAAAAAGAGTCATCCTGTACTTATTCTCTACATGCAAAGGAAAAAAAAGGAAAAGTTTTGTTTCATCTGTTACCAAAACCATCATTGTGTAGTCAACACTTTTAATGAAATACAGGCCAAAGGATTAGTCAGAGCAGATTCGTGGAAAAAAAACAAAGGAAATCTGTATGCAAATACAAGACTATCACAGTAACTAAACCCAAGAATGAATCCTGCCCAAGCACCATCCTACAAGGCATCCACACACCCCAGCTCTGTATCAATGAGAAACAACCATAATGCAACCCGCTGCCCTGAAAGATGACAAATTATCCAAAAATCATAATTAAAGTGCTAACTTAAGCATTCTCAATGCTAAATGTATAAGAAATACAGCCCATGGGTGTTAAAATTCTAAGACGACTATGTTCATTTCCATGAAGAAGAGCAGGTAGGGATCTGGAGGGAAAGACTCTGCCTGCAATTTGGCTGTTAGCACACAGAGGAAAGGCTGCCGCAGACCAGCTTCCCAGACGGGAGGCAGAAGAGGAGTTATTTGAAAGCTTAGGGTGCTGCCAACAAACAAACAAGCAAAGACAGTCAACTTATCATGCTCGTCTTGGGAAAAGCAGGCTGTGTTAAGGAGCCCCAGGTTGGCTGACAAGGCAGCAAACCACTAAAAGGCATCAATGCAGCTTTGCAGGCCAGATCCGGGAGAGGAGGAAGTGGCAACAAAACGCTTTTCATGTTTTAACATCAGCCCAATCTCAGCTGGGGTTTTATGTGAGTAAATCGGGCTCTAGGAGTTTTTCTCAGAGGGTTATTTTTAAATACCTGACCATATGAGCTTCCTTGGAATAGGAAAAAAGGGGAGGCAAAACTAAACAGTCATTACATATATGTTTAAATATAACATTAAAAAAACCACAAGATATTTAAACTGACTAGAAATGTCCACTTTCATTTTAATTTTAAAGTTGGCAATGGACCTGGACCAAGAGAAGGCTATATTCTGACCAAGATGCAGCAACATGCAGTTTCTAAAACCAGTCTTTAAACCAGTTCAGAAGAGAGAAAAAATACTTGCTCATAATCTGTCACTTAGAAAAGCAGCAACTTGGAGTCCTTATTCAGTTATGTGCTAACCACTTGGAGCTGAAAGAGAAAGCTCAAGTAGCAAAGGCAACAGCAGCAAGTTCACAAACAGAGTGCAGGGCTGCACAGAGTTCACTTGACAGCAGCAACATCAACAAATAAGGTCCGGAGAGCTGACCCTGAGTTTTCTCAATACTACTTTCTCTGCAAGAAGCATCTGCAACCAGTGCCAAAAAGGCTCTTGTGAGCCTTTATCTATTTTTCTTTCAAAATACAGAAATAAACACATCTAGGTCTATGTAAATCATCTCAAACGATTCAGCAGGATGCTCAAGAGAACGCAGGATCAGAGGCATGGAGCATTACCAAAAGAAAAGGCTGAGACCAAGAAAGAGTATACTGGTATCTCATAGCACATTCCTGGATACTGATACTGCCTGACCGTCATTCTCTTAGGCAGGAACCTAACAACTGTATTTTTTTTCAGCGCTACCTCTTAATATGTTTAGAATCAAATCACATAATGCTACCTAAAATTACAAACCTAGCAAATGCTTCAAAAACAAGCTTTCAAGATAGAAGAGGCATATTTTTCTGCATAGAGGGAAGTATCCATATATCAATTAATCTCAAATCAACTGTCCCCATCTGTTTACTTGGGCTTTTTGGGGCTGTCACTATCAAAAATATATGCAAAAAATTGCCTAGCTCTGCCAATACTGCTGGTTAATTGCCTGTTTACTGAAGTTCTTCAGAGCAAAATTATTTTATTTGTCAAACCAACATGGTGTTTTTAATAGACTGTTTTGACAATGGAACAGCAAAATTTAAATATTAAAATTACATTATATGATCTCAATGTATGACAGTGTTAGCTACTCAACGAACTGAACTTCTGCCAGTGTGCATATTCCCTTTCCCAGCCTGTCACTGTTGTTGCTTACTCCCTCATCACCTTCTAGCTTTCTAACTTCAGACTTCTATATCATTAGAAGGAACCGTTTTTTTTGGTTTCAAGGAAAATGCACTTGCCCTGTTTCTCACACTGCAAAACACAGAGATATTAAGCCTTCTTTTGAGTAATAACCCACTAGAAATAATCATAACACTCAACCCCCTCCCCACCCCCCCCCAAAAAAACCAAAACCACACAAAAACCAACAAAAGAAAAACATACACCAAAATAAAATAAAATAAAATAAAATAAAAACACTATCCAAAATGACATTGGTTAATACTTTGCTGGTTTACTTATTTAAATGTTTGGATATTCCATAAATTTTGATTTACTATGTGTGCAATTTGATTTCCAGAGTTACAGAGCTTTCCTTCTCATGGAGAAACATATAAATATCCTACTGTATCTGTCCCAAACTTGTTTCCTTTCTTTAACATACACACCAATAGAGCTGAGATGATCTGATAACTCACTTCTGTTTGTGTGCAAGTACTACAGCTAATAAAGTTTTTTTTTTTTATTTTTTATTAGACGGGGAAGGAAGAAGTACATCAGCTTTTAATCAAACTGTATGACTCTGTGTATATCTTAAATTTCATTTCCATTCCAATGCAACAATTTTCTTTCTAAGCTTATAGTATTTCTCCCAAAGTATGAACAATAACAACAAATTTTAAAAGTATGAGCATTCACACCACATGTACACTGTGTGCACCAATCACCTAGACAGACAGAATAAAATCCCCCATTACGTGCACTTTTGAGTACCGACAAGATCTGTACTTACTTGAATTTGCAGTACCCCTAAGGGTCCTAGTCATGTCCCAACCCCTTTTGTTTCAGGCAACGTGTTTTGGGTTCCCTTACCCCAAAGAGCCAAGAAAACGCTTAAGGCAGTGAACTGATACTAACAGGGGAGTGAAACAAAACATTTAATATCTACAAGAGAAGATTTGGAGTTCCAACCATAAATTAGCATTCTTCAGAGTTGTTTTATTCCTTAGTATTTATAGCCAGTTACAAGATAATAGTTAATTTGGCGTGAGTGCAACTGAGTATCTGCAGGAGACTAAAGCCATTAAAACCATCTGCAGAAAGCAAGTGGAATTAAGTGATCCCAGGGCTACTTCTTTCTGCTAGTACCTTTGTATCTTGAAGAGGCACCGCTTCCTTCCTATCCATATAAATCTTTTCAGTATTCAAGTTAAGTTATAAAACCACAAAAGGGAAAAGGACAAGAAAAAAAAAAAAAGCACGAAGTCCCTTAGTACCACCAAAAACTCATTTCACATGAAAACTCATTTCACATTAAAACAAGGTTTATCTCGTTCACTCAGCATCCATGTTGATAGCTGCCCCTATACCCACCCACATCCTCCCCCCCCCCCAAAAAAAAAAAGAAAAGAAAACCCACAAACAAACAGAGCACAGGAATAGAAAATCAATCTCTTGAGTTAGCGCCTAACTTAGCTTGCCTGAGCAAATCAATCTCCTCACATAGATGAATTATAACACAACATTTAACCACACACATGCCATTTTCCAACTGTGCTGCCCTCTATACTTCACTCCAATATTCACTATTTTGTCTTACTTCCACTGCCTATTGCATGACTCCATGCATCATTTCTTGCAAGTTTCAGATCTGTTCGGTGGCAAGAATTATTTTCCAGAGAGAATATTCTACAAAGTTCATCAGTAAGTCGACGTGATTCACTTACAGCATCATTAGCATTTAGGGTCAGCATTATGCCTGCTTCTAGCATGAGCAACAGGCAGCATATAAATATAGGTGGTTATTATGGAAACTTAGGCCCTTATTTTCCAGAGTACTTAGGAAATATATGTATTTAAATATTCAAAGCACATCATCTCCTGAGTCAAAGTACAGCTTCTCCTTGAGAAGACTGAGCACTCAGCATTTTTGCAAATCAGCCCAGAGCTGAGAGAGGCAAGCAAGGCACATATTTCGTGACGACCTCCTAAAAAGCTAAGTGACACACAAGCATCACGCAGCAAATGGGCGGCACAGCCCAGCACAGAACCCAGCTCCTTCCAGCTGCCCCAGAGGCAGCTCTTCTACTCTCACCATCCATTTTTTCTTTCCACTACGGCAGCAATCCAACAGCACTCCTATGAAGAACAGGTCCATCATATGTGCTAAGTAAAACTGTAGTTAAATTGTATGCAGGGACCCAGCCAAGGTTTGTCGTCTGATGTATACACAGGCATGGAACTGAACTACACAGTCTCCAGTGCTTCGAGATCACAGGACCAGCAACAGCAAGCAAGCCAGCAAGCAAGTCATCTAATTTAGCTTACTTTCACAGATACTGTGAAGAGCAGAAGAATAGCGAGTCTCTAATCTTTATTCTCATTTCTAAATAGACAGCTTTCTGAAAAGATGTGCCCTCCTGTTTCCTCTTCAGCACAGCAAGCAGCGCCTCCCGCACGGTCTGCCGGACACAACACCTCTCCTAATATCGCTCTTGCCCTGCTCAGTCCCACACCACCCACCAGAACCCCAAGCCAAGCGTCACATCCCCATTGGGATAAGAAAAGTACAGTAAATGGGGCTGAGAGAGTCTATATAGATAATGCATTTGTTTTGCAAAAGATGCTGAGCAAAATACAAGTGCACACAATAAGGACAATATCTGATGTTTCATCTACTGAAATCATAGTATTTTAAAGCTTACACCCTGCCCATTTTTTTTTTCCCATTGGGACAGATGAAAACGCATTATGAAATATGTCCTTTTCTCCAAAAAATCTAAACTCTCATTCCAAAATACACATTCTACAGAACTGTTAAGAAAGGACACGGTAATGTTTTAAGCTGTCTCACCCACAAAAACAGCTAGATATTTTTGATTGAAAAACACAGAATAAGTATTTATTAATTCAGTTCTAAGTATATACCTACCATGAAAAACTGGTAAAAATGGATGCAACTGAAAAGCAGATTTGTTATTCATAGAGTTCTGTCAACATAAGTTATAGATATTATATTAACACCGTTTAAAAATATTACTTTCTACAACCCTGCCCCTTTTATGTGGACTGTCAGCTTTACAGGCTACGAATGTTCAACTATTGAATTTTATTTACATGATGTATTGAGTTTTATTTATATATGTTTATATAATTTAAGTATTTTATATAAAAAGAAGTTTCTATGTATTTATATATGACTATAGCCAAAATTTTATTTCGATATAAATGAGAGAGAGAGAGAGTTATGATCGAAGTAAATGAAATGTGATAGAATAAAGCATCCATTTTGGAAAAATGAACATTTGATGAAAAACTACTCAACTAAATATGAAATACACTGCAAAGGCAACTCTAAGTTTGGTTCGTTGGCATCATATTTGTTTACAATTGTAATGTGTAAATAACACCACCCTACTCCAAGACGCCTGTGAACTAAAAATAATAAATTAATTCAAGTCTCCTATGAAGAGCCAGATGGTTATCATGCTGGGAAACTGAGCTTCATACGATGAATATATCCACCTTCCCTTTTGGGTTCCCTTAAAGGAAGACTATCAACGTGTACAGGAAGCACCTGATCATATCAGGGAGCACAGATTAGTAAATCACAAGATCCACTGTGATCACATAACCTTACTTTTCATGTATTGCAGGCCAGAAGGCTAATTTAATATTTGAATTAATACTTGAAATAATGCTCTTCTGTAGGGACAGACATCTGATCTTGATTAAAACTCACCGTGAAATTCACCCCATATATGGGTATGCAGTGTTCTGCTGTTGTTATCCTTACTGAAAAAAACTTGCACCTTTAGTTTTGAATTAAATTTATCTAGTCTTCCTGCCCCTGGATCTGCTTATAGATTTGTTTGCTTAACTTACAGACCCGCTATCACAGAACAGTTCTTTGTGTAGGAGCACAGCAGCAGGCAAAGGTCATCTCTCTGAGCCTCAACCTTGTCTTTCTGAAGGGACCCAAGACCCAGGCTCTTCAGCTGTTTTCTGATTCTTTAATCAAAAGATTGGGCTTGGAGCACTTATAATTTACCCCCACTTACGGGTGCCAGCAGCAAACAAAATAATTAGCTTTCCACAGAAATTATAACATCCTGACTAATTGTATATATCTTTGCTCTGCTTTCTGTTTGCCCAGCCACATTTGCATTGGTCCTTTTTGCCATGATTATATCAGCAACTCCTGGATTCAGCTGATTATTCACCATCATCCTTCTAACAGCCACCTTTTTTTCTGGATGTAGGACTCCACATTTAATTGCATTCAAATGCATTTTGTCATCTTGCTACCACCTGCCAAGTGGTCCATATGGTTCTGAAGTAGCTGCTTGCTCTCTTCACTGTTCATCATTTCACAAACTTTTGTAACATTTGCAAACTTTTTTCATATATGAGGTTCTATTTCATATCGTAAATATCAAAGGGCATAAGATCAAATAAGTCACTTGCAGTTTTCCACTGAAATAGTTACTCAGTGATTCCCCATTTACAACTTATTAGCCATAATTGGTATAGTGGGTATAGAGCATTTTGATTTTTCCTTGTTCCAACTTCTTACAGCTCTGTACAACACCAAGTCAGAACGTATGGACCACAGACCATCTACAAATTTATCCAGGATAAATAGCAGTCATAGATCTAATTATATCTTAAGTCTCCACAGTATACAAATTCTCATCATCTGCTCTTTTTTTTATATGTATTTCATTGTTCAGAATGACTGGAAGAAACATGGGCAAAATGTGACAGCCAACATTGTTTTTCAAGACTAGAGTCAGGGAATTCTTCTAAGCAGGAAAAAAAAAAAAAAGTCCTGGGAGCAAAGAGTAGGAGTCAGGATATCTCTGTTTTGTTTTCCAGTATTTCTGGGCTAAAACAAAACAAAAAATATTTGTAAAGATTGTAAGAGCTGGAACACTGTACCATGCTCACTCAGTACTGATGGGGAGAGGAAGGAGCTGTACAGAAATCTCAGCATCCAATTATTTAAACTATATCTGAGCTCTGTTTCTGGAACAAATTATATATTAGTATATTTGCATGAAAACTACTATTTTTTCCATTTACCCAGATAAAAATCAGAGCTGATCTTGTCAAATAAGTTATGTTGGCTAGCATTAATTATATTGACCTCTTTTAATTCTTGGTTAATCAACTCCTGGGTTAGTCTTATCCAAGACTGGCGTCAGGCTGTTAAGTCTGGAACTTCTTCCAAGTAAATCTTAATTTTCCACATGCAACAAGTTATTGAGGAAAGAAAATAATAACAAATATTATCAGTACAGAGAGCTCTGCAGATAATCCATGAAGTTATTGGACAGGAGTTAGCTGATTTACCTAGTATGTCTAAATCCTCTGCTCTTTCACAGCCTCCTGAGCTAGTACTGGAAAGTTTCATAATCATCTCTTATCACCACAATATAGACTTTATGTGTTGTTGCTTTTTTTTTTTTTTTTTTTTTAAACAAAATACAAAAGAGAAATTCATCATTTTCCATGTTCTTAAATGCAAAGTTACTCTTTTCTCCTTAGGTTCCCTCTGCTTTTTTTACTTCCTAAAAGCACAAGCTTCAGATCATAGATCTGCCTTCTTTTTCCTCCTCCTTCATTTCTTTGTTACACACAAACTGCCTTTGTCCCCTTCATAATATTGAACATTTTTAAGCTATCATTTTTCATTTGCAGATTGATGGCTTTTTTTTTTTTTTAAAGATTATTTCACAAATCACAGGGCTCTTAAGTGCTTTCTGCAGCATGAAATATAGAAATTTATGTGCATCTACCTTTAGATTTTCTTTTATTTTTTAAACCTGATCAGACTTAATCATCTTGAATTTTTTTTTGTATTATAATTTATTGGATGTTTTGGGAGAGGTATTTTTAATTTTAAAGTTTTATGGTCTGTCTTCATTTGCCTTGTCTTTTTTCTCAGAGTATGGTGCAAAACATCTTCAGTGATAACATTGCTATCTCTGCATCTAGAGCTTCTAAAGTGAGAGCAAGACTTAGACTCCTTAGACTCAGCTTGAGGTCTTCCATGACCTTCCCTCTCCTCCTCTTCCTCAGCTCTAGGACGGTCAACCAACCTCTTCTAAAGATTGCAATATAGCAAATCTTTATCTCATAGTCTGATTTTCAGACAGCTATGAGGGGAAATTTAAATCTGTTTTAAAAGCACAGTTAATGACTCTGGTTCTGGAAAAGTCAGATGTCCTCAATATGCCCAGCTCTGGTTCAGTTTTCTGGCTCTAAGTCTGCAAAGTAAGGTGGTGGGAGTTTTGTTTGTTTCGCTTGTTTTGAGCAGTAGTGTTCAGCCTAGGGGTGGGTTTTTCCCCAAGCAAGGGGAAAAGTTTACTTATGGAAGTGAATGTCCCTCAGCATTGATTTTGGGGTCAAAATAAACATTTCTCACACAAAATTATTCACTTCCCTTTGGATTGGAAATTCAGTTGCAGATTGAAGGGCTGACATGATCTCAAGTAGCCTACTGCCCCTGGATAGCAGGCCCCTCAGATTTCCTACCCATGGTTGGTACATTACAAAGAAATCCTCAATTAAAAGGATGCTCAAAATCTCAGACTGCTCTCCACAGCTGCATGCATTGATGGTGGGTGCCATTGCCTTCAGGAGACAGGATCTGCAGCACTGTCCCTCTTTAGCATATGCCTTCTGTTTCCCTCCCACTGAGGGAAACAGAAAAATCTTCAATTCTTCTCTCACTCAGGAATTAAGAACAAGACAAATTTTCTAATGGTCATGTTTTTTCTAACTATGTCAGTTTCCACACATATAAGAGAGAGATAAGGGTGTCAGTCAACAATCTAAAAAAAAAAAAAAGGTAATCTCAATTTCATCGAGAGATAGTTTGTCTTTGGATTTCTGTGGAATATAAATGGTTTATTTTTTTTAACAAAAAAACTAATCAGTGTTTGCATACATACAGTTTTTCTTCTTAGCTATGTATTTATAAACTGGATCAGATGTTCTGTACAGTGGAATCTGTACTCTAAGAAGTTAGCAGTGATTTTCTGAAGGGGTGCCTTAACTTGATCGTTGGCTCATTTCCACCTAGCTGTCTTTTGGAGAAAAAAGCTTGCTTCCTTCACCACCATCTTCATTATTTTGGAATGGAAAGTGAAAGGAAAGGAATGGAAACAGGAAGATCCCAACCACAACACAAAGAAAAAAATCTTCAAATGAGAAGCAGAAAGAGACAAAACTGGGGACTACTTCATTTTTTTTTTGCAGCACAAGTTAATCACAGCTATCCTTGAATTAGCACAACTATAGAACTGCTTAGTTTACTTAAATTATAAAGACCAGCATCACTAAAGTCCGCCAAAATAATTTTATTTGGTTTTGAAGATACATTAAATCCATAAATTTTGTCAACATTCTCTGCACAATGTAGTCACATTTCACAAAAATTTAGCTGTTTTAGTTTGCAGTTAGTTTGCACAAGAGGGCTTTGGCTTGGGATGCTGGCAACCCTGCATCTCTGTTCACAGCACATCTTACCCACCCCAGTCAGCTTGCCTCACTGCTTATAAAGCTAATTTAATAATGCCTTTCTATGTATGACAGACCTTTTATGCACATCAAGAGAAGTCTGACACACATCACTTTTTAAAAGAAACAACTTTATTTTCCATATTACTAACAAGAATAAAACAGCAAAGCAGGACAATGAAATAATCTCAGCCCACAGAGATGTAAACAATAGGAACCATACTAATCCCTTTCATTAATCAAGCACAGAGGGGGAAAAAAAAGAAAAAATGAAGCTGTGCTCTCAAATTAAAAAAATAATTTTTAGAAGATGGTTTACTGTAAAGCTCAAAGACATTTTATACTTTTTATTAAAATTTTAACAAAATTGTAACTAAATGTAATCAACGTCAGTTTATTGCTTCTGCATTTCTGACTGACACGAGAAATGCTTTTAATTAAAATCTTTCCGAGTCACTGACAACGTTAGAAGCAGATATCAGATCGCTCTGTGATTTGTTGAAAAGACTTCATCCCATCACACAATAAATGACTTTCTGAATTAACAGAAAAGACAACACATTTGCAGGCAAAGAAAATTCCACTTCTTCCTGATTATCTAAACAAGCAGATAACATTTCAAATATGAAGCAGTCTTCTTATGGGAAAAAGAAAACAAACTCCTCATTAAAAAATGCCCTTTGCTAAGCACTTTCACATACATCAGAAAAGTGACCAGCCTACTAATGTCATTATGCAACCCTTATGTACATATACACGATGATTATTATTTTTTTTAATACAGTGAAGAGTGATAAGATACAGTCGATGATATAATCAGTGTCAAGACTCAGGGAAAGATCCTATGCAGATTCCCAAACAGGAAAAAAAAAAATCAAGGAATCAAGTCACTCTGTAAAACAAGGATATGAAAGAGTTGGATTAGTCACTTCGTTTCATATACTGTCTCTAACTGTAATCCCAGACTGATGTTTCCCAGAAAGCTAAAGCATCTTTCCCCTACAAATACACCTAAATATTTTCACATTGTTTTATTTGGTACAAAAACTTCTCTGATCTGACATCTTGAACCAAATGTCTCGAAAAAAGATAAAACCATTCATATGGAGAAGTACACCCAAATAATATTTGTTTCATCATCCTACAGAATGGCTTTTAAAGAGTCCATAAAATAACATTAATAAATAAATGAATTTGCAAGCATGTTCTGAATTAATTTTTATTCTCAATTAATTTTTGCCCATCATCTGTCTTGGCTTTGGCTTTCCTAATGGCAATGCAATGCATCCTGAATGCACCTCTGAAATCTAAATAAAGTTAATTTATCAGTTAATTCAATATGCACACAGCCAATAGCCACCTTGTTCAGCATAGATTGCTGAAGATATAGCTATTTGTAACATAAATGCAT
The DNA here is from genome assembly GCF_047663525.1 of Anas platyrhynchos. NCBI lineage: Eukaryota > Metazoa > Chordata > Aves > Anseriformes > Anatidae > Anas > Anas platyrhynchos. Next base: position 34,502,076 of record NC_092588.1, on the reverse strand, counting down.
GCTTACTAAAAAAAAAAAAAAAAAATCAACAACCATTGTGAGTAAAGTAACAGCTTACTTTCCTACAGATCTGTCTTATGTGGTTGATTGATTTTGGTCACATTAAAGCTCTTTCCATGGCTAAGACATTTATGAGATCACCCTTACCAATGCCAATTCCCTTGTGTCTAATGCCTTTTCTTCCTCAGTTCAGGTACTAATAAAGTCTCTCTCCTTTATTCAGCTTTCTGTTGTCATAAAGGTTTTTGAGACGTTTACTCCTCCTTCCTTTGAGACATTTGCCAATTTTTATTGAAAAGAGCTAATAATGCAAAAGTAATAAGTGATGAAACCCTAAGACAGACAGACAGCATAATCACAAGTATTGCTTTTAACACAAAACAAGTTTAAACAGTGAACTTCTGAATTTCAAGTGGTCATTAAATCCTTTCTAAGTGAAGGGTATATCTTAGTATATAGGGAATGCATAATACCTTTCATCACATTTGTATTGTACTACCCACAACTCTCATAAACTGATGAGAACAGAAATTACACTGAATCACAGCAAGCCTGAAATTCTGGGATTGCACAGGTAGGACATTGCCTTGCCTGGCAATTAAGAGCAATGTTGGATCTGTTACCTGCTCTGACCTAATTAACTCCTTACTAAAACTCTTGTCAAGACAAAGCAATTGTTCTTCAAAAAGTGCTAAACCTCACAAGTTAATGCTTAAGCTTCCCCCTAGGCTTTAACTCCATTAACTGGAGGTGTTAATTAGATCGAGCTAGGTAAATCAATCAGGATCACACCTTAAAAGCCTGGACTAGGCAAGGCATAACCCTAATATATGGAGTCGATAGATTTATAAGCTTGCTTATTAGCATAACTGCCAAGCAAATATCCCACTAGGCTTGTAAACATCAGCACCTATAAGGTGAAACAATATAAACAGACTAAAGGTTTGCTGTAATGAAGAAAAGTGGGGACACTTACGAAGTTAATAGACACCGGTTAAGCACAACACACACTTTTTCTTTAATTGGATACAGGCTACCATCTCCCAGTGTTACGTAAACAATAAAAGGCCTAGCTCTAATATCTCCAGATGAAATATTTAGCAAGACATCACCTAAAGTGGTTTCGGTTCCGAAGTCAGGATCACAGCTCCGTAGGGATCAAGGTCCCTGTGCTCAGGATGCACGCAAGTCCTGGCACATCGTGCTGCAACTTGTGCCAATTTTAAGCCAGCCTGGCTTTTGGCTGAGGGATCAGCTGCATTGTACACTTACCACACATAGGGGCAAACGGGACTGTGTGCAACAGGGTAGTGGCACGCACAGAAAACAGGTACTGAGGTTTAGCTGACAAACAGCAATTTACTCAATACCATGTGAAGGTGCTCTTTTCCTCTGGATTAAGCATAACTTTAAAAAAAATTCATAAGGGGAAAAAAGGGCTGCGATTTCTTGGACATATAAAAAAATATATGAGTGAGTAGTTCTGGAGAGGGGCAGAGTAGGTGCTCTGCAGGCATAACCTATATTTTGCTTTTCCTATGGCTTCAGATATAAAGATTACAGAACAGGAGGATAGAAGATAATCCATAACGAACAGGCTACTTCACTGATGATTGGAAGATGGATTTATTCATTTCATATATATATAAAAATCCAGATTACTTTATGCACCAAGAGTTCTCCAGCTTTCAGACGCTGAGCATGTTTATTTGAGTTTATCACACAATTGGGAAATCTTCCTGCCCAAAATTTTAAGCAGATTAAAATACTGGGATTTTTCTAGACCTATCTTGCTGGAAACAGTCCTTACATTCATACCCCTCTGAAGATGTTAAGCATGTGCCAAGTCTCCTATTTTAGGCTCATCTTTCATCCATCTCCCTTATAAGGGCAAAGTTTTCCAAGTTTATATCAACCCAAAGCTCTGATTATATATTAAAAATGTCATGCTACAACCTAATTAAATTGAACAATTATTTATTTTGCAAAAGCTAAGGGAGAATACTAGATGTAAATTATTTTTAAAAATAAAAAAGGAACATCCCAATTTCAGAGCCTGTTGCAACCAACAGTACAGTCTTTTTGAGTTTGAACCCAGAAATTAGTGCAGAGATTAACAGATGTATACTCTAATAGTGATTTTCTATTTTTTTCCCCTCATGCAACAAGTAGTTCAAATACCTCACAGGTTTTATAAAAGAATTTTTAATAGAGTGCAGAAAAATTATGTCTTGATAATTCTAAACTACATTTAAGGACAGTTAGCATACACAGTAATTTTCCTTCAAGTTTCATTCAGTATTGAACTCATTAAACAAATGATATAGCACTATTCTAGCCCCCAGCCAAAAAAAAAAAAAAAGGCATTTCTACAGCCTGGACTTCTCATGGGTGATTAAAGAGAAGAGGCAAGAGACCCACTGTATGCATGGAGCTCCTAAGGAACGATGGCATAGCCAACAGCTGAATTCCAGTCTTATCAGAGACTTCAGTGCTTTCCTGAAGACAATATACTCAACTTTTTCTATCTCCTGAATAATTCTTGCCTTGGCAAGTCATAGAACTTCAGCTCCAACCTCTTAAATACCCAGATTAGATTTGATAATGCTTGAAAATTGCCAGATTTTCTAACATTGGCTATAATTTCATGATTCTTAAAGCATTAACTAGAGTAATAGTGAAATGAAACAAAGTAATAAAAAAGGAAAACGAGTTTTAAAAGACATGGTATTCACCATCTTGTTACTTTTCAGATTTAACATCATTTTATTCCATCAGCAGGAGGCACTTACAATTCTGAGATATAATCCAAAACCTAGCAGTTAGGTGACTTTGTTTGTTTGTTTTGGGGGATGGGGGAATTTGTTTTGTTTATTTGTTCAATACTTCAGTCTATAAAGTTGTGGAAAAAAAACACCTTCAAAGCAAAATCCTCAAACACAAGCAATTTTCCGTTCCTGCCTACAAGCTGAAATAACTCACCCTTATAGCTTCATCTTATTGAATACAAACACATTGTTTGATGCTAAAAAAAAAAAAAGTGCTTTAGTCAACTGAAAACAAAACAAATATTCTGTTGTATTTTCAGTTTTGCCATATTTTTAATCATCAAACTTTGCTTGCCACTATTACAAGTCAACTGTTTAGTGTAGCTGGGAAATCAACGTGGTATTCATATGATGCAAAAAATACTATGTTTTTAAGGCGATTACTGAATCACAGTTATGTTAGCAAGCACTTGTAAAGATCATATCAAAGATGACTTAGACAAAAAGACTTAAATTTGAATAAACAGTCAAATGATAGGAATCTTGACATTTTTAGAACAATTAGGAATATTCATTTCCCAATCTACTTCCAAAATCCAACTGTCATCTTCTAATTGACCCACTTTTCCATTTCTTATCTGCAGTGAATTCAGCCTTTCATCATCTGTAGCCTCTCCAAATAAATAAATCTACTTAACAATTTAATGCACTGCTTCTATATGTATAACATTGTTATATCTTTTATTGATGGAAGTTTGAGTTCAGATGCTGAGAGTTTTCAGGAATGGCACCTCCTCTGTATGTGAATGTAAATGGGAGAGCCGTAAATCCTTAGGCTGCAACCATCACTCTTTAGTATCCCAGCATGGTGGGAGGGGAAGGAGTTGAATAAATTCCAGATTCCTTCTCACATTAAAAGTTAATTTGAAAGTTAATTTTAGAATCACTATGTATTTCCTCAGACCTCACTATTGCCTAATAAGCCTGCAGAACACGAAGAAATTTTGCCACATATCTCAAAAGCAGAAAAATGCATATTTCTGGTTTGTTCTCAGTTCTTTGCAGGACTAGCTTCCACCACTGGGAAGAAAGGTGAAGGTAAGTTCATTACAAGGGGTTGCCATTGCTCATTACTAATACTTAGTACATTTGCTTTATATTTGAGTCTTCATGAAAATTAAAACCATCAGTCTTTCTCAATAAGAAATGAATCCTGCTAGAATTAAGCAACTTTTTCATGTGAAGAAGTGAGGAATGCACAATAGGTATCCCATGTACGCACAGCATAATTATGATATTCTGTTCAGGCTTGTTTGAAAACATATAGGTTTTGACATCTTTCCATTTACATTTTTGCACCAAAAGACGTGGTTTCAAACATGGAACTGCATAATAGCTACTTAAGAGTCTACACGGGGAGACAGGAGCTTAACCGCAATCTCTAGCATACAAACAACCATGGTGTCCTCAATGAGATGAATTTCCTTTCAGCAGTACTGAACTATCTGCCTTATCCTCTGCCATCATGGTTAAGGAACTGATCCTTAATGCACTTAGATAGAAGAGGTCACTACATAATAAAGTTTCCAAATGATGCACACTGCTTAGTATAGAGACCAGAGGTTGAGAAGGAAGCTAAATTACGCTTTTATCCCTAACAGCAGCCCCAAGAGATATACCAGCAGTGATTGTATTTCCATAGATGACTTTTCCTTCAGACAGCAAAATAGATAAACATCCAAGGTACTACACACATTTAATTTAGGAAAACTGACAATATCACTTCAAAAAAAATGTTTTTTGTATCATTGAAGTCAAAATGAAATTTGTAAGAAACACAAGGATCCTAATATTTCAATGAAATTAATTGCTAATCCAGAAATCTTTCTCTTGCCTCCAGTGCCAATTCTGCCCCACCCACACTTCACTGAAAACTTCGAAAAACAAGCCAAATGGGCAAGAAAGTCTCACAGTCTCTTCTCACAGTAAGAACACTTGAGCTTGGCATACATTAAATGCATTTTATGACAAACATTCCATTATGTAAACTTCCATGAATAATTTCCTTCTATTTAAATTAAAAATTCAAATTGAAATAAGGCTGCATACCACAAGGGATGTTTTATTCAGTATAACAAAATTAATTCATGTTAAATGTCAGCCAATTTAACCAACCAGAACCTAGATTCTGAATAGATAGATTCAATCAATTTTGAATAAAAATGCAATCAGACAGTACTTGTGATGGAAGCCAGACACCCCTACCGAGCACACTAACAAATATGGAGTGGTCTTATTAATAAAGAGATTTATAGTTTTAGAAGTAGTATTTTTTGTGTGGGTGGACAAGACATAGCAGCACTGCAAGTGAATAAATTCTTCTAAAAAACAAAACTACTGACATCTACTATCAGCTATGCTGCATGCCAAGTTGTTCCAGCAACACTTTTCCAGTTAAGACATAATATTTTCATACTCCAGCCATACAGATCCCAGAGGCTCAAGCCTACGTTTCCTGATTTCTACAACAAAGAGTGTCATTAACTAGCAGCATCATCAGGAATGCAGTAGTACAGTAACCATACTTAATGAACCTTTCATCTAGTTTGAGAAAAACAAAAGTATGGTGAGACTGGTATGACAAGTTAATCAACTTCTAAGCTATTAACCATTAGCTTCAAACAAGACAGCTCAACTAGTAAGCACAAAGCCTTACATGTACAAAACCCAGGCTGAACTCAAGTTAATATGAGTATTAAATGTTCAGTTTAGTCTCTTTATTCCAATTCTTGACTTTAGTTTAGTCTGCTTATTCTAATTCACTACTTTCTGTTTTTATTTGATTCATGTATCAAGTAATGCATAATTTGTTAAGATTTAGCTGCTAAACTAAAGTCTCAAAGGAGGTTTTGAGGGGGTTCCTTGCTACACAACTCTATCATTGGATTCTTACTAAAAACACAGATTCAAGATATTTTACTCATATATTGCTGCTTCAAAAATCTGTGCCACTGGTTAAGAGTTATGATTTTTCTAGGTCTTATCTTTTTTCTGCAAGTTTTGACTGTTGGCTTTTATTAAAACAATATCATTTTTTTTTCTATACTTAGACTCAGTCAAATCTTACAGCTTTTGGTAATCTTACGACTTTTAATTCCTTACATTCCTGTATGTAATTTTGCTATACCACAGTCAATTTGCAACAGAAGCCAAGATCTTTACATACAGACCCTCTAACTATGCCTCTTGTTCTTACATCCTTTGCCATCTTAGTATGTTCTGCTAAAACAATACTACTACTTGTGTTATTTTTACTTTAGCTTGTCCTTACATTTCCTTTTTTGTAAGGTACATACCTTGAACAATGTGCACAGATGAGGGACACATCTATGTAAACAAGCAAGTTCCTTAAGCTTCTTATGTAACACACACAAAAGTTATATGGTATTAAAACAAAATTAAAAACACAACAACAACACAAAGCTGTTGAAGAATATCATTCCTGTTTCACCTGGCTGGGTGCCATGTAAGCTAGGGGAGTCAAGAAATGTCTTCCAGGAACCCCACAGGCAGCTTGCCTGGAACAGAACTTCACTTTGACAACCAGCACTTCTCCTCGCATACCCCACCAGGCTGTGGTAATGCCATCGATTTTTTGAGACACAAGTACACTGAGCTTGTAGAGATCACAGGTTAAATATTATAGATAATCCTCTTGTAGTTATCTCTACTTTGTTCACATAAATGTTGATTATATTGGCCAGGCTGGTGACATAAAAATGCTTGCTATTCCACTGCTCGACTGTGGAGCCCTGAGAGCAGTTCAGCCAGAAAATTAGAGTTCTTGACCAGTAACACAGCCTCGGTTAATTCCTTTACCTGTAGTTCCTTCTGTGTTTTGTTTACCAGTTGCACTCACATGAATGGCTGCATCTGTAAAATCCACAGCCTTCAGGAACAATACTTTAAAAGCTTTTCAGAAGTTTAAGATCAGTTACAAACATTTATATATCCACTTATTTAACTTCACAGAAATAGAAGAATTACATGAAGAATCATTTATCTGAGTTACCATTCTCAGAAAACTTGATTTTTTAAAAAACATATGTTTTAATTTAAACTGGGAAGTTCTATAGTCTTCAATGGGACCTCTTCTCATGTTGCTTTTTAACTGTTTGCTTCTTAGACATCTGAGGAAGAGCCCCAGATATCAAGCCACAATAAATCTCTGAAGGTGCTTGCTATATGAGATTAACACAGTTCTAGTCATGTCCTGATTAAATCTACACACACTGAAAAAATCAGCTTCCATTGTGAAGTTATCAAGTGTTTTTGCCTTTTACAATTTTAATAAACTCTTTTTTTTCCCCCAACAAGGGGGTAGAGGGAAGAAGGATGGAAACTATGATGAAAGACACAAGACAGGAAACAAAGGACAAAAATTTGTGGGAGAATCGCAATTTGTTAGTTCCAACGTTCACAGAACAAGCTATTTTTGCTAAACAACTTTGAGAACAACTGAAATAAAGACTCTACTTAGAATTAAAACATAATTAATTTAAAATTAAAGAACTGCAAGCCACACAAAATGGCAGCCTCTGCCCTGCAAAGTTTACAATATAAATGCTGATCCTCTGGGAAAGTTAATGGCACACCCTGCAGGGATTTCTTATTATTCTCAAGATTACTGTCTGCAGGGTGGTGAGAATCTGGTTGGAATTTCTGTAGATTTGGAAAACACTTCAATTTTCTAATACATGTCATAATTCTTTGATCAACATTTAAGTATATAATACTTAATTACACTAGAATTAATACCTCTAAGTAGGAACAAATGTTATATGCCTAAACACAATGTGTACATCACAGAAACTGTGATAATGCAAAATCCTTGATTTCAAGACCTGCTTTTTTTTTTTTTTTTTTAAATCAATTTCTGGCAAACAAACGTATTGAAATTACTGAAGTTGAATTTGGCCCAGTATGAGCCAGGCCACTGAGATGAAACTGCCAGGCATACCCAAAAACATCAAATCACAGAATCTTTTCAACAGTCTCGATGTCAAACAGAAACAACAAGAAAGAAATAAAACAAAGACCTATTGAGGTCAATGGGACATTTCAAATAACACTGCTATGTATTTTACAATGAAACTTGTTAGTAACCCTTATACTTCAACTGCCTAACTCCTTTCATCATAAAGGATCTTGAAACCTTTTCAAGCAGAAGTGCTTACACCTCAATGGTTTATAGTATACCTTTGATATTCAGTAGAGGAAATCCCCATGGGCTATATAACTGTTTTCATTTTGTCCCATGAAATTCCTTTCACTTTTGGATGATGTATAAGCTGTTAAAGTCAAATTTTCCTCCTCTCTTGCATTCCTACAAAATTTTTGGCTGCTTACCATAGTCATAACCAGTGGTTATAAAGCCGAGCTCACTTCACCACCAAAGCAGCAATGGAATTGTCAGAATCACTTTAACTAGTCAGCAGAAAACTTTTTCCTCCCGTGTCCTCTCATTTACCTTCCAAAGTCATCACACAGGCCAGAAGATCCCTTACCGCCAACCGTGACACTGTGATCCTAAAAAAACAGGTTCAATACCTAGCTACAGCAGCCAATGTTCCACGAGTGGGTAACAAAGAGAATCATTTTCAAGTCTTGGACAAGGGAAAAGACTGCACGACCAGTCATGACCAGAATCTTTCCTGACCATCCAAACAACTTAAAAGCCTAAAACCAAACTAACCATCCTACCAAAAACTGACAGCCCTGACAGTTTTGTAGGTCAGTCAAATACTCCAAGACATTAGTACCACAGTACAAAATTACAGCTTATTGTTTCCTACTAATTAAACCCAGGAAGGCTCCTGAACAAGTTATGAAAGAACACAATTTAGTTTACACGCTCAAGACACTGAAACATGGGAAACAGTGGCTTGACAGTCATCAGTGCTGCTTTGGATATTCTACCACATCATGCAAATATATTATGATTGATTTTTTTTTAGTTACATAATACCATTCTTTCATTAAGTTTATCTTCTTCACTATGAGGAAAAACAATATGCAAATATCCTCCCCCTCCACCCCCCCCCCCCCCCCCCCCAAAAAAAAAAAAAAGGTAAATAAGCAAACAAGTACAAGCAGGCCACGACCATTATAGCAACTTTCAAATAAAGAAAATACTCTCATTCATTGCCAAAGAAAGGTTTCTCTTCTGGTAATGTTATTTTTTCCTCAAGTGTTGAACACTTTTTCAGTATTAACGAGAAAATGAAGCTTTGGTCTAAGGAACCTTGAATTCTCTTTTGATTTGTTTGTCCCCTCACACCACCACCCCATTTCAGAACAAACACAAAACAAAGGTTCACACTACAGAGCTTACAAAATGGCAGTACACCAGAGTGACATGCAACATGTGTCCCTCCTATTCCTCAAAAGCAAAGCTTCCATAGCTTCACCACTACCCTTTGAATGAAGAACATCTTGCTAATTTTACTTGGTGCCCCTAGTTCTTGGATTGGAGGGAAAACAAAACAAAAAAATAAATGGCAAGCATCCCTCTTTTAATCTCTCCATACCATTCATGAGTTTATCAATCTCTATCCTATCCCTTCTGGCAATAGGACGGACAAGTATTTCTTCTTCAGACAGAAGAGTTCTATTTTCAGACCCAAAAGAACAGTTGATCATACTTAGTGAGGTAAGAGGAGTATAAGGTGAGAATCACCTATGGTCCTCATCCACATCTGGCAGGTTTCAACTGATTCTAGCTCAGGAAGTCTCAGAGCCAAGTTGTTACCTAACCACAAAGGCAATTTCAGAGATCAATGTGTAATACTGCCTGAAACTTTTTTCTTGCTGCTTTTAATAGCATGGAGTTAATCATCACAACCTCACCCCCCAAATGGTAAAACTTTACACTGAAATCACTGAGACACTCTCACAGAATCATACAATGAGTATGGCTGGAAGGGATCACTGGAGGTCATCTGGTGAAACCTCCCTAATTAATCAGGGGCAGAGAGATGGCTGCACAGGACCATGTCCAAATGGATCTTGATTATCTCCAAGAATATCTCCGCAACCTCTCTGGGCAAACTTTCAAGGCAATGACCACAGTTCTATCTAGCTTTTCATCTATGATGAGCCCAGCCAAACAGTATTTGGTCATTCCTGCCCTGCTGCTCCTCACAACATGAAAGATTCATCCAACTTTGGGACTGTACATGCCTCAAAGCCACTTGAAAGGAACAAGGCTTTCCACAGCATCCTGATCACAGTCACAAGACTCTCCTTCAAGCAAACCTTCTTCCCAACTCTATTTATGCTCACATAATCTAACAACAGGCTAGAGCTTAGTGGCTCTGTATTGTTTAGATGAAACATTTACACCTTTTAAACAAGGATGTAAAGAAGATAACTGCTATTCGCCCTTCTAAGCAAATTTAGAAGGGAAACGAGGACCTGTTATATTTCATGGTATGTACATTACCAAGAATAGATGAACAAGACTGAGTAGCTCAGTAAATCACTTGCAGAATATCAAAGAAAACTGTGAGATCTTCCCATACGATATCTGTGACATCTCAACAAGAACTTCCAGAAAGCTTGAGGAAGTCCTGGCTACAGCAGAGACATAGCCTCAACAAACAAGATGCTGGAGTTTGCCTAGACTTTTCAAAGGAGTCTGTTCAGTTCTATCCAAAGAAAAAATCAATAAGCCTAGAACAGCTGACTGCTCTATGAGGCAAACCAGTTCAAACCTGTGCTCCATCAACACTTCTTATGCAATAACAGAGGAAAGCAGAGTAGACTTCTCAAAGTAAAGAATCTTTGACAAGCAGATTTCTTTAAAGGATGCCTAAGTGAAGAAGAAGTCTAAGAAGAAAAAGGCCCTTTTTTAAAAAAATAATTATAAATTGGTGAGATACAAGAAGAATAAAGCTACCTTAGTAGAAGATTTCAGACATGCATTGGACAGCAAACAGCCTTGGTAGGAGAAGATGACGTCTTTACCACAAAGTGCCAATACATCAACATTAACATCACAGAAACAGTCACACTTTGATTCACTCAGCAAAGATGAAGGATGCAGTACTGGCTCCAAGGTATGTAATCCTCCAGCTTTAACAACCTCACAGAAGTGATGTAATTTTGACACAGAAGGTGTGCCTGCTTAGAGAAATCCTCATGAAATCTCTTATCCCCCCTGTTCAGCCAGCTCTGCTAAAGCAAATAATGCTGTGCCACACCTGGAAATCTTTGATCTTTCATGCTTCAGGGAGACGGAGTAACCACCAGCCCAGGCAGATGGATGAAGTGGGTCAGAGCATTTCTTCATAGCACGTAGATTCTTTCAGGAGACAGAGCTCCTGTCTCCTGAAGCTGCCTCTTACAGCATATGACAGAGTCTACTTCAAAGCAGGAGCCTGCTACTGAGACAGCATCTCAGTCACACTAACTCTTCATAAACTTTCCACAAAGAGTATTTTTAGGCAGATATCACAAACTTCTCAGAAAGCATCACAGACTTACCACAAAGTCTCCGTCAAGAGTTTAGGAGAGCTGGAATGCTAGAAGACAGACCATCCGACTGACTGTCAGATGGTAAGAGGCATCTTAAAGACCAAACACGTCAGTTGTAACTATCACTTTTTTTGGGCTGCCCCAAGGCTGCACACAAGACCAGGCCTGCTCTCCGTGCTGACGATAAGAAATCAGGTGCAGCCAGAGAGCACACACACAACCTCAGGCACCTCAGCAGCCTAGCACTGGCTTGGCATGGCAAGACAGACAGACTGCGGGCAGCTCATAAGACAGTGGTATGCCAGGAAAGGGGAGTCTGTAGGGCAAACTGTACCTAGGGGCATTCTCAGGCCCAAGTACCTACTGATTGCCATCAAACGCAGACCTGGGTAGCAAGAAACAAAACTGAAATAAAGCCCAGTGATTTATATCTTATGTTAAAAACCGAAGAGCTTAACTAGAACTTACCTAGCAAAACAACTCCTCGATGCCTTCAGGGTGGTGAGGAAAGTGTGGCTCTCTGTGACAGATACAGACAATGCTGCTTCACCTGCTATACCTTCGTAGGAAGGTGAAGCACACACACCAGCTCTGCACAGCGCTCGTATCCTGCGTGCACACCTCCAGTGAGCAGCCTGGGTGCACACCCTGCGTACCAGGTTTCAGCGCAATGCAAACACGATGGAATCATTACGTAACAAGAATTTGCCTTCAACAAAAGTCAAAGCCAAAAGCCACGAGATTCAAGAGGGCTGTTAATGTCACAGAAACAGCACTGCAGTTAGGCCAAAAATATCTTTTTATTCATTGCTGCTATTTTCAAGTATTTATAGTCTTCAAATAAGTACATGTAAGAAACCATCAACCAAAACCTAAAATCAACTCAAGTTTCATTCAACCACTTTTCAGCCTGAACAGTAGAATAATTTTACAATATTAACATTTTTTCAGTAGTGTTTGTGACTGTACCTTTATAATAACTAAGCTGCTATATCCATAAAAATCAGTTACAAAAGCTAGACTTGCTCACATTTCATGAAGACTGACTCAAGAACAAATTTTTAGCAAGATTAATTTCCAACTCAGGAAATACACCAATACACCTATTTAACAAAGCACATGATACTGTGTTAAATACTATGTAAATGTTTTCTTAAAAAAAGCACATGTATTTAATCACTGTTCTGAATATCAGGGCCCATGAAAAGTTAATATGTAGAAATGTATTTATTATCATTTTTAAATGATTCCACATGCACTCAAGCGTAATAACTTAAGTTTTCCAACACAGCAGATCAAATATGGAAAAAGAGAAAATGCAATAATAGTGGAAGATTTATCTAAGAAGAAAATCATGACAGTTAGCATTATGATTTTTATAGCACTAACACTTAAAATGCGTGTTCCTGCTGTGGCCAAAAGAGTTATATGATAGACTAATAAATAAATATTAAAAGGCAGCAGTTTCCAAATGGTGGTCCAAAAGGCCATGGTTGGCACATGGTCCTATTTACAATATTTTCCCTGTAAGTCTCTATTAGAAGCACATGGTGGTCTTGAATAGATTGAAGGATAAGAGCTGCTCCATTGCTAAAAAGCAATCTGGAAATCCCTAGGTCATTTTAAGTTAAATATATTTATCAAAAATCAAACGGTCAACTTTTTCTTTCATACCTATTTCAATATCTGTTAAAGGTTCTACAGAAACAGTATCACTCTCAAAACTAGAAATTATTTAACAGTGTTTTCAAACATATCCAAACAATTTTGGCAAAGGGGACATTTTTGGAGCCATGTTACTTATTTACAGTCTGAATGGCTCACTTCTCATACTATTCATTTATATGAGACTTTTTCACACCTGAGAAACAAACATATGGTTTTTCAATACCTAAAAGCCCTCTCATTAATTGGGTTTCTAAGCCAAATAAACTATGCATTTTGATCATCATCACCCAGACAACATTTTGTTTAAATACCTCTTTAGGAAAAATATTCTATCAACATTTAAAATTATAGTTCCAACAACTCACTGGAATTCTATACCAGAACTTACTACCACAGATAAATAAATCAGAAGTGTTTTTTCATTCTTCAGAAAACTACACTGAAGTGAGAATGTGAAGTAAGCAATTTGTCAGAAACAAGCCAGCCTTTATTTACCAAGTGACACACAAGCACAGGACACAAGCAAGAATTTATCCCTTAGCTTGAACCAAGCCCAAAGCACATGAGTAATTGTTGTCTGTTGTTGAAATTCACAAACCACCCAAATCTGTACTGCACCATGTATTTTTATGCTCACCTTGCATACCAGCCTTCCAAGGTAGACATAATGCTCATTTGGATGTGGCATGGACCTATACTCTAGGGAACGCATAAATCTTCTGAATCACACCATGTTAAATTATCCAACTACAGAAGCAGTAAAACAAGAATACCCAAATATACAGCATTCTCCACTAATATTTCACACTGAAAAATCTACTGATGGCTAAAGTGGTGAAAATCCTAAGTTTTCTGCTAACAAGATTTGAGCATTGTTCAACAGAGGAGAGGGCTGCTCCTTCTGGCCAAGCTCTGTACAAACAGAGCTTGTACAAAATCCACCCATCCAGTTGGCTGGCCATCTTCAGCTGGTGCAGTATTACAACCTCTGGCATGATGCCAACTGAAGCTCCTTTCTTACCAAAGAATAAACTTTTCAAGAAGACCAGAAGTTACTAGAAATTGGTCACCTCCCCTTCACCAATGAATTTGAGATGATGACAGGCTGAGGGAGGTGGGGTTTTCCAGCCTGGAGAAGAGAAGGCTCCGGGGTGACCTTACTGCAGCTTTTCAATACTTAAAGGGGGCTTACTAAAAAGATGGAGAACAACTTTTTTACATGGGCAGATAATGATAGGATGAGAGATAATGGTTTTAAGCTAAAAGAGAAGAGATTTAGAGTAGATGTCAGGAGGAAATTCTTCACTCAGAGGGTGGTGAGGCACTGGCACAGGCTGCCCAGAGAAGCTGTGGATGCCCCATCCCTGGAGGTGTTCAAGGCCAGGCTGGATGGGGCTTCAGGCAGCCTGGCCTGGTGGGAGGTGTCCCTGCCCATGGCAGGGGGGTTGCAGTGAGGGAATCTTTAAGGTTCCTTCCAATCCAAGCCATTCTATGACCAAGGAATACATTGGTCTTAGGACTGAGGGGTAAAAACTACTGAGGATGCCCTAGGACTACTGAGGGGCAAAAGCGCCCTACTTGCAGCCCTATGTGTGGCCCCAGCCAGGATGTATAGTCTCAGACATTAAGGCAAGCTCATTGCAAAGATGCTTTCAGTGGCTACCAGGAGAGCACACCATTCATATAATCTTACCCACCCCTGATGGGCTTAGGAGATTTCCAACAGCTAACAACTTCACTATTGTTTTTGTTGTTGAGCTTAGTATAGTTTCATAGTAACTATATCCTGGCAATAATTCATTAGTCTAAAACTGAGCTTCTAGTTAGTCTTCCTAGTACCTATTGACTTTTTCATTCTGTCTCATAAAGAGCCAACACGTTTTTGACAAGACACACCCATACAATTGGCAATAAGTGGGTACATACATTTCAGATGGTGTTTTGCCCAGAATAGTAAGATTTACATTATATTGTCAAAATCCGATTTTCTTTTGTAAGTTGGTTGTATTTTAGGCTCACCTTTTTTGGTCTTTATAACCTGGGTATCATCTGCGTAGTTTTACTACATATAAAATGCTGTGGCTGTGCTGCCCATTGCCCTGTATGACCAACACGATCAATAATTATATCAAAACAGAGGCAAAACCCGTGCATGTCCAGTCTACCCTGAAACAAAAACACACACAAAAAGTTTTATTCTTTTTCCTAGCAAGTTTGAGAATGTGTTTGTTTTAGGTTAAAAGATTATTTTCTTTCTGTAATAGCAATTTTTTCAAACTAGCTTAAAATGTTTGCTGTAACAATCTCTGCAGGTTGCCAAACGCTTCCAGGGTACAAAGTCACAAGTTCTGTGGAATGCTGGTCTGTGTACTCTGCCACTGCCAGCACACCTTCCCCAAGTAACACATACATCCTACAAACACCATCTATAGCTATAGCTCATTTTTCCTGGGCTTCCTATAACCACAGCAAGTGCAAAGCCAGTGTGTCCCTTCCGTGCAACAAAAAAGATTTAAAAGATAATCCAGGAAGAAAAGTCACAGGATTTGTGCAGAATTAATAAAGGCAGAACAGGATTTCCCTACTCCAAAATATAGTGAAACGGTATGTCAGCAATACCTTTACCTTATCATATTTCACAAAAATGACGATTGCTAAAGGATGGATTTGTTTTTTCATACATTCTTCCAAAATGGTATTTTTCCACATAAATATTACACTCGTATTAATTTTTACTAGTAGTAAACAAGTATATAATAGTAGTGTAGTGATTTAATTTGTTACACAAATGCAATTAATTTCAGTTCTTGAAGCAAGTGTCCTTGCAAACTAGGATTTCAAATAACAGCTGGAAACATTCAGGTTCTTCTTATGTGTTAAAATATTAATACAACATAGATAAAATATAGATGACCAAGATTACAGGCTGAGCATTCCTACAAAACTTAAATCATGCTTCACAACATTCTGAAAAATCCAAAATTAGAGAACACAGCCTCCTGGCAAATGAGCCCTCTTCTAGGGCAACATATCAAACATGTGGCAAAGCCTGGAATGTACACAGGGGCAACTGGCAGATTGCTAAATCTCAACGCTCAAAATCAATATCTTTGCACAAGCAACATGACCTAGGAAACTAAGCGCAGAACTGGTATACAGACAGTGTTCAGTTTCATAGTGGTGCAGAAAAACAAGCACTTCCCTGGTTTCTTAAATAAATTAAAAAATGGTATTTGCTAATGCATGGTTCGTGTTCCAGAAGTGTTAAGTTTTGTGTAGAAATGTATGGACTAGAGCCTGAAAGTTTCTAAACTAGCAAACCATTGCTGCATCCATTTTTAGGAATCTTTGTAGTAAAGATTTTTTTTTTTTTAAAAAAAGTAACACTATTTCAAAACAAAGCATTTCTCTAGTGCTTCTACTAGCACAGCAGAGAACATGTCTCCAAAAGGAAAAGGGGGATGATAGGGGGAGGGGGGGGGGGGCTGGGAAGCGGACATAAATCGGTAAGGAAAAATAAATAAAAAGCTCACACAAAATGAGATAGCACGAGACACATCAGAAACCTGGACAACTGGACCAGCTGCTATAGCAGTCTGATTTAATATTATTTCTAATAAGATGGCATGACTTTGTTGCTCCTCTGAAATCACAGCAGAAAACATGCTTTTGAGTTCTCTAAACAGCTAAAAGAAAATTAAAGTAGTTACATAAAGAAAATTAAAGTAGTTACAGATCATTATCAGATTTTTCTTCCTGCCTTATCTTAGTACAGCTAATGAGACTTTTTAGGAAACACGTGTATAAGCAACATGAAGGAAGAACTACACAAACAAATTTTAGGAATATTTCACCTTGCAGTCATTCAGAATACAAAAACCAGAGATTACTTTACAAAAATCAGGCCTAAAAAACTCTTGCACATATATTGAAGGTGCTCTTGGAATTGATCACTTTTTCTAGCTTCCTCATTAATCTCAACAGGAAGGAAAATTCTTGATTGGCTGATAAGTTGTTCCCTCCCTCCTCTCCCCCTGACAGTACGTTATTTTAACACCATAAAAAAATCCTATAAAATTTATTTCATAAAAAATGGTTTTAAAAAAGACATAAGTCAATAGATCTGATCAAATCATCAACATTTATAAAAAACACTAACACACCTACAATTTATACTTAAAAGAAAATACTCTTTATACCTAATTCATACAAAGCAGTTAAAAAAACAATTCAGCTGCAAAAGGAGCACCCTGAGCTGTCACCTCTAGAATAGTCATTAATATTTTCTGAAAAAAATACAAAAATAATAGTAGTTTATGAAATAGTAGTAGTAAAAATAAAAATAAATAATAATAATAATAATAATAATAAAAAAAAAAAACACAACAAAACAAACTAGCAGCTTGATCACACGTGGAAATCATTTGTACAGTCCACCACCTTGTACCCCCTAATTGTGAAGATTTCAGAAAATAAAATAAAACAGTGAGCATTCAGGACTGTAGTCTTAAACACAGTTTTAATATGAAAAGAAAGTAGTATAGCTCCAAAGTACTTCTGACAGTAAACAGGTACTACCCACCCCATCAGTCTGAATATACATCTGGTTTGGCTGAGTTCTTTCCCTCTCAGTGTCACTAACTTTTACCCAAGAATGAAAATAAATAGGTCATATCCATCAAAAATACAAAGATGTGTAACTATAGCTTAAACTTAAAACAGGTAAATTTGTATTGATTTACATAAGTAGGCCTTGTCTTTTACCCTGCAAAGAAATTTAATGTTCTAATCATCAAGACAAGGTAGGCAATTCTCAAATTTGCACATACCAAATCCAGCAAATGGAAGGAAAGGAGATGTAGTAAAACCTGTTCCAACACGCTGTACATCAGAAATATGACTCTCCTATTTCATAGGAGCCAAACTAAAACATACAACGAAAAGCTAGTTAAGAACAAAGTAGAACAGAAAACAAAGCTTAAAAATCACAGCATTGAAGAAACTCATTAAAACACATTTTTGTAGTTGAAAAATGTAAAAAAATATATTTTTAAAGTTTCTGCTTTTGAGCACACATGCACAGGCCCTTCACAAGTGTCCTTGGATCTTAAATTAAACATAAGTTCCCTATATATCATTAAATTGGCTGTATCAGACAAAAATGTTTGGCTAAAGCAAGGTAACTAATCTAAACATCCATAATTCAGCAGAAAATGTTAGAATGTATGAACATAAATGGATTTATGAATTCTAATAGTTTACCATGAGGATTTAAACCTTACGTATGTATGGTAGTGTTGTGAAGTTACAGAGCCAAAGGATGACAGCACAACAACAAAAAAAAAAAAATCCAGCACAAAGTAACTTCAAAGAAAACTACATTCACGAAAAATACTTGAATAGCTCTCCCTTTGTGCCCAGCCCATCCAAGGCTGGCTTTGCTAACAAAGTTCTGTTGCACTATTTGTAGGATGACAAGTAATTATTTGCGCACAACTTTTAGGAGCAAGCATGGACATAATATACAGCTAAGTAAAGCAAATTAAAGCCAGCTGAAGCCTGCACTGATACTCTCCAAAGCATTCATGATGTGGAAAGCTTTTCACAAAAATTCCAGCTAATTTACAACAGCAGAGGAATCATCCCCGGATGGTTGGACAGATTTTCCTCTGCTATTGGTTATATTGCATTCCTGGTGACAAAAGTTGTTGACATTAATGTTGAATTGTAGAGCTGGCACTGGAATAAAAACTGTCTTGCATATACTTCCAACATTTTTTTCACTATTGAGAACACTTGAATGACCCAAGAACTTTGTTTAAAGGTTTAAGTACAAGACAAATTTCATAACACATGTTTGAGGAAATAAGTCTTCTACCTTGCCTTATATAAGCTTGATGTTTTATTGGCTTTTCATGGGTGCAGGCCAGTGATAGTTCATCATTACCTTTGGAATTGCCCACCCATTTCTTCTTTACTTTCCAGTTACATAGGACATGTCTAAACTCCAGACCCAATTCTTTCAGGACTCATTTTCTCTGAAGGCTGTTCTCTAATGGGGCGAGCTAGCACATGTGCGCAACTGCTGTATTAAGAGACTGAATTGGTATCTGAAAACTGATCAACGTCTACATCACCATTGAATGGAATAATTGAAATTACTGCACTATCAGTCATCGATAGGCCCACAACCAACTCCAAACATCGCTAACATTGTGTTCAAGAACAAGAACTGGGCTTTAAAAACTCAGTTGTTTTCCTAACAGGGTTGTCACTGCTGTAAGACGTGACTTGGAAAGCTTATGAGGTGCAACTGAGTACTTACTCAGCTGGAAGTAATAGAGTGATACTTTCACAAGAGCATTAAAAACCAAGTGTGCAAATGATGTAACACCAGTAGATAGAAAATGGACATGAAAACAAAATGAAGATGAGAGGAATAAAAATTTCTGTGAAAAGTAAAAATATTTTTTAAAATCTTTGGAGTAACAACTCTTTTGCCCAGTAATAGTGATGCATATTTTAGTAACATCCATTTGTACATTACACTTGGGAGACAGCTAAACACTCATTTAATTTGTAGAATAGCACTGAATGCAGAAGTCCAATCTTTCCGCTTCTGCCAGAGTTTATGACAATTTATTTACTTGGTTATTTAAGTCAAGAGAGGGCTGGACTTCTACTTGTTCTATTAACCATATCTTGAGATATACAGAAAGCACAAACAATTGTCATAATTATACTTAATTCCATAGATGTTTGTCTATACTAACGCAAGCATAGAAATTCACAACTACATAAGTCATCAATTTAGATCTTGATTTGAGAAATCTGGGAGCAGAATCCTTAGAATATATTCTTATTTTCATGTGCAAATATATCTTATTTTAGATTTTTATAGCTATTAATGATGTAAACTGTGCCACAGATATTTATGCCCTTCTTTGAGATTAATATTTTAATATATGTTCTTAAAGGATCGTTATAAAAATACCTATTGTACTTGCAGCCAAACGTACAAATTAGTGTATTTACAACTAAGAAGCCATATCAGTGTCTTTGCCAAAGATCTGTCACTTGAGTAGAATAAACAAGTATCTGAAGTTTTAAAAATACTTTTGCAGTTCAAATTTCTCATTTTGCTGCCCTTTCACATCCATAGATTTCTTTTCACTTATTTCTGTGACTAAGGTATTTTAGGATTAACATCAATTCTGCATTTGGTAAATGGAAGTGAGAGAAGAATTTTAATAAAACTAAAAATTTGAATGACAAGAGGTATGCACATAGTATCACCAAATTTGTAAATATGAGAGAAATTAGGTCCTATTCTTTTTGATGGTTTCTGTTACTGAAGGGAAAACAAAGAATAAGCACACTCCATTTGGTTTCTTAAATGCATAAAAATGAGAAGTATCTGAAGTGCAATTCAAATTGGTGCTCAGTTGAAAACTGAGTATGAATATTTTTGAAAAAGAGAAGTGCTAACATTTCAAACCATTATTTGAAAGCTCTTAAGAGAGAAGTTGAGAGACAGGATGGGATTACAGCAACTATGTTACACACAAACAGAGTCTTGAAAAGAACAGTGGAGCAAAAACAAGTATATGTGTGGGGGTGGTACATTATGTAAAAGGAAATACATAAATGAGTCAACAATTATATTTATTGTTTTAAAAATACCCATGAAATTTTGTTCCAGCATGCTGAGCAGCTTATAGTGGATTCCCACACTATCTTGTTGTAACCACCAATCTTTTTTCCTACCATTTTGTTTTTTCCATAATCAGTGCTGTCAACACACTGGAGGGAAGGGATACCATCCAGAGGGACCCAGACAGGCTTGAGAGGTGGGCCTGTGTGAACCTCACAAAGTTCAACAAGGCCAAGTGCAAGGTCGTGCATCTGGGCTGGAGGAATCCCAAGCACAAATATAGGCTGAGTGGACAATGGATTGAGAGCAGCTCTAAGGAGAAGAACCTAGGGGTCTTGGATGAGAAGCTCAACATGAGTCAGCAATATGTGCTTTGCAGACCAGAAAGCCAACCGTGTCCTAGGCTACATCAAAAGAAGTGTGTCCAACAGGTCAAGGGCCTCTCTCTTCTCCCTCTCTACTCTGCTTTTGTGACACCCCACCTGGAGTACTGCATTCAGCTCTGGGGCCTGCAGCACAAGAAGAAAATGGACCTCTGAGTTAGATCAGAGTGTTGGAGCACCTCTCCTACAAAGACAGGCTCAGGGAGTTGGGGTTGTTCAGCCTGGAGAAGAAAAGGCTCTAGTCATGAAGGCTGCTGTAAGGTCTTCCCAATGGGGGGCCTACAGGAAAGCTGGGGAGGGACTCTGTGTCAGGGGGTGGAGTGATAGGACAAGGGGGAATGGCTTTAAACTAATTTAAAAAAAGGTAGATTTAGATTAGGTGCAAGGAGGGAAGTTTTTTCACTCAGAGGGTGGTGAGGCATTGACACAGGTTGCCCAGAGAAGCTGTGGGTGCCCCATCCCTGGAGGTAGGTGTTCAAGGCCAGGCTGGATGGGGCTTTGGGCAGCCTGATCTCTTTGGGCAGGAGGCTCAGGGGCGACCTTATCGCTCTCTACAGATACCTTAAAGGAGGCTGTAGTGAGGTGGGGGTTGGCCTGTTCTCCCATGTGCCTGGTGACAGGACGAGGGGGAATGGGCTTAAGTTGTGCCAGGGGAGTTTTAGGTTAGGTGTTAGGAAGAATTTCTTTACTGAAAGGGTTGTGAGACACTGGAACAGGCTGCCCAGGGAGGTGGTGGAGTCACCATCCCTGGAAGTCTTTAAAAGACGTTTAGATGTAGAGCTTAGGGATATGGTTTAGTGGGGACTGTTAGCGTTAGGTCAGAGGTTGGACTCGATCTTGAGGTCTCTTCCAACCTAGAAATTCTGTGATTCTGTGATCTGTTGGGAGGTGTCCCTGCCCATAGCAGGGATAAGAACTAGAGGATCTTTAAGGTCTTTTCCAACACAAACATTTCTGTGATTCTATGAACACAATCTTATTTGTAAGAAAGCCATAAACATGTTAGAGCAAAAACTATGGTATTCAGTTTCTGTTGCATTCCCCATATTTTCCCACCATAACAGAGCAGGGAGAAGGGAGGGCACTTTTGCAGCTGCATAACACAATTCCAGATTAACAGCAAGCAGATTTTCCAAAATACAGCATTCAAAATCCTCTAACCAAGCAAAACCAGTTCCTTTGCAAGAATCTTGCTAGAAAAGTTTCAAAATGAATCTTTGAGTGAACACTAGAACATGACCCCAACATAACCCATTTAACTGTCCTACTCCTTACTACAGATGTTTTAATTCCTGACTTGAATCAGACAAGTTGGCAATTTTGCAATCCAGATCCCTGTCAACACAAGAAAATGCCATAATATTGGCTATTCATTATTTCTGTACCTCTCTTTCATCCACACAGTCTGTGAAAAAAATCTGAAACTTTACTCTCATCCTCATAGATAACAAGCACGTATCAGATATCTCACTATTTGGGGAAAAAGTAACATAAAAATCTTGCTTTGCCCTACCCTGCTTAACTTCTGACACAGGTTAAAGCCTTAAGAAAGTTTTCTTACCATTCACTCCCATTTACTCAGATACACTTAAGAAAAGGGGTTCACAGCTGGTGTGAATGCATACCAGGAGTTAAGAGACCATCGAAGGAACATGTTATGTTTAGTTACTCCTTGGGAGATGCTTCCCAGATGCATTAGGAAACCAAATGGCACAAGGGCCAAACCCAAGAGAGAACTCAAGCTTCAGTATTACCTTACTTGTTTGTCAAGGATTTAGAGACTGCCATAAAATAATGTATATCATCAGAAACTAGCTAAGTCTCTGCAAAAATTTAAATTATACACTTGATTATGGATAGACAGGATTCTGTCTGCTCCTTAAAGCAGCATCACAAAAGTTCTTAAAGGCCACCAGAACAAGGCAATGGAATAAAAATACAGCAGTAAGCTCCTCAGGCATTCAAAAGCATCTCTATCAGAATAAGATGCTTTTAACTCCTTTTACTATAAAGCCTGAAGTATGGTCAGACCTTTTTAGGTTATCTTCTAGGTGAGCTTTTACTTTCTGCACAGCAATTTAAATTATAATTTGTGGTAAAAATTTAATCTACTAAAGTATAAATGTGCATAAAAGAAAGACAATTAAGCTTCATCTGCAAAAAATATTAAAGCTGCCAATATAAAGCACACACATGAAAAATTAAGCCTATAAAAATATATAATGAAAGACATCTGGCACAAATGTCAGCCTTTGCATGCTTGTTTTGTCAGCTGTCAAATCAAGATAATATACGATGGTAAAAGGCATGCTGACAGCAACATTCTTAGTATTTTAAAGAACAATCAAAAAATACATGCAGCTGTAAGAAAAATATCTGCATTGCTACCAAACTAACTGAACAGGGCTCACGGTCCTTAGATAAATATTAACACTTGACTCTCAAACAGAAGTCTTTGCAGGACAGGTCCCAAACTATTTCCTCCCCACACAAACCTTTTTGGAAAAGCTACATTGAATTCTAAGCAATTACATATACGAACCTTTATACAGTTATTGTAGGTAAATACTGTTCCTAGGCAGCAAATGGAATAGGGTTGAGCAATGCCATCCATTACATACTTTGTCAATAAAAAAGCCTTTTAAGAAAAAAATAAATCTTCCTAATAATTGATTTTATTCCCTGCCCCAATTATTTTGGTATGTTACACTAATTTAATAAGTGAAAGGCTTCCCCCATGTAGAACAGAAGTTTGAGATACGCTTTATACTTGTGCATATGAAACAGTAAAAATGGAAAAGAAAACTTAGGATATGTTCCAATTATGGTCCTCCTATAGTCTGCCCAGACCAACAACAACAGAATTAAAAGGAAAATGAAACCATTGTATTAATATTTTTTTGATCTTAATAAGTTTCTTGATGAAATAATTGAGCAATAATACTATGAGACAGAAAAGAAAATTGACTGAGATGATGCTACATACATACCTCAAGATTTTATATAGCTTTACAGTCATCAACTCCTGGAAACCAAGGGAGCAATAGCAATGAGTTACTCATAAAGACTGCAGCCTAGTTTCCTGTTAAATATATAATCATGCTGCAACAAAAACACATTACTTTTAAATAACTATTCCTTAAAAAGCATGCCTGAGTTTTTTCTGCTGTAGTCAGGAAGCTAAATCAGGCTTGCATTCATTCACATAGCAGGCCCACTGTGCCACTTTACTTTCAGTAAAGGAGGAAGTGAGGAAGGTGAATGAAGTTCGTTTTCCACTGGAAAGCAAGTTTACTGATGGTTTATTTTTTTGGTTTTGCTTTTGGTTCTTTCATCCCTTTGTAAAGCAATTTCTACTTGGTATCATGAAGTTAAAAAGTTTTAGCCTCTCTTACACTGACTGCAGTAAGAAAGGGCAGGTGAAAAGAAAGGGATCAAACCAAGACCTCTGGCTAGCACAGATGCTGCAGCAGGCACTGAACTTGATGACTCAGAGCTGACAAACTCCCTGAAACACCTGTCAGAGCATCAAAGCTCCTAGGGGACTGACTTCTCTGGGAAAACCTCATTACAGAAAATAAATAAATTATTAGGCATCATTTTGCAAGATACACTAAAGCAAAGTCATCCAACCACCGCATTTGGGAATTAAAGAAGCCTAGGTTAAAGCTGGTTTGCAATCGTGCTGAAAAGTCTCCAGGCAAGTAAAATAATGATGTACGTTCAGGTTTTCCTGAAGCATCACCAGACTTATCAGGGGTTTCAGACCTGAACCACATGCTTCTTCTACCTAGTAGAAATCTCTGATAAGCATGAAACTGGACAGCAATACCTTGAATCTGTTGCACTTGTGCATAACGTGTTACTATTCAGAGAACTTTTTCCTCAATGTTTTTATTAAGTAACACTTAAGTAAGCTACACACATAAATCTCCCCATTTTCTCTCATGCAGACAGGAACAAGGCACATAAGAAAGTTCTCACAGTGATTTACATCTACAATCACTTGCACTAAAAGATATATAAATAAATAATGCCTCCTCTCTCTTTTTGCAGTAAGCTTTTGTTATCACCAAGACTATTAAAATGAAGCTTTCCACATGAGCAGTAGCTCAGTGAAATATCTCTGCCATTTCAAATGCTTTCTGTATAATATCAAATACTGCCAAGATACTTAATCAGATTGATTATCTGAGACTGAAACAAACAACTTGCAGCCCTGACAGCCAAAATCATTATGTTAGAAACGGGGAAGGATAAATGAAGGCCTGTAGTGCCCCACCACCATACAGCACTGTATATTTTCCTCCTGCCTCTACCTTGAAAATCAACAGAGACTTATAAAAAGAAATAATGGATGTTAACAGTGGCATTATTGCTAGCCTACAGATAAAACAAATGCAAACTACAACTATCAGAAATAACTTTTAATATAATTAAAGATCTTTTGCAATCTAAATATTCAAGCTCAATTTCTCAGTGTATGTAATGCTTTTCATGTTTTCTTTAAATAAAGAGAATTGTACATTTTAAAGACCCATACATATCTCAGAATACTGTATCAGGATCGTGCAAGTAATGACTTCTAACAACAGATTTTAAAACACGTAAAACAGTGCCTTGATATAAAATATCTTCTGATTTTTAAGATAAGACTGTGTTAAACCTCACAATTCCTCTGCATCAAAAGATGTTTTAATCTCCAGTTAAGAAGCAGAAGAAGTAAGGCACATAAAAATTGAGTTTGACAAACACACCAACACCTCTGCACTTGACCGACTTGGTGACCTCACCCATTCATAATGGTTCTCACCCATAATGACCTTCTGACACTGAATAAGGGTTGTCAACAGGTATAGTCTTTCTGCCACTAAATATCTACCTGACCATGGATTTTCTTGCAACCTGCAGAAGCACAATTTCTCCAGGGGCAGAGGAAGGAAGTGGCAAGCACACATGCAACCACACAAATGCACATCAACATGTTTTGTCTCAGTCATCATCACATGAGTTTCATTTCCTTCAGAAACCAGACTGAAGCAAGGAGGGTAGGGAAGATACATAAATATGCAGCTATCGTACTCCTTTATTCTCACACTTCTTTAAATCTCTCATTCACTTTCTCAACGATTGCTGGTCATCCTTCTTTGTTACATCGCACTGATCATCACAGAGAAGCTTGGGAAACACTTTGGCATCCACGTAATTCTTGTAAAAACACTGGGAAGTGTAATCCTCTCAGAACAAGGATCCTAGGGAACAAGGGAAGCCGTATTTTGGCTCTCTACCAACCATTTTATAGCAAAGGTAATTAGTAAGTTACATACAATTGTAAGTAACACCAGCACAAAATCCAGCTTCCCTCGCCACTTGCTCTGTGCTAACTATGCCAAGATCGTGACAAGCTTACTTAGCATGGTTATTGTTTCCAATTTCAAACCCTTATACTTAATTAACTTTTAGCTCTATATGGTCTATCTTAAAGAGCCAAACAAACTAAAAAAAATAAAATACTCCAACCCTATTACCTCACCTTTTCTTCTCTCTACAGCCACAATGCACTAGATACACTTTAGAAAGACTTCATTTATACTGAACACCTAAGATTTGTTAAGTGTGATACTTTACTTTTGAAATAAGTTATATAGAATATCATACATTCCTGACACTGATCAATCTTTTCATATCAGGAGAGAGTTCAGTATTTCAGAAGCAAAAGTCTGTGACAGAAATCACAAGAGAAAAGAAAACGATGGCAATGAGTTAAATTTCACGTGCATTAGGTACCTTACTCTATCACCTGAGAAACGGAAAGAGCTGACCTTCTGTTGCTTTTTTGGACTGAAAAGCATCAGACATTAGCGACAACTCTTAAAATTTTATATAATATGTACTTACACGTGTTCATGCGTACATACACACAAATGGAACTCCATGATTCAATTCAAATGTGAAAAGAAAAGCTAAAAAGATTGGGACAGTGATCAGAATTTCAATAGTCCTTTCATTAAATCAACAGGAAATGATAACTAATGAGAAATTCCAAATATTATTAATACAGGAAAATATGTCCAGCTTTGACAACCAATGTAGTCATGGAATAAACACTTCCATCTTCAGTAGCTGCTAAAACAAACACTCTTTTACAGGCTTTGACAGAGAACAGAATTCATTTCCCCTTTACAGCTGCACTGCTTCAAAGTCAGTTAAACATCAATGTGACAGCCTTACTTGCTAGAGCTTAGACATTTACTGTATTATCTTAGCTGGACATGACCAGAAAGCAGAGACTGAAAACAGAAAAGGGGGGAAGAGAGGGAAAAATCAAGTTTGTTTTTCTTAAACACCTTATGAAGTATTTGTCTTACTTGTTGCCAGAGAACTACTCTTCTTATTCACATATTTAAAGGCATTTAAAGTCTTGCTAAATACAAGCATAACACATGTCTGAAGGCAAAACGTTCACTTCAGCAGAGCTTATTTACACAGAGAGCATTCAGGCACCAAACTCGCTCTGCAATACAATGTACTTATATAAATGAAACTTAGTAGACTGAGCTATTATCAATAATTACAGATTAGACCATCTTATTTGCAACTAGACATCACCCTACTGATTTCCTCATTAAAACCTAGATACAGGTTTTGTTCTTACCCATGTTTCTGCCATTGACTTTTCTGTACAATCCCTACCTTACAAAATCATGGTGAAGCTTAATATATATTATTTCATACAGAGCACCAAGACAATAATAAGTATTTAATAGTAATCAGGAAGAAGTAATGGCCAGATGTCAAGTCAGCTCTGACAATGCATACAGGCCACTAAATTTACTGCCTTGAATGAAAAATAGACACCAGATAAGTGCAGCAGACATTTACAAAAAGCGGTCTACAGAGTATTTCCTGATATTGTGTAGAAAGCTGGCTGGTCACATGATGATGACTCTGCTTACTTCCAGATGTTTAATTGCAGTAAAGAAAATTCAGAATACATCAATCCACGTTCTTACTACTCATTTCCCATGAAAGCAGTTGTTGTGGCCATCAGAGGAAAATTACATGATCACAAAGAGAAGATGTTTTGTGCATTACTTACCAAAATACAACCCAAACTACTAGTGGAAAATTTGCCAAGTGACTAGTTCTTTCACGGTAAATGATCTCTCAAAACCAGCACTCAGAAAAAATCTGTACCATACAATGACATTTTCCATTAGGACTTACAGCATATTCTTCCTTTTTTACATATGCTATAAGCAAGCTTTTTTTTTTTTTTTTTTTTTTTGCATATTTTCCTTTATTTTTATTAGTATTTTCTACCTAAATACAGAAGTTGTATATGAAAGATAGCCTAAATCACCAATTTTCTGTTGAGGGGGTAGGGAGAAAAGGAGGGAGAGGGTGAGAGGGAGCACACAGTAGCTAACAAAGACAAAATGTTGTGACACAAAACAGTCTGCATAAATTATGTTATTAGGTGTTATCTTTTTTCCCCCCTTCCCCCTATTTGAGCCCTTGCTTTTGGGCCAAGATGAAGTTCTAGAGAAAACTGATGATTTGTGGCCATATAATTTGGCATAACCAGTAAGTTTATACTCAGGAAATCTCCAGATCTCCGTGAATAGGAGTTTGAACTACCTTTCACCTTTTAAAGGGTCACATCAAGGTTAAAGGAATGAAAAAATTGAGATGCGCTTCATCTACCAACAATAAAATCACTCTTCTTCACACACGGCCTGATTGGAAGATTTCTCCTTATTTCACAACTCTGATGCGCCAAATTTCATGGCATCCCTGTAGAGTATTCTACAGCTCCAGTTTGTGATGTATTTGAGGTTTCTGCCTGGAACTCGTCTGTGTGAACTCCCACACTCCCCTATTGCAACTGGAGTCAGAAAAGATACTTATGTTTATATTTCCCCTCTAGGAAAAACAGAATAGAAGTGAATCAAGCATTCACTACAAACACAAAAGCTTAAAACAAAAACACCCTGCATCTTTCCAAACAGCTCAAATTAATGACCGCCCCCCCCCCCCCCCCCCAGGGCTTGCTGCAGAGGCTGTCCCTTTGGCTGGACTCGAGATGATCTGATGATCTGGCTCTGCTTACAGCGGGGAGATAGTGCACTGTGTGTGTTTATACATATTTACCTGCTAAAGTGTTAGGGCTTTGGAGTTGTGTTTTTTGTTTGTTGTGTTTTCTATGGGGGTGGGGTGTGGGGGTTGGATTGCTGCTGTTCTCTCCTTACTCCAGCAGCACTATTTTTAGTAACTAACAAACGGGTAACTGCAGTTCCTCTCCTATCAACAGAAAGATATCCAGCTTGAAGTGGCAAAGCAGCCCAGTTCATACATGCTAGCAATTCTTCAAATAGAAGCTGGTGAGCCAGACCTGGCTTGCTTGTGATGCAACTCACACTTCATTATGTTCATTTTAATGCAGAAGACAGAAGAAGGTGGCTTTGCATTTGAAAACAAGTCTTTGATGGAAATATTGTAAAATAAAAGTGTGATTTCTATCTGTATAATCCTC
Organism: Anas platyrhynchos; assembly: GCF_047663525.1. Classification (NCBI taxonomy): domain Eukaryota; kingdom Metazoa; phylum Chordata; class Aves; order Anseriformes; family Anatidae; genus Anas; species Anas platyrhynchos. The sequence goes on along the minus strand of NC_092588.1, from coordinate 34,472,529 downwards.
ATAGAACTAATGATATTTATATCTCCCTGTCAGCTACTAGAAAGCACAGAAATAAACTTTCATATCCTAAAAAACTTCCCTCCCCACACATGTACAAAAAAAAAAAAAGACTACACAGTGTTTTACCCAATGCTTCCCCTCAAAATCTTACAAAACTTACATTTCAATAGCTATTGCCAACTTCAAAAACATGCCACAACCTATTATTACAAATTGATATAAAATTAACTTTTCAAGAACCAATACATCTGTGTTCTCAAAAAAAAAAAAACAATCTCAGAAGCAACAATAAGGTAAACTCACATACGCAATTCAAGCAATTCAAAACAAACATGGAAGTCAACTAATGTATAGCTACATTTACTGAAATCAGAAATCTTGGGTGAAATAAAGGAACAAAGTTTGGGACAGAATGGCAATGGAAAGTTCTGCAGGAGAACTGCACTTAGCAGCACTGGAGTTGAGTCTATGAGACTCATCTCAAAACTCACATCAAAAAAAATCCTCTGATATTTCTCAATATATTCAATGTGTGCTGCACAGCTTGTACCCATTCAATAATCCTGAAGAAATACTAAGTGCGGTTAAAATGATTTATTCCACTGAGCTTTTTATTGTATTAATTTATACCCTATGACATCACCAAGCATAGATGTTTAAAACTTCAATTTAATTTGTAAGACAGAGAAATACATAACCTGCTAAAATATAAGTAGGCATGTTATATGGCTTTTAAAGGTGAACTGCTGCTGAAAAAAAATAACAGCAATATACACAGAATATCCAACACAGATCAAGAAGTAAAATTTCATATTGATTCCATTATTAACTGAAATCCTGCCCCCTGCACTCCCGCCCTCAAATTCAGGTTAGTTCTAACTGCTAAAAATGCCCTTTATACGTGACACAGAACAAAACATAGGAGTTCTGAAAGTTTATTTTAAAGGCTTTGGGCTGGCTAAACATTACATGCATGAACTTGCAAAACATTCAAGCTGCTTCTTTGTCTACTTGTAAAAAGCAGAACTTCTCCCTTAAGCTCCCGTCATGTCATGTGAATTTAATAATCAATTTTGTTATGGAAAAAAATAACGATTCTTCTTGTTGGGGGCATAAAACATGTATGCAAACAAGAGAAGCTGAAAAGACAAACTTGCCCATGCATAAATAATGCTGAAGACAAAAGAGACACTAAAACCCTAACCCCATCACCCTCTTAGGTAAATAAGATATTTTCCCCTTATCTCTCAATGATATTAATTCCCAATGATATATTTGATCATAACTAAAAAAAAAATAAAATTGCAGCTTTCAACCTTAAGGTAGATCTTAAAAATACGACCCATTCATATAATTCCTTAGTCATCAGGTGACATTCCTAATTTAAAACAACCAATTCCCCCATGTGGCTCCATTATAAGGTGATAGCAAGCACCTCTTGTAATTTAAAGACATCCCATTTTCCTTGAGGTTAACCAGACAGCAAATCAAATAATCCCACAGAGGATTCAGAGAAAGCTTGACCCATTACTGAAGTGTTAAATTAGAATTTCAAAGAGTAACTCCATCATCACCATTCACAGAGATAGCTTCGTGTTTCACAGAGGAAGAATTAAAAACTAAGTCAATATTCAGTTTTATCTCCTAACATAAGCAGACAAAAATATTGTAAACTCAAAACAATTTGATTTTGTTTAATAAAATAGCAAAAGGCCATTGCTTCAACAGCAGTTCTTACAATTTCATTAATAAATCACAACACATGTAAATAGCAGACATTTTATTTATATGAGGAAATGAAAAACAAATATTTTTATTTAGGTCACAATGAACTTGCACATTCTGCATATGGAGAAAATAATATGGATTGAGCCCATTTTACTATAAGAAAGTGAAGAGGTGACACTTCACCTCAAGATCAGTGAGTTCTTCAGAGAACATCTCATCAACCTGACACTGAAGAGTAAATTCCCAGCTTTCTATCATGTGTCCAGGGAATAACGCCATTCCTGCTGTTAGCCATACACCATAATTCCCATGGGCATGAGTATCACAAAATTTCCATCACAGAAGCCATTCAAGGATGAATGGAAGACCCCATATTCTACAAATGTTTCCAGCTACCTTATCCACATCTGTTGATTAACCAAAAAAGTTGATCAAAGTTCAAAAATATTTTCATAGCTGATACTTGACTTGAATTAAAGATAAAATAAAAAGTTAACTATTCAATGCAATAAACAGAATAACAGATGCTTCACACAAAGAGCCCATAACCAGCATGACATGAGGATGGCTAAAGTTATCTGATATCCTGAACAAAGTAGCAAGACAGAATGAAAAACTGGTAATACAATCAGTACAAATTACAATATAGAAACAAACATGCAAACAAATGTTCAACTATTAAAATATTAATAAAAAACATGTGTTGCTCTAGGTACGCACTCACATAAAACCATGTTGCATTAATTCATTGTTTCTCCACTGCTCCACAAGATGTTGTCCATACAAGAAAGTAAGCTCCCTGTTACTGACTTCCTTCCCTGTCAGCAGTAAGCAAGATCAGTTAAAAAACAGAAATATGTCTTCTATACACTCAGCTCATGCCCTTTTTTTTCCTTCAGAAAAAATCTTCAATTACCAGAAAAGTGTTTTACCCAACATTGGATTTTACATTTTCATCTTCCATGTATTAGTAGTTAGCTCAGTCTTTATGTAAGTCACCCTTATTTCCCCTTCTTAGATTGGAGGGGAAAAAAAAGCATGCCTCCTTCCATGAGAAAATTCTATGGTTAGGGATGCTACCTTTCTTTCACAGCTATTTTGATATAACTGAAATAATTTACATAAGTGTAACAGAACAGAACACAGATCACTACGAAAATTTTACCACAAACACTATAGTTACTAAATCAGACAGTCCCAAAGTCACGTCAGCACTAAGCCATACGATGCAATACGGTCTCTTCAACCATAATACAAAATAATCACTTAATCTTTTAAATTTTTAAGATTGTATTTTTACCTTTGAGAAACATGCTGTACACAGTTCACATTTTCACTTTTCATTTTCTCTAATGCTAAGAGATATAAAAATGTTGCATTTTGATCTTTTCAGGTTTTCAAGAATTCATCAGTTTTACCTGGCAAAAATTCTTCACATGGGCCTAATCAAAGAATTTGGAAAAAAGGTGGCATGAATTTTCCTGTGGTTGTCACTACTCATTTTCTATTTTATCTTTATAGTCAAATGTATCCATTTACTTATGGACAAAGATCTCTCTGACATAAGGAACAGAGCTGTGCCTAGAATGGATTTTTCATTTTAGCCCCTGAACAGGAAAATGAAAGAAAAAAACACACTTTAAACTGTTTCAAGTTGCACGAATTCTCAATTCATCAGTAAAAACGCCCTTGTTTCAGAAAGCTTACTTCATGTCAAAGTAGGGTAAGCCATCTCAAAGCATTAATAGCAACCACAAGGGGATTTAATTGCTAAATATATCTGTAAATGTATACCTTAGCTTCCTGTGCAGTACCTTGCCTGAGAAGACAACCTGATAGGTAGCATATAAATAAATTAAATAAATGGAAGTGGGAAAGCGAAGAAACTTCTGTCCTTTACTGCAAGGCATACACAGCAGGCAGGGTGCTCCAAGCTGAAATCCAGTTCTTCAACAACGTATTTAAGCAAGAATAAAAAGCAAAATTGTTTCAGAGGCAGAGACAGAAAGCTCCAACCAATAAAATATTCAGCAGCCCGAAGGGGGAGCAATCTCCCAGGAGGCCAGAGACCCAAATGGGAATTAGGAGCATCATGCCTCTACCTTGTGGTGTGCTCAAAACAAGGAGGCACGCAGCAATTTGCCCTCCCACCTCTCCCCCTTCGGCAACCCAGGATGAGCACAGCCCTGCACCCATGCCTGTCAGTGCCCATGTGTGCACGCAGGCACAGGACAGGGCTCTCAGCCCCTGCAGCCTCGCCAGATAACATGGGTTGCACCAGGAGCCATCTCCCATGGCTGCAAAACATTGGCAGCTGGCCAGAGCCTGGCATGCTGCAACTGGACAGGGGAGCAGCACCTGGGGAACGGGGCCAGACCTTGGGAAGCAGATGCACCATCCGCCTCCCCTCAAAGCAGAGCACAGGCTGTGTCAGATAGACAGATCAATAAATACACACACAAACACTCCAACTCCTATTAGAGTGTCACATGGATCAAGCGGTCGTGGCCCACGGCATCCCTCCTCCTACATTGCTGCCTGCGGGCTTTGGCCAGACAAATGAGCATGGGCTATCCCAAAGTGTTACCACGCTGTATCAGAAGACGACATGCAAAACACCTCTCCAGGAAGCCAGGGGCAGAAGGAAACAGCTCAGAAATGGACTAAAGAAGCAGATACTTTTGGGTAGACCTGTGTGGTGCCAGGAGTTGGACTTGATGATCCTTATGGGTTCCTTCCAACTCAGAATATTCTATGATTCTATAAGAGGAAAACTAAGTAGGAAGCAAGTTTGTAAACTGACATTACTGGAATCAAGTGTATCATCAGCAGGCTGCTACGTTTCTTTTCTTTCTGTACTTTAAATAGTACCCACAATACCTAAAACAGGACCAAAGCACCATATATGTGATTCTAGGCTGATATTCAGAAATAAATCAGTACTATACAGGTTTGCTGTACACACAGCATATCTGACACTAATCAGTGAAAGCAGAAAATGAACAGAACATAATTCGTTTGACAATTCATGCTGTAGCACATCACCTGTGGTGTACAATAGTGGTGGTAGCACACTTGGTGTATGACAGCAGCAGAATAGCATGGGCTGTTTCATATAAAATGGCCTATTGTGTTGGTTTTTTTCCTCCCCTTTTCTGTATTTGTGTCACGTATGTTGTAAGTATGGCAATCATAAGTGTTATACAATAGACTCACATGTATTGATCCCCTAGATATTTTGCTGCAGATCAGGAGCTGCAAACTTGAATAACAACAAAAGAGCAGGCTCATAGAGAATGCAAGACCAGAATCACAGTCATGGATGAGGAGTATTTTAAACACTGGTAGTCATGCATGAAACTTCATGTATCATCAGACACACACAGAACTTATTCCCCTGTAGGATATATTCAGGAAGTTACATACCACAATTCCTGACAGGAAAAGTTTTTTCATGACTCTCTTCAGCTGTACTGAGCAAAGCAGGATTTGTCAAGAGAAGCCAAGCAAAAAAAAAGTCTGAAAACTGGAAGGCCATAAAAATTAACCCAAGTGAAATTTAATACATGTTGGCCACCTACCTTCAGAGGAATATAGATGTTTCAATCCCATTTTAAAACACTACTAACTTTGCCACCACACGGTAGTTAGAGTCAAGCTTACACCCTGGACAAAAAAATAAAAATCTCACTCTTATGACTGTGAAATAGGTGCCTAGAGATTGAAGGACAAAGGAACCCAAAGCAAAAATGGATCTTCAGTTCAATGGGTTACTTGTAATGATGATTCAAAGTTTACATGAAAATATCAGAATATAAGCAAAAGAAAAATATACTGGAAGTACACAAATAGAAACATTTTAACTCAGTATGACATTACTGCAGTCTCCCTCAAGGATGAACTGATTTGTGATACCCACTATAAAACTAACTCTCTTCTCAATTCTAATTTTAAATGTTCCTAGATTGCCTATTGCTGTCACTTTGAAAGATATGGAGCTTGGTGTATACTGAACACTTTAGTTTATTGAACTGGGACTACTGAAGGAACAAAAGCACAGATAATGAAAAAGAGGAAGAATCTGGATCATAAGTTACTAGACACACATACTAAAATCTGATCTCTATGTAGCCAGGTAACCACAAATGGCTGTCCTTTCTGAGGAAGGAAAATATTCAAATACCTTTTCTCTTTCCAGATTGTTAAGATAAGGTGTCTTGTCTATGCATAGTTTAAGAGATATTTCTAATCCAACTTAATATTAAACTTAAAATCTGTAACTTATCTGAGACTGTATTTTTCAACATCCAAAGTTTATTTAAAAATTACAATTTCTTGCCAATCCAGTTAATATAAAGGTAAATTAATCAGAGAGAAACACTGTGCCACACTTTAGATTAACCAGCTGCAAATTTGCTTACTATTCTTGTCACATAAGTCTTCAGACTTTAACATCCCAGCATTGTGGCATGATAAAAACTCATCAACTTTAATGTACAGAAATATCCATGAACCTCAAATTATTGTACTATAATGCTGTCAAATAAACAGACTACTGGAATTCAATTTCCAGAAAGCCAAGGCAAAATCTACTGGCCTTAATCTGAAATACCAGTGTCATTTTCAAGCCCTGTATTTAATTAATACTATTTGCTGTCAAGAGCTGAGCTGGGTAAATATTTCACTCTTCCCAATTCAGGGGCTAAAGGCAGGCCCAGAGGAAAATTTGCCCGAGTAAATGCATCTCATCTTCTTTGATGATGCAAGTGCTCAGTTGTCCTGTTCTTGACCCCTTTAGAATTCCCAGGCTCCAATACCACTGGTACAATGTCATCAATCTATATTTAAAATATATATTGATTTTCCACAGACAATAATGACAGCTATTCCTTCTGCAAATGCACATATAGTATACCTTTGCCCACAGAAAAACGTTCCTATCAAGGTAAGAAATGAAAAAATCTTACTAAAGCCCATTACTAAGTCAAAACCAATATTTAAGAAGTGAATAAAATCAAGTTAGAAATCTCATTTCCTAAATATTTTTTATATATCTCACTGAAACTGAAATGTTAGAAATAATCTTCCTGGATATAGCTAGAAAAGGCAAATTTCAATCAATTCAATGATAGTGTTTTCAACAGTCCTTGATATATGAAGTTTGGTTCTATCAGTTCAGTAAGAAGTTCATTGACAGAGAACTCCATTTAAGTCCATTCACAGTAATTAATGAGTTTTACATATTTAAGGACAGTTCAGTCCAGACCTGCAACGAATTTGGATGTTGTGGCCTCAAAACTATTAAAGTAGTTTTAATCTGCTTTCATTATTAACAAATCTAGATCTGCTAGTTGCAAGGATGATGAGATTTCCCTCTAACTCTGTTTTCATTAATTTTAAAGGAAATGGAATCACAGAATCACAGAATCTCTAGGTTGGAAGAGACCTCAAGATCATCGAGTCCAACCTCTGACCTAACACTAACAGTCCCCACTAAACCATATCCCTAAGTTCTACATCTAAACGTCTTTTGAAGACTTCCAGGGATGGTGACTCAACCACCTCCCTGGGCAGCCTGTTCCAATGTCTAACAACCCTTTCAGTAAAGAAATTCTTCCTAACATCTAACCTAAAACTCCCCTGGCGCAACTTTAGCCCATTCCCCCTCGTCCTGTCACCAGGCACATGGGAGAACAGGCCAACCCCCATCTCGCTAGAGCCTCCTTTAATATACTTATACAGAGTGATAAGGTCACCCCTGAGCCTCCTTTTCTCTAGGCTGAACAAGCCCAGCTCCTTCAGCCGCTCCTCATAGGACTTGCTCTCCAGGCCCCTCACCAGCTTCGTCGCCCTTCTCTGGACCCGCTCAAGCACCTCGATGTCCTTCTTGTAGCGAGGGGCCCAGAACTGAACACAGTACTCGAGGTGCGGCCTCACCAGAGCCGAGTACAGGGGGAAAATATAGTATATTTGTGTAAATTTCAACTCTCCCACACAATAAAAACCAAGGATTTCCATAATCTCCCACTTGTAATTCAAGGAAGGAAATAATAATAATATATGGGTCAATTTAATAAATCTTAATAGATGCTCATTTCTCTACCTCTGTGGAACATTTTCACTGTACCACCCACACAGAAAGTTTGCTCTCAGATTAGCAGTATCGTTTTAACCCTGACTGCATTAAATTCACTATAATCAAGCATCTACTTTTATAGGCATCTTTATAGGCAATTCATGTTAACTGTCGCTACTGAACAGGAGTGACTGAAAACAGAAAAATCTGATCATATTTCATGCAAAACAGAGCTCCTCAGTTTTGAGGTCTAAGAAATGTGACCACATTCTCTTTATTTAGCACTAACCAATTCAAACTAGGTTAAAACTGCCTCAGATTCCTCTTCAAATGAGAAGACCTAAGTCAGAAAAAGATATGACTATCTTGTGATCAATAACTGTTTTACTTCAAGTATTTCCAAAATACAGACTCTATAGGAGTTAAGGTGTAGTGAACTCACTCCTGAGATTTTGGTGGGCTCCATCCCAGCACAACTTTGCATTTTGATAGAAGTGATCTTTTTTATTTATATTTACACTACACATACACTTTTATTTATATTTCATACATGGAACCTATTGTAATCTTTCCTCACATGCATCTTCAAACTAACAGTGAACACTCTTAAAACTGGCTTCAACATAAGGTACTTTTATTTTCAGTCTTACACTGTGTTTTCTGACAGCACTCCCTTCACACATAGGCATATTAGGAGGACACAGTCAAAAAATGGGACATCTGTCAGAATTTTATCTATGACTGCTGTGAGCAACAACGAGTACTACAACTCATAACAAACAGATGAATATTTTCTATGCATCACACTTGACACTAACTACAACACAAATGCCAATGAAATCACTACAAAGTTGGATTGAAACAGACTCTCATCAAGAGTGACAGAAAAGTGAGATTCCTCTACTCTGCATTTTTTATTTTTTTCCCTGTGAAACATTCACTGCAAAAGACATAATTTCAAGCAGAAAGAAAAGGCGAAAGAGACAGAAGATGTTTTCTGACTGAAAACCTTTAAATTAGGAACTAAGGTTAGTATTTTTATCTTGGTGGTTTGTTAGTTTAAAAACTAAAGTCTGACTGTCTCTAACTGCACACCCTTCTGGTAGGGCACAGCAGCTATCATGTATGACCCTAACCACCAGATTTCCAAGGGTGTAGTCACAAGTTCTAGCACTTACATTATTTGTATATGCTTATGTATATATACACTCTAAAGCCATTGAACTAGTCCAGGACTCAAACTCTAATGCGCTACATTATATTCAGAATATATCCATCCAGTATTGAGCAGTAGTTTCACTTGCTGCAAAGCTTACTGCAGTGGCAGAGAAGCTGAATGCACACAGTCGTTTTACAGTCCCACAACACACAGTCAAACATTTATTCCACAGGCAGCTCATATCAAAAACTGAGGACAGAATTTAAGAGATTCAAGCTGGTATATCTTTTCACAGAATCACAGAGTTGTAGAGGTTGCAAGAGACCTCAAGAGATCGAGTCCAACCCTCCTGCCAAAGCAGGTTCCCTAGAGCAGGCTGCCCAAGTAGGTGTCCAGACAGGCCTTAAATATCTCCAGAGAAGGAAAGTCCACAACCTCCCTGGGCAGCCTGTTCCAATGATCCGTCACCATGAAGTTCTTTCACATGTTGATGTGGAACCTCCTCTGATCCATTTTTTGGCCATTGCCCCTCGTCCTGTCCCCATAAACCACTGGAAAGAGGTTGGCCAAATCCCTCTGTCCTCCACACTTAAGATACTTGCAAACATTTTCTAAGTTCACACATTAATAGTTAATATAAATTAATATAATTTCTCTGATATTGCACCGGAGAATGTGAAACTCTGAATAAATAAAAAAAATAGGACTGAAATCCCAGGACTTCAGAAGTCAGTGTTAACACTTCCAAGGATTCAAAGGAACCAAAGTGTGAAGCTATTCCATATCTTATGCAATTCCCTTTCCCTTAGTTATCATGTGAACATGTGGGTAACTATCCATTTTAGAACATTAGGATATTATTTTTGGAGAGCTGCCTCTCTATTTCCAGGTTCATCCTCGGCTTCAAGTCCTCTAATGGATTTATTTTTTTTTTAAACTGTTTTCTTCCTCACTGTTATAACCACAGGCTTCATATACAAATATTTACCTCTTAGTTGCTCACATTAAAAGCTTTGAGCTTTTCATAAACAGCAACTATGTTTTATTTAGTATCTGCAAAGGTACCATATTACTTTCTGTCACTGTATCAACTAAACAAATTTGGAATTTTAGTGCAGAACTTAGCAGCACTAAGCAAAGAAAGTTTTTTTTTTCCACTCACATTAATTAATTAGGAAAAAAGGCAATTATATGCAAATTGCTTTTTATTTGAATATTTACCTTTTTCAGCCTTAACCTAATGCATTCTCTGTTTGATAGAAAATTGCAATCAAGACAACTGAAATGAAAACAAACATGCTATCAATTTGACAACAAAATTTCATGTTCTCTATGGGAAATGTTGGCAGTGACATTTTTCTTTCTTCATTATTCATACCTAACTCATTCTATTATGAGTCTTTTATTCACTAGAAAAAGAAAAATCAATAACTTATTTTGAGATTCTTACTTTCCTTTTTTAAAGAAATTAATTTGAATGATCACAAAAATAACTTATTATTGAGAAAATCTGCATGTACACAGTACGATCATTATGCATCTCAAGTAAGTAGTGTAAATAAATAATATAGTGTAAGCAATAAGTGTAACTAAATAATAAATAACATCTACATGGCACAACATTTTCAAGTTAATATATAAACAAACTATTCAACCAGTATTATGAAGTCTATTGAATGCAATGAACTGCAAATTCTTATTATTAGAAAAGCCATGCAAAAAGGCAGAAAAACAGAAGCACTGAAAAGCTTCTTAAATCTCATTTCAGTTTAAAGAAAAGCATTGTTACTTTGAAAAAAAAAAAAAAAAGCTCAATGTAATTAACAAAAGAGGAAATGATACTTGATGTAGACATACATAATTTTACCCATAAATGGCTGGCATTGTATAAACAGCTATGCCCCAAAAAACCCAAACCCTTCTTAGTTGGCTCACTCCCCACCTCTATATTTAGTGTGCAAGCCTCAAAAATACATATTTCTGACCTTAATAAGTCACTCTATGTGTTAAAAGACAACATTTATTCATGAGTACCCTGAAAAGGTTCTCACATAAAATCTCAAATGCGTATTTGTAAAAGATTTATACCAAGTGAGTGTATTGATATATTAAACATACCTAAAATAAAAACACAGCATTTATATTCTACTTTCTTTCACTGCACTACCAAACTATTATTAGTCTGCATTTAAACAATCCACAGGGGTCCTGTTTTCTAATTCTCAGTGGTATTATCCCTTCTTGTGAGCAGAGTTAAACAGGCACAGCACTGCCTGATGGAGCCATCAGACAGTAATTCTTGAGCAACAAGCAGTTTAAGTCATCAGTGTCATTATACCTATTTCAGCCCTCAATTTAAGTAATTTATTAGTGCAGATAGTTGGATGGAAAAGCTTGTATTACTTCATACTCAACCTTCACAGAAAGACAGACCATAATCAGCACATTGGAAAAACACCAGTTCCTTCGTTAAAAGAATGAAGTATCAAACAAACTTCACGTGCAGGAGCATCACATATTTATCCCCTTCAGCCTTAGCAGAACAGAGTACCGTTCCTGGTCCTGGAGCTAAAGCAAGGTCCCTGCTTTCATAACCAGTTCAAGCATAATTGTTGAAAGTGTCTAAAATGTTCATATTTCCTCTGACTGTATTATCACACATTACTTAATACCAGGGTTTGTTCTGCTGTATCCACACAATCACTTTAAGATGTCTCACATCAAATTCCTCAGCAAAGGAGATAAAACTGTAAGGTGGTCTAATTAAACATGAGGGAGAACTCACCAAGACACAGCAAGGCAGGCAGGGAGTTCTAGAGGCTGTGTGTGTGAGGGACCCCAATACTCAGATGCATCTCAGATATGCTGTGAACAAAATTGAGAAAAAAGATTAGTGTTTTATTTTTTTTAGACAGGCAAAGAAAAATGAAAATACAATGGCTAGCACATCTCACTTTTAAGCATAACATCGCGAGGGAAACATTATGTGTGTTGCAGAACATTATCTCTTTTTCCAGACACAACAATGTCCTTCTAGTCGCACAATCACTCCAGGCACACAGCTTCCTCTTTACCTGCTACCTCCTGCAAATTTGCAGTGATATGAACTAGGATGTTTAAATTAATTTACATGGTATGTAGTCCTTGTTTTCACAAAAGAATCTGTGGGAACTCTCTGCAAAAGTGCTTGGTTCCTTTTTTGGTTGACTGCTTGGCTGGCTGACTTTGTAACATACGAGTTTCAAATCTCTAAAAAGGAGAAACTGGTGTTTTTTACAAAATGCTTCTCAAACATTATTAAAAATTGTATGTGTAGAAGCATGTTTCTTCTCCACTTACAAGACCTCTGACTTGAATGATGAGTATTGGTGGACAAATTAAAAAACAACCAAAATCAACCAACCAGCAAACAACAACAAATCTCTCTTCATTAGTACAGAACTTAAGATACCAGAAGAGCAGAAGACAAGCATCATAAAGCAATGTACATTTCTTCAGGAAAGAAGAACAGGTGGGTAATAGTAACATGACACTGTCCATAGAAATATTATACCTGGACTCCTGTTTGTAAGCCAGACAAGTACTTTATGTCAAATATATCCAAGCAAGCTACCAAAAAGTTTTCTAACTTGTCTTTCTCAGCGGAGCATAAAGAAAATGAAAGATAAGCTACGATATAACAAAATAATAACAACAACAAAACAATAACAAAAAGCACTAATTATGCCTCAAGAAAAGTGGGATTTCTAGACAACTATATGATTCCTGTCAATATCGCCATCTCACAAAAAATCTTCTTCAAATAAAATCTGCTGATTTTTTTTCTAGTTCAGACAGGATATCACTACAGTAACAGGTTATTCAGAGGACCCACTAAGAAAATAATTGTTTTTGTATAAAATACATCCACAGAAGATCTGAAAACATTACTGTCTCAGAAATGCCTAAGAATTATACAAGGTCTACAAAACATTTTTTTTTTTAATTTTTATTTTGGTTTTGCAGTTTGCCCTCATTCATGCAAAACACGGTCATGTCTTGGGGTAAAATAAGTAAAATACCAGATCATTTGGCACTTTAGCAGGAATTACAAATTTTGCCAGACACCTGCAGTCCAGAGGGATTCAGTAAGGAGAAGCCACTACCCAAGCAGATGATGAGGCATAGCCACTGGGTGCCCTTCAGGCCAAAGGCAGAGAGCAAGGGCTTCATCTCCAGCCATGGTGGTATGGCCCTTTGCCATAGGATTGCAATAATAACAAGAGTGTCTGTGCAGACAGAATTGTTTTCCATTCATCTCCCAACTTTAGAAGGGCTGAATCCTCCTCCTCATGACCATCTTTTCAGCTGCTGCACACCAGCAAAGGAGGATGTGCACTACTCAAGTACCATCTTGTCTCTCAACCACGAGTATGGCTGGTGTTTTCCTCCTGCTAGTTATTTTGGGGTCCTCATCTCCTGATCTATGTGGCCTTCCAATATCACCGCTCAGAGTCTGCACATGAGTAACATGATTCCCAATGACTCCTCTACAGCTCACTGGGCACAGTGCCATGATGATGAAAGATCAGCAAAATTTGTCATTTCCATTTATTTTTTTTCCTATTTGTATAACATTTTAAATAATAATGATAGGGCTGACTGAAAACCAAGACAATACATGACAGTTTCATAGGTTAAATACTATCTTTAAAATACTACTAATAAAGTCTTTCTTTTTAACTAAGTCTTAAATTGTACATAAACCAGTGATAAGCTTGATGTATCCAAACGCATGGTATATTCCAGATTTATACTTCTAATTAAACTAGATTATCAGTGAGGAAAACTGATGAACGCTGCACACTGAAGTTACCTATTATTCCTTGTTTTCCTTTCTCAAGGAAATAAAAAGTTTCTGAAATAAAAAGTGAAAGCAACCCTGGAACAAGGCACTGCTAGTACCTATTCCCCTGCAAGTCAAACCCACAAGAATCAGAAGGTTCTTGGGATGCCCCTGAAAACTGAAGAGAAACTACCCTTGCACAAAGCCAGCTTTCACAGTAATATACTTTTAATGGTGGTGCTCAAAGACCTGTATGTAGGCCTTTTTCTGAGGCCTATATGATGAAAGAGCCTCTGCCCTAAACAGTGTACAAATTATGACTTACATTTATGATATAGAAATCATAAAAATGATTTAAATTATGATATAAAAACGGAATATATCATAGTTACTATTCTGCACACTTGTAGCTTTCCAACACCACCGTTCAATCTTCCATAGACTGGAGTGTAAAAGAAAACTTTAAAAAGGCAAACATAATAACTAAGTGCAACTGATAAGGCCCAAAATAACATCCCATGACTTCAAACCACTTCACATATTTATTTCCATTCTTTCACAATAATTTATTTTCTACAGTGCAAATAGACATCTGTATTCCAGCTACCTGTAGCAGTGTAAGATATGTTACCTTCTTGCCCCATAAAGACTAAGTTGTGAAGAGAACAAAATATCAACTCTACAAGCTATGGTTTAGCTAAAAATAAGGGAGTGCAAGACAACCACTTTCAGACATACGTGCAATAGACCTTTATTTAATACATACAAGCTTAGTGAATATTTTTTTGATCACATACAGTCTTCAGATTCCCTCACTCCTATGCTAAGAAATGGGCTTTAAAGTAACATTATTGTCTGTTAACGCTAATTTCATGCAAAACCATAGCAAGAAAACATTCCAAGGCCTCACTAGTAATGCAGTATCTTTGTATCAAAGTAAGCTGTGATCCTTAAAAAAAAAAAAAGGAAACCTTTAAACTATGTTACTAGAGCTGCATTTTAGAGCCAGTAAAGTATCAACAGGTTGACTTAAAAAAAAAAAAAAAAGAATAAAATAAAGGCAATAAGTATCCTAGTTCTACTAAAATGAAATCACATAATCCTGGTTTTAAATTCAGATATCTTCAAAAAAATATAAATATGTAGACTTGACTTGAAGAAGTATTCTTCTTGAAACTGCAATTGAAATTACATAATGCAATTTAAATTAGATAAAGTAAATAATGTATTCACCTGTATAAGCTCCCAATCTTTCTACTCAAAGAAACTCTTCTAAGAAATTGATAGGAAAGGAAGAGGACATCACTCGTTTCTCTGGAGACCAAGGTACAAATTTGTGTAAGGGCAGCAAGTGAAATTAGTTGAAGATAATTGCATTTATTTCTGGGAATAACCTCAGTGGTTGGTCTACAAGCCCTGACATTACTTTAGAAACAGTAAAGGATGGAAACTGAAGAGCTGCCTGGCAAACTCAAAACAGGGTGGAAGGAGTGTAATGGAAAGTAATCTCCACTGTAAACCAGGTGATGTCTGAACTCTCACTTGCACAGGTATGAAAAGCATATGACCTTGACTTTTTTTTTTTTTAAATTTGATTCTGTCACACAGATATGCAATGAATTTGTAAGTTCATAAACTACCTGCAATAAAAGTGTCAGTATATACTATCAAATTTATTCATAGGCAGAACTTCCTCCTTCCTCATAAAGTTTTCTTTTTAAATGCAATTTAGTACTTCCTACATAATCTGTGAGGTACAAATAAGTGACAAACTACATTGTTTTTAATTGGAGTAATTTTCTTCAAAATCCATTTGTAAGGCTCATTAGAGATCAATACTGACAGCAATGAAAAACTAAATCTGTTCACACACAGATGAATTACCACATGGACAGAATAGGATTCCATAATAATTCTGACCTAACAAGTAAATTGTTATTTCACTTTCCATCCCCATTCTTCAATCCCAGACTTTTCCACTGAGGCAGCCAATAAAGCAGCCAATTGTGATATGTCCACTATAAATCCTACCAAAGAGCAACAATATGTCTTACATAGCTCACTAAAAAAGCATCAAAATAGCAACACTCAGTCATCACTACATCAGATATATGATCTCACTATATCCAAGGATCCCCCATCCCCCCCATAGAAGCTTATGTGACCTGTACTACCTGAGATTTATGGACAAATCAACATTTTTGGTAAGTATCTTTAATTTGTCCCTGCCCTTTCATTAATACATTAATGCTTTCCATATATTTTGCTAAAATAGTCCATGTTACATTATCCTTTCTAAATAAGAAGTAACTTCAAGTTAAAAAAAAAAAAAAAAAAGAAAAATGTAATTAGGATTTGCAGAGAGGGCACTGCATCCTACCTGTAAAAAGCAGAGGCATATTACAAAAAGGCTCCTGAAAAATCTAATCACAGCGCACTCACTGAAAGAGTGAGATTTACTATCAGTTATAGCTGTGAAAATGAGAGCAAAGAAAGAATAATATATGCCAGTAACTGTATTAATGGGAGATTGTTATGGAAGCCATTTAAGGAAATGCAAGGCTTGGAATGGTATAATGATGCAGCTGCAGAAGAAAAAAAATAGTCTGTATTGTTAATGTGTTGTTGTATAGCTTTAGACATTTAAATTAATGAACTAATTTCAAACTTCAAAAAGCCAAGCACCCCAGTGACCATACACTTTCTGTAGGAATTGTGCCTGTATTATTTCCATAAAACTAAGTAAAATTTCTATTGCACTTAACTTGAATAACATTTTATTTCCATAGAACAAGATTGAAAAATCATAAATATTAACAAAATGTAATGCAGTGAATCCACCACATTCAAGACGTATTTTTTGAGCTATTCATCAACCCAAAGTAATTTTATAAAGCAGCAAAAGTATTCTAAATGCTCAGGAGAGGAAACACTGTTCTAGGTAATAAGTAAATGTAGGACTGAGCAGAAGAAAATGAATTTCTTCCACTCAGTATTAACATGAATTTACATAATGAAAAAAACTATTTCTGAATACTCACATCACTACACTGACAAGATTGGTTTGTTTTGGATTTTTTGTTTGTTTGCTTAAGCCCTTATTTAAAAATACACCATGATGATTTGTGGTGTTGTTTTTTGTTTGTTTGTTTTAGCTTGGATTTTTATTTTATTTTTAAATGCTGCACCCTAAATTGATTGAACTATACAAGCTGTCATTTTCCATGTCCCATTTCTACTTGGTATATTTTGAAGAGGCTAAGCTACTGAATCATTAAAAATAGGGAGTGTTTGCATAATGCAAATACTGCTGACAAACTATTAGCCTCAAAACCAGTAAGCTGCTTTAGTAATATGTAACCACTGATGTAACATTACAAATTATTCTAACTACTCAAAGTTACCATTTCACCTATATGCACGCCTGTTCAAACTGCAACTCCAACACAGAGCAGGATTCCTTGTGTTTCATGTTTCCCCTGAAATCTTAAAAATATTATCAAAATGCTATCTATAACAAATATGTGAAGTGTACGTTATCTAAGCTCAATTACCCTGACGGGTAAAAGTCAAAGAATACTTCTGTAAGGTTTAAATTCCCAGGAGAAGAAAAGCTCAGCTCCTGTCTGCAAGCACACAATGGAATCACAGCTGACGATGCACATCTTTTTCTGGATGTCTCCATATGCTCAGGAGGGTTCCCCCCCCCCCCAGTCCCTCCCTGTTTCTCCCTCTCCGCCTCCCTTGCTCTCAGCATTACATTGACAGATTTGTCTTTATCTGCCACCAGGAGCATGAGAATGTTTTAACAACTAACACAAATAAAGTAGTGCACTGAACTTCACCTTATTTAAAAATAAAAATAAGGGATCCTGCCAGAGTAGCCATCTGTAACTAAATTAGCTAATAGTAGAAAGCGAGTGCATGAATGGATGCTGTAATATAGCTTCTACAAAGTAAATATCAACATTACTCTGTCCTTAGCTTAAAATGCTAAGTCACACACCAGGGTATATACCGTGCAACAACACATCTCACCTTTGGCCTCAGAAGCCAGAAGCCAAACACAGAAATAAAAGAATACTGAACGTTTTAATGTAGGTAAGAATTCTGAAGAAAACGCATGGAATTCATTAAATACTTTATACGTACTTGAATACAAATTGCATTGTTTAGAGAGGCTAAGCACAGCAAACATACAAAAAATGAATGTGGCAGAAACAGCATTAGCTCAGTATTGCCTTTCTTCAATGCACAATCTATTAGTACTGAGCAGACAAAGAGAGTTACATTTATACTTGAATTTGGCACCAGTCTCACGCTCAGCTTTTTCTCTTCAATGGGCTGACAGCATCCTCAAGGCTTTAAGTCTCACAAGCCTCTGCAATTTCCACAATTCCCATTTCAGGTGCTACCAAAACTCGGGCTCGATGTTGATCCCCAGATTTTGCCAATAAGACAGTGACATCAGCAACAAAGGGAAGGGCCAGAAGACTGTGGGCATTGTAGTAGCAGCTGTCTTTCCCAATGACTTTGTTCTTCCTGCTGAAAAAACCTGTGCTCTCTGCAGATGGACTAGCTCTTACTCTCTTTCAACGATGGAGGGAAGTGTTGAACATCAACACTTTCATTCTCATGACAGAGCCTTGCAGACTTACAGTGAGCAAGCTGTAACCTAAAGGATTATAAAAACACAACTATTCTTAAATAATTAATCTTGACTTCATGGCTTCAGTTTAATACAATACACTACTTCCGATGTGAACAAATCCCTAATATTTTCCCATTTTTGTCCAAGGGGAACAATCTTTGAACATTTTCACTCTCAAATGATGTAGCTATAGTTTAAAAGCTTAAAACTGATTTGTTTTATTCCAACAGTATAATTCTTGATAGAAATAATGTATTCCTTCCTCAAATGTCTTGAGTTTCAAATATAGCACTGACACCACCAGGACACACAAAGAGGAACATAAGAGCTACACATCTTGCAAAAAAGCATCTTCAGAAACTACAGAGATACTCATGAAGTATCAATGTAGTATATGGATCCTTTTGCTAGTAAAGACCACAAGCTTGACAAAATATAAAGTTGAGAAACCTTCAGCTTTTATGTGAAATGAAAGAAGTTGCTGGCTGAAAAAAAATGACATGATTACACCACCTTTGTCAGGCATTTATTGCATAACGCTCACCAAAATGAGATACAAACATTGTAAAAATTACATGATTCTTCAAATACTTGTATGACATTTAGGATTAACCGTTCTTTTTAAAACTGCTCTGAATATTTCTGAGGGTTGATTCCATGACTATTTTGCTCAAGACCCCAGATCACAAACGGACATTAAGTTTATCATAGCACCTTTATAAACTTAGGGAAGAACCTGGGGAGGGCAGGGGGGCAAATTTACATCTTTTATCTCCTGTGACACAGTGGAGCCAACTTCTGTGTTCCAGTGTAATACAGCTACTTGAGGGCTATATTAGAAATGTCAAAGTAAGGAACACAAATGCATGGGTGTCCACGCATGCCTGCAAACATAGATGTATGTGCAAATTTGCATGAGCCTGATGTACCCTATTTATGACGCCACTGCTGATGTAAACAAGCAAGTGTTCTGAAAACTACGTAGGAGGTGCAGTACCACACAATCTGTGGTAAAACGGCCAATTTTCATTCACAGGGGTCCTACACTTTTCATAAGGGAACAAGAGCCCCGCTTTGGGGAATAACAGCTTAAATGTGAGGCTCTCGAGGGCACCCAACGCTGCCATTTCTCTGCGAGCACCCAGCACAGTGGATCAGGAGCTCCCCCTGCCCAGGCGGCCTCTCAGAGGGATCCCCCAGGAGAGGAGCCCACCAGGTGGCCCAACACTGCTATCAGGTTGTAAGGAGCGAGGAAATTAACCGGCCAGAGTTGACTTTATACTTCAGTAGGTGAAAACCCAAAGGGATGAGAACAAATGACTGCCACCAGGCACAATGGCAGCGAAGTAAGAACAGCGACGAGAAATGCTTTAAGTAAAAAGAGTGGCAGCCTTAAACTGCCTACTTATTTACAGTGGCAATAGAGCTTTGCTGTAACTGTCATAGCCAGACACAATACGCTGAGCTCAAACTATTCTTAAACAGCATAAAAATATCGCAGGAAGCAGGTGAGCAGGCTTTATAACCGAACCGACTACCCCGAAATAAAATAAAAGCATAAGGAGAAAACCCAGCGATCGATTACTGCCCAACAAGCAAGCCGGCCTCCTTTCACAAGGAGGCTGCTTCCTGGCTAAATTACAAGTGCATTCAGACAGCGGGCTGCACGCACACACACACTTCAGGCACAAGTAGCGAGGGTGAGAGCAGCTCGGACCCCGCGGCTCCGGTTACACCGCGGTTACTCCGCGGTTACTCCGCGCCCGGCGGCCCCCGAGGAGCGCGGCGGCAGCGGGGGGCCCGCAGCGCCCCCGCGCTGCGCGGAGGGAGGAGGGTTTGGGGCACCTCTCCCCCCTCGCCCCAAAAGCCTGGGGCCCCGCTCTCGGCGCTGCCACCACCACCGCCGCCGCCGCCCCCCCGTCCTTGCAGCCCCGCGGTGAGCGCGGCGCCGCCCGCCCCGCCCGCACGGGGACCCCGCGCCCAGCCGGCTGCCATCCCTCCTCCTCCTCCTCCTCCTCCTCCTCCTCCTCGTCCTCCCCGCCCCGCGCACACACGCAGCCACACGGCACTGCGGCGGCCGGGCCCCCACCCCACCCACCCCTCCCGAGAGGCGCCGGCGGCCGCCCCGGGGCTGCGCGAACGCGGAGCCTCCGCGGCTCGGCTCAGCCCGGCCCGGCCCCGGCTCGGCTCAGCCCGGCCCGGCGCGCACACGCAGGCGCAACCCCCGCGCAGAAAGTTCGCAGAAGTTGCCCGCTTTGCCCCCTCCTTCCCCCCCGCACGCCCCGGCCCACCGGGAAGGGCAGAGGGCACCTGGAGGAGCCGAGCCGGGATGGGAAGGGAAAAGGGAAGCGGGGTGGGGGGGGGCGTAGGGGGAACGGAGCGGCCCCCAGCCGTTGTCAGCCGGGGGAAGGGGAGGGGGCGAACACCGCCCTGCTCCCCAAATCAGCCCTTTTGTCAGCGGGGAGGGAGAGACCCTCCCTGCAAGTTTCCCGTGCGAGAAGGGGGGGGATCCTAAACACCCCTCTGCAATCCCCCCTCCGAGCCCCGCTCTGCCCCATGCCCTCCCCCGGCGGATGCCCGCGCCCCCCCGCGGCGCCCCCTGCCTTCCCCCCACTTTCTCCCCCCGGCAGCCGCGGGGAGGCGGCTCCCCACCTCCGGCCGGCCTGGCCGCAGCAAAGCGACCCCCCCCCCGGCCCGGCGGCGGCAGGGTGCGGTGCATGCACCCCTCGACCCGCCCCCCCCACAACAGGGAGGGGGGGGCGTCCCGGGGCAGTACCCACCCTCCCCCCCCCCCAAAAAAAAAAGGGGGGTGTGCGCGCACGATGCCCCTTCGAGGGGCAGCCCCGCAGCCCCTCTTCCCCTTCACCTCCCCGCCGAGGGGGCCGCGACCCCCGCCCGGTTCCTCCCCCCTCCCCGGCTCCCCTCGGCCGGCGTCAGCGCGGGGGCAGCCGCCCGCCAACGCCGCCCCTCCGCGGCCCCGGGCGGCCCCCGGTGCCCGTCGGGGAGGCGTGGGGGGGGCCCGGGGCACACCCCCCCCGCCGAGCACGGGGCCGAGGGGGGCGTGCGGGAGCCGGTACCGGGGTCAGCGGCGTCCCCCGCGGCCGCCGGCGGCGCTGACCTTCGCTTTGTAAGCCGAAGCTGAAGCTGGGGCTGCGGCCGCCATGTTCCCGTTTTAATAACTGCCTGCTTGTTTATTTCAATGCAGAGACCCTCCCACCACTCGCCCTCCTCCTCCTCCTCCCCTCCTTCTTCTACCCAGAGGAGGGCTGGACGGGGAGGAGGCGGGGGGAGGCACAAGGCACTCCCCCCCCCTGCCCCCGGGCACAGCGGCAGCGGCCGGGCCCCGCGCTGGGGGAGGCCGAGCCGAGCCGAGCCGATCCCGGCCGGGCTGGGTGGCACCGAGGCGCCGCCACCCCCGGCCGATGTCCCCCCGGGCCGCGGGGCCGTCCCGCTGCCCGCCCCCGGGGACAATGGCAGCCCCGCTCCCCCCAAGCCCTGCACCCACCGGGGGGAAAAAGGGGAGGGAGGGGGGAGAAGAAAGGAAAAGAAAGAAAAAAAAAAAAGGAAAAAAAAAAAAGTCCTTCGCCCTCACAGGGCGAGACTTTAAACGCAGCCCGCTGCGGGACTGGGGAGCTTCCCTTGTAGTGGCCCGTCTTCACCATAAAGAAGGGGGTGGTCTTATTTCCCCCCCCCCTAAACAAAATAAAAATTTTTTTAAAAAAAAGGAAAACGCGTTGCGTGCAAATTGTGGCACCGCCGCACAACCGTGCAGCAGCACCGACTCTCTCGCAGGATGGGGAGATGCGAGTTAAAAATTATTGAGGGCCGAAGGATGGTTGTTAAACATTGCCCTTTAGTTCTGCAGGCAAGCCGTGATGCAGAAATGCTGTCTTAAAAGATCAGCCTTATGTTTTCACAACTATCACTAATGGCAAGTTATACTCTACAGGCTCTAACAATTGTTATTTTTAATGCTTTCTCACAGGAATACGTAGTCCTAAGTTTTTCTGCAGTTATCCAGGCATTATACATAGTTACTGATAGTATGGCTAGCTCAGCAGATACTCCGATACTGTTTTTTTATCGTAAACCTTGTTTGGTAGTTACATTTTGCTGTAGTACCAGTGCTGCTTGTGTTTCCCCATGCTCTTGTCTGACTCATTTTTTTGTGTTTGTTTGTTTTGCTTTTTTTTTTTCTTTCATTCAGTAATAATAGTTCAGTTGTCTCTCAAAACAAATTTAAGGCAAACCTTCTGCCCTGCTTGTTTCCTCTGTCCACTGAAAACTTATAATATTTTCCCCCTCTGGAGAAAGAACTTCGGTATGGTACAATTTTGTCACATTAGGAAGCTGGGGGGACGGAGGGGATAATTTACATATGCTTAGCTTTGCTGCTAAATTAACAAGAGATCCTACCTACCCCAAATGCCACCCTTTTAGGGGAGTGCTTTTGGCATCACTCCAAGTGGGCATGCTCCAGTGCTGGGCTGCTGCAACTGGAGAGGACAACTGTTGGGAACGTCCCTGCGCATCGGTCGTGCTCAGGCAGAGAAACTCTTGTGTTTGCAGAAAGCTCTTCCAACTTGCCCATAGACAGGCAGTCAGCAAAGAGATCGAAGGGCTGTTCTGGCTGAAGCACAGAGAACTCAGAATATTGCCTTGAAATAACATGGCAAACGAGAGCAGCTTGTATGTGGAAAGAAACCTGGGGCAAAGAGATAGAGCTTTTCCTCTGGTCTCATTTGTTATATCTGTGCAAATTTCTGTAGCAAATAAGCTAACTGTTATACAGGCAATAATCTCATTTACCTCACGGTCATGATACATTCATTCCCCTATGCGAAATGAAGCAGTGGTCCTCTGGGAAAAAAATAGTGTCTTTGATATTATGACCATAAGCAGTCTAATTTAGAATTGCACAGGTAATTTTAATTCCAGTATTTCTTATTTAAAAATGCTTGATTTTGTCCAACCCTGCACATCCTTCAATGTAACCAAAACTCCTTATTAAATTATTTCCTAAATCCACCAGGAAGAGCAAGGCAGGCCTTTTACCTTGCTGCAGTACAAACACAACAGATTGCCCACCTACCACAAAGTTTAAGGGTTCAGCACTGAGAAAACCCCTAAGTCTGAAGCAGCTGAGTGTCCTTGGCAAACTGGGTGAGAGAGGGGATTTAACTACATCCACATATGTTTGGATCCTCCGAAATTTGTTATAAGCTGTTAACTCGTGAGTAAATACGTTTTGTCATCTAGGGCCAGAATACAAAACGCTGGTCAAAAATATCACTGTGTACAAAGGCCAGGAATTATGTTATTCCTAATTGCTGTTCTTTAAAGGGAAAGCATCATCTTCCAGAGGGAAAAGGATTCACTAAACACACTTCAGTGCTGGATTTTATTCAGCTTTATGGCTCTTTGAATCCCCTCCAATGTATTGCACCAGTGCTGCATTAAGCTGAGTAGAGATGGGTTTCACTTTTCACAAGAAGCTTCTTCAGTTTAAAACAAGAGCAATATATGCATTCTGTCATCCTCCCATGTTCATCCTCCTCCCACTTAGACTTCTAACCTTGCTGGCTATTTTGTTCACAGCATCACATTGTACAGTCACTTGATTATTCACTGTGATCTGCAAACCTTTCCTGGTGTGAAACTTAACACAGACAGAAGCTTTTAATTCCTTTGAATTCTCAGTGAAGTTTGCTTAAATTCCCTCATCATAACTTTTTTCCCCCAGATCAATAAGAAAAAAAAAAAAAAAAAAGGAGAATCTGAGTGTAATAATGTTTCACTGATCAGAATAAACATATGTATTCATTTTCTTTTTAAATCCTCCCCCCTCTCCCCCCCAGTGAATTTCTACAAAATTTGGCACACAGAGTAGTGTGAATAAAACTAACATACACAGGAATGTTCTTGCTTGCTTTTCAAATAAGCTGGAAAGTTATTCTTCCATCAGGTGAAAGGCCATTAACAATTTGTTGAATGCTCATGAACTTGGGAAGCCACTTAGGTATGGCTGCTGTCTCATAAAGCTCCATCTCCAGCTTTTACACATAACAAAGAGGGGTTTATGTGCACCTGCTGACATCAGGGCTATATGTAGAGCAGCTGTTGGTGCACAACATTTTTTTCCATGAGCAGCTGCATTTACCCTGTATATTCACTCTGCCCACCTTTATGGAGAACTGAGTCCCCACTTACTCATTAACATTCCCAAGACAACTTAGATATGGTCTTTATGACATCAATTATATGTATAGAGAGAGAGATACTGTATATACCTAACTCAAATCCACAAAGAAATCAAAATGAAATTTTAAATCAGGTAAATCTTCTGTATGATCTTCACCCTCTTTAGGGTGAGGGGACCTGTCAAGATCTTTTGGTTGAACCCTCAGCTCCAAGTAGGGACAATTTTGAAGTTATACCAGCTTTCCCAGTGTCATATCCAGCCAAGTTTTTCTGTCTCTAAGGAAGGAGATTGCACAGCATCTCTGAGCAACCTGTTCCAGTGTTTGACCACACTTGTGAGGTTTCTGGGTTTTTTGTTTGTTTGTTTTCCTTTCTATCTAACAAGTATGTTCCAGCTTGTGTCTGTTACCTCTCACAGTTAAAAGGCAACTGTGACCTTCCAAGAAGGCTCCATCTTCTCTATACCTACCCATTAGGTAGCTGACGAGAACAACAAAATTTCCATCTGCATTCTCTCCATAAGACTGAATAACCCAACCCCCTCAATTGCTACTTGCATGCCATTTGCTCCAGCCACCTCACCACCTTGGCAGCACTTTACTGTATTTGCCTTTTTATATCATTGACTTTTATGTACTCGGGAGCTCAAAGGAGGATGCAGTAGTCCAGATGCAATCTTACACATACTCCACGGATGGGAATATAGCTCTTGTTATTATGGCCCAGGATGCCATTGGCCTCTGTTGCAAGTGCACACTGCTGGCTGAGTTGCTGCTCATCCACAAACCCCTTTTTGCAAAGCTATTTCTACCTACTCAGTCCCCCAGCTCATAACGTGGACACTTATTCCATCCCAGCTCAAGGATGCTGTATCACCATTTGTCAGAATTTGTGAGGTTCCTGCCAGCCCTTTTCTCCAGCCTGCTGATGTCCCTCCAGTGTATTCACCACACCTCCCCAGTCTGTCATCATCTGCAAACTTGCCATGGGTACACTTCATCTCATCACTGAGGTCACTGGCAATGATATCACACAGTATCAGCCCCAGGATTCCAGCCACCAGCTGGATCTGCTACTGGATCACAACCCTTGAGCCTAATGGTTCAGCCAATTTTACACCAAATCTTCCTCTTGTTTAGTTCATACCTTTCCAGTGTGGTTAAATAAGGTCTGCAAATGATTGTGTCAAAAGTCTTACTGAAGCCAAGGTAAATGACATCCCTTGCTCTCCCCTTCTCCACATAAAATGTCCATCCCTTTTTGTTATAGAAAGCAGTCAGGTTGGTCAGGCAGTTTTTGGCTTACTGCCTGTCCCCCATCACCTGCCTAATCCTCCCACAGACTAAGGTCAGGCTGGCTGGCAGTTCCCCAAATCTTCCTCCTTGTAGATGGAGGCAACATTTGCCTTTTTTGAGTCACCAAGTGCTTCTCCCAGACACCATGACCATCAAAAGGTATGCTATACACACACCTGGCATGGTACTCATACCTTATGGTTACAGTCACTGTGACCCTCTGACCTGGCATCCCATCTCCCAAATACTTCTGATTATCCTCCTCCCATCGTCCCTTTACCAAAGGCTCCCCTTTCAAAGTCACACATTGGCTTAAATGCTGCTATGTTCTTTTAAAGCATCTAGGATCTGGCTCAGTTTCTCTACTGGTACTTAGGCTTTATTCTCATGTGACACACCGGCTTAATTATGAGGTTGCCATGAGGAACATATCAGAGGTACATAGTGCTTATATGTTAAAATTAAAAATATTTTTTTTTCCCTTAGAAAAACTTAAGGCACCATTTTCCCACCTCAGGTAATAAAACTGTAAGTTTACAAAGTGCTTAATCAAACATTTTGTTGCTTTTTGGGGTGTTATTAATACAATAGTTTGTTTCATATTCATACTTTTTCATCAGATAACCTTGAAAAGCTCCAAATTTTTCAAGCAATAAATCAATCAAGATCAATTTTATCTCATAAAATGTTCTGAATTTGCTAAGCCAACACTCTGCAGAGAGGTATTATAAAAAATTCTGGGTTAGCTGGACTACCTATGTAATAAATGTGTAGTGTATTATAATTTTAATCAGTATTTATGCAAATATTTTTGTACTAGAATAAATTACTCTTGTTTTATTCATACTACTTTTTTTTTTTTTAGTAGTTCTGACTAAGACAAAATGACATTCAGCTGAGGAAAATATACATGTATAACTAAAGCTCAACTGTTACGGAAAGTGTATATATCATCCTTGTACTGTAATATAAAAAAACAAAACAAAACAAAACAAAACCGAAACAATCAACAAACTCATACTTTTACATTGCTGGACCTGCATTTACCTAGCCTATTTATTTGCATCCCTTTCTTTCAGCTACAGATAGCAATCATGACCGCAATAAGCGATGGACCAAACAAAATCTGCCCCTAAATTTCTTGTGTGTTGTGATGGGATTGCTGAGCAGTTGGTACAAAATCCCAACCACGAAGAAGGGGTTGTTTCCTCTGTTGGCTGGGCACTCCTGGACACACAGCTCGGGGTGACCCTGCTCATGTGGGAGACACCCCTAGATGTCCCTTCCAGCCTTGGGAATTCTGTGACTGTGATACTTTTTGTATGAAACAATTACTTCTGCTTCTATGCTTTATTTCACACTTCTCTCCTAATTTTTCCATATAATATTCTCTAATATTTTTCCTTTTGCCCCTACTTTCCCTTTTATCTTTATTTTTTCTAGTCTTTTATTCTCAGTCTCTCCCATACTCTCATCCTGCAACATGTGCTCAACAATACAAACACCCTGACATATTCTGCATATTCATGTAGTCTATTCAAAAGATGTTGCCTTTCTTTCTAGTGAGGATGAAAAAGGCCCAGCTCACCCCTATAGTCAGACTTTAATCAAGAAAGTAAACAGCTGTCAAGCATCCACACTAAGGGGTATAACTGAGCTACACATAAGAAATAAAGCTACAAGTGTTTCATTATGTTTTTGCTGCTTAGAGAGCAAGGTCCTCTCCCCCTTGTAATTACGTGGCTGAACATGTTAATTTATCTTTTATTTAGAATTGTGTAACACTGTCTTCCTCCCTTGATTTCCTGTGCTTTAATATATACAACTTCCTACTTTCACAAGAATTTGATAATAAAATATACTGCTGAGGAAAGACAGAACTAAAACTTCTTAAAAGACACTCAACATTGACAAGGTGACATGAATGCTTTAACAAACCCCTAGACACACCCTTTGTTTGCTCTATTTTGGATGTCCTCAGAAAACTTAATTCTAAGGTAACTTTATTAATTCATATTTAACAATTACTTCTCATCACTGATCAAACACACTATAACATTTTCCTCCCAAACTATAATGATCATGCATGTAGGGTCTAAGTGTCCCTACATCTTTGATGTTGAATGCACTTTCTAAATTCACTATTAAGCTGATTACACACTGATCAATCTATGTTCTCCATTGGTCACTTACCGTGTAAACCTGGAGATATGTACACATGTAAGTTTACTAGCTCATGTAATTAGAGTGCAGAAGGCATAAAAAAAAATCAGAGGGGTGGTGAAGCATGTTTTTAACTGGCAAAAACTCAGCATGTCTGTACAAGTAGCACATTTCATGAAGCAGACATAAGATCTGCCTCTCTGTACTGCAGTTCTTAATGCCATTATGAAAGAGATTAAATCAAGATGGAGATGACAGTGATTTAGTCACAGAACCAGTTAAATGGCTTTCCAAACTTGAGGCCACTGATAGTATTTTGATTTACAGATAGCATAGAAGTTTGATCTTACAAACATTTAACTGAAATAAAGTCCAGAAGGTATAAAGAAGGAAATATAAGGAGCCTGGCACAACTCCCTAGCTCGACTCCTAGTTCGATTTCCAACCATAAGTTTTTGCACGGAATTGTTTTAATCTAACAAAAAATTAGGGGAAAAAAATGTCCCTGAGTTTTTCATACTACATAGCAGGCAGAAGTTTTCAGTTTCCTGAGACTACCTCCATTTCAGCCTAATGGCTTGCCCTCTTGAAAGCTGGTTAGCATCAGCCTCATCTGACTCATCAGATGAAGGCATTAGGAATGGGAAACAGTCATTCCTAAAGAATGAGACAGAGAGTGCAGACCAACAAGTTGAAGATTTCCATGATTGGTTTTGGACATCCTTCCTTTCCTTCCCCAGTCAGCTCTTCAGATTTGCTGACTTTTGTGTGCCTGACAGCTCTGGTGGTCTCCTTAAACTGGCTTCCTCCACTTATGGGCTTCAGGAGCAGATATAGCTACCAAATAATTCCTCCACCTGTAGGATGGGGATGACACATTGCTCAGAGTATAACAAGCAGTTTTATGATTTTCCTTCTGCTTTCTTGTATCAGGAAGAAAAGTTAACAGGGTTGTCTTTTAAATAATAATTGGTCATCAGAATTAACGTGTTACGAAAACTAGTCTCAGAGCTATTGCTCTAGCCTTCCTATACATTCAAGTAGGCAGTTCTTGATCAGTATAAGATAGTTCACATTTCTGAAGTTGCTACACTACTATAGTACATACTCACATCTGTTTGTTTTTGTAGTTAGAGGTATTGCTTTTGTTGTTATTACATGTGGCTTTTAGGTTCCTCTTAAATAGGGTTCATCAGGAAACAGTAAGGTTAGCAAAGGCAAAACTGAAGGTGGAACATTATTCCCTGTTAAGTTCTCAAATATATTTTAGTAATTATCATAATATATGAAAAACAAACAAACAAACAAAATGTTTCATAAAAATGAATTAAAAAGAGAAAAAGAGCTAAGATAAATGGATAAATAACTTACTGCTTGTACCTGCAGTTAGGTAATTCATGCTTGATTAGACGCTTGAAAGATGATGCAAATGCACTGAAAAAAAAATAAATAGAAAAGCACAATTTGTAACAACGAGCACACTTACATGTAACTTAACCAACTCAACCTTACAATTGTTTAGTGACTCCAATCTGACAGCTAAGGTAATGGGCTCTATCAATAGTTCTGCTTGCACTGTTTAAATCAACAAATGTTTCACAAGAGCCACTGTAGCCCTAACATTAGGAGGACAAGTGGCATAAAACTCTCTCCCATCTGTTGCTGTCCCATTCAGAAAACCAGGTACACCCTAAGTTTTCCACTCTGCATTTTGATTCTCATAATTAAGAAAGATCCTGCAGTGCAGAATTAAAGCGCATTTGACGAGACGTTTACATTTGCTGTGCTTTCTGGGATACAGGCTTCCAAAACCAATTGTCCTTAGTACGTTCTTCTGCCAACAGCCTCAGCCTTATGCTTACCAAAGGGAGAAAAAAAAAAAAAAAAAGACAGACTGAGCTGAGCCAAAGGTGTTTTTGTTTTTTTTTTTTTTTTACATCAGAGAGTGACAAAGTATGAGGAGGAATTTTATTTCCATATAGAAAACTATCACATTCCCTCTTAGTTTAAATGCAGCCTGTTGGGTTAAATATATACTCTGTATCCAGAAAAAAAAAGAAAGAGAAACAACAAGAGCATGAGGCAGAAAGAGGTCGAGAGGTCATCTGTGTCCACCCCCTCCTTTAAAGCAGGACTATCAACACCTATCTCACTGCTAAGTCGTTGGTCTAACCTGT
The DNA here is from genome assembly GCF_047663525.1 of Anas platyrhynchos. Taxonomy (NCBI): domain Eukaryota; kingdom Metazoa; phylum Chordata; class Aves; order Anseriformes; family Anatidae; genus Anas; species Anas platyrhynchos. The sequence continues at coordinate 34,442,254 of NC_092588.1, read as the reverse complement.
TCTTGATGACCTGTGATGAAGACATCGCAGCCTCCCAGCTACTGCATTGCTCTGCTCCACACAACTAGTTTTTCTAAAGCTTTGACTTGGTTTCTCCTGATGCCTTTTAAGCCTTTATCTTCTCCTCATATCTACCATAGGTATGGAGATGAGATTTTTTTTTTTTTCCATGTCTCTTTACTTACTGGTTCTCACCTGTATGCAGAACTGTGGCTGTGTTTCTTTCTCAGTCTTTTTCTAGACTGAGAATCCCAGTTCCTTCCAGCTCTCATTTCTGTGGGTCCCTGGGCATTCAAGCTGCAGTCCTACAGACTTTCTACAGTTGGTGCAGAGAAGACACATTTCTTGACAGTGAACATCCCACTTGGTCTGAGACCTTACTGGCACTGGAAGAAATACTCCATTTGCCATGCAGGCTGTATGTCTTTTTGAACATCCCTATTTGCTTTTGTTCTGTCCCAGTCCCTGAGAACACGGCATTGCTCACTCTTGTTCAGAGATCAGACCTATCATCCTAACCCCCAAATTTAAAAACATAGTTTAATACATTATTACGGAGATTATATTGATAAATGGCACTCCAAATGAAGTCCTCATCAAGTTATTTAAAAAATATCTTAAAGGAAAACCTAACAGAGGCTTTTAGAGTACAACCGTCTGTACTTTTCAGCAAAATCCAAACTCTAAATCAAAGCATAATAAGCATATAACACTGGTATGGTTTGTACATACTGAATCTGCCTGAATTTTGCAAAGACAAGTGTACATGTGTTTGTTTCTCTTTAGTAGTATTTCTACAGATCAACATCATGGATATCAGAGAATCATGCTTTACTTTTAACTACAAACAAGTCTCAGTATTGTCTTATGATAGCCTTATGTAACAGTATGATTTGTAAGAAAACAAACAAACTCCAACACAGGAGAAAGCTTCTATTTACTTTTATGAAACTGAGACGATCACATTGGGTCAGGTATTTAATTTTAGTTTAACAGGCCACGTTCAATTAACTATAAGTTAAAACTGGGAACTAAACTTCTGCTGTTGTAGGGATTGGGAGATTCAGCTGTTGAATGAGATCCCTTTTGGCAAAAGGACTGTACAAATTTATTGCAAACAGTTCTTACCTGACCAAACATTGTAAACTAAATACAAGATAAGAAATGGGTGGACTGAAAAAAAAAAAAGAAGAAAAAAAGAGTATTATTATTATCATATATAGCAATAGTAATAATAATAATAAAAACATAATAAAAATAACAACAACAAACCCCATCCCTACCCTGCACCTAGAAACCAAAGCTAAAAGGAACAATGAAAACTTGGCCAAGTACAGGTTTTGGTATGATAGAGAGGTGTCATACTCTACCAGCTGTTTAACTGTTGTTGAGTCACTCTTGGGAGAAACTAGAGCAGGGTAAACAATGCAACAATTCAAAAAATTCAGGAGACACCCTTAGGTAAGTGATTTGGCAAATATATTTAGCTTTGCCGGGGATACTCACTGAGTCTACTTGCATGCCTAAGTACCTTGCTAATCAGGAGTCTATTTAAGCTATTTGGAGATAGAAATTGAAATGTGTTTGTGTAAAGCTGTTGAGCCTGGTTCTAACTAGTTTTTACAAGAGAGAATCATGCACAATACAACATGCCTTGCAAACATGACTTCAGTTGAACTTGCTACCTATATATATAAAGACCATTTTCTTCATGCTTGTTTTTGTAGATCCTTTTAATATTTCTTTTGTTGTTAAAATGAAAGCCATCAATGAAAGAAAGAAATCCATCCAACACTTCAGCATTTATACAATACTTCTAATTTTGAGGGAAAGGTATTTGAAATCAAAAAAGCTTTTTTCAGAAATTCCTTAAATCATATCCCCTGCTGCTTTGATAAAATCTTTCATTTTTCTTTAAGAACAGTGTTAAAGAAGTAACCTTGTATTGTGATACATTGAATGAGTACTACTCAGGGAAAGCATTGTGTATAACTTGTGTATAGATTTGATTGCATCAGTATTTGCAAATATAACATTTATTTTTTTATATACTTGTTGATAAATACAGAGCACACTTTTCCATACTGTCTTACATGCAAGTGGTTTTATGACAAAATGCATTTTAGTTTATAAACTACCTATAAGAACTGAGTAAAATATATCCTATTAAGTGTTTTATATTCCTTTTTTTATGGAAGAGTAGCTCATTATATTATTTGAAAGTTCTGTTTGATTCCTTACTTTAAATTCCATTAAATTCCTCAGTGCCTGTTTCTTAGCACTTCACTAATACCTTGTTTGTAAATACTCACAAATTTTTGTAGAACAAAAAAAATGTGTTGGTTAGAGAAGTCATGTATTTCTGTTTAAACACCAGGTAGTCTACGCAACTATTTAGAAATAAATTGCAGTTTGATTGTTACATAAGAACAGACAAATGTAAACAGTCCTTGATACAGCCCGTAGTTGCCATTCCTATATTCCAGTGTTCAGCTTATTTCCCCAAGTATTTTCTCACTACTCTGTCTAATAGAAAAAAAAAAGTCAGTGACAACTGAGGATACGATGGACAGCATGAGCAAGGAGTAGTAGGCTTGCCTACTTCAAGTAAGCCTTCCTAATTCACATGACTCAAACAAGAAAATCAAGTAAGCCTGCAAACCCCAAACAGTGGAATGAAGAAGTAATGCAAGAATAATTCCCAATTAACACTGTTTATTTTCTAGAAGGAGACTATTTAAACGCTTGGAATTTCATCTGACCACCACAACTCAGAATTGCTTTAAAAACCTATTTTAATTAGTTGCAATATAGCGCATTGTATCTAGAGATGTGCCTATATACAAATTGTAGACATAAAATGTCGTCTATAAAATCACCAGCTGTAATTATTTGTACTCATTGGAATTAAACATGCTGAAGTCAAAGCAATAGAAACTAACTGAGGAAAAGATAAAGCTATGCATACTTCTGTGAAGATAAAATTCTAATAAACAAGAATACTTTCAAGAGATAATTTCTCCTCTTTACATACAAAATGCCAGTTTGGTGAATGGAGTAAGAAATTCTGTAAATTAAATGCAAATAGAGGTGAAACTGAAAATCAGGTTGTTTCTCAAACACGGAAATGTACATAATATATATCTCTTAATCTATAACCAAATCATGACTAAATTGCTACTTCAGAGCAATTGAAAAGGGTTCTTGCTAAAAATAAATGAAGTTCCTGAATAGTAAAGGCATGGAAATATCTGGAAATATCTCTTTACCTGCAGCAATGACATCCCAAAGTTTGTATGTTCCCCCAAGACCTACCATAATGACATACCTTGTTGACATAGCTCAAATAATTCAAATACATAATACATTAGAAGATGCTGTGCAGATTGCAATAAGGATAGAATCTACATTGAAATATTGCATGATTTAAAGTAAAAAAAAAAAAAAAAATGCCAGGGGAGACAATATTCTGAAGATTCAACTCTATATTGTAAATACAAGCATTATTCTAAATGCAAGCAGAAAGGGACCTCGCCCTACCTCAAATCACAGCTACCACTTAGAAGAAAAAAAAAAAAAAAAGGAACATTGTAGTTCTGGTGTAACTGGTTCACACACAGGTGGGTAGAAATCTGCATCAAAACATCACGTCAGCTCCTTTTTATATGGATGCCTTATGTTCTCCTCTTCTTTCCTCATTCATAGGGATGGATCTGCAACACTAACATCGATTATATAAAGCAAGAAGAGTCATAAACTGTTAAAACAAGGCCACAGACAACCTTTCCCTGGCTATACTCTGTGCTTTTTCCAGCTGATATCATTCCTCTTTCTGCATTGCAAGCTGTTCCTATTGATACTGCTACTTTTTGCTGGCTTTAAATATAAATAATACACTAGAGAAAATGCTTCTCCAAGCAAAGTAATGGAGACCAAACAGCTTGCAATATATCAGCTCCAAAGTGAAGGCCTAAAACTCTGTGAACAAACTAAGTTTTCAACTTTATTAAAAAACCTGTTAAATCTGTACTACTTGATAATTTCTTGGTACATTTTGTACACCAGAAAAGACTTGCCCTCCTGTCCAAACACCCACACGCTTGGGGGTTCCTGATGCAGGTGTAAGTCAAGCACAGCTGTAGCTACTGAGGAAAAGGACTTTTCAAATTTATGAAGAAAAATATGATGTAAAACAAATATTCAAGTGGATGTAAACTGTAATTCCCAGTGCAATTTTAATGGTGAACAAAAGCAATGCAGACACTTGACTTTCAGAGAACAAATTGACTGCTTTGGACTGCTCAGCCAGAATAGCAAGATCTCATTTACCACTGGGGTGAGGGGGTCAGGAGAGGCACAAGCTGACACCTCCTAGATTTGCAGCAGGAGACCTGTGTGGTTTCTAGCAGCACGTGACTTCTGCACATATGCCTTTTGCCCCAGATGCTCTTCTTGCCTCCATCTGATCTTCTCTTGTTCTTCTTTCATAGTTTAAAAAAAAAACAAACAAAAAACACAAACAAACAAAAAAAAAAACCCAACCAGGAAAGCCTCCCTTTTCCACAGAGAAGTTTCTTTTTCTGCCATCTTGAGCAAGAGTTGGAGGAAATGTTGGCTTCCCAAGACAATTGTGGAAGGGAGCACAGGAGGCCTGGGGGGTCTCTGGTACTGCTGAGCCCCGGACTGTACTGCACAGTGCTGCAGAGTGCACCAGAGTCAGCCCGCAGCCTCCAAAAAGAAACAACCCCAAAATAATAGCTTTTGCTCTACTGATGCTTGGAAGCAACAGTACAGTGAAGGAACAATCCCCAGATAACAAAAACTCTGAATATTTTTGCAAAAGACATTCTTCCATGGAAATTTTCTTGGGCATCAAACAGGTGTGAGGAAAAAGGAAATAAAAAACCCCAGCCGATGGCAACAAAAGAACAAAAAATCTATTTCCCATGGGCAGCACAGCTTATCGGGAGCCAGACAGCTTCAGATAACAGGCAGCGCGCCCAGGAGGAGCAGGCTGGGAGTCAGCACCAACAGGCCCCATTTTGAGTTTTTGTTCAAAAGGAGAACAGGCCCAAAGCGAGCCTGAGGGAAGCAGGTCTGTGGCTGCCAGGCCCCAGGCAGTGGGACAGGACCTGCAGCTGCAAAGCCCAATTTGTAATTTCCTGATATCTCCACAGAATAGCTTCCATAGGCAATTAATTCACTGACAAGCTAATTAGAAGAGGTTCAGCACCTTTAAAAATTAGGCCTTCAATGTTCTAAAAAAAAAAAAAAATTAACAAAATACTAATCCTGTTTGTAGGAGTGAGTTTTCCACAAAGTAATAGCTGTTTTCTCTAAACTTTAATTCCTTAATTAATTTGATTGCATGGATTAAGACATAAATGTTTCACTAAGAATATAGTTAGTTAAGTCTCTTCAGTTTATTAAGAGATACAAAAAATTGTGTTTATGAAGGTTTATTCAGGAACCTAACATTTACTAAGATAAATGGTAAGGTAATTTTATTCAATGTTACTGAAAGAAAATGACAGAGAACGTTATGTAATCATTCTATTTCTGCAAATCCACATTTTTTGATGCTAGGCTGCAATCTTTATTTTACTCAGTCGTATCCCAATTTCCTCCCTAAGACAAGCTGCAAATTGAGTTTATAGTTTATTTTAATATTTCCTGCCATCAAATTATATGGATAAGAAATCCTGTATACTCATGCCATAATCCCATTTCTGATGAAGAAAAGAATATACAAGCCTGTAGTATAATATTGTCATGCAAACAGATTTGTGTCTCCCTATCTTAGCTTGTCCAGACTTTGAAATCTTTTAAAGTAAACAACATATATTTCTTAGGTTAGCCGGGGAAGGAATATAGAAAATTCACATGGAAATATGAGATTTCCTTCAAGAGGGACAAAATGATGGAGAAAAAAAAAAGAGGAAAAAAACCCACAACCAACAACACAAAATGAAAAACATCTAAGCATGGGTTTACTTACATTTCCATCAAGAAACAAAGAAAGTTCTCGAAGCACTTTACTAAAATACTACAATATATCTGGAGACACAAAACAGATCTTTGTTTTTCCTAAGCAAAAATTTTGTGACATGTATGTTTCATTTCAGTAGAAATTGATCAAGAAACTATTTCTCCAAGGATGAAAGTCAAAGAAAGGATTGTACCTACTTTAAATACTTTTCAAAAAGCAAAACATTCTCCACCCCCACTAATTAAAAAATAAAATAAATAAAATAAAATAAAATAAAATAAAATAAAATAAAATAAAATAAAATAAAATAAAATAAAAGGCACTGTGTAGAAAGCAGTAGGGGTAGCAAGTTCTCTTTAGGGGATTAGTGAAAGTATTTCAATTTCCTATGAAAAAGAAAAAAGTTGATATGAACAAGTGAATATAAGAGGAAACATAGTAGGACCATAACAACTCTGGTTTCTCCACGGGAATACCAAGGAAATCATAAAAACAAAGTGGAAAATAATAGATTACAATAAACAGAAAAGAAAATCATTTGAGGGAGGGATTTAAAATTGATGTCTACATATTTTTAATGCATTTGAAATTGTTATAAATCCAGTAAAACAAAGGAATTATAAATCAGTTGAAATTCCTTAAATTAGATCTTTCTACAGCAAATATATAGCAAGAAAAAATGTTTTCTATTTTTATGATAGATTATATGCAATGTACAGAGTATGATCTAGGAAAACAAGTCTAGTAATGTCCAAGATTTAACAGTTGGTAATTTCAGGATAGTTGAAACTTTAATGTTCTGTTGTCCTGAATGCCTTCTGAAAATCAGGTCCCCTCCAATGTTTCCACAAGAACTGGGGCACATAGAATAACTGGCAATCTGATAAAACTGTGGCCTGAAAGTACCTTCAGGAAATAGATAACCTCACAAATTCTGGCTGACTCCAGTGAAAATTTTGAGCAAACACAGAATACGGCATGATGTCCAAAAATGACTATTAACAGATAGGTCACACATCCTCAAAATAAAAACTAAAATGCAGCATCCTGTCTGATAAAGTTCTGAAGAAAAATATCCAACTTATTTATGAAAATGAGAAACAACCTCCCCAGTGCATCAGTTGGCAGAATAACTACTGACAAATCAAGCAGTGTCAAAAGTATTAACTGTTTCAGGAAAGTACCAAACTAAAAGCCAGGAATGCCCAACAGATCTAAATCCAACAATCTAACCATATCTCTGTGTAACACTGAGGAAATTCTGTCTTGCCACATTACTACAATAACATGGTGCTATTCATACTAATAGCACAGGGCATAGTGGTGTTTTAATTTCTCTAGAACACTATAAAAGTAGAAAGTGCTAAATGTTATAGTTTTATTGCCACCATTACAACGCTCTTTAGTTTTCAGCCAGAAAAGTGTAGGTAATCCTTTGAGAAGCTTTAAAAAATACCTGGTAGTTTAGGAAAGCCACAATAAGAAAATAATTCAAACATGGTGATAAAATAATATAAAAATCAAACCAAAACAACAAACAAACAACAAATAATTACAAGGCTATTTTCCAGAAGGAAAAAAAAAAAAAAAAAAGAGAGAGAGAGAAAGAAAAAAGTAAGTTATTTTGGGTCTGGCCCTGTAGTCCTTTGGATGCCTGTTTTCTAAACTAAAAGTCAGGAATAACTGAAGTGTATTCTGAAGATCTTTTGCCCCTTAAAGTACCTTTGTGATACTTGTCATGAGTAACCTCACACGGGAAATGCTGAGGTACTTTGATTTTCATTGCAAGGTATCAGATCAGAAAAGAAAATGTTTTTGTTTTTGTTTTTGTTTTCTGAATAACATATAACAAGAAGCCTAATACACATGAAAGAAATTACTTGAACAAAACTGATGATACAATCTCATTTAAAATGCTTCAAAAATTGAAGAAACATCTGTAGTGCCCAAACAAGTTGTCTTTCTGCAATAGCAGATTTGCATGAAGGTCAGTAATGTATCTTCTCAGTCTTCCTTAAAGAAAGAATGACTTCAAACTGGTTTGCAGGGCTTGAAAGTCATTCAAAGCCATGTTGTAAAATCAGAAAGGTAAGCAGTGATTATTTGAGTTTATTTAGTTCTCTCTAAGCTGTTTGAGGTTTATGGAATTGGTTTAATCTCCTTTAGTATCTTCATTAATAAAACTGCAGAGCATGTTGTTAATCATATCAGGTAATACTAAAGTAGGAGGTTTTGATATTATAAGGAACAGAGATAATGGGGGGAGAAAGGGGGGGAGGAAGGGAAGAGGATGAAAACACTGAAAGAAAATACAATATCAGTCTCTGAAAATTATTGCAGGGAGAACGCAGGCAAAGTCCATTAAGGGGAGGCTAAAAGTTGATGAAGGCAGGCATGCCAGGGCAGCCCTGTGGGTTACAGTAGGCAGCAATTTGGAGAAGACTTCACACCTTGATGTAGCATCACATAGAAGTACGTGAAATTCAGGCTGCTGCTGTGGAGTTTATCTTCTAATAGAGCAGCTAAAGCTACTTTCCCTAGCTAAATCTGGTTCAGTTCTCACTCCCAGAAGACAGCAGCACACTGGCATAGATTGGAATGAACTGGAATGAAGGGTAGAAAAAGAAAAAAAGGTTGCAAGGAAAGCATGTCAACAGGTTTTGAATTTCCCCTTCAAAAATGTTATGAGAATGAATGTTTGGAAACATTAAATAAAATACGATGCTGGAAAATGGAGAAGGGGCTTGGCAATGGGGACATTTCTTGATTGAGTCAATTCATTCTGGCCAGAAGCAATTCAAAGCCTCTTGTAGAATAACAGTAGTAAATTAGAAATGAGTTGTGGTTCTCTGTGCTGGTCCCAGTGAGAAGGGCTTCATTTTGCAAAAGCCTCCTGCCACATGATATCTTCATCAGTCACAACAACAGAGTCCAGGCAGAAAAGAAGAAGACAGGCAGCTTTCTTTCAGAAATATGTGCTCTCAATAATTCTCAAATTATTTCATGAACCATATTCATCATGAGGACCGAGGAACTCATTATCTGCATATTTCACAAGAATTCTGACCGACATTTTAAAAATGTGTCAGTCCAAAAGCTGATACTCAAATCAGGTTAAATTATCTGAAGTAGAAAGCCACAAACTTCACTATTTAACATAGAGCATTGCTACCAGTAGACCTTGGTACTTCCTCATCCCACAAAAGCTTCCTTTAAATTGCACTGTCCCTATCTCTGTTTCAAGGCTTTCCATCTCTTCTCTTTAAACCAGTGCTTAAAGTATTGGATGCTACTGGCAACTTCCTTGATCACTGATAATTTCTGGCCTGGTTTGTAATAAATATTAGAACAACAACAGGGAAAGTCTCAGTAGGATCTCTATGCAGTTTTTCCTTACTAAAGTGATTGCTGCTTCTATTATTCTCTGAAACTTTATAGTCATGACGTAAAATGAACCAATCTTCTTTTTACATAAGAAACATAAAACTTCATCAGTAACTGATTCTTTTTTCTTTCTGAAGTGCTGAAAACAAAACAGCATGCTTCTCATTCTTAATTTTATGCACTCAGATTTGAAAACCATGAATCATAAGAATTAATCAAAAGGCAATGCAACTCTGTCTTTTGATCCAAGACTGAAAGCCTTGCATGCCCTGTAAATCTTTGGCTCCAACTGCAGAACAAAGTAAAGCTGTGACTGGGTGTGCTCGATCCAGACTGTACACAAAGCAGTATCAGAGAAGATTCGGCATCACACATCCAGCACCATTCACTCCTTGTAACCTCTTCCTCTGGCTGTTGTCAGTGATATTCAAAATCAGCACATTTACTTGGCTCATTCCTACAACTGCACCTTCAGCTGCTTCTCACTGCTGAACAGCACCTCTAGGACTCCTCTCTGCCAGTCTGCAGCCAGCAGAATTCCTTTTGTGTTGTATTTTTGAGCTTTATTTAATGAGTATGGCCCCAAAACAGCAGTAGAATAACCAGAGCTTTGGCACCATGGGCAACAGCATGGCCCTCTGACTCTGAAGCAGTAAGAAGGCAGGGAGGCACTCCACCTACTTGCAGCACCCTGATATCTGAGCATGCACCCATGTATTCAAATACCTACATGTATGTACACAAAGTATGACAGTTGTTGAAAATCACACATACACAAAAGTGATGGGTGGGTTCTACTAGTTCTACTATCCTTCTCTCAAAAAATGACCACTTTTTGCACTGTTATATACACTGCAGCAATAGAATCAGTGGCAAGCTCTGCTGTGTTTATAAATAAAAGCAAGATTGTTTTCCTAATTGTGTACACTTAAATCACTTTGTTCTTTAAACTTTTACCATAACCAGGGCACATATTTAGGAATGATGACTTTATCATGCACTGTTCAATGACATAGAAAATACTCAGTTATCTCTGCAGCAAGCAACATTGACCTTTATTTTGCTGGTGTGCAATAAAAAAGTTCTTTTTTTTTTTTTTTTTTCATCAGGATTCTGAACACAGGAGATTCCAAAACATCATGGGAAGCAACAGGAACTTGTTTATCAACTGTAGTTTTATATTCATGATCAGAAAAAGAAAGCAGAAAACTAAATAAAATCTGACTTTAACTCATGATCTTTACTTCTCTTCTAAGCTTTTCTGACACTGGCTCAGCCTCCCCCACGCTGCCTCTCATTGCACTGAATGCTGCCTGATCACATGGCCACAATTCAAAATGAGACCAAATGACGCAGAAAACTAAAATTGAACTTTAACCCCATCTCCTCCCCCCAACTATTTCCCCCCTGCACTGACAGCATAAATATGTATACAAATAAATAATAATTAAAAAAATATCCCAAGCAAGTAATTCCCCCCCAAATGCTGAAGACAAACAACAACACAAAATCTCGTGCATTAAATTTGACACAAAGACTTTTATTTTTTGCACAGTTCTGCCAGGCATATTATCTGCAACTGGAAATAGAGCATTTAGAATGAAGAGCAGAAATAGAAATGTAGGGGTGGGGACTGTGAGCTCAGAAGAGCCTTTTGTCTGGCAATACTGTGACTAAAGATAATCTTTGTTTATCTTGTATGTTTAACTTGTGTCTTGTATATCCAAAGTGTTGGAAAAAAATGTGGAATTGCAAGTGAGTAACTGAACAAACCCATAACACAGGGTATAATTTCTAGGCATGGTGAAGGCAGGAAAAACAAACTCAGCAGTTATTATACTGTATTTTTTTTCCCTCTATAATCTCTCCCAGACATGTGGTACAATAATGATACAATTAAAGTATACTTTGAGTAAGGATTTTACGGCAGAAAGAAACAAAATTATGTCACATTTACTAATGCAGAAAAGCGTGGCTGCAATGTACCCCGGCTACGAAGTAGAGTTAAAGATAAAACTTTACCGAGAAGAATGAGCAAGCTCAAGGCTGCAGAAAACTGAATAGGATTTAAGTATTTAATGTCATCCAATCAGTGAAATATGATTAATGAGTCTGGAGGAGTACACTGCTTTTTAGTCTGCAAAGTAAGGCGAGCATGGGGGGAAACGTATTTGAGCTCTTCAGTGATAAAAGAGGCAGCAAAATTCTGCACAGCTAAACTCCACGTTATATCACAGTAGCTTATTTCTCTTCAGTGTGATTAGAGCCTCCCATTTCCCTCATTACAGGCTTGATATTATTGAAGCAAAGCCAACAGCAAGTTAGCAAGCCAGCAGGGGAGCAAATTGATTATACAGTTAGCTGTGGAAAAACTGAAATTCTTTATTAAGGGGAAATGAAATACAGTTAATTTATGCTTCAGCTGAACCCCTCCCACACTACACTTACTCTGCTGGTACTCTGAATTTTCTCTGAAGCTATAAGACAGCCAAGAAATTACAGAAGCTTTATTGATATAAAAATAAGTCAGGCCTTCAGGATTCTTTTAAAGGGTTTTTCTATTTCTAATTACCATAACTCACTCACTATATTAGACAACACAGCATTAAAACTGGAAAGAAAGAAAGGTAGAAAGCGTTTGGGTTTATGTACACTTGAAGGCCTGTCTATCTTTATGTGGCATTACAAAGGCCATCCACAAACAAATGTACACACCAACTCATCCATAAACCAGCAACTTAAATTTTGCGGTATCTCAATTACAAATCTTCTTCCCAAATGAAGGAAGTAATCCTTCGGGACCAGAAGTCATTTTCTGAGACTAACATTAGGCCAATTACTTTATTTCTGAGAACGGTGGGTTAAGCAGACCGTGAGATAGAATGCTTTTCTGAAATGAGACCTTGCAGAAGGCATCAAACAGCATCTCCCTTGCCCTGTCCCAAGTGATTGTGTAGGAGCAGCTCACAGATTCCTTATAAAACAGAAAAGCACCAAAACCTCTTGAGCTGGCTGCACCTGAAGACAGCTGTGTAGACAACTCCTCCTGCCCCGCTGGTCTCCAACCTGAAACATTCACCCTTGGCAAAGTCCTGGTAAGTAGGGCTCTTGAAGAGACACCAGTGAGAAATGCCCCCTCCCCAAATGCCTGTCCTGTCTGACTGTTCTCAGCTGGTCTGAGGCTACTGACCACCCTTCCTGAAGACAGACACTGCTCCTTTTCTATTTTTCATCTTTCTATTTTTCATCTTTTTCTATTTTTCATCTTCCCTTTTTGTCCCCTGACAGGACAAGGGATACATCATCTTCAGAGGGCACCTTGGCTTCAGTCCCCCAAGGCATGAAGGATGCAATAACTTTTCGAAGATGAGCATCTTACCAGGAGACAGCCCACACGAGACCCACAGAGGGAAATGTTTAATGAGAGCATTCCATGGGAAGGAAAAAAAACAACAACCATACAACACGTCTTTAATAAAAAGTGTGAATTAGTCAGGATTCACACGCATGAACACAACCTTAATCAGAGCTGTGAGGAGGGGCAGCACTAATTGCAGACACGCCTCAGGTACACCCTTCTGCACTTCAGCTTGTTTGCATTAGCTTTCCTTCTGTATTTCTGATGCTTCAGTTGTGATGCAATGTGCCTGTGACATATTTTTTTCTCCAAGTTACCAACAAGTGTTTTGAGATTTCCCCCTCATCTTCAGACAAAACTTCTACCAATACTCTACACCAGTCAGTGTCTTTCTGGCTAAAAACATACATTGAAAGTATTAGTATAAAACCAACCAAGCCCAATTTGCACTACCCACTATATGAATAATATTAGTACTAAAACAGAAGTAAAAATACATATTAAGCTTTAATTTCCTGTTGTTCCTCCCTTCCCCCAAGTACTGGAGAAAATAAACACCTCATTTCTTACTTTCTGTTATAATATATACTGACTAATCCAGGGAAGTGATAACAAATGCAAGTGAAGGCTTACATACAACATAGAGTGCAGAACAGCTTATTTCACTGAAAACTGGATGTTAACCATGAAACAAGAATGGCTCCATCCACCCTTGTGACTGCATAAGATACATTATTTTTAAAGATACTATTGAGGTAATGTGCAGGAGGAAACAAATTGTTTAAAGGATAGTGAACGCCAGTCCTTTAAACAAATTGTTTAAAGGACTGGCGAATCTAAAATTTCCTACACAGTCATACTGCAGCTATTTTGGGAGCCACAATCACCTCTTGGAAAAATAAATACATTTCCACAGAACAGCAGTTCTGCATGTTGCACTTGGCCATCTTGACTGAAGCCAATAGAGTAATGACTTTTTTACAAGTTGCAAAAAAACAGTCCCTTGGCAAAAGCAGCCCCTTATCTCAAGAAATACAGAACTAATTTGTTAAAAGAAAGAAGTATATATATTTAAATGTTTTACCTAAATTTATACCTAAACATACTTACAGACACTTGTTGTTTATAAGAAAATTTCTACTAGGCTAAAGATAGTAAATCTGCAGTATATAAAATCCAACGTAAACAATCATTAAAAATGGTTGGTTGTTTTCCCATGGTAAAAAGCACCATGGGAAAATGGTGCTTTTGTTCTGATGAGCATTTCTTTCAAAAAGAAACAAAACCTGATGTCTTCATAAAAAAATTATCAATGAGATATTTCAGAGAAATTCTCAGCATCATTTTGAACAAAATCTTTCCTGATTCATAGCTGCAATGCCCTTTAAATAGTATTATTCATTTATGATGCCAAAGCTTCATAAAGAAACCAAGCAAACAAACCAAACCCCCAAAATTACATCATAACTCTGACTTGGATGTATCCAAAAAGCATCCAGAAAGCAGTGGGTACATATTTAGAACCATACAATACCCTGAGTGTGTTTGTGTATAAAATGTTATATAAAAATATAAAAACAGACCCATCACAAATGAAAAGCAAAATGAAACACTACAAAATGTAGGATGAAAGCAGAATAAAAACAAAGAAGCAAGCAACACTTCTGAATGAAAGCATGACGTAGGACTGTAGAAGAGCTATGGTTCTTCTCAGTTAGCAGCATAACAGAGGCAAGGGCCATGGAGAAGTCCTGCTGTGAAAATTAGCCGTAGCATGGCTATGTACGCTCCTTACAGTGCCATCTTAAGAAGGTTTATTGAAATCTAGAGCCCAGGCACCAATTCAAAGAGACTGGTCATCCATAATAGGCCTGCCAGACATAGCAAATATTACATGATTTCACAGTACATGACCAAAGAAGCACATGAAAAGCATAGAGGGTAGAGGTTTCCTATATTAACAACAGGTTGCTTTTGTAGGGAAGGGGCTGAATACATGTAAGTGAATTACACTGCTAAACAT